>NC_063440.1:14987092-15709067 GCF_020379485.1 Brassica napus
TAGAGCTCTGAAGCCCCAAATGGAGACATAGAAGACCTCACCACAACCAAAGCACAAATACACAAAACACGGGTCCAAGAGAACAGCTGCTCAAGTCCAGAATAGCTCTAATACCTGAAAGAAGAATTAATGAACTAACTGCTGCGGAGACCATGAGCATCCAACAACACTGGGATGTGCTAGATCACAGCAAAGTGTCATTGTGGGAACAAAATGGTGACCGGAGATCACCCGATACAACCATAACCATAGCTACGCCTTACACCGCGTCTGAGAACTAGACAATAGTTTCTTCGGAAAAAAAACCTAAGCTGAGCCGATGACTAACGGAACAACCATCTCTAAGAACAGGAACAACCATTAGTTGAAGCGACGCCGGATACAGCTTCAATCTTCAAAGGAGGAGCTGGATAAGAGCCGACAGAGAGATACATCGAGGGAGAGAGAAGTCGCAAGAGCTACTGCTCAGTGGCCATAGGGTCAACCGTAGCTCTGCCACGATCCACACGCTTATGCAAGAAGCACCACCACGTGATGGTTAAACTGCTGACTGGATGTGTCTCAGAGGAGAGAGGAAACCTCCAGAGTACTCTTAGCTTCAGAGAAGAAGGATGACTCACCAAGACGCCAAGGAAGCCACATAACCTAAACTCTGAAAGCTTCCCTACCAAGGATCATAGTGAGCATAGAACTACCACTCACTAGATCGGCGGACAAAGACCGAATACCCACCACCACGCGCTGCCGTCTCAAAAAAGAAAATCAGATTTCATCGAATGAAACCCTAAAAATCCGAATCCACTCGCCTACGACCACCACCGCTTCACATTATCTCAAGAACGGATGACTCCGTAGTCCATCCCAGAGCTAAGCTAGAGAAACCCACAACGAAACTCGTTCCACAGATCCAATCATCTTGACTGCCAGCAGAACAGAGGATAAATGGAGCAACCACACGCGCCACCGCGGGTCGCCGGAGCAGAAACAAGCGTTTGAGTTAAGAGACTTTTAGAGAGAGAGAGATGAGGGAGAGATGAGAGAGAATATAAATTTATTTAAGTTTAATATAAACTGCTGTGGGTAAATTTTTTATAGTGAGTGACCCTACCCCGAAAGATCCCGCATCCTTGAAAACCCTATTAACGCCGTAGAAACCCATGGGCAATCTGCAACATGATTTTTTTGAAGAGGTTTCAGTACCACCCCACTGACAGAAAATCAAACTCGCGACCTCTGGCAATTGTGTGTGAAAATCTCATTAAAACCTCTAAGCTATGAGCGATATCTCAATATCTTATATATTAAAATAGAAGTCACAACCTTGATTCATGTGTGGTTTTTTTTTTAAAATAGATCTAATAGACATATTCCTAGAAAGTCAGGTTACATTTAATATCTAATCTTATCATTGAAATTTTGGGCCTACTATAAATTTTTATTGGGCTATCAATAATTGAATTTAAACAATAGATGATCAATTGGATTTATAGATAGTATAAATTAAATATATATAATTAAATGTTGTAATACTAAACCTCTATATGCTAAATATTTAAATATTTGTCGATGTTAACTTTTAAAATTATAAAGATTTTTTTTAAATAAAAAAAAATCATATTATCTAACAATGATTAATCTTTACTACCTTAAACCAATGAAAACAAATTTTAAACTATATAGTTTATTTTAAAAATTAAACAAAAACTAAATGTTTAATTATTTACTCGATAATATAAATCTATAAAGCAAAAAGTTTAATTTTTAAAAAACTTTCTAAATTTGTGAAATGTTACAATATCTTTGAATATGACAAGAAAACAATATTTTACTAATCTTTATATATATAGTTACAATTTTAATAATGAAATAAATCTGAAAAACAAAAAAAAAATATATATATATATATATAGAAAAAGATACAAATACATGTGAAAGTTTGAAACAATCTATTCAATGAAAAAATTATACAGTAAACTTATTATGTTTTAAAATTTACCAATTTAAAATTGAAAACAAAATATTTATATAAAAATAAATAAAAACAAAAACCTGCGCAGTTATGCGGGTCGAGATCTATTATCTATCATTATTTGTTTTTATGAGGAAAAACAAACATGCAGCAAAATAATACGATGATTTTGGTTTAGCTGGCAGTGCTCCATTTTTTTGTTTTATTACTTCACCTTGTTTTTTGTTTCTTGGCAATATCCGCTTTGATCGCTAAACTGTAGATCAAAAAATCATAACCAAACCTCACAACTCTATACAAAAGTATTTACAAATGGTTAGCTTACTGGCAACGAAAAACTTTAGCAGGATAGACATAGTTGATAGTTCTAGCAAATTTTGACAGCTACCTGAGATATACAAATGCATATATACATATAATGCACACTGGAGATTGCACACACACACACATATATGTAGTTTATACTAACACTCAAGGCTCAACAAGTAGACATAGAGCCATGCTATTCTTGCTTGGATTTTAGTTGCATTACATTATCCTCTTCATCCGTCTTTTTATATCTTTTAAATTTTAAATTATGTATATCTCTTTCTGTTATTTATATTAGGTTTCAAGTATATAAATATTAGGTTCTGATCGTGATGTCTTTCTTATCTTTCAAGGAGTATACAAATTGATTGATGGCAAAGTAACTATTTTACTGTTTCAGGTATATTGTAAAAAGAATGACTTGAAAGTATTTCGAAAAGACTGATATCATCTACAAGCTTATCCTTGTAGCAGTGATAGATAATTTAACTATAAAAATATTTAAATTCTTTTAAATCTTTTTGAACTGGTATGAACAATATTCATACTCTAGATCAAATATTAAATTGTTCTCGTCTTTATAATAACTTTCGTTTGAATTTGTAAGTATTAATATGAATAACACTTTTTATCAAATCTTACCTTTCTTATCTTTTACTGTAAGCAGTTTAGTGTTTGAAGAATATTTACCCAAAATCATAACTAACCAGAGAATGATTAGTTTGTAGAACAAAAACAAAAGAAAAAATATGATAGTTTGAAGAACTTAAATAGTTTTCAATTTAAAATGAATGGTGGGCAATATTTCCTTTTGCATTTATATTAAGAAAGCCAGTTACAATGGTATAAATAAAGCCGAAATACATAAATGAAACAGCTAGTTCGGTAGTGTGCGGTGAAGTGGAGTGAGTAAGAAGTAAGAGTGAGTTGTAGTTGTAGTGTTGAAGTGTGGTGAGGTGTTGTGTTATGTCTATCCACTCCTTTTGGACAAAAACTTCTTTTTATAAATAATGTCCTCAAGCCCCACCACCACTCTCTCCTCTTCCTCTTAATATAAAAACACCCTCTACTATTTGGTATGCCACTCATTTTCTCACCTTATTATCATTTTAAAAGATATATTTTCAAGAACTTTCCACCTCTTTCCTTGGGCATACATGTATGTATATGTTTGTTCGTGTGTAGATTTTTTAGTCATCTTTTTTTCTTTAAAGTAGAAATCAATACTAATTTTTGAACTTATGGTTGTTATAAGTAAACAGAAACGCACTAACGAATGGAGAATCAATAGATAAAACTGAAATCATGAAATTGTGTGATGCTTTTGGGAGTTAAGCGATTGATTTAACATGGTTCAAATATAGTAGTCTCTCTAGAGTTCACCATTTAGTTATGCAATACTATATGAGTTACGCCCGATCTTAATTTATTCTTTGATTAAACCTATTGCATCTTAGTAAAAAAACTAGCTTCAAAGCTTTATGATTCTTACAAACCAAGCGATAGTAGCTTAGATGGCTTTATATTTTTTAAGTTCTAATTTATCTCTGTCTTATAGTTAATAAATAATTTTATATTGAGAACACTTTTAAGAGCCTATAAACTAGAAAAAAAAATTGTAACTGGGAGTTGAGAGGAAAACAACAACCTGCAAGTGAAGTAAAGCAAGCTAAAGAGTGGGTTGGATCCGGTTTTGTAGAAACAAGATCTTTTGGTTAATCCTAACTTGGAAGCTATGTCACATGTATGCCAGGCTCATTCACACCCACCAATTATAATTGGATAAACTAATTTTGAAATAATAAAAACGGAGTTGGCTAATGTTTAGTATAAGTGTTCAAATAAACAGTTGTATGTATGAAAACGTAATTTTGGCATTCTACATCGTTCAATTAAACTAAATCTTACAACGTGAAACATATATGCTCAGTCCATCAAGTCCTCTAGATCGTCTAAATTATTCACTGTGCCTGAGAAATGTTGGGATTGTAGAAATCCCGTGTCCAACTCTTTATTATCCGAATAGTACGATATTGTTCACTTTGGATCTAATTGACAAGCCCGCATGGATTTATTTTTGGTTTCCATCCCAAAAGGTCCCGAACTATTAGAGTTGGACATCTTTTTATATATTAGACACTCTTTGTCTAATTTTCCAATGTGGGACTTAGTTTGTTATATCACATTCTTCCCTTCAAACTAAGGATCACATTCATCTCGTGTCCCACAACTGACTTCCAGAATCTTCTGACTTGATTTCTGCCACACACCTCTCATTCCTAACTCATAGGATACCCATTCATCACTCATTCATCACTCAAAGGGTATTTCGGTCTTTCTTGCAGATTTCTCGTCAACCTGGCTCTGATACCAATTGTTGGGATTGTAAAAATCCCGTGTCCAACTCTGTATTATCCGATTAGTATGATATTGTCCACTTTAGGCCTAATTGGCAAGCCCGCATGGATTTACTTTTAGTTTCCATCCCAAAAGGCTTCGTACTATTAGAATTGGACATCTCTTTATATATTAGACACTCATTGTCTAATTTTTCAATATGAGACTTAGTTTGTCATATCACAAAAAATAGTATTAGTTAAACGCTAAATGATACTTCACTACTAATATATATTTGTGTAAACCTTTATTTTAGAATATTGGTTGGAATGAGTTGTGTAATTGGTGGAAGATACAACTAAAGATGCGGCGGTGCATCTTGACCCTTACGTGCCTCACACTTCCTTCTCCTTTGTCTTCTTACGCTAAGTATCTTTCTCTCTTTGCTAACGTACATTTTTTGTTGTTTCCACACCGAACCTGCTTACGTCATATTTATCTGTTTCGTAAAATTTCTTGGCATTAAAAAAGACATCTACTTGACAATGGTAAGTTCAAACATCTACGTAAAATGATAGCAAAGAAAAAAAAACATGATTTCTTGATTTCATAATAACTCCTTAGGTTAGTCCAGAGATTTTGGGGTCTGTGGTTGTGTTTATATAAAAAAAAAGTTTTTTTACAAATTTTGGGGTGCAAAATTGTTTTGGGCTTACTCGTATGTAAATTTTTTTCAAAAACTTTAGAAGTCTATTGCGAATGTTTCACTTATCATGATCCAAGACTGGCTCTGGAGACATATAATAAATTTTATAAGCTTTACAAAGATAATTTGGCATTTGATATGAAATATTTTTGATTGATATAAAAGACTTTACTTAATTTAGTTTTATTTTGTGATCATGTGCATGGATTAAAGATATGAAATATTTGTTTTTAGATATTTTGAATTGTACACTGGAGTTGTCAAAAAAGCACACTGGTATATAATATACTTAAAAATTGTAGAACTATGATCTTATACACATATATATGTACGTATGTATTTCTTTTTAAAAACAAATGCTTGCTTCTCGAGTTAACCAAAATATACGTAATTTTATTTTCGTCCAATTTGAAAAAAATCATATAACCGTAGTTTTACGAGCCAGTAAATACTAAAGTTCAGTAACACAACGGTCTGTGTACATAAATGAATTCACATGATATTAGGGGCTAAAACCGCTAAGATGTTTGATAAACAAAGGAACTGTCTCGGACCTTGTGGTCTGGTGATAAGAAAACCGGCTCCGAAACACCAATATGTTTTAAGTTCGATTTATTTGATCCGTGAAATTAGATCACATTGTTCTGAACATCCACATAGATATGAACCTTTGTTTTTGGCCCATTTGAATATCCGAAAAGAAATTGACCATATAAATCCGAGATTTTCTAGATTAATCAAAGAAAAAAACAAAGGAACTGATTTCCATTCATCTACCACACTGGAGTAGTGCCACTAGTAGACCATTTAGTCCGAACACGAACACAAAAACCATGTATTAACAACAGTTAAGAATCGTTTTGTGACCAAAGCTCGTCTAGTTTAATGGATAGTAACTTCAAATTCATTTTTCGTTCTTTGGTGGTATGATGTGTAGAAATCTCCAAACCACAAAGTATCTTTTTCCACGAATGTCTTTCAGGATTTCACATATATCTTAAATGATGAAGCTTCTTACGATAACTCGTTTAGTCTATAAATCGTTTTAGGCTAAACCTGGATAAAAGAAAATTTTTTGAATTTCAGGCTCTAAAACACAGCGTGAAATTGTTGAGGTTTTCCATCATAAGCTTTAGTAATTAGTAAATCAAGAGTACCGTACCCAAAACAAGTAGGATAATAAATTATTTAACATAAAAAGGAAAACACAAAACAAACTGGATGGTAGTATTATGTTTAGGAAATATGACGCGGTGAGTAAAAAATTAGTAGCTTTTAGCCACACATCTGTTGGTGTCGTTGCTTTACGCAACATCATGCATCTCTTCTTCTACTGTTTCCTGATTTGTTTATAAAAGGTTCTTTTTTCTTATTTATGATTAGCAACCAAATGATTTCAATTATTTCCTCATTATGTATCTAAACATTACAAATATGTTTATATACGTGTGTGTATATCTTCGTCACTGTAAAATTGAAATCGATATAATTAGTTTGATTAGGACCACTATAAAAATATTGATCTGTATATGACTATCCATGTGTGAGTGTATCTATTAAATAGTTCTGTAAAGGATGTGAGGGCCACTTCAAGTACAAGACAATAAGGTTTGGAATAGCCCAACGTGATTAAGAGTAACTTCTTCCAATCATTTCATTGAATTATTGTGCCTAATCAAAACTTTAATAACGAAAATAACTTCGTATTTTTTTATAAAGCTTAATGGTAGCATTTATTTGGTACAACTAATACTTTTTCCTACCAAGATAAAAATTAATATTTGCGGCTGTAGAAATAAAGAATAGAAAACAAAATATACCGCAGAACCGCAAGTAAATCATTTGATTGGGGTATACCAGTGGCAAGTTGTTACACATTGGTTACATACATGAGTTTATATAGTGGAAAAAATATTAGTATATGGAAGCAGCAATCCCAATCCCTATGCAAAGTCAAAAATGTTGCATGAAATTAGCAAAATATTCCGGTGAAGAAAAGATGTGATGGGTTTGGTGTATGTAACAGACTTGCATCCCACACATTACCTTTCCTTAGCCCCAAAATGATGTTGAATTATATCCACTTGAAATTTATTCTTATTATCTTTTTTTATTCTTATTATCTTTAACCCACTAAACAAAATTTTCTTTTTTTGCAAGAAAATGTCTCCAAGTTTTCAATAGAGAAAATAGTACTTTTATTAGTACAATCCACACATACTTTTTAACTTGAATCAATATAATAATTACTCAACTAATATAAATCACTAAAATACAAGTTTCCATTAAATTGTGCATATATTTTATAAGTATTATAAGAAAAAATTTGGTAAACAAACAATAAGTATTATAAGTTCACCGTTTTAGCTTCTTTTTTTTTGCCAGGTCTTTTGTGGGACAGTGGCTTAGCCACTATGCCTTGTACATTCGACATATATGGGTTAAAAACTCCATTTTAATTACGAGCATTAACAAGTATGAAGATAAAAAGGTTTATAGTTTTTCAAGTATTTGCTTCTACTTTACCAAAACAAAAGTATTTGCTTCTAACCTGGAGATGTTAACTGTAATAGTAAAACCTTCTTTCATAATGGTAGAGCTATCAGGTTTGAATCTCATCAGCTACCGGAGATATTTAACAGTCGGTTCTTATCTTGGTCCAAAAATATTATAAATTTCAGTCCAGAACTTTTTGAATTTAAAAAAAAAGAGTATTTGCTTCTATGATAATCGAAACTTTGGCATTTAACAAAAGAACAAGCTCGTTTTCGTACTAGTTAACAAAAGTGAATTTTAAAACTTAATTTTAATTGTTAGGGCCAGGTTACTTTGGTATATATTATACTAGATTAACATCTACGCCTTTGCGCGGAATGAACATTCTATATAAGTTATTTTATGTATTATATGTTTTTACATAGTATAAAATAATAAATATATACTAAGTAATTAAAAGTCAGTGACTATTACATATATAATTAAATTTGTGCAAACATATAAATCAATTTTATAAATCCTAACAATATTTTTTAAAAAATTAATTTTTCAATGTTTGTTCAAATCTTTTATCAAAAATATTGTTCAAAGTAAATTTAGAAATGAAAATATTTATGTATTTTATATGGTATATAGTTTAATTTAAAATGATATATATATATATATATATATCTTTTAATATTAATAATTAATTAAATTAGACTTTTTACTTATGTGATTTTGTAATCATTTATATTTTGTCATAACAAAAAAATTAAACCAAGGATCACAAAATTTGAATGTGAAATTGTTAACAATTTTAGTAATTTATAGTCGTTTAAAACAATTTAAAATATAACATATACAGAAAAATATAAATTTTATTATATGGTTAATGTGGTTGTTTAATTTATTTTAATAATTTAAAATTAAAAAATATAATAGAAGATACACTAATTTTTATCAAATTTTTATTATTCAAAATCATTAATTGTCATATATATTTTAGCCACATTAGGAAATTTCATAACTTTTATTTAAGAAAATAATAAATAATATTAATAATAAATTTATGGTTAGTTTAATAAAAAGTTTATTATATAATTAGAGGGACCAACCTATTTTTCTAATGATTCTAATAATCATCTCATTGATAACACATGACTACAAAAAGAAGTTGTAATATTTCTCAATTAATATATAGGAGATATTTTTTTTGTTATGTTGACATATTATTTACAGAATAGAGTTGTGCATATTTTCTACTTGTTGCAAAACATGTAATTTGTTTTCAGTTTTCAGTTTTTATTTAAATCTTTGTTTTTTAATGTAAATTTATTATTACAAAACAAAATTCATTATTTACATCTTGTGTATATTAGTTTAAAAGGAGCTGAGAAGAAAGTCCAAACCATCAAAACAAAAAGAAAGAAAGAATTGTGGGAGTTAACTTCGTCTGACAAACTAAATTTTACTAGGCTTCCCTCGTATTTACTATTTAATGTCTTCTAAAGTTTGGATCAACGATAACCGGTTTTACATGAACATCTAATTGATTAAATATCAGATTTGTGTAAACGTATATAAATATATGATTTACTATTATGTTAATGAATATCAATAATATGTATTATACAAATTTGAACTGGAGCGGTAAAACAACGACGAGATTGTTTTAGCAAAAAAAAAAAAAAAAAAAAACAACGACGAGATTAACACAAATCTTTACACTTAAACTACATGTTCTAGTTACTTTAATCTTCAGAGTATTATTTGTGCGTATTTTTAACTTATAACCATATTTAATAGATCATTTACCGTGATTTTTTTTTACATGGTTGGTTGTCAGTTGTCCAAACACAAAAAAAAAGTATTGATGTATGTGAATGTAAAGCCATTTATTTAAAACATTTGTACAAATGAATTTGCGAGACACAAGAAAAGTGTGTCTACTTGGTAACACATTAAGTTTTTAAGGATACCAAATATCGTGCGAAAGCAACACTAGATACAACACTACTTGGTCTTGGGTTTTCTTGTGATGTAAACATTTTACAGTAATTTTTTAAAAGTTGTATCAATTCAGTTATTTATATATAATGTATATATTTTTTTGCAATCACCAAGAATAGTTAAGTTTTATCCAAAAAAAACATTAGTATTCTAACTCCTAAGTTCTTACTTCACTTTATTACAAACGTTTTCATTTTCATATATATTTTATCTCAGTTTACCGGCAACTGTTTCAAGTCTTAAAATACCCTGTTGATGATCACTAGCTATCAACTCTCTCTATATAAAGATCTTAATTTTAGTTATTATTAAAATAGAAAAAATAAAAGTCGTGGTGTTGTCTCTTCACAATAACAAAGTCTATGCTTACATTTTTTTTAGCCTAACATGCCACCGATGAATGCACCTAATCCTATAAACACCGGCCACTGCATGTCGCCTCCTAATTATGATCCCTCTTATGTCTACGAATCATTATTTTCTTGATAATCTTATATATTAAACAACTAATCAAAAGCGTTAATGTAGTCGTCACAACCATTAACAATGTGTATATACTTATTATTTGCTGTCGTGAACGTTTTTGTGTTTAGTTCTATCCATTTTCGGTTTTCATTGAAAGCGTCGATTTGATGACGTGGACCTAAAGTGCGTGAAAGTAAAACCTTTGCTTGTTGATAGAACTAAATGTTCACACTATAAAAAAACGTGAATTGGTGGCCTAAGTGCCACTCAACACTACTAATGAACCTTTGCCTAATTCGGTGGTTAACCCTTCACGGGTTTCACTTTCTCTTTTATTTTCTACTTTATTCTTTGAAGAAAATTAAATCATTTGGAAATAATTAATTAGACATAATGATAACAGTTCTCTGTTAATTATGCAAATATGAATGATTCAAGATCTAACAATTTGATTAAACAAACTACTAATATAAATATGTTTGTTATTAGAAAGTATGTACTAGAAGAAGCTGTCTAATTTAATACTAATAAAAATAAATAAACGTCATGAAGGGTTGACTTCTGGTACATAGATCTAGGTAAAGATCAGAATTCGAAGATATGGATTAAAAGTAGATACAACAGAACATGAACTAGAAAGAAAGAGGACATAGATTTGTTTATTTTCTTCCATCATTAATAAAAATTTAGTTGATTTCATATTTGATAGAATTTGGCAGAGAAATGCAGGAGTGTCAGGTAATGGGGATAGAGTGAATCGTCAAAATGTTATTGGTTAGTTGAAAATAGTATAATAATGTAAAGTGGATCCATATGTGTAAAATCTTTTGTGGAGTAAACTAAAAAGATTAACAACAACCAACCTTATAACCTCTCCCTTTGTAATATATATAAATAAGCAGCCCCACCATCATCTTCCTCACTGCCTCTCTTGTCTAGTTCTCTTCTATTCTCTCTCTTGTTAGTTCACTCCACATAATAAACACCAAACATCTCATTTTTCATCACAATTTTCGAAATTTCTTGGATTTGTTTTTGTCGATTGATTTCTTGAATTGGGTTGTTCTTGTTTTTACTATCTTTTAAGTGTAAATAACCATGATGGGTCAAGATCATGAGGTTGGTAGTGATCAGACGCAAATCATTAAGGGGAAGCGTACGAAGCGGCAGAGATCATCCTCTTCGACGTTTTTGGTGGCGGCGGCGGCCCCCACAATCACCTCCACAAGTTCATCTGCCGGCGGAGAAAGAACAGCTTCAGAAGAATACAACTCGGTAGTTTCGTCTCCGGTTACTACAACTGATTGTACAGAAGAAGAGGAAGACATGGCGATTTGTCTCATCATGCTTGCACGTGGAGCTGCTCCATCGCCGCCGCTGCCGGATCTCAAGAATTCTACCAAAACTGACAAAAATCTTTATCAGAAGAATTCTAGTTTCTATGTCTACGAGTGTAAAACATGTAACCGGACGTTCCCGTCGTTCCAAGCTCTTGGTGGACACAGGGCGAGCCACAAGAAGCCGAGAGCGTCGATAGACGAAAAAGCTAAAGTACCCCTTACGCAGCTCAAGTCTAGTGCATCAGAGGAAGGGCAAAAAGGTCATTTTAAAGTTTCCGGCCCAGCCCTTGCTTCAAAGGCAAGTAACATCATCATCAGCAAAGCAAACAAAGTACACGAGTGTTCGATCTGTGGTTCTGAGTTCACTTCGGGCCAAGCACTCGGAGGCCACATGAGGCGGCACAGGACAGTTACCAACGTGGTTAGCAGCCCGGTCACTGCAGCAGAAGTGAGCAGAAACAGTACAGATGAAGAGACTGAGAATTTGAGCCGTTCGATGGAACAGAGAAAATATCTACCGTTGGATCTTAATCTACCGGCACCAGAAGATGATCTAAGAGAATCAAAGTTTCAAGGGATAGTGTTCTCAGCAACCACACCAGCGTTAATAGATTGCCATTACTAGTTGTTTAAAGTTGAATGTTTAATTACATAATATGAAATTTGTGAATTTGTCTTCTCTTACTATATTGTTGAATTGGAATTATCTTCCAAAATTAATTGATTTTTAAAGCGTAAAATGAAATGTACAAGTTATAATGAGAGAGGGGAATAATAGTGGGAGTTAAGTAAAGGGTTGTGTGATAGTTAGATGATCTACTTGTTGAAGTAAGAATAGTTTGAGTAAGCAAGTGGTTAGTGTTCATGGTTGCCTTTCATTCACGAAAAGCAAGTGACTTCCGAGGCATATTTTCTCTCCCTCTTTTTAAGGTATATTTTTATTTATTTATTTAACAAAAATACAATTTTTTTAACATGTGAACAAAGCATTGTATTGCTTGTAGACGCCTCTTTCCTCCACGATTACGCAGCCAAACGCTATGTTGCGGTGTTCTAATACTTGACAAAATAAATGGTATATCAGTAAACTAAAAGAACATAATTAATCTAGATAAATCGGGATGGAAAATACTTAAAATATCTACTAGCCGTTTTTAGCATTTTAAGGGAAAATACTATTTTATTGACCCATATTTTTAAATTTGATTTCGACTTATAATTTACAGATTATATAAAAAAAAGAAACAATCAGAACGTATATATAGCTTTTTGCATAGATAATAATGTCTACATTAGGACTTTATACTATAAAGACCAATTAGGTTTAGCGACATGCTATATTAAGGAACTTTTTTTGAATACTTTTGTGAAAATTACGTTTAGCAAAATATTTATATATATATATAATTCGTGATGTAAATTTAAATTTTGTAATATTGGTATAAGTTAATTTTTATTTTTTATAAGACAACATGTTATTGAATGTATCAGTATTATATAAATGGTTTTCTAAAATAGGATACGTTAGATATACATAAAATTGATTTTTTTTTTTTGAAAAATACATAAAATGAATTGATGAAATAGAAAGGCAGTGGACACGAGATGGACGTGGTGACCGGCTTAGGGTTCGGCAGGAGAATGACCACCACAACTTATAGACGTGGATTAGGTTCTTCTTTGATTTTGGGTTGTTTTTGCTGGTCACCACATTTATACTATTTGTTATTTATGAATTATTTTAATCGATTATAACATAATTGTAATTTTTTTTTTGAACACAGACTTGTAATTATTATAACATAAATAAAAAGGGAAAAAGGAAAAAAGAAACGATTAAAAAAGGGAAAAGATAAACAGTGACAGCAGAACAGTCACAAGATTCACTCACCGCTTCACTCCTTGCTTCCAATGCTTCCCCTATAGATTATTCTTGCAGTTGCATTCATGATCCAACTTTTAATAATTGAAATGAAATGTGTAATTTATTCTTGTTCTTTCACGATGTTAATTTCTCAGTTGAACTTTTATCTTTCTAGGAATTTTTATTATAGATCAGTTAGAAGCTTATAGAGTTCCAAACAAATAGGTAATACTATTAATTTGGATGTAGTTTCTCTTCCCTCATATTCTCTAAATCGTTAATATTCATATGTATACATGCAAAATAAAGTAAACACTAGGTAGGAAGAGAGCACATGACTTAAGAGCATCTTAAAAAAATTATCTATTTTAGAGTTGTGCAAAACTCTAAATTTGAAATTTCAAGGTGTTATTTTTCAAAAGCAAAACTTCAAATGTAACTTCAAAATTATTTATATTTTACACAATGATCCTTATATTTGTTATAACTAATATAAATCCATAATTTTTTTATAAATAACTAGAACATATATAAAAATATTACAGTAATATTAAATAATAAAATCTTAAATTAAATATATAAAATTATAAATAAAAATACATAATTAAATATGAAACTACAAGAAAAATACCATATTATTCCATAAAATTATTTTCGTAATGCTCTATTTCGATTACACAAAATTTGTTTGGACAATAATTTAGAAATTTTGGAGGTTCCAGAACAAATTTACCAGATTATTATTGTTGTAATATTTATTTTTTTTCTAATAATTATGTCTTCATGTATCTCATTTTAAAGTTTTTATTATATTTTTTGTAATATTTTGTTGTCTAATTATAGACTTAAAATATTTTAAATCTTATTTAACATTTTTATTATTTTTATGTGTAAAATTTGAATTTATAGAAACAAATTGGAAATATTTATGATATATAAAAAATTAAGAATTAAAATGATAAATGAGAAAATACTTAAGAATCATAAATATAATGTATAATTAATTATAATGATCAAAATGCAAAAAAAAATGAGGTTTTCATTTTTCAAAACTCTAAATTTGAAATTCTGAAGTTTCTTTTTAGAAAACAAAAAACTCTATATTTAAAATTATAAAGTTTCTTTTGGAGATTCTTTAAACAAGTGACTGTCATTTACATCTAACTATCTATTAAAATCAAATATTTTTGTTTATCCCATCCACGAGTCTAGTACATTAATAGTTCTTAGAGTACACGAGTCAATATTTTAATCATCCTTGTTTGGTAAAACATATACTCATTAGGCATAATTGGTTTGCTTACAAGTTTTAATCAAATGCAGTGATATTAATATTTGTATATACAATAATTGGAAATATGCAAGATGTTTAAAATAATCTGTGCGCTTTTATTTGACAGAAATGTCCCGGATGTATCTTGACTGTATTGAACAAATTTCATTTAGAGAATCCAAGCAAGGTGGTTTAGTGGTAGTTGGAGCATAATCTAAGAAATATATAGTCCACCCCTCTGATTTAACTGTGTTCGAGTTTAAACTAAATCGTTTAAAAAAAATTATTTGGATTCCTGGCGTATGTGCTTAACCAGTGGTGGGTTCGTGCAAAACTCCTACCAAAATGCATCTTCCTGTCATGTATAGTCGACGATCAAACAACCAATAACAATATAGAAACATTAACTAAAAGGTTACTCTAATGTACATATATGCCATAATAACTCTTAGTTTTGTCTTTATATTAGGCTTCATTTGGAACCTCTGTAAATGGGTTCAATGATCTGCTAGCCCATTATTTGACTTTCTTAAAAGAAATTGAAAACCTTTTTCTTTTGAGAAAATTTGAATACCTTTTTCTAATAGGTAAATTTTGGGACTTTCAAATATTTATATAAATTCTGATAATATTTATATATAGTTGGGAGGTAAAAATCTTTATATATTGACGTTAAAACTTGAAGACAAAATTCATAATTTCATTAGACTATGTTTAGAATCAACCATGTTCTATTCACATTTATATTTTCGCTGGTTCAGTTGATCTGCTTTGAAAACCTAATACTTTCGAATTTAGCTGATGAAAAAACAATATGTGTCCACATAAACTTTCCTTTTCACGAAGTCAATTATTTCATATTAATTAGTTAAAAATATTTTAAGATATGGTAATTAATTATGGGGATGGACCAGGTTGCTTTCAGTTCTAAGCCAACTCGTTACGCCTAATTAAATTAAAAATCCCTTACTTGGCAAGTCATGTCGTACACCACCCGTTCTCTCCAACCTTTTTATGTTGCCATTTGTACCCTGAGGTTCACAATTAATTACGATTTACTATGGCAACATAAATCTTTTTCCTTTTTGTTTTTAAAAGGGATTAGTATTCATTATTTGTTTTCTTTTAACAAAAAATTTGGACTATTTTTCGATTTGAACAAAAAAAAAAGATTAATATTTCATTATTTGTTGCACTGATTTCTACATTATCGAAGAGAATATGTTTTATATTTCCTTATTCATTTTGTTTGGAAAATGAGTTGGAGGACTCAATCGAGAATAATTTATCCGTCGGAACAATGTTACTTTTGGACTGGCTAAGATAAAGCTCGTCTTTGTTTGATAAAGTAAATGAAAACTTAAAAAGAAAATGTATAGATACCATTAGGTACCATATTACAAGTCCCTAGGAAGATTCTACTAACTGCTAGTTGTTACCGCCCCAGTGCACTTCATAGTAATATGCAGCCCTTGTTGAAAGTCTTTCGAATATTGCACCGACTATTGGTGGAATGTGAGGCCTAGAGGAGAGTGTGGGTGCCAGAATCAAAATGGTGAAAGTCAAAATATTACAATAAATTTAATCAGCAGCCTTGGATTAGTGGTACTTGAAGGGAAATCCCCCGATACGGTATCCGCAGTTCGAGTCCCGCTGGCCATCCGGGCTAGCGTTAAATTGCAAGAATACGTGGAGTGCCGTGGGTTTCGCGGGAATAGTCGGTTGACCACGGTCGCCGGAAACCCGCGGTTAATAAAAAAAAAAATTACAATAAACCAGCTAGTGCATACAATAATTTTTTTCTAACGGGGAATATATGGTAATATATATTACCTAGACCTAGTTAAAGTAGTTAATTTGATGTTAGTTTTCGTGGTGAGTCCGGCCAGATCATGAATTTCAACAACAGCTGCAGAGAAAAAACTAAGTAGCTGCTTTGATTATCTGAAAAACTTTCTCTAATTGGATATCTAAGTTAGAGAAATTGAAACATTGATTTAGGGCATCTTCTTAAACATAAGATTTAAAGGCCATGTTTACAAAAATATGATTTTATTTAATGGTTTATTTGTAAAGACACTAATAAGTTTTTCTATTTAGTCCTAAATTATTGATAACTGTTGGAACTTGATTTCTATATTTACAGTTTAAACTTTTAAATAAACTATTTCAAATACCTGTATTTACAGAATATTAGAATTCTCTCATTTTTTGTTTCTTTATTTGTTTTCTGTTATTGTTCCCTTTTATAAGGTAAACATTTGTGAAAATATATTTTTGATTCTAAGCCCTTATTAATATCTTGAGAATTACTTTTCTTCATCTATTATTATTTATTATAAACTGTATAACAGATTTATGATATAAACTAAAATTATTTACATCAAATATTTGTTGTAGTTTAATTTAAAAGTTAAATATAAAATAATAAAAATCATTACTAGTAAATTTTCTATCAGAATTTCATTTCACAAAAAATATATTTTCATATTATTCCTTGTAAAACCTTTTTTATAAAGTATAATTATCACTTTTGTTTAGCCTATGGCATCAAAAACACTAAGCTCTATATATTTACAATATAATGATATATCATGAAAATGTCACCTGCAGCTTTCTACCCTTAAAGACCAAAAACATTACAGCTCCGAGGCAGTTTGTTTTGTTTCAGAGCAGATATGAGTACAATACAGCCCACTAATTAATTTTAAGCCCATAAAAGATAAGTCCAAAGAAAGTAACCGAACCAGCAGTAGTTGAGATGACTCATTGACGTGCAAAGGAGAAGCGATAATGAAGAAATCCAGAGATTGGAGAAATAGATGATGAGATTCCATGGAGAATGATGGATGAAGATCATTACTCTGATGCAGTTGGGGAACCGGATAACCAATTTCAAAAGAATGGAGGAATAAAATCCAGATTTGAATCGTCACACGCCCAAGGAGCAGAAGTCACACACCATGGTTTGAATCGAGGGAGAAAGTCCAGTATCCAACTTTTCTGGTATCCAACTTTTCTGGTCAGCTACACATCATTTGACAAATTGATGAGAATAAAAAACACAAAAATGTTTATAGAAGAATTATACTCCACTCTCGTGAAAATAATGTTACAAGATGCATAGTTTATATAGAGAATAAATCAATCTAATTTTCTAAACTAATATGGAATAATATATAATAGATAATGATAATTTTTCCAATTTTAATATACTGATATATATCTTAATATTGACCGTTGGATTATGTCGATCTTCTAAATTTGTAATACCCTCTATCAAGTAAATACGTGGTAACACGTATGAGATTGGACAATCTTCAAAATATAGTAGTAAAAATAATCTAAAAGCTTGTGAAACAACAATGGGTGTTAATGTTGTGGAAGCTGGATGAATGTCCCATAGCTTTTTTGCGATTTCGCGAGTTGAGATAGATGATTTGATTTTTGGTTTAATTGTTTGTTTTATCCATCCTACAATGAGTGATTGTTTGATGTTCAATCTTTACGGTAGGATGAATCGGCTGCCGATAGACTGCCATCAAAAAATCTAAATCTTTCGTGAGCTAATAACTATACGAAAGTTGATGAATGAATGTTTGAATTGTTGAATGAATTTTCTCCGCTTCAAATTGAGAAACAAAGAAATAGAGAATAAGTTTACTAATTTGCGATTTTGTAAAGACATCAAAACTATGACTGAATGAAAATCTTCTTCTTCAAATCGTGAATAAAAAATTTCTGAATGAATCGTTGTTGTTCTGCGATTTTCGCAAAGCAACACGAGGAATAAGATGAATTTGAGAGATTAGTTTTGTTCTTACTCTTATATCATGACAAAACGACTGTGAAGTAAATTCAGAGAATATCTTCAGTACTCGTAGTAATTACTAGAGCTGATTACGGATCCAAGCAAAGGGGTTGGTTACATAGGACATAATTTAAGAAACTTGATACACTTTTTTTTGTGCACAAAACTTGATACACCTAAAAAAAAAAACTTGATACACTTTAAAGTTATTTTTTGTAAACTAAATAAAAAGTTTTTTTTTTGAAACTTGATTTATTTTTTGTAAACTAAATACACATCATAGTTTATAATTTTTTTTTTGAAACTTGATAAACTTTAAAGTTTATAAGAAAAAATCATTTTTGAGCTATTCTCATTACTACAGTCGTATTTTTGAAAGATGAAAACCAACTATGTAGTATCTAAAGATCACTAAATTCAGTCTAAGACAAAAAAAAACTTAAAAAGCAAACCGGTTAATAGATTCCAAAATCAACTTAACAGGCCATGCTATTTTTATAGCTTATGTTCATCAAATTATAAATCACAATTAGTGGAACGAGGATTTTTGCTAATGTTTTAGAAATTTTAAATTTATTGTTATTGATTTATGAATATAACATTTTTAATAAAACCTTTTATGTATTCTCTTAAAAAATCCAGCAATAGTTTAAAATTTACCTTCAAATATATTTTATAGTTCTATGAAAACCTAGTACATAAAAATTTGGAATAATTTAAATCACTAATTTTCAGAATACTATTTTGTTCAATTCAGAATACTATATATTCTTTGAAATTTTAAAATTATTATAACAATTTTTATTAGTTTTTAAAAATAATTTCTCTAATTTAATGAACTCTATACAAACATAACAAAACTCTATACACTTTTAACAAAATTCTCGGCTTATAAAATTAGCCAATTTACTAAAATCAAAATTCCATTATTCAGTTATCATGTATGAGATAAATAAAGAATTATTCAGTTAATATCACTTTATCTGGTTTATTCTCATATACATGGGTAGGTAGATCAATTCATTGTTTGTCATTAGAAACCTAAATGAAATAACATGCAGTCATGAAATAAAGAGGGTAGTTATAAATTCACTACCTTAAAAGTTATTTTTGCAAATTAGGATATAAATTTACATTCAAATTCAAGTTCTTAGTATTTTTGGCAAATTATTCTTAAAATAACCCACATCAAAAATAAGATCACGCTATATATGATTATGGATTTGTCATATTTATACTATCGTATATGGATAATGGTCAGACACATACAAAAATAAAAACGTATTTCAACTAAACAAACAAACTGTAACGAAAATAGATGATACTAATTAATTAGTATAATATCACAAAATATATATGACAGAAAATAAAAATCAAAACATTTTAAAAATATAAGAAAATAATAAAATTTAAATTAGATAAATATAAGTTATCCGGCACAAATCCTAATAATTAATAAAGAAAAAATAATTTAAACTTTTGCACTAGCTTTATTTCCAGTCACATAAATTTTTGTTGTATATTCAAAGTAACACTCAAACCTAAATCCATTAATCTATAAACTTAGCTCCCCCATTTAATTGTATCTTCATTTTCAGCATTTGGATGAGTTTCTTTAGATTTCCATTCAATGCCCGAACATCAAAACCACTTATCCATGAACCTATTTCTAACAATTAAACAATAACTAATTAGTTTGCTCTTGTTTCTTTTTAATTTCCCAACTCCATTTGCTAGAAGGATACTTTTATCCTCAAAATTCATCAACAAGAGCAAAAACTAATCCTTCAACTCAATTTGTTTGTATTTGCAAAGAAGAAGCACAAATTCCCTATGCTCTCTGTTTTTAGACTATATCAACTGATATTTCATTTGCTTTTAGTCGTCATGAAGCAATTGTAGGACATTTCTAGAATACTCAACGACTAAAGCTAAATTACTTCACAAGTACATAGACCATGTAAAGTCATAAACGTATTTATTAAATTATTTTAAGGTCCTACGAAGTCAGCCTACCTCATGTGTTCGTTCGTATTAGACCAGCTTATGTATTTGTATTGAACGGCTTTCTAGGCACCAGCTATCATGATAAGATAATTCAAAGATCTTCGTCATGCAGTAGCTTATCATACATGACAATTTTGAATTTGCTCTTTTGACCTTTTTCTTTTGGCGAAGCCAAACTTCTCTTTCCTATGTAAAATATATAAAATTAGAATGATATTCGACCAACAAACAAACTATCCCCTAATTAAACTATTGGAATATTTGGACTAATAGTCTTCAAAGATCAACAGTTTTTCTCTTGATTCAATTGGGTCGTACAAAAGAAATCAATCTGACATATGGATGTTGCTTCATGTTTTCCATCCAATCCGCCAGAGAATTTTCGTTCTCTTCACATCACTGTATAGCTACGTGAAACTTAATTTGCTGATATTGATTTCACATTGAAGTAATATTGAGGACACGTTTGATTTTTTTGTTTTAACTGGCCTTTTCGTGGCGTAGTGTACCCTTCTTTAAAGAAATCGATTATATAACTACAATTTCTGTCATGAGAGTATTATATTCAAATGCCAAATATGTAAAACCGATTAAAATCTATGAACGAAAAGAAAGAAAGTGAAATAAGCTATATTCAGAATC
This sequence comes from Brassica napus, assembly GCF_020379485.1. Lineage (NCBI taxonomy): Eukaryota > Viridiplantae > Streptophyta > Magnoliopsida > Brassicales > Brassicaceae > Brassica > Brassica napus. The sequence goes on from NC_063440.1 coordinate 15,008,304, forward strand.
ATCAACTCATCTCGTTCACTCAATCAGTGAAGAAAATTAACTAATGTAATCCAGATGGTCTGAAGACAAGCGGGCTAAACGATGGCTTAAAATCACCTAGCATATATATTTAGAGCCACCAACGTTTATTTTCCTTAATAGTAGTGAATCGTCTTTTCTTTTAACAATTAAAACAACAGTTCATATTATTTTTATATATACCAGTTGACTATGCGTGATTATACCATATTGAAACTATTTGAGTTAGTTGAATATTTAGAAATCGATTTGTTTGCTTGCATGCATAAATTTTCGTTTTAATGGATGTGAGAGGTTTACTAAACAAGAGTAGTAAGAAATTAATGCATGAATAATTTTTATTTTATTAAAATAAAGCTTTCTGCAATATGAATAAATTTCAGATTTCATTTTTTGTTACTTTATTTATTCATATCTATGAGAAATTTCTATGATGTTTTTGGGCATAATGTTTTTTTTGTCATCAAACAAACAGACTCATACTGCCTCTGTGAACTAAACTGGTAGCTCTGCATCCATGTGAACGACGAAAAACGATTGTTTTCTAGCACTCCGTGCTAGACTATCCAGCTTTTGATTTTTGGGCATAATGTAGTAACCACCAAAACAATGTGAAACATGCATTCCAATGTCAACTTGCCACAAACAAATATTGATTTGTAAATAAATATAGTAACGTATTACCAATTGGATTATATAAACAAACTAAAGTGTGGCATGTAGAAATGTAAGATAATTGAATTGACATTGTGGTGATTTGTGTTCTGGTTTATGTTTTCATTCTGTATAAGAAAAATGAGTAACTAAAATATAGTTGTGATCACGATTTAAATATGGTATAATATGCATGTCCGTGAATTGTAAACGATAACATAAAAGCGTTAATATGAAATCTGAATCTAAAAAGTGTTCTTCGAAAAATGCTTCGCTACATAAACTTGGTCGGTTCGTACAAAATAGTCTTGACAAATTGAATAAGTTATAAATGGAAATATGTCTAGCGAACACAAGAAAAATCTATTGGAAAGGTGAGAGCTAGCGATAAAAAAGAATGTGAAAGGGAAACGAAAGCATGTTTTATTGTTTTCAACTATAGTCAAACATATCGTCTCGTTGGCACTAAAAGAACCAGAAGAAAAAACGTGACGACTAACGTGACGTTTCGCATACCTATTCAAAATTCTAATGCACATATTATCTCACCCTCTCTATATATTATGCATCCAAGTTGATACTTTAGTTTATAAACGTGGATCCAACGAAACAATCAATCCAACTCATATCTTTCTCTTTTTTACATCTCTCTCGCTCTTGTCTCTCTGAGAAACAAAGATGGATAAATCATCAATCCAGTGCTTTTTATTCATACTTCTCACCATCATTGTCACTTTTATTTCATGTTCAAATGCTCAAAGAGAAGTTGGTAAGCTATACATTTGATCTTGGTTCATGGTTTCATGGTTTTCCTTCCAAGTTTATTCTTTTTATGTTTGATAAACTATTAACTATGATTGATGGATGGATGTGTGTAGAGGATGAAAGTGAATTTAGCTACGAGCAGAACGTAGAGAACGGGCCGGAGAAATGGGGGAAACTGAAACCGGAATGGAAAATGTGCGGAAAAGGAGAGATGCAATCTCCCATTGATCTTATGAACGAAAGAGTTAGAATTGTTTCTCATCTTGGAAGGCTTACTAGAAACTACAAACCTTGCAATGCCTCTCTCAAAAATAGAGGCCATGACATGATGGTAAATATTACATATTTATATATCCTTCATTTTCTTAGAACCGAATCTGACTAATCCCAGAGGCCATATGTATTCTGTTGCATTTAAAACATCTATAGTGGTTAAAAGAGAACAACATCAATTTTTTTTTGTAAATGGTGGGCCTTGATCCCTAGCCTCGATCCACATGACAGAGTCATCTACCTACTCCAAAAACACTGAGCCACACGCTCTTGGTTCTTCATTTTTGGATTTCATTTTATATATTCACTATAATTTGTTTGGTCGCAGCTGAGATTTGAAGAAAGGCCAGGAAGTATTAAGATCAATGGTATTGAATATCAACTCCTACAGCTTCATTGGCATTCTCCCTCTGAACATACGATCAATGGAAGAAGGTATATGCAATATTCTGAAACACATGTATATATGACGGTTTGTATCAAATAAGAAATATGTTTCTAACTTCTGATATTACTCTAACTAAGCTAAACTTGACGTTCGACAGAATTTTGTAACACTTTTTATTCTAAAAATGGCAGGTTTGCTCTGGAACTACATATGGTTCATGAAAGCATTAACGGAAGTATGGCTGTAGTCACAGTGCTTTACAAAATTGGAAGATCAGACTCGTTTCTCACCTTGGTATAAATCATTCCATATCTAACTATGATATTAAGCTTTTAAAAGTTTCTTATAATAATTATTTTCAACCAATTTTCTTCTTTGCTTTTTGGTTAGTTGGAAAATAAATTGTCGGCGATGACAGATCAAAATGAGGCAGAGTTTAATATAGGAATGATTGATCCAAAGGAGATTAAGATAGGGAGCAGAAAATATTATAGATATGTTGGATCACTTACCACTCCTCCGTGTACCCAAAATATCACTTGGACCGTCGTCAAAAAGGTATATTATAGATATATTCACTCTTACTTTCTAAATTTTGTGTATTTTACTTTGTGTGTGTGTTTCTCTCATAGTTTATGACATTACATTTTTTGGTTTATATTTGTTTCCATGATTTTTAGGTAAGGACCGTGGCGAGAAACCAAGTGAGACTACTCCGAGTGGCTGTTCATGATGTAAGTTTTATTTGAGTACAATCTACAAACTTAATAATACATACTTACTTAATTTAAATCCTTACTATATATGAGAGCGAAGTGAATTATATTATGTTTGAAAAATAATTTGTAGGATTCAAATACAAACGCAAGGCCGGTTCAACCTACAAATAAGCGCGTGGTGAAATTATACAGACCAAGATCTTACTGAATCCGATACAATACACTATATTAATTTTATTTTTACAATATTGTTTGTATGCGATACTAAATAAATGATGTGTTTCTTAATTATATTTTGGTATCCCATCGCATTCCGTTATTTTCACGACCTTCTATTCAATTTATTGTTGATGTTGTTGTAAAAGACCTTATATTCAATATTATTCATATTAAAATTACCACTTCAGAGAATGTGTATTACGCTTAGAACATCTCCAAAAGAAAATCTATAACTCCAAATATAGAGTTTTTTGATCTCCAAAAAGAAACTTCAAAATTTCAAATTTGAAGTTTTGAAGAGTGAAACTTCAAATATAGAGTTTCACTTTTCAAAACTTCAAATTTGAAGTTTCATCTTTTTATTTGCATTTTGGTCCTTACAATTATAGATCATATTTATAATTCTTAAATATTTTTTTGTTTATTGTTTTAGTCCTTAAAATTTTTATATCTCATAAATATTTTAAATTTGTTTTATAAATTTAAGTTTTACACATGAAATTAAATAAACTTTTAAAACAAGATTTATAATATTTTAAAACTAGAATTAAACAACAAGAATATTACAAAAAACCATAGTAAAAACTTATTAAAAAGACACGTGAAGACATAATTATTACTCAAATTTAAATATTATAACAACACTAATAGTCTGGTAGATTTGCTCCAAAACCTCCCAAATCTCCAAAATATTGCCCAAACAAATTTTGTGTAACCAAAACTGATTGTTGTTGTTGCTCTTGACGCCTTTTTCGTACGATTCTTTCTTGTTCAGATCGAATGTATTCACGAATATTAACATCATCGATAGAAGCTAAGTTTTTTAGAAATATTTTATTTTCCTTTTTTACTTCTTTAAAAGCTAATTTTTTTGCTTCATTTTGGAGTCGTAATAAAATCATCTCATGACCTTTTTCTCTGCTTGTTGTACTTTCGTTAAAAAGATCAAGAATTTTTTCGTTTGATGATATCAAACTATCAGCGGGTATAAGAAATGCACTAGTTGATCATATATAAGAGCATTACGAAAATAATTTTATGGAATAATGTAATATTTGCTTGCAGTTTAATATTTAATTATGTATTTTTATCTATAATTTTATATTTTAGTGTAAGATTTTTTTAATTAATATTTCTGTAATATTTATATATATGTACTAGTTATTTATAGAAGTTTTATGAATTTACATCAATTATGACAAATATAAGGACTATTGTGTAAAATACAAATAATTTTAAATTTAGGTTTGAATTTTTACTTTTGGAGAAGAATACATTGAAACTTCAAATATAGAGTTTTGAAAACTTCAAAATAGAGTTCCTTTTTGGAGATGCTCTTACTACAATAATTTGGATAAATACCGACAATCTTTGTATGTATGGCAAGAATATGTCGCAAAATAAATGTTACGGAATATTCACGTTAATTAAATGATAGCTATGCTTTTTGACGACACGTATGACGTCTTCTATCTCATATATCAATGTAAAAAGGCATTATCATTTAATTAATTATTTAATTATCGGTAGGTTCAGTGTCGCCCAATGCAGCAATTACTCTAACTAGATTATTTTTCCGCGCTACGCGCGGATTGTGTCTTATTAATTTATTTTATATATATTTAAATTGTTTAGAAAAGTTTGTAAGAAAAAGTTTTTGTAGAAAATTATAATACTTAACAAATCATTGAAGATGTTGGTGGTACATACAATACTTAATTCATTTACCAAAAATTATTTAAGAGTAATTGTGTTGTCAACCTCATAAATTTTGTTATCTACAACCTAATAATAAAATCATTGTTAAAAACAGTTATTTATCAATTAGTTGGTGAAACATTGGATAACTGTTTTTTTATAAACTCAATTCCTTTGTCTTTAGGTTACAATCTTAGTAAAATAAGGCAAATTTTGAAAACTCTTACGCTTATATAAGATGTATTATATAATAGTCATATCTTATTATATAAAGTATGATTTTTTAAAAATCGCTAATTAACATGATGGTGACACATGACAATTATATATTTAAGATTGTGATATGTGTAAAAAATATCTCATAGTTTAAAATATATGATAATAACAAAAACATTTTTTTAAGAAGTTATTATAAAAAAATTATTTAATTGTAATTTTACATTTTCAAAACACTAAACAAAATATAATTGCAAAATATTAAATGATAACAATTTTCTTTTTAATATTGTGACATGTGTTAAGTTACCTCATGATTAAAATATACATACTAAGATATTTAAAATTAATTATTTCAATTAATTTTGAAATAATTAATTGAAAAAATTATTTAATAGTAAAAAGTAAATTTTAAAATTATATAATAGTATTATTTAAAGAAAGTTTCCTTTTTAAATATCCTTAAAAAATATTCGTAAAATAATTTATTTAATACCAATTTTCATTTCTAAGAATTCAAAAGAAAAGATAATTTTTAAAAATTATATGAATTATATATTTAAGATTGTGATATGCGTTAAAATTAAAAAATATATATATTAAGATAATAAAAAATAGTTTTATAATCACACCATTGATGCTAAAGTAAACAAATTTGATGTTTGTCTTGCAATATATTTGATATCTACCTGACTATCAATAATACATATTGATTTGTGTCGTGTAACATTAATAGTTTGAAATGTTGTTTTTAATTTGTCTTAAGAAATATAAAAAGTAGAGAGAGTTTACAATTCTATATGTTTCAATTAACTAATAATATTTTGAAAAATATTTAAAAGTTAAATATATATAAAAAATAATATACTATTTTAAAACACCATAAATATTGAAATATAAATACTAATCACAATTTGTGTAAGGAAATGGATTGTTATTACTAAAATAAGTATTATGCCGATATATACTGAAAAATCCAAGAACTAATGTGAAAAATTCATTTTTTTATGTTTTTATGAAATTAAAACATCAAATTAACTTTGTGCACTGCACTGCACGGATCTGTATCTAATTTTTAAATACACGTGGAAGAAAGTAATATAATGGTTTAGTTGGTTGGAATAGTAATATGTTATTTTTGTTGGATATAAATAAGTGGGGTGGAATTGGTCTTCGTAGCAACAATTTAGTTTTGATTTATGTTTTTTTTTTCATTCTGATTATCTTCACTCTGATTATTTCTATACTATATAAACAAATTATTTTATTTTATTAATTATATATTTCCTCTAGTTTTGAGAGATTGATGTGTTGTGATTTGCATATATATTAATAAAAAGTAAACACGTACTTATTAGTTTTTTTTTAATTTCATTTCCTTCTCAATAAGGCAAGATCTCACGAATGGTTAGCATCTTGACCTGTCAGCTCAGATGCATTGACCATAGCAGAAACATCTTGGTTTTGAGCCAACCTAAACAATTTTTTTGAGTCAGATGGAGTTCACAACTATCAATTAAAATGAGTAATGAAGTGATGTGTAAGACTACTTGACATCTACTCGATCTCCTGTTGCTTCCTCTCCCTGGTCAATTTTATAAAACACAGTCTCTCTCAGTAGGTTCCAACAAACAATCAATAATACATGTCAGATTATCAAGAAAAATTGATTACCTTTGGGTTGATTATGAATATATTTCCCTTGGGGATTCCGAGTTTGCTGTAACTCAGCTCATCAGTGTCTCTGTTTCCAAATCCAGCGAAGAACGGGTTATAGTGCTCTGGGAAAAGCTTCTTGATATCCTGCACATCATTACATTTGTAAACTTATTCTTATCTAAACACATGCCGCTGGATTAACCGTTCTCTCTTATGTCAAAGATAAACTTTTACCTCCAAACATGCGATCTTGAATTTGTGAGGTGCTCTTCCTATCACTGCAAGGTAGTTATAAAGTACATGAGTTAAAAAAAAAAAAGAGAAACAACCCGTCTGGTGAAATGACTACAGGACCGTTTGGTAGAGCTTTTCGGTCCTGCAAGCCGGAGGAAAAAAATCCATAAGAAGCAAAGAGATCTCATAAAAAAAAAGGCTATACATAGCCTCACATGATTACCATTTGAGTTAATTAGACTAATGTTATTGTATTAATAAGTATGGATTCGAGTACCAATTCAATGGTAAAAAAGCTGTCAAGTCTTACCTGCTTTAGATTATTTAAGAAACTTCTTGTTAGATATGCCTGGACAATGGCAGAAGCGCTCAGAAACAGCAGCTGATATCCATTCTCCTGAAAGAAATACAAAGCAAGGCATAATGTGAGATCCATAATTACAAACTGTATCTTACATAAGCAGTAGTTGGATCTCATGTTTTACCAAATTAAAGTCTGAGAAGCTAAACTAACTTAAACCTTGAAAATTACCTTTATAGCTGAAAAAATCTTGGCCACACCAGACTGTGTCCAGTCCCTTCCAACCAAAGGCATGAACTGACCTAACACATCAGATCTGCAGCAAAAGGATCATCACATTAGCATATGTCTAGATATTATAATTCTAATATGAAGAAAAATTAGTAAGGATCCAGAAGCTGTTACTTTGTAATAGTTCCATCAACATCTGAAATCACAATCTTAGTGTCCCATCTCCACCGGTAAATATGTGCATCAACCTAACAAAAAAAAAACAAAATTAGAGTGTGCATTCAAATTTTAAGTAATGTTACCATCAACACAAACCTGTTGTGTTCCAAGAACCCTGGTGGAGAAACTAAAAGTTCTTTATTAATAAGAAGAAGCTCCAGCCAAGCCAGCAACAACGTCACTGAAGAAAAGGTCATGGTTGAATCACAGGTTGATTTCGTCCTCTGGTTGCCATTAGTAGCTCTGATCGATTGATTTCCGTGACTGGTGAAGAGGGATGGGAAGAATAGATGAGGGATATATATAGTTTTGAGGTGGTGGGATAGAAATCGATTCATGGCGCTAGGATATCTGTAGTTAATTATTGAGCTTTATGAGGCTTAATATGTTGAATGAATACGTTGAAGAGGTGAAGGGGAAGCTGTACAGATGGAAGTGGTGATAGGATGAGAGGACGACCATGGAGGATTGTCGTTTTACAGGTATTAGGTTTTAGAGAGAGTATGGGCCAATGTTAGGCTTAGAGGAAAGACAGGTTAGCAATGAATTTCAAAGGCCACGAAAAGCCTGGTTCGAACAATGATTTTTAACGTGGCATTGTTGCTGACATGGCACTATTATTGGCTACGAATTTTTTGCTTACGTGGACCCCTTCTCTGTTCATTATATCCAACTTTTAGTATAGGATAGATTTTAAACGACCCTACAGACGTTTATTAACATAATTAATCTTTAAAGGATAAGATATCTTTAAATGTATAATCTTGATGTTTACATTTCACTACAAGAAAACGTATCTTTACCGAGGAAGTTTAACGAGGAAAACTATTCCTCGTAAAAAAACGTTAATTTTGCGAGGAAATTACGTTGAGAAAGAAAAGCATCGTTATTTCGTCGTAAGGTAACGACAAAAAAAATTCGTCGTAAAGACGATGTAAACTGACGTGGCTTTTACGAGGAAATAGTTTTTCCTCGTAAAAGCCACGTAAATTTCGCGAGTGGTTTACGACGAAATATTTTACGTGTACTTAACGAGGAAATTTTGAATCCACCAACTTGGTAGGTGGCTCACGTTTTTTTTTGGCCATACAATTAATTTTCGTCGTAATTTCATAGTAAAATTACAACTACCAGATTCGAAATTTTCTATAAATATGGATGTTGGAACATCATTTTAAACACACCAACAACAAAAAACGTGAAAGAAAAAAAAATGGCTGGCTCTGGGACTATTTACGAGTTGCGGAATTGGATGTATATGCATAGAGATGCTAACGGGAGAGTGACGAAAGAATACCTTGCGGGGCTGGAGACATTTATGCACCAAGCAGATTCAACACCGCTCGCCCAAGAAAGTGGTAAGATGTTCTGTCCTTGTCGGAAATGCAACAATTCGAAATTGGCAAACCGTGAAAATGTTTGGAAGCATTTAATAAATAGAGGTTTCACGCCAAATTACTATATCTGGTTTCAACATGGGGAAGGTTATAATTATGATCAGAATGAAGCTAGTAGTAGTAATAGCAATTTTCAGGAAGAACCGGTTAATCATCATTTGCATAATGAACATAGTTACCATCAGGAGGAGATGGTAGATTATGATAGGGTTCATGATATGGTAGCTGATGCATTCGTAGCTCATGATGAAGATGAAGAACCTAATATAGATGCAAAAAAGTTTTACGGAATGTTAAACGCGGCGAATCAACCACTTTACAGTGGTTGTAGAGAAGGTCTCTCTAAATTGTCGTTGGCTGCTAGAATGATGAATATTAAAACTGATCACAATCTACCTGAAAGTTGCATGAACGAATGGGCGGACTTGTTTAAAGAGTATTTGCCGGAAGACAATGTGTCTGCTGATTCTTATTATGAGATTCAGAAATTAGTTTATAGTCTTGGGTTGCCTTCGGAGATGATAGATGTCTGCATCGACAACTGCATGATCTATTGGGGAGATGATGAGAAGCTAGAAGTATGTCGATTCTGCAAGAAGCCACGATTCAAGCCGCAAGGACGGGGACGTAATAGGGTACCGTACCAAAGGATGTGGTACCTACCAATTACAGACAGATTGAAAAGATTGTATCAATCAGAGCAGACTGCTGCAAAGATGAGATGGCATGCCGAGCATACTCAGACGGATGGTGAGATGACTCATCCATCAGATGCAAGAGCCTGGAAACATTTCAACAAAGTACATCCGGATTTTGCTAGCAATAGCCGGAATGTGTATCTCGGATTATGCACAGATGGATTTAGTCCGTTCGGAATGTCAGGGAGACAATATTCATTGTGGCCAGTCTTTCTTACGCCATACAACCTGCCACCGGAGATGTGCATGCAACGGGAGTTGCTATTCTTGACGATATTGATACCTGGTCCGAACCATCCAAAAAGGTCCCTGGATGTTTTCCTACAACCACTGATAAAAGAGTTGAAGGATTTGTGGTCAACAGGGGTGAGGACGTATGACTGTTCAACGAAGACGAATTTTACGATGCGAGCTATGCTTTTGTGGACCATAAGTGACTTTCCTGCATATGGGATGTTGTCTGGATGGACTACACATGGAAGATTAGCTTGTCCATATTGTAATGGAACGACAGATGCGTTTCAACTGAAGAATGGTAGGAAGACAAGTTGGTTTGATTGTCATCGTCGATTTCTTCCCATTGGCCATCCTTACCGAAGAAACAAGAATTTGTTTAGGCACAAAAGGGTTGTGAGAGACACTTCTCCACCATATCTAACTGGAGAACAAATTGAAGCACAAATCGACTACTACGGAGCTAACGAAACAGTTCGTTGGGGTGGTAATTGGCATGTCCCTCGTAATATGCCTGATTCTTACGGTGTTCATCACAACTGGCACAAGAAGAGTATATTTTGGGAGTTGCCATATTGGAAGGATCTTCTTCTGCGACACAACCTCGATGTGATGCATATAGAGAAGAATTTCTTTGAGAACATCATGAATACAATATTGAATGTCCCAGGGAAGACAAAAGACAACATAAAATCGAGGTTGGACTTGCCGGATATTTGCTCAAGAAGCGAGTTACATATTAAAAGCAATGGACAAGTTCCTGTTCCGATATTCAGACTGTCTTCAGAAAAAAAGTCGGTGTTGTTCAACTGGGTGGCATCAGAAGTGAAGTTCCCCGATGGGTATGTTTCAAATCTCTCTAGATGTGTTGAAAAGGGTCAAAAGTTCTCTGGGATGAAGAGTCATGATTGTCATGTCTTTATGCAACGACTACTGCCCTTTGCATTTGCGGAGCTACTTCCAACAAACGTACATGAAGCACTTGCAGGTTCGTAGTGTTTTATATCACAATAATTTTATAACGGTCTAGTTTGCAAAATAATATACGACTAACAATGTGTTTAATTGTTTTTGGAATATAAAAGGCATTGGAGCATTTTTCAGGGATCTGAGCACACGCACTCTTAAAGAAGAAGTTGTAGAACAGCTTCAGGAGAACATTCCCATCTTATTGTGCAACTTGGAGAAGATATTTCCTCCTGGATTTTTTGACGTCATGGAGCATCTAGCTGTCCACCTCCCATATGAAGCATTGCTTCGTGGACCTGTACATTACGGATGGATGTATCAGTATGAGCGAGCCATGAAATATTTGAAGGGAAAAGCAAAGAACCTCGCCAAAGTTGAAGGTTCTATAATTGCTGGAAGTTTGACGGAAGAAGTTTCTCACTTCACATCGTACTACTTTGCGTCAAAAGTACGTACCCGTAGAAGAGCTCCAAGAAGATATGATGATGGTGGAGTTGCGCCAACATATGCAGTTGCTGGTGTTCCAGACATCTTTAGCCAGATTGGACGACTCGGTGGGAAGTCTAAAGAGGTTTGGTGGTCGAGTGAACAAGACGCTCATAGTGCACACACCTATATTCTACTCAATTGCGAGGATCCATTGATGCGTTATTTTGAAAGGTAACATATATGGACACTTCAAAACACATATAATTAATTATATAATTGCAAGAGATTCATTCCTATGAAATGTGATTAATTTTACAGCCTATTTGTTTCTCAAGTCGAAGAAACATTTCCTGGTATATCCACAAGTGACGTAGACAAAAGGAAAGATCAGCACTTCATTAAGTGGTTGCGGAATCAGGTATTATAACTCAAACTATTTTTTCATACATGATTTGTATTTTAATGTTCTCTTTATTTTTGCAGGTTGATTATGACGACGATGCAGATTATCCTAAGTGGTTACACGAAGTAATTCAATCTCCACTTGTAAAGGTCACCACATCACAGATGTATTTCACACGAGGCTACACTTTTCACACATATGAGTATGGTAGACAGCGGGCGACCAGTAACTATGGAATATGTGTGAAAGGGGAAACAGATTTCTACGGGATCTTGACGGAGATTATTGAAGTCGAATTTCCAGGGATACTGAAGCTGAAATGCGTCATCTTCAAATGTGAATGGTTCGACCCCGTCGTCAACAGAGGTGTTCGGTCTAACAAATTTGGTGTAGTTGATGTCAACGGTGGACGTCGGTACAACAAATTCGAGCCTTTCATCTTAGCTTCACAAGCAGACCAAGTTAGCTTCCTTCCATACCCTCGGATGAGAGATTCGGGTATAAATTGGTTAGCAGTGATCAAAGTTACACCTCGAGGACGAATCATCAGTGGAGAAGAACCACCATTGCAAGAAGAACAGATAAATGAAGTCGAGGAACCTGAACAAGAAGTTGATGACATCCTTCTCATTGATCCGCATAATCACGAATACGAAGATCTTACCGATGATGCCACAGACGAAGCTGTAGAAGACGAGTTTAATGAAAATGATGATATTTCTAGTGATGACGAGAATGTCGATGTATCCGATTGATGTATTTGATTTTGTGTAGTTTGTTTTATGAATAAGGTAATGTGAGAGTTTGTTTTATGAATAAGGTAATGTGGGAGTTTGTTTTATGAATAAGAAATTGTGGGAGTTTGTTTTATAAATAAGTAAATGTGGGAATTGTGGTTTGGAATGAAAATAAAGATGGGGTTTGGAATATATGAAGTAGAAGATAAGGAATATGGGGTTTTGGGGTTTGGGGTTTCGGATTTTAGGGATTTAAACGTACTGCTCGTTAATTCCTCGTAACCTGACGTCGAATGTACGACGTAATCCTCGTTTATTCCACGTAGGACAGAATCGTCGTAAAGACCTCGTAAATTAAATTGACGTAAATGCCACGTAAAGTAAATGACGAAGGTGGCACTCGTTTATTCCACGTAGGACAGAATCGTCGTAAACACCTCGTAAGGCCACGAGGACTTTACGACGAAATTAAAAAAGCGGGGCACGCTAATTCCACGTAAGCCAAAATCGTCGTAAAAGAGTCGTAAAATAACGACGATATTACGACGAAAATATAAAAATACTAAAAAAAAGAAGAGAAGAAAGATGCTTGAATCACATTTGGCGAGACTTACGTAAGTCTCGACCACATGAGTTCCAAATATCTTCTTCTCTTCTTTTTTTTTCCAAATTTTCTAAATTGGTGAAAAGCGGGAGTATAAAAACTAGAAAAAAAGAAAAAAAGAAAGATACTGGAATTATATGTGGCGAGACTTAAGTCTCACCCACATAAATTCTAATATCTTCTTTTCTTCTTTTTTTTTCAAATATTTCTAATTTGAAAAGTATTTTGGTGAGGAGTGTGATTTGAGATAGGGTGTGTTTTGTGAGTTTGTGTGTGTGGTTTGAGAAGGAAAGTTGTGGGTATTTATAGAAAATAAAGGCTCGCTAATTCCTCGTAACTGGTTAACTCGTTAATTCCACGTAACCCTTTTCGTCGTAAAAACGTCGTTAACAAAAACGCGGGCCTTTGTATTTCGTCGCTATTTCGTCGTAACTGAAAACGCGGGCCTCTGTAATTCCTCGTAAGTTTACGAGGAAATTACGAGGACAAGTAATCTTATATATATCCCGAGCGAGCTCGCTCCGTCTTTCCTCTCCACTTCCTCTCCACTTCCTCCCTAATTCGTAGCAATGGTAAGTCTCCCTAATTCCTCTCTAGTTTGATTAGTTTAGGATAGATTAGGTGGTTAGTATAGGGAATTTAGATAGGTTTACGGATCTTATGTTATTTAGTGTTGATTAGGTGGATAGTTTTGGGAAGTATATGTTTACGAAAATTTAAAAAATTAAATTTTTTTTCAGGTTCGAAAAGGTAGACTTACTGCCCATTACAGAGAGATGTTCGGAGAGCCGGGTAGTCGTTTAGACCCGTCGTCTTCTTCAGCTCCCGGTTCTTCGGGTCAGGAGACTGTCCCCGAGACTCAGTACACTCAGAGAGTCATTGGATCTCCTTCTTCTAGTGCTCCCCAGATGCCTCCTCCTCCTGTGCCTCCTACGATGCCGGCACCTCCGATGCCCGCGGCCGAGATTCATCCCGATTTGATGGTGCCTCCGAGTGCTCCTTACTCGCAGTACACCGTAGAGGACATTCTCCGTCTGCCAGGCAGAGAAGGTTTACCAGTCATCGACCCCGACCGACCGGACGGAACTTTATGGTATGTTTCATTATTTTTTATTCTTTTTAAATTATTTTATAACTTTAAAAAATAATTTATATTTTAAATTTGTATTTTTCAGGTGGGGGATTGACGGATGTCTTGCATCGGACGTAACCGACACGATAAAAGGTTACTTCTCCATGGCACATCCGAACTGGAAAATGACGCCCCACTACGTCAGAAAGACGTGGTTCAAAATTTACGCTGTAAGTTCTATTAATTAAATATATATCTTTAAATTTTTTAATTATTTATATATATATTTTTTTCTGAAAAACTAATTATAAATTATTTTTTCCAACAGCAAAAATATAATTGGGCCTTCGGGATCACTGAGAGGGTGAGGAAGAAGTTTGAAGCGAAGGCGAAAGTTCGCTTGTTGGACACGGTCTCCAACTGGAAGGGTGACTGGATCGTGAAGGGGTATGAGCGTGGCAAACCCGCTGAGCTCACCACGGATGTCTGGGATGGCCTCATCCGATATTGGCGTCTTCCTGATTCCATTAGAATCGCCCAGTCTTGCTCTAACTCCCGTAACACAGTCGATGAGCACGGGAACGGGCCGATGCTTCACACTACGGGCCAAAAACCTCACGCTGGTGTCCGTTTGGAAATGGTAATTAAAAATTTAATTATATTAAATTTTTAGTATATTTTATATATATATTCTAATTAACAACTTTCTTAAATGTTTTTTTAGGCCAAAGAGACGGGAGAATTCCCGTCTCTTATGCAACTTTACGAGAGGACCCACAAGAACAAGGCGGGCCGATTTATAGATGGCAAGTCCGAACAAATCTACAACGATTTGGCTGCTCGGGTTGAAGAACGCCAGACCCAGCTGACCCAACAGTCCACCGATGGATTACCCGTCACCTTATCCACACCTGAAGTGGATAAGCTTTACGAGGAGGTAAATTTTCTAAAATTTTAATTTTTTTAAATATTCATTTAATTTAACTTTAAATTTTTACTAACAAAATTTATTTTTTGTTTTTAAGGTTGTCCCTAAAAAAAAGGGACGGACGTTGGGGATTGGTTCCGTCAACGATGTTCCGATAGCGACATCGTCTTATGTTCAGCGACGGGATGATGAAGTCGCTCAGCTGCGTAGGGAGTCCGAAGAGCTGCGTAGAGAGTCTACTGAGCTGCGTAGAGATTCTACTCAGCTGCGATCTCGTATGGGTGGACTCGAGGGCTTCTTGGACGTTGTAGCGGCCACAAATCCGGAATGGGCGACTTTGTTGAGGACCATGCGACAACAAAATCCTATCCCAGGCCAGTCACCGACCGACGACTCACATGCCGAGGCGGATGTTCAGGCGAGGAGTGATGAATTCTACGAGGCGATTAATTAACGACCACCCAAGTTCTTTTTAATTTCGGTTATTGTATTATGAATTCAAAACTTATTTATAAATAAAATATTTTGGTTTTGATTTTTTTAGAATTTTAATTTCATTAATAATTTAAATTATATTTATAATTATAATTTTTTATATTTCTATAAAACAATGAAACGAAGTAAATTCGTAGCTAATTTTGCGGCTTCTTTACGTGGAAGCTTAACGTGGTTTTTACGAGGAAACGTTTGGAAATCTATCAAGGTTTTTACGTTTTCTTTACGTGGAAAGTTTTCAAGGTATTTACGTCAATTTTACGAGTATTTATTTACGTGTGTCTTACGAGGAAAGATTTTCGTGGTAATTACGAGGAATATTAGCGACGTCCTTACGAGGAATCTTTACGTGGTCTTTACGAGGAAAATTAGCGACGTCCTTACGAGGAATCTTTACGTGGTCTTTACGACGAAATATCCTCCTTCGCTTTTACGACGAAATTATTTCCAACTTTTAGTATAGGATAGATTTTAAACGACCCTACAGACGTTTATTAACATAATTAATCTTTAAAGGATAAGATATCTTTAAATGTATAATCTTGATGTTTACATTTAATTTATAATTCGGGAAAATGGTCATTAAAAAAAAATCATGAAAATTCTCGGGGACTATTTAAAACTTCAACCACTTAAAGTCTTAACTAATTTTGACTAAGCCAATTTTAATACACTATTAGTTTGATTAACATATCGATTAGACATAGTTAATCTCTGTTATAATCTCTGTTAAACACCAAACGACGCGTTTCGAAAACATAAGAAAACCTCCAAATCCCTATAGCCCGAAATCGAAATTCTTATTTCTCAGAAAATTAAAAACATATTTTCTCTTCACAACTTTGTCTTGATTACATGATAAGTTAATCTTCAAAGATACAAAATGGAGGAAAAAAACGTGGGTTCCCAGCCAAGTGTAAGTGTGGTTCTAAATGATCCCTTTGTTTATTATCATTCTTGCACCGATTTGAAAAGAAAGTGTCTGATATTGATTTGATTCTGATTTTCAGAGAATTAGGGATTTCAATTTGGGGATATAGGGATTTGAAGGGTTTTCTTATGTTTTCGAAATAATGTCGTTTGGTGTTTAACATAGATTATAACGGAGATTAATCCCATCTAATCGAACTAACGACATATTAAAATTGGTTCAGTCAAAATTAATCGAGATCTCAAAATAAATTGAAACTTTAAATGGTCAACGAAAAAGCTCATGATTTTCTCAACCAAATTTAAAAATTCTTGATTTAAATGACTATTTTCCCTTTATAAAAGGGAACTTACAAGATGTTTATTTTGTTTTTGCTTGTTCTAGACATTATTGTTTAATAATTAATAGTTTGATTATAAATTGCATGTTTGTATGTTAGAGGGCCTTTAAAAAAAATGATAGAGGGCATATTTTAAATTTCCTCCCAAATTCTATAAAATGGTTGAGAGGATCCCACTTGTTGGTGGGTCTACTGACCATGGACTTCCCAAATCCACTTCAGGCCAGATGCCTGGAACCACTATTGGATTTTCCTAAAACAGCTCAGGGTTTATCACATCCGGTTAGGGTATTGTTGGTCCTAAGTAAGATAAACTTTGGAGTTTGGACGTAATGCTGTGACTGTTTCAACGACTATGTTTATGAAGACTCTGGTACCACTTTCACCTACTTGCTCAGGAGCTACTACAACAAAGTCACAGAGGCAGTGGAAAACGGTTTGATCGCTGAATGGTGTAGTCTACTCCAACAACATGCTTTGCTACAAATCGAAGATCATAGAGATATTCCCTGTGATCACAATTCATTTCTATGGCGTTGCACATCTTGTTTTGGATTAAGTACAATATGTATATGGATATGGGAGGAGAAGCCTTTTATCTGATGACCATGTGACACCAAATGCTTAACCTGCCATCTTTGGTAACAGGGCACTGAACAATTTCTGGGTTGGTTATGATTCTTCTTTATTAAACCCACTGATTGTTCTGCATTGTGGAGTTGGACAAACACAACCTTGTACTGTTTTTGACTTGAGTTTGTTTTCTTAAGCTTGTCCTTTTGCTTAATAAATTAAGATCACAGAACATGGATAATGAGTACTAAACTCTTCTAAACAATACACATTCTCAAATGTTATATCATAAAACCGAACAATGAAACTCACTAGCATCATCACAACAGGATGCTGTGTTTTAGTTTTAGCCTCTCGCTGCAGGCTGAACCGTTGCGATCATGTGAGCCATGACGATAGCGTACTGAACACCAGTGTGCTGTGGAGTGTAGGTATCCGCAAGTCCAAACTCCCCAAAGTTAAGCTCTATGTTCACAAACTTCCCCGACAAGGACGTTTTAGACAGAGCTTCATGCCATATCTCTACAAACTCCTCCATCACTTTTCTCGCCTTCTCCATCGATGAAATAGGAAGATACTCCACCTAAAAAACAAACTCACAAATCAAGAATCAGACAATAAATGACAAATCAAGAATTCAAGAATCATCAAACCTCCATAACAATGCCTCTGATAGTCTCGGAGTGAACAGGAACGACCCTCCCAACCCTCAAGCGAAAATCACCGAGCAGATACTGAAAGCCGTCGAAGTAGATGGAGACTTTGGATTTGTAGGACTGGAGCTTCTCCATGATGAGCTGGATGGAGGCGTCGGCCTCCACGACGAGCCTCTGGGACCTGATGAGGAAGTAGTACTTGGTGGGCTGGTCGGCGAGGGAGATCCCAAGGAAATCGCGGGGGAGGTCGGGGTGGGTGGACTGGTCGCGCAGCATGGGTTTGTAGTAGTTGAGGGCGGCTTTCCACCGGCCTTCTTTGACGCCGTTGATGCTCTCCACGCACTGGGCCGCCTCGTTGAGGATCTGGGTGCTTACTGTCGATCCTTGGTTTGGTTGCCAATACAAAACCCTATAGAGAAAGGAGAGTTAGTTAATGAGATTGATTGAAGAAGGAGTGAGTATTGAGTAGGTTACCATTTCACAGGCATTGTTGTTCTTTGAGGCGGCGGCGGAGGAGGAGGTACAGCGATTCGCACTCCACGAGTCACGAGTGACGACGACCGAAGGAGAAGCTCGTCTCCAAATCTCTATTAAAATTAGAAAACCGGGTTGGTTTGCTTAGACCATACCATATTAAACCGTAAGCTAGACCAACAGATAAGTAATGGCTCTCTGTTCGGTTATTATCCCCAACCGAAAAAAAAAGCATTCACTCTTTTTTTCTTAGGTAAAGCAAAATCTTCAACCGGTTATTCAAGCAAAATACAAGCTCAATCGAGAAAAAAAATTATAACAACATATATATATTACACCGATTTTTTTGTCAGCTAAGTACCAAATACAATTTGTAAAATATCATTCTTTATATTAAACTTGGATCGCATAACTTTTTAGAACACATTATCCAACAAAAAATCATTCTAATTTTTCCGTGAGGCAATACCAAAAAATAGAACTAAAAAAAAAAATTTACCAAAATTTTTTTTTGAAAAAATGAAACTTACACAACCTGAATCGAACCGTAGTTTTACTCCGGTTAACTGAATCTGCAGTCTTAGTAATGGCCCATAGGCTTAAACAAAGCTAACAACCTCACAACTTCACAAAAAGTCAAGTTTGAATTAAGGGTTATAAATTTATCATGGGCTGGACTTAACCATTTTGAGTTAAGCCACTTTAACATTCATAGGCCTAATAGAGAGCCCAGTTAATAAAGCTCCAGCGAAAGGAAACGAACCATGTCTCTTGAGCTAATCACTCTTCTTCTAAAAAGGTATTGCATCACGTTACACGAGGGAAACAACCTTAAAATTTCCACTGAAATCGTCATTCTTCACAGAGTAAGGCTTGTGTCCTCTGGTCTTTCTTGCTGTTTTCCACTTACATTTGTTCAAATCTACATTTCTGTTATGTGTTTTCAAAGCAAAGCCGTTTCGTCAGCTCCTATTTCTTAAAAAAAAAGCTAATTTGATTTTGCAGAAACCCTAGATTTCGGAATCAAACAGTTAATGTGTTTTTTTGTAAAGTTTGTAAATTGTTTTTTTTTAATTGAAAGTTAATCACTTTTGCAGGGTTTAATGTAAAATCCAAATTGCCTCCCTTTCCTTTTTTTTTGTTTTGCTAAAAAAAAAAGAATTAATGTTTGATTCTTTCTTTGTAATAGTTCTATGATTTGTTTGAAAGTGATGCATCTGAAATGATGATGATGCCAGACACTTCTACTAGATGATGGCATCAACGGCGGAGAATGAGGCCACTACTGTACATATTACTTCTCCTCAGATTTTGACTGCTTCTGCTGAAGATCAGCTTTGTGACGTAGAGATGCTACCTGTTCCTGAAGGTTATATGACAACAACAACAACAAGTCATGATGCTGATACCGTTTTGGACCAAGAGTTCGTGGTTCCTTTCCCAGACCCTGCCTCTACGTTAGACATCCATGGTTCTGCTAGATCACATCAGGTTACTTGCTCCCTTCCTCCTTTTTTAAATAGAATGGTTCTTGTTTTGTTGCTGTAAATTGATTGGTTAGTTCTACAGGGTGTTCAAGGTACATGTTCTATGCCATCTTCTTCAGAGCAAATGGCCTTTAGAGCAGCTTCTTCTGGTCAGGATAGTTACGCCATGCTTTAGTTATAGTTGGTGTTTTAGTTTACTATAACTTTAAAAAGACTTTTTGTTGCTTTGTGACTGGTTTGTGTAGTTAACCATTCAGAGGCTGTTCATGAAAATGGTGTTCAGCCTCCTAACATCTCACATTTCGGATCAACACCTCTTGCTAACAACCCTACTATGGGACAGAATCCTCCGAGGCATTTGTTTAGTGACCCGTATGAGTACGAACTTGAGAAGATACGCATTGAAGAAGAGAACTTAAAGAAGAGCGTTGATGAAACGGTTAGTTTCCTCCTCTTAATTCTCTCTGTATATTCGTTTTTTTCTTTCCTCATTGTCTCTTTGTCTCGTTGTTTGTAAGCAGACATCACAGTTAATGGCTGAGCTGGAAAGGAAGATGGCTGAAGCACGAAGCGAGTTTGATAAGGAATCACAGGAGTTTGATGCCAAAGTGATGGAGGTGGAAACACGTATGGGTCTTGTTCGAACGGGCAGTCTTTTGGGGAACGCTTTTGTGTCTAAATGTTCAGAGAGGAGTGCATCCAATGATCTTGCAGCTGTAAGAGGTAAATAAAAAGATTGAAATAGTGTTGTTTGGATAAAATGCAAATTGATCTTTCCTTTGTTTGTTAGCAGCTATGATCTCTCAACATTCAACTCAGCAGCAACAAGCAGTACAAACAAACACACAGATGAGTTCAACTGCTCCTCCAAGAGTGAGACCTCATCAAGAAAGCACACGACTGAGTACTAGTGCTCCTCCTCGACCCTCAGTCATAGCCGTGGATGATGACCCAGTCCCAAACTCCTCAGCTCCTCTTCCTCATCTCCCGCGCCGTCCCATGACTCAACCAAGTCCTATGTCTCAGCAAACAGCACAAGCAGCACACACGCATGTGAACTCAACAGCGCCTCTTCCACCTCCAGTCACAGCAGTGGGACCTCAAGCACCAAATCATTTACGCCCTCTTGCGCGCTTCCCTCAAGCTGTAGCGCAATCAAACACCAACGTGAATTCATCAACACCTCTTCCAAGACCCTCAGCGATAACAGAAGGTCTTCCTTTGCATTCGCCGCTCTCAAACACGCCTAGGCCAAGACCGCGTCCTGTAATCTCCAACATGACTCCTCCATCTTCTTCTTCTCCACCAGTGCGTGGCCCGGCGCCTCATATAGTGCGTGCCTCGGCTCCTCACTTGGCTCGGAGACGGGCGCCTCATCTAAGACAATATGGATCATTTCCAGCTCCCACGTTTGCTGCTGCTGCTGCAACAACACAGCCAAGAAGGTCGGTTCAAGAACAAGAGCAGCAGCAGCAACAAGAGAAGTCACATGGTGGTTTGGTTAATCTTTCAGATGAGGACTAGTGATATAATTCTTTTTGTAGAACCTTTTTTCGAGTTTCATAACCGAAAACAAAACCAAATCACAAAGTAAAAATGTTCTTAAAAATTGAAAGAAAAGAACAAAATAAAGAATCACTAGTAAATATTTTTAATCCAGCTAGGATGATCTGACATCTCTGCTACATTTATGAAAACGAATTCCAAAGCAAATTTGATAATCAGTATAGAATAACGTGGCACGTGACATCCCCTGGATCTCATAAATGAACAATGTTTTTTTAAACCCCATCGATCTCTATCTGTGAGTTCAGTGATCACACTCACGTCACGCAAACGCAAACGCTACTACGTGGTTACCTCTGTTTTTAAATTCGCGTTTGGCTTTCTAATATTCTCTTCTTTTTTTTTGGATATCTGACCAACGGGAAAAGGATTTGCAGTTTCAATCGTTCACTATCCTCGAACAAGACCTTATCTTTTACACTGGAAAGCTCAGAAGCAAACGCGATTTTGCTTCATTTTTCCCGTTTGCGTTTTCAGCTACTGTGTAGTAGTAGTAGTACCAGCTTTGAATCTTCTTCGTTTATGGGGCTACTACGTCAACGACTTCTTCATTACAAAGGTTATTTTTTGTCTTTGTTTTTGTTATGTTTCTTCAAAATCATAAAATGGGGTCTCTGTTGATTTTCTCCAAAAGCTTAACTTTTTTTTGTTCCGATAAAATTCACTTTCCCATTAAAAAAAGAAAGAGCCTTTGGATACTGTTTAAACTGAGACTGTCAATAAACTAGTAAAGAGAAGAGACGAGTTCTCGTCGGTGGGTCAAGACAAAGACGTGTTTTATTAGATCAATGAGTCGAAACCGAGTTACAAAAGGGGAGAGAACAGAGGAAAAAGTCCGGCGAAGACAAGTTCGTCGGACCGTACAAGTCGGCGAGATATAAGATGTAAAACCCTAATTCTAGCCGAAAGTGAGTGTAGTAATTTGCGGATCCCCTCCTTGTTGCCTTCTCTCCTCCTTTTATAGGTGAACATTCGTTGACCTAATGTGTCTTGTCTCGATGGGCCTCCTCGAGTAATTGGGCCGACTCGTCGGGCCGTTGTGTCAGGTCGGCGAGCCGATGATGTTTAGTCAGTCATCTCATCGACTAAAAGTAGTCTGGAGCCGAGCTGATCGCCAGCTTACAAGTCGACGAGCCGATCCTCTGTGTTGTAATCATATATCTAGGTAATTGTCTTGCGGGCCTTTTGGGAGGGCTTGGCCCATACCCAACAGTAAGTCCCCCCAGTTCGCTGATGAGTAGCGTAGCCGACTCAGCGAATTTGATAGTAGGGTTCGTGAGACAATTATCCCAAATCTGTGATTTCAATCGACTCCTCGACTGTCCACTCGACTCCTTGACTGTGCAGTGGTTTCGCGCGTCCAAGTAAGCTGGAAGGATATCACCATCGAGAGGATTCGACGAGTGCTTGACAGAATCTCGAGGAGTAAGTTTCCTCTTGTGATCACATGTTTCTTCCAATTCGTGCTAATTCTGACTTGTTGATCTTTTTCAGAGGATTGGAGGTCAGATCTGTTACCTGAGTGCGCTGATCAAGAAAAAGCTGAGCGGGGCGAAAAAGACATCTTCTGCGACTCCTAGCGAGACAACTCCTAGTGAGACGACTCCTCGCGAAAAGACTCCTCGTGGAGCAGTTCCTCCCACTCCACTTCCTCTCGCGGTTTCCCCGGGACCATCTACAGGCCCGGCCAACGTCGACTCTTCGAGGGAGGATCTCGCGTTGATATCTGAACGAGAGACTGCCGAACTATCAGTGACTGGTGGCAAAAAGAAGAGATCTGCTCCTGACTCTTCTGCATCGGCTGCTTCTCAAGCGAGGACCGAATCTGATGGTCCTCCGAAGAAGAAAAAGAAAAAATGAGAGGAAGAAGAAGAGATCTGTTGAGGAACAGTCGGAGCCTGCTGAAGGCACCGAGAATCGTGAGGTTGTTATCGAAAAAGGTTCTTCTCGTGACACTGCAGCTCGGGGAGTCGTTGATTCGGACAACTCCCCGTCCGTCTCTCTGAAGAGGAAGAAGACTGGCCGCAGTCACGAATCGTCTACTCCGGTCACGTCTGCTTATGCTGCGAAGATTCCTCCATCTGCGCCTCAGACTCTTGTCGAGGGCGGTTTGGCCTCTGAGGATCGTCGGGTCAAATTTCATGACCGCGTGGAATTCAAGTACGTCGGTGAAACTCCTCTTTCCTTCGCCCCGACCGATTGCGCTGAGCTTGTTCGACAAATTAAGGGTGGTTGCAAGGACCTGCCCGCTGTCAAGGATCTTATCTTCAAGGACGCGTACATCGACGCAGCGAGGACTAAAATTCTGGTAAGAATTATTCTCCTCGTTTTCTCTCCTTTATGTTTCTGGTTTTTGGCCCTTGGAGGCTTTTGTTGATGTAATATCTGGATCTATTTTGCTTTTGCGGCTATCTGTTGTTTCAGACTTTCAGTAAGTTTGCTCTCCTTAGAAGTTATTTCTGAAACAGAATTTGCCTTAGTCGTAGAGATATAGTTTCGTGGACTCGAGGATGCGAGTTAGCCTTCGACGAGTCGCTGAAATCTATTTTAAATGTTGGATTTAAACGATTTGGTTTGGCAATCTGGTCGATGTCTTGAATTAAACCGGAAAGTCGATGACTTGGTTTTATCAAATTTTTACACATCATGCCGTCAGTTCGAGTCCTCGATAATCAACACAAATTTTCGAGTTTCGAAGACAATCGTTTATATTTTCGAGCAACAACGGTTTTCTAATCGATCTTTAAGTAATCCAAAAAAGAAATATTAGGTTGGCCAATCCCGGCTTTAGAGGATTATAAGATGACTGAAAGTTGTCGTCTCGATCGCACGGGTCGGGACCGCGATACGACCGAAGAATCCCTCGAGCACGTGTCTGATCAGGACATGCCCGTTAGTGGGTGCGAGTGCTAGTACGTTTGTCCGAGAGACAAGGTCGTGCTCGTGCGTAAGCATCGCTTAAACAATTCGCGCTCCTACTTGTTGGGAGATTGTTTTTGTTATAGCTGGACCCGGTAAAGGGCTGCCTACGTACCTCTAGGAGAGGATCAAGCCATTCGTAGTTCGTTTTGGTTAGTGAAAGTGGCAGTGGATGCGCATTCACTGTTTTTTTTTTTTTTTTTTTTTTTTTTTTTTTTTTTTTTTTTTTTTTTTGAGTGAAAGTGACAAAGGTGTCATTCACTCGTTTGTTGAGATGGGACTCCTTGAGTGTTCGATCTTCTGGCTTGGGCCTAAGAGTAGTATCGTCGACCGGCGAACCTGTTCCCATGTCGCGTTGATGCGAGGAGTTGATTGTTGCATCTTTACCGTTGCGATGAGTAGTTCTCGAGCGGCTTGTTGATCTCCGCGAAGCGTCTGCACTTCTCCGTTTGGTCCGGGAAATTTCACGCATTGATGATATGTCGAGGATGCTGCCTTAACAGAATGTAACCAGGGGGTTCCGAGGATCGCGTTGTAAGGAGCTTTCGTTCGGATGACTGAGAATTTAACTGTGCGTATCACTCCGCAAGCGTAGACGGGGAGTTTGATCGTACCAATCATTGTCTCAGAAGCACCGTTGAATCCTATGAGGGAGCGAGATGATGGTTTCATGTCGCGCAGGTCGACTCCCATCTTATCGAGCGTATCTCGAAAGATTAAATCGACTGAACTGCCTGTATCGATCAACACTTTAGCGACGTCACACTTTGCTATTCCTACCTCGACTAGCAGTGGGTCGTTGTGAGGTAAATGGACGCCGATGGCATCGTCTGGTGAGAAAGTGATTGAGGAATCATTCTCAGGTTTCGATGGCCATTTCTTCGAGGTTACTGCCTGTCGTCGATGGTCCTTTACTGACCGGATGGAATCGCCGCAAGGAGGTGAGCCACCCATGATTACGTTTAGGAAGTTAGATTCGACGACTCTTTTATTGTTCAGTCGGGTCGTCAAGTCGCTAGGCGAGTCTTCGATGATTGGCGAATTTTTGACGTTGGGCGAGTCCTCGACAACGGGTGAGTCCTCGACAACAGATATGTGTCCGTTCTCATTTTTGGACATCGCCTCCTCGATTCTTCGTCGTAAGTCTGAATGTTTTGGTCGGTTGAGCTTGATCCTGAGGTCTTCCGACTTTGAGTTGAGCTTTTCACGAAGATCGATGACTCGTGGTCTGAGACGGGGTCGAACACTCGAGTCCTCGATTTTCCTAGCCTTCAATTTTTCGATGGTTGCGCGGAGATCTCCGTGTGAGTCGCATGTACGATCAGATGTCTGCGACTTTCGCCTGAGCTTGTTCCCTAAGTCGTTTGACCCTTCTGATCCTATGCTCTCGTTAGTTCGTTTGCTTGAATACTCACGTGAGTCGTGGACTTGTTTATCCTCTTCTTCATCTGAGGACAAACTGGGTCGTGCGAGGATAACTTGTACACGTCGACGATTACGTGGTTGCTCCTCGTCGACTTGTGCATCGCCGTCATCTTCGTCGTGCTCTTCTGGGCTGTCATCCTCAGTATGCCTCGGCCGAGTTCCAGACTTATCCTGACTCTTGTGAGTTTTCTTTTCTTTGTTTTTGCTCCAGCTCTTGGCGCCGTTCGGCCTAGGCTTGGGGAGTTCGACGTTCGACGTTCCCTTTTCGTACGACGAGAAGAGAGCGTCTAACAAATGCCTGCAGTTTTTCGTATCGTGCGCCTTAGACTTGTGGAAGCTACACCACATGTTTGGTTCTGCAGGTCCAGGACTTGACACCGGAGGTGTCGAAGAGGTTTGCGGCTTTTCGTCGTTTTCCCAAACGTTCCAACCTTTTTCGCGTACAACGACAGTGGGCTGTGGGGACGCGTTTTTGTCTTCGACTACGTAAACGAAACTTTTTGGCTGGTTAGGTTTACTGCCTGAGGCGTGCTGACGGGGTTCCTGGCATGCCTCGGGAGCTTTGGGGACAGTTGCCGGTTTGGTTGCTGTGTTTAGTTTCTTAAGTATCGCTGCTGTATCTTCTTCCATTCGGATGAAGTTGTTCGACCTGGCGATTGCGTCCTGGAGCGACGTGGTTGGATTTCTGTACAGGTCCTCGCGAAACAAGGACTTGAAGTAGAGAGTATTCATCAGTGCGTCGACGGCAACACTGTCGGGGACTTGGACTTTCGAAGCGACTGCTTTGAATTTTTCCATGAAGTCGCGGAGGCTTTGGCTCGATCCTTGAGACAGATTCCATAAATCGGACAGAGTTGCTCCTTGTCTTGTAAACATGATGTAGTGTTTGAGGAAAGCAGTCGTCAGATCGTGGAAATCGTTGATGGAGTCGCGCTCCAATCCAGTGAACCATCCAAGAGCTGGTCCTTGAAGACTTTCCACGAAGAGACGACAGTAACCAGCGTCTCTTTCTTCCTCAGAGAAGTTGGTTCGACCCATCGTGATGTTGAAAGCAGTGATGTGGTCGGTCGGGTCCGCCTTTCCGGCGTAAGTCGGAAGGCGAATTTTCTCGGTCGGCCGGTAACGTACGTCGGTGATTTTCCGGGAAAATGGGGTTTTTAGGGTTTCGGCGAGGACACGTTCGATCAGCGGCGCTGACGTAGGTCCTTCGAGCATCCGGTCTTTCATGTCCAGGACTGATTGCTTAAGCTCAGCGAGTTCCCGGATGGTAACGAGGTCGACGCCGCCGGGAGTTTGGACCTGTACGGCACTCGTACTTGCGGGGTTTCCGGCACTGGCTGTTCGGTAAGTGTCGAACAGTTGCTTTCGGACCGTTGTGGCCGGATCTCCCGAGCCTCCGGCCAACGGAGCTAGAATGGCGGCGATGGCGGCGAGTTGCTCGGTCGTCGCCTTTTGGGCGGCGTCTTGCTGCGCCATCCTCTCGAGTATGGTTTCTGCGAAGGCCGCAGCTGTTGGAGCGCCTTCGGTCACAGGCGACTCGTCGTCGGACGGCGAGTCGGGTCGAGTCATGATCTTTTGCTGACGCTACTCTGTCTGCCCCACGGTGGGCGCCAACTGTTTAAACTGAGACTGTCAATAAACTAGTAAAGAGAAGAGACGAGTTCTCGTCGGTGGGTCAAGACAAAGACGTGTTTTATTAGATCAATGAGTCGAAACCGAGTTACAAAAGGGGAGAGAACAGAGGAAAAAGTCCGGCGAAGACAAGTTCGTCGGACCGTACAAGTCGGCGAGATATAAGATGTAAAACCCTAATTCTAGCCGAAAGTGAGTGTAGTAATTTGCGGATCCCCTCCTTGTTGCCTTCTCTCCTCCTTTTATAGGTGAACATTCGTTGACCTAATGTGTCTTGTCTCGATGGGCCTCCTCGAGTAATTGGGCCGACTCGTCGGGCCGTTGTGTCAGGTCGGCGAGCCGATGATGTTTAGTCAGTCATCTCATCGACTAAAAGTAGTCTGGAGCCGAGCTGATCGCCAGCTTACAAGTCGACGAGCCGATCCTCTGTGTTGTAATCATATATCTAGGTAATTGTCTTGCGGGCCTTTTGGGAGGGCTTGGCCCATACCCAACAGATACGGTCAATGGCGGAACCGGGTCCCACATCGTTAACCGGTTTAAGTACCGGTTACCGATAGCCGACAACCGACACCGGAATTTCTGGGGTCCCGACACATTTTGCTTCGACCTACGTTTTTTATGCTTTTCCGTAAAAGCAATGCCCTTTCTTTTCTCTTCTTCTATCTCTTTTTGGATATATCTAATCTAATCTCGGTTTACGGATTTGATTTTATGTTTAGTGTTTGGTTCTTTACTTCTTGTCTGATTCTTAACTTCGAAATGCTTCTTCACTCTTCTTGCTGGATTCGCAATCTAACATTTATGAATGTTTTGTTTGATTATAATATATGAAGATTTTGCCATTATTAAACAGTTTATAAAGTTTTTAAAAGGTGTTCTTTTGATATAAAATTGGTTTTTAAAAAAAGTATTTGAATGATTCTTCAACTTTGATACTATAATGGGTTGAAGGGTCACACTCAGATTTGCAATTCCGTTTCTTTCCTAAAGGTGGTTGGTCCATTTTCATTCCCATTATTTGACTATTTCTTCTAATCAATCATTTCAATAATCACCATTATTGTAGTATATATTTTACTAATCCATATCCCTCATGATGCTCCTTCTTTTTGTGTATATATCCTTTTGTCTGCAACTTCCATTTCTTGATACTACAACTTCACTAAAAGAATCTTGTTCTTTCTCCAACTTCACCACTTTTGTAGGGTAATGTATCTAATCCATTATACTGGCTCTCTTGTCTTTGTTATGGTTTGCTCTGTTGTTAGAACTAGTCGGCCAATTAGTGTCGGTTCTCCTGTTGTTGTGTCTTTTATCTAACCAACTTAACTACAGAGGGATGTAGAAAATTTGCTGAATTTAGATGAGTGGCAATGAGTCTTAAATGGTTGATGTGACTACTTTTATTGATTTTGGGGGTTACTTGTATCATCTTCTAAGCTCTGGCCAGTTAAAGAACCGGAGTCTCTTTATTGTTATTTTTGACCAGGTCATAGAATGTTTTTTTTTATGTTGATCATCTTGGAACTTTGTTTCTCAGTTGGTGCAACAGAGTTAGAATCTTTTGGATGTCTGTTCACCAACCCACTTTTATTCATATTCCACTGTTGATTTACTCTAAAAATTTCTATAAATTTTCAGCTCTCCTTGTAATCTTGTTCTTAATCCAATATAATTTGTTTCAGGTTGAGTTTACTTTGAGTAGAAGATTAAAACCGACATGAAGGTTTTCATCTAATCTTCATGTTAGAGCCCTTCTATCAACTACTCTCAGATATTAAACTATTTCTTTCTGCTGCAGCAAATATAAATGAAGATGAGAGTGGAAACCGCACTTGTGATTCTCTCAGTCCTCATATCAGTTCAGCTATGTTATGGAGGTTTAGTGTCTTACTTTATGTTATTTCCATAAGTGAAACCGGTGTGACTTGCAACTAAATAGATCCTTTCTGTTTGTAGGTGCAAGCAACTGGACGTGCACGTGCTTCTCTTCAGGCAATCAAAGTGATATCTTGGAATCTAACTGTTCCACATCATGCAACTGCAGACCAGGTTGGCTTTCTGATTTTAGTTTCTAACTCTTCAGCATCATGTAACAGTTCAAGATTCTAGAGAAAACTAAGTTCTTGATCTGACGTAGCGGAGAGAGACCAATGGGTATGCTTGTGTCCGGCAAATGGATTTCCAATAATAGCCGTTACCGGTTCAAACTCTTCATGCTTCACTGCTTGCAACTGCTCTTCTGGTAACTTTACTCTCTATCCCATCATGTTCTAAGGCAAAAGCTCAGTAACTTATATGTCATCATAAGTCATAACTATATCTCCTTAATCGTTTCCCAGGACCTTTGAAGAAGCAATCTTTATCAAGGAAACTCCTTCTCGTTACACTAATCTTCTGCGTCGCAGTTACTTCAGTAGCCTTCCTTGCCTCCATGTTTTGCTACATTTACCGAAGGAGCAGCAATGTTTCTGGACAAAGCCCTTCAGTCTCTTCAGACAGAGAATCTAGCTGGCATAGCTCTTCCAACTTAATAGCCCGTAAAAGCTCCATCTCACAACCCAAGATCAGCATCACCTCCTCACTCTCAGGATGTTTCTTTCAGAATGCTTCTTTGTTTTGCGTGAGTAAACCGGAAACAATACACGGAATGATCTTTCAGTTCTCATACGGAGAGCTAGAGCAAGCGACCAATAAGTTCGCCAGCAGCAACGTTATAGGACACGGAGGAAGTAGCTGCGTTTACCGTGGACAGCTCAAAGACGGCAAAACCGCTGCGATCAAACGTTTAAATGCTCCTAAAGGAAATGACAACGACATTCTATTCTCAACAGAAGTATTAACCTCCTTTCCCTCTTGCTTCTTGTTTTGTTTTGAAAGATCCATCTAATGAAACTGTGTGTTGTTTTGCAGGTTGAGTTATTATCAAGACTCCATCATTACCATGTGGTTCCACTGATTGGTTATTGTTCGGAGTTTCACGGCAAACATGCAGAGAGGCTTCTGGTTTTTGAGTACATGTCTTATGGAAATCTTAGAGACTGCTTAGATGGAGAGCTGGGAGAGAAGATGACGTGGAACATCAGAATCTCCCTCGCTCTTGGAGCTGCGAGAGGGCTCGAGTATCTCCACGAAGCTGCTGCTCCAAGAATCTTGCACCGAGATGTTAAATCCACTAACATCCTCCTCGATGAGAATTGGCATGCTAAAGTAAGTCAACAAGTGTTTGCTTCAGTGACACCAAATGTGAACTTGAATGTGCATAAACATTGTTTACAGATAACAGATCTTGGGATGGCAAAGTGTTTGAGTAGCGATGGTTTACAAAGCGGTTCAAGCTCTCCAACAATGGGACTGCAAGGAACGTTTGGCTACTTTGCACCTGAATACGCTATTGCAGGATGTGCTTCACCTATGTCAGATGTGTTCAGCTTCGGTGTTGTTCTACTCGAGCTTATAACCGGTAGAAAACCGATACAGAAACCAAGCAACAACAAAGGAGAAGAAAGTCTTGTTATTTGGGTAAATTTAAAAAAAACAGAACTACTAAATTTATGAATCTCTTTAACCAACAATATTTTAAGTCATTGAAACTTGTGTGTGTTAGGCTATGCCACGTTTACAAGACAGTAAGAGGGTGATTGAGGAGCTGCCTGATCCGAGGCTCAATGGGAAGTTTGCTGAAGAAGAGATGCAGATAATGGCGTATCTTGCTAAAGAGTGCTTGCTTCTGGAGCCAGAAGCTAGGCCAACAATGAGAGAAGTTGTTCAGATTCTTTCTACCATCATGCCAGATACTTCAAGACGTAGAAACTTCCCCATCAATCATCTTTTTCCGGTAATGTTTCTAACTAGATGCAAACACAAGCTCATCCTTTAAGCGTTCAAATATTCGAACATTGATATTGGTTACATTTGTACTGGCAGAGTAATGAGAAGAAGAAAGAAAACAAAGTAGGATGGTCAAGAGGTGGGAGCAGGAGTGCACAGGAAGAGGAGTCAGTGGATCTGACTGAGCCACGGTTCGAGTCCTTCTGCCTGCCGAATGTTAAGCCGGTCTTGCTTGAACCATCTGCACATATTTAAAAGTACATAGAAAAGCACAGAACAGAAAAAAAACAACACTAAGCCGTATCGCATGTGTGTAGATAAAAGCTCACTCTGCCACTCTGGGCAAAGGGTAAAGCATTGAGGCTTGAGCGTTTTATTGAAGTGTGTCAAAATTTGTTTTAAACTGTTGACTTTTAATTTATAATAGAATAAAATATTTTTAACAAAACTACAATATGTTATAGGTCAGAATACGGGAGATTTGTCGAATAAAACCTACAAATTGATTTGAAATACAAAAGTATAGTTCATTCATATACATTCAAACCCAAAAACTAACTTAAAAAATAGCAAAATTATTATCTATTCTTTATGACCAAACAAAAAATTAGGAAGTTATTTTATGATTTTATCTTTCGGAAGACTACATTTAAAAGAACGAAGTTTTCAAAATATAGATTTCTTAATAATAAAAGAAAAAAGTCTATGTCGTAATTTTTATTTTAAAAATGTATAACAAATAATTTGTGTGAAATTTATTGTAGATCATCAATGTAAGAAGTATATAAATTAAAATTTAATAGGATTGAACAATTTAAAAGAATATATATTAGTTTGGTAACATGTGGTGGACAATGCTTATGGTTTAGCAACAAAATGTTCAAAGATGTACTACTTTTAATATTAGATTCTTAGGGTTAGATTTTAGATTTAGATTTTTTTTTGTTTTATTGAATTAAATTTACATATCAATGTTGGGTAGTTTATATTTTACATATTTTTGATATTTGATACAATGATTAATTAAGAGTTTTCGGTTTGCAAGTGAACGTTTAGGTTCGGAGTTTGTGGTTTAGGGTATAGTAGGCTTCAAATAAAGTCTACTTGTTTTATGGTATACAACTAAATTTTGAAATTACAAAAATCAAAATGATATTGATTAATTTTAAGTTTTGTATGAATAAACTAAAATGGTAATCATCAAAATAATATTCAATAATAGTGAGATCATATATTAATGTTATTAAAACAATAAAGAATAAACAACAATAATGAAATTATCATAAGAAAATCTACTAAGTAGACTTACAACAAAAAGTCTCACCTTGATTAAATGTATTTAACAGAATCTTTGTGCAATTACTTTTACTTCAGGTAAAATCCATTGGTAAACTAATCCAAAGCCTCATTTTCAAGATGATTGAGCTCAGAGAAGTTATATGTGGCCTTGAAAATAATTTCCTAACTAAAATTTAATCCGCGCATCCGCACAAATATTTATTTTTAATTTTTATGATTAAGTATTTGTTTTGTATAAACGATACTGTATACTTTAAACATTTATCTTTATTAGATAACTTTTTAAAAAGACTTTTCGAGCATACTAATTTTATTTTTATATTGAAAAAATTGATTTTGTTTTTCTGAATCATCAACTGTATCGTTCACATTTCTTATCATATAATTATCATATTGGATTGGCATTGAGTTATTTTATGCTTGTTAGGTAAGTTTTATGCTTGTTTTAAATAACAAAAAGACAATTAATAGATCCTTTCAGTATTTATGTAAGATTTGGTTCAGATTTATTAATTCGGTTTATGTGTCTTTTTTTTTTTGGTCAAACAAGATTTTATAGATAACTAGTCTCCATTAGAAGAGGAATTGTTTACAAAGATGATAACAAAGTCATATTGGCTAACAACTTTGCTGCAACAAAAGACAAGCAAAAACACAAAGATAGAAGCAATCACTATACATAAACAACTAACATTGCAGAGACGTCTTCCTATCTCGCCAACACTAGGCTTAAGCAGTGGAATGAAGCCGTGGGAAACAAAGAACACAATCAGTGATCTAATGCTTGTGATTGGTTCTGCAATTAGTGTAGGAATAACAATCTTAACGCTGGCTACAATAGCAGAGGCGGTGTAACACCAAAATGCTGAGCCTTTGAACAGTACAGAGAACAAATCATCTGTAGAGCAATCTTCCAAACCAAAGGTTGACCTTGCAACACATGAGCAGCAACAATACAAAAGCCATGGTAATAGGAAGGTTGAAGTTGGTTTCAAAAGAGTGTTGATAAACAAGATCTGAAACCACAACCAAGCTAAAAATCTGCAATTTAACATTGAGTATTTCACTCTAGAGGAAGTTAAACAGATCTGAAACCAGGATGTAATAGGCAACGGACACTCTATAGCAGAGTAGAAAGTAATAATAGGCAAGGAACACTCTATAGCAGAGTAGAGGATGGACTCAACTATCGTAAGGGAATCAATAGTTGGATGGAAATTACCACACAGAGAAGGATAAGATAACAATGGTGTCTCTGGCGGGGGAAGTCTAGCGGCAGCCACATACTTGGCAGTGATGGACCAGAGGCAAGTTACATCCGGAGGGTCTGGTGGTTCCGACGGCTTGAGGGGAGAGAGAAATCCAAGCGGGAGGGACTTACACGGTGGTGGATCTGGAGGAGGCCTGAACCATGGCGGGACAGGAACAGTCAGCATCAGAAACATGAAGGAGGGAGCTTCTTCAAGGGGGAAAGCTAAACGGCGGTGGTGGAGCAGAGCAGATCCATCCGAGCGGCGCACATCGGGAACCGGCCTGGGAGGTTTCTTCTTCGCTCTTCCAAATAGTTGTATAAAAATGTTTAAAAAGTATATTCGGTTTATATGTCTATCTTTATCTTTTTCATGTTTATTGATTAATGACAAACACATGTCCGCAATAATTAGTTAATTCACATTTAGCATAAAAAATAAACACTTGTTCGCATTAATTGTTTTTGTAATGTTTATTAATTGGTTATTTTTTATATTAATTAGTTTGATAATCGAATTTGGTATGCTTCGTGTTTTTAATGAAAAATAAACAACAAATTCTGAAATCTAGGAATGTAAAAACTATTGAATTATCATAGTAATAAAATTAATGAAATAGTTAGGATGAGTGAAAAGTGAAAGTAAATACTGTAGTAACAGTTTAAAATAGGTAAATTATGTTATGTACTTCTATTTTAATAGAATAAATTGATTGAGGGGACTTTTATGCCATGTGTCTCATGGTGTACATATAGATATGCCCAATTGAATATCACCACTCCTCAGTTGGTTATCACCTCTGTTCGGAAACTCGCTACGCGCTATCCGTGCGGCAATCATGGGCCTAGCGAGTTACTGAAAAATCGGAGAGTACGCGGGGAGTAATTTTTAATAAATTATTAATTTTAAATATACAAAAATATATTTACCAACTTAAATCATGTATCATAATTTTGGTTTTTCATTCATATATGTCATATGTGAAATTTTGTGCATATACCATGGTCTAAACTTGAGAATGAGAAAAAAAAAAGTTTCTTACAAATATAAATTATTAGTTTTAGAGAATCCCTTTGAATCAATGGTCTTGGAGAAAGACAAAAACTAACGTCTCTAAAAAGACACATGGACCGAGTTAATGGGAACTAGAACCCATTAAAAATATTTAATGGGCTTATTTGCCAAATAACAAACAAAAAAAGTAATTAGATTTTTAGTAAAAGGTTAGAGAGAGATAGGAAGAGAAATAAAGAGAGAGATGGTGTTTTGGTTAGATAGTAAGTTTGTGTTTTCTTATGGTTATAGGGGCAAATTTTCCAATATTTAAGCCCAGATAAAAATAAAACCCTAACAAAAATAAAATAGTCACACCACTTTCTTCTAACTCCTCTTTTCCATCTTCCATTGTTTTATGGAAAATGAAGACTGTGAAACCAATAAGCAGAGATGGTGAAAAAGAGAAGAAATCAAAAGTTTTGTGTAAACCAAAACACTATCTCAACCCAAATCGTACAGATGGGAACGCAATATAACCGACTTTAACTCACACGATTTTCAAATTCTACTACCGCGTAACACAAAAATACGTTCTAAGCGGATATAACTCGGTCTGGCGTAGAACCCAACTGTATTGGCTCAACTCGCCACGGTGAGCATACGTTTCACAAGCGGCTCGGCCCCCGCAATTTAGAACAGGGGTTATCACCACATTTTCAAATACTCATGCATCCAAGGTAAAATAAATAAGTTATGTTATGTACTTCTATTTTTATTTCTAAAAATATAAATTGTAAGACAAATTTGAAGTAATTAAAATCAATTTTGTTTCTAATATCCAAAAATTACACATGAAAACAATCTTAAGATTTACTACAATCTTTATATAAAGTATAATTAATTCAGCCAATTTTTAAAAATAAATATAAAACATCATTGGTCACACATTTTTCAATCAAACTAAGATTAATATAAAAATATCAAAGCAACATCTAATTTGAAACATCAAAAACTCTCCAAAACATCATTTATTTTGGAACTTGGGGAATAATGTTTATTCATTGATCCATTATTTTCGTTTGGTATGACATATTGATGTTTTGTTTGTGGAAAACAACATAGTTAATATTTTCTTTTATTTACGTAATCAACATATGGCTACTTATAATTTTTAGATAATTCCAAACTTGTGGAAACTTAACATATTATTAGATGTTTAATAAGTTAAGAGATAAATACAATAAGAAAATCTAGAAATAGGAAAATGAAGTTTTCTATTAGATTAAGTTTGTGTTTTCTATATCTCACGTGTTAAAAAATTGTCATTCATATAAAAGGTTTCATGCAGAGGTGTTCCAAAGGAGATCTAAGAGAAGAATTGAAAGCTTTAGTTTTGAGTAGTTTCTAATGCTAATAAGAAAATTTGTTCTTATAATTCTGTGTTTCTAGAGAGTTTAGAGATTTGAGTAATAATAATGATAATACAGATGTTTTTATAAATCATGCTTCAGTATTTCGGTTTAATGTTTTGCATGAACTAAGAAAAACGGTAAATTTCTAAAAGTAAAGAAATAATGTATATGAAACATGGAAGTATAACCTATGACAAAGGTTTTTTTTTTTTGCTAAATTTTGGTGAGGAACAAAAAATTCGATCGTATATGATATATGTTTTGATATAGTAAAGAATACATGTTCCACGTAAATACACCCAGTCATCTAACACTACTAAAAGCTCAATATACTGAGCAGATAGCTATGACACGTAGGATAGTTTATTTGAGCCAATCAGAAACCTGTATTTTGCCACATCAGACTGTTTCACGGATTAATCCGTCCAAAGTCACGGGCCTCAGGGTTTGTTTTTTTTTTCCGTCCAAAGTCGAGCAGTTTAACGCGTGGGCTACGTGATTGGTATTTGGGCTTTATCAGATTGCCATTTGGGCTTCGACGGAGATCGTAAAATAATACATAGCCGTCGAGAGATGGTGATTCTTCTCACCCGTACCTCTTCGTCTTCTCCGATCGAAAAGCAACGAATCCGATAACTAAGCGATCCACAATGAATACTTCCGTGCTAATCAATCAATACCTCCTTAATGATTTCGTTTCACATCCCTCTTTTCCTCCTCTTTTATATGCAGTTCTTCTTTTCTTCGTACTAACTAAAACCCTAGAACCACTCAGATCTCAAACCATGGCGATGAAAAGAAATGGAAAGTCTCCTGTCTCATCCGACACTGACGAAAAATTCATGTTCTTCAAAGATGTCTCTCTAGGTCCCCATGAAAATCAGTTGCGCTTCCGGCTCATTCATTTCTGGGAGGCTCGAAATCCGGTGAAGAAGAAACTTATTGGCCTGGAAATGCTCCTCATCGACGAGCAGGTATCTCGATTCTCTTAAAAAAATGTTTTCAAAACGCAGATCTTTGTTTTTCTGAGACTTTTCTGACGTTTCTTTAAACTTTTAAGTAGAATCTACGGTTTTGAATTTTGACGTTTTATTATACGATTGATTCATTAGTTAAAGTAGAGTTTGGTTAGAAGAATCTAGAGTTAGAGTTTGGTTGGAAGAATCTAGAGTTTCGATTAGTATTTTTGACGTTTTGTTATACGATTGATTCATTAGTTAAAGTAGGGTTTGGTTTCTGATTTGTTATTATTCGGAGGTTTTGTTCTCATTTCGTGAGTTGTTATTTTTTCCGACAACAGGGAACCGTCATTCAGGGATTCATCTCACCAGGACGTATCAAGAAGTACTTGCCTGATTTGAAACAAGGATCAGTTTACACGCTCAAAAACTTCTACGGGTCGAGAAACAAAACGATGTATCGGGTTGCTGATCATATCGCAACTGTGTCTTTCACATGGAACTCTGAATTGTCGGTTCTTTACGAGATTCCAACCTCTTTTGATGAAGACCGTTTCAGGTTTCATTCGTATGAAGATTTTGAAGCTAACTGTGATCTCAAAGGTGACCTCTACGGTAAGCATACTAATTTTTAAAATCATATCTCAGTTACATTGCTTTCTTTGGTAAAGAAATCTAGAACTTTGTTGGGTTAAGTAATCAGTTCAAGTATTTGGTTTTTAGTGTTAGATTAACCATCTAAATTACACTCTTCATGAAAATGTTTTAGATGTTGTTGGCCACATGAAGTTGGTCAATGGACAGACTCTTATTGAGCGTCCCACACTCGATGAAGTGAAGATCGATACCACTCGGCACATTATGGTTCATGTGCAATCGCATGAGTAAGTGTGTTCTTCTATTTTCAAGTCACCATTTCTCGGTAGTTACTAAATCCCTAAGAGCTTATTATTTGCAGCGGACCTGTCATGAAGCTCTATCTTTGGGACCAGGCTGCAGCAGACTTCTGCAAGAAGTTTAACTCATATGACAACACTCCCACGGTGCTTTTGGTCACAGCTGTTAACACCAAACGTCTCGGAGGTAATCAATTATCTCTTTGGACGCATATTTCATTGATAATTGTGACATGTTTTCAAAAAAGATAGTTTCAACGTTCGCTTACGTGATACTAAAAACATTTTATTATTCCATAAACGGTTTCTTATTTGTCATTGACATCTTCTTATTCCATAAACGTTTTCTAATTTATCATTGGTTGATTATTGTTAACTATTCCAAAACGTTTTGTTTTTTAACACTGGCCTTTAGTTTCTCACTCAATCATTTTTGATGTTTCTTCCGTTATTGAAAAGGTACCCTTGCACTGACCTCTATGTCTCCCACACGGGTTTTCATGGACTATGATGTCCAGCCAACCATAGATTATTTCAACTGGTATGTATCTCCGTCTTCAATATCTATTCTATACGGGTTCATGTGAAGCGCACAGTTAGATGTATTGTAGTGAATGACTGAATCAATGTTTTTTATTGTGTGTTAGGCTCGGCTCAAACCCGGAGATTGCTATGCAAGTAAGTGCAGACGTCGTCACCAAGCGTGAGACACTGACTATAGCAGATATATTCTCTTACATGAAGCAAGAATCTGCAAAGGTAAAAATAAAGCTATATACTTCTTACTCATTTTGAAACACTAAGATTTTAATATGAACTGCGTATAAACTGTCGCAGGATGCCTTTTTTGAGTGAACTGCTACAATCGATGATGTTGTTCATGGTTCAGCTTGGTACTATATTGCATGCAGTGGATGCCATGCTAAGGCTACCAAAGGTGCAATATCTTTGGTTTGTACAAACACGAAATGTGAGAAGATCAACACAGCTGGTGTTCCTCAGTATGGTCTCTTGCCTGAACATTTAATTACACTTTCCCTGGTATTTGCTTCTGCTTATTACATTGGTGACGTTTCCTTCTGAATCTTTCTTAACAGGTATCGTGCAAAGATATCTGTTTATGACAACAGTGACCAAGCTGTTTTTGTCCTACTTGGTGATGCTGGTCGTGTGTTGACCGGTGATGTTAGGAGTTTTCAAGGCTCCTAAGACAAATGTTGTAGTATAAATGATTGTCGAACCAGTTCTGAGGGATATCAAAGCACTGAGAATGCAAGTACTCACTTAATCTAAGTGCAACCAATGATTTAGATGGGTTTTAAACTATGACTAAAACTAGAAAGCAATAACAGAATGATACTTTCTTGACTAAAGGAAAAGAGAACTCATGGGCATAGGGATTAGACCTTGGGTGATCAAGTATCGAACTAAGGATGGCAAATGATCAATCAAACTATCAACCTTAAGCCTAGACACAATTCTAAGCAAGCTCTATGTCTAGATGAATGCTCATTTGCTAACATATCTCAAACATCAAATGTCTTTGGTTGAATAATATGAAAGCAATCATTACTAACAAGTCTATTAGCTATCTTAGCATCTTTAACAACAAATGTCTTTGGCAAAGTATACTAAAAGCCTAGGAGAGTTGTCTCGGGCATTTCATCGAACACCTTTCGGGTGAGAAATGCCTAAGGATCAACAACTGAGTGGCCAACTCAGAAGATGCATTATGATTACTCTACTAGCAAGGAAATATGAATGATCTACACTAAAACATCCTAGCTCTAACCTAATCACCCTTAATCTCCCTAACCCATGAATTCCAAAGGTGATTACTCACTAATCTCCATGATTCCTCTTAAACCCATATTGGATTTCAGATTAATCATGTAGAGAAATAGATAAGAAATCAACAATAACACAAGAACATAACAATCAAAATCCAAGAGATGAACTTCTCAAGAGAGTTCTTGTGTATTTCTCAATAGATCAAAAGATAAAAGATAATCTGCCTCTCGTGGCTACAAAAGATGTTTAAAACATAGGTTTTTGAAATGTAAAACGTGCATAATGAAATGACCAAAAGGCCCTTAAGTAAAACAGAAATCGAGCAGATAATAGGCGCGGAGCGACCTCGGCATGTCGCTCCGGCAAGTCGCTCCGGCCTTCGGGAGCGACCTCAGTGGGTCGCTCTGAGAGGTCGCTCCAGGCTTCGCTTCGTGTCGTCTCGCCATAGAGACGCGAGCGACCTCGGGGTGTCGCTTTGGGAGGTCGCTCCGAGAGGGGTGTGAGATGCGAGCGACTTCGTGGTGTCGCTCCGGGAGGTCGCTCCGGGCTCGTTCTCGCGTCTCCGAGTGATGAAACCGCGAGCGACTTCTCCCTGTCGCTCTGGTAAGGTCGCTCCAATAGGGAGGTCAGAGCGACTTGGTGGTGTCGCTCCGGACTGGTCGCTCCATGCCTTGCTCGCCCAATGACCACTCTAAACACTCCTTTTTGAGCTCCAAATGCACCCAAATGTCTCCAGAAACTCCATGTGGTACTCAAATACCTGATAGAGACATATGTATGCAAAATGCAACCTAAACATGTCTAAATCCTAATCTATATGATGAAAATGTTTATGAATGAATGGATAAAACAATGTAAATATGCAAGATATCAACTCCCCCAAACTTGTTCTTTTACTTGTCCACAAGTGAACTTTCTAGAACTCATAGGGAGAGAGGTTGAAGGTGGGAGCACATAGCCAAAAGAAACACAACTAGCACACTCTCTTATTACACTCTAGCTTCTCTAGGCCTATCTTAACTCTTTTTGTTCTTACACTCATCATCAAGCATCCACACATTCAAATCAACCAACTCTCACATTCATTAAGCACAAAACATCAGGTGAATTCTTGCAAATGGTCAGTTGGTCCAAGTCATTTGGTTGGGTAAGGGAAGGCTTTTATTCAAGTGATTCAAGAGGTTCAAAACATATGATCTTTAAGGTGGTTTACTCTCAAAACAAGTAGCCTTGACATTGCACATAATATATCTAAGAAAGGGACCAACTCATGCATACAATGCTCAATCTCCATTGTTCTATCCTTTTCCCAAACATACAATTACACAATCATTCCCAAATGTCAAACCCAAACTCACATCTCTCACCAAAAGATCCTAAGAACTTTAACTCCTTCTCTTTGAAATCTACAAGGGATTTTTTTCACAACCTCAAAACATTTCTTAGCTCCTAACAACTTTGCTAGCCCCCTTTTTCTTTTCTTTTTCTTTTTTTTTCTTCTCTTTTTTTTTTTCGTTTTTCTTTTTCCCTTTTCTTTTTTTTTAGGCTGGGGGCCAAGACTTTTCAAAACTTGAGCTAGAGGCTTCTATACTGGTCCCAATAAAACAATTCACTTAAGCACAAAGAGTCTATTCTTTTCCTTTTTCATTTCTCCCAAATCATAATCACAACACTCACCCCCACCTATAGCTAGACAATAGAGTGTCCAATCTAGCAAGAATGAAGATCAAGCATTGTCGTTCCCGATACTCTCAACATTATGCACATGTAAGACTTTCCGAAAAAGGCCTCACTCATCAAACAATGAAAGCTTAAAAGGAGGAAAAGGTTTTGGGAGTGGTCTACCACTAGAGTTTGTCAAAAAAGATTGGTATAAAAGATGTGACAACTCAAGTGTGTATAGCCATGACTCAGTACACAAGGGACCATGAGCAAGAAGCATTAAGTTCGTTCAGTTCAAATAAGGTTGTAGTTGGCTTCAAAGACTGAGTTTCAGCAATCAACAAGTTTCAGGAAGAGTTTTCAAGGCTCGAAACATACAAGTCTTTTTGAGAGGTGCAAAAGCTAGTCAAGTGCAACGTAGTGTTCTTTACAAGGCATTCAAAATCATTGCTCCCAATGCAAGTGAATGCAACCTATATGCTCTAGACTCTCCTAAAAATGCAAATGATGCAAACTAAATGATTGATTTTTTTTTTTTTATCTATGCAAATAGGTATGCCATGCATGACTCAATGAAACAACATCAAAGCAAACATGATCAAATACTTGGTACCTCCCCCAAACTTGAGTGACACAGTCTCTGTGTCGTCAAGTAGAGAGAGAGATACCGAAAAGAAGACTAATATGCAAAAATGAAATGGTATATACAAGGGAGTGTGGTGGGTTACCTTCTATAGGGAATGAGTAGAGGGAGATGCTCCCTCCTCGTCGTCCTCAGGTGGTAACTCTTCAAGGTGCTCATCAGCAGGAGTGCCCATCTCTTCAATGTAGAAGGCTTGCCCGAACACAGTTGGTTTCCTCATTTTCCTCTTGATGTCAAAGTGGAGGATGTTCTCTTTACCCAAATGGAGATCAATCGTGCCCTCCTTCACATTAACAATAGCTCCTGCTGTAGCTAAGAATGGCCTTCCTAGAATCAATGGATCTTGAGCCTCCTCACCCATCTCAAGCACCACAAAATCTGTAGGTATCTCATACCTTCCAATCTTCACAGGGAGGTCCTCTAAGATGCCCACAGGATACTTCACTGAACGATCAGCTAACACCAGAGAGAGTCTACACTTCTTGTACTGAGTGAATCCAAGCTTCTTTGCAACAGACAAAGGCATCAAGCTGACACTAGCTCCCAAATCGCAGAGACTTTTCTCAAATACCATAGGTCCAAGAGCACAAGGTAGTGTGAAGCTTCCTGGATCCTCTAATTTCTCTGGAACATCAAGCCTCTGGATGATGGCATTGCACTCATGGGTAAGAATCATCATGCCTTCCATCTCCTTCTTCTTTGCAGCTACAACATCTTTCAGGAAATTGTTGTATTGAGGAATCAACATGAAAGCATCGATGATGGGCATTGCAACCTGAGCTTCACTCATTTGCTTCTCAAACAGAGCTTTGTATTTCTCTAGCAGCTGCTTCTTGAATCTAC
Organism: Brassica napus; assembly: GCF_020379485.1. Classification (NCBI taxonomy): domain Eukaryota; kingdom Viridiplantae; phylum Streptophyta; class Magnoliopsida; order Brassicales; family Brassicaceae; genus Brassica; species Brassica napus. Next base: position 15,051,452 of record NC_063440.1, read on the forward strand.
CAGGGAATGGAAGTTTGGGTTCATAGGGAGGAGGAACAAAAGAACTTTCACTTGCTGGAGTAACAACTTCACCATCCTTTACTGTCTTCTTCTCCTCTCCAACCTTTCCTTTACCTTTGGCTTCCACTATCTTCTCCAAGATCTCGTCATTGATCTTCTCATCAACAATCACCACTTCATCATCTATGTTGATGGCAACCCCCTCACCTAGTTTCTCAGCATCCTTGGTGAGGGTTCTAGGAGGTAACTGCTTACCACTCCTAAGGGTGATAGCTTTGGCCTCCTTGGGATTTTGGTCAGACTTTCCAGGTAGAGATCCTTGCTGGCGATTCTGGTGAGTGTTCATGGAAGCAAATTGATTCTCTAAATTCCTGACTGTAGAAGCAAGGTGTGAGAATTTGTTGTTGAGCTCATTGTAGCTCCCATCAATCTTGGAATGAAGGTTCTTCAACTCATAACCAACTTGCTTCTCACTTCTAGTCTGAGACTCCAAGATTTGCTTCAGTAAGGTATCAGTGCTGCTCTCTTGAGGAGCAGAGGAACCAGACGAGGGGTTTTGCTGAGGCTGATAGCTGCCTTGCTGGTTGTTTCTTGGCGGATAGCCACTCTGTTGGTTGTTTGGATAGGATTTCTGTTGGTAGTTGTTGTACTGAAAGTTGGGCTCCTTTTTGTACCAGCTACCATTGTTGTTGATGAAACACAACTCCTCTTGACCTTCCAAACCCTCAACCTCATTGACAGCAAGTGGATCTTCCTGCTTGGAGTTACCAACAAACTTCAGCTGCTCTTGGGTTGCTTTTTCAGCAATGAGGAGGTCGATCTTGTCTTCCAAAGCTTTGATCTCTTTCCTCGTCTGCTTATCATCTGTTCTACTGCCTCTGTCGTGGTCTCCACTGTAGACTGCATCACTCTTTACCATGTTGTCAACCAGCTCTTCTGCATCCTCCTCAGTTCTCCCCAAGAAGAACCCATTGCTAGCTGTATCCAGTCTGGCTCTGTACTTAGGAAGAGCACCACGGTAGAATGTGCTCAGCAAGCTCTCCTTAGAAAAGCCATGGTGTGGGCATTGAGCTTGGTAGCCCTTGAATCTCTCCCAGGCTTCACTGAAGCCTTCCAAGTTCTTCTGTTGAAAGCTGGAAATCTCGTTTCTCAGCTTAGCAGTTCTTGAAGTAGAGAAGAACTTCTCCAAGAATGCTTTCTTGCAGTCATCCCAAGTGGTGATGGAGTCGCTGGGTAGAGACTTCTCCCACTGACGTGCCTTATCCCCCAAAGAGAAAGGGAATAGCTTGAGCTTTAAGGCATCTTCGGACACACCATTGGTTTTTGACAACCCACAGTAGCTGTCGAACCTGTCCAAGTGATCAAATGGATCCTCTAGAGCCAAGCCATGATACTTGTTGTTCTCGATCACGTTGAGGAGTCCTGATTTGATCTCAAAGTTGTTGGCTGCCACAGCGGGTGCTCGGATTCCCAATCTATGACCATGAATGTTGGGGCGGTCGTAAGTGCCAATGGGTCGAGCTGCTCGCTGTTGGTTTGTGGAACGTTGTTAGCTCCATTGACGCCGCATCATTTTGAGGTATGTCTCCATATCAGTGTCCAATCTCTGCAAGTGAGCCTGTTGCTCTTCTTCTCTTCTCTTTCTAGCACACTCTCTCTCTAAAGCTCTGATGTCTGCAGCTCTTGGAACTAGGTTTGATGGACCCCTGCTCCTCAAGTTCATACACCTGTAGATTAAAGGGAGGTGAAGAAGAATCAGTAACAAAAGAAAATAAAAATGACTTAGTCTCAAGCAAGTGACTAAATCTCAATGTTCAAATCTACTCAGAATTTGGCAACGGCGCCAATTTGATGTTAGGAGTTTTCAAGGCTCCTAAGACAAATGTTGTAGTATAAATGATTGTCGAACCAGTTCTGAGGGATATCAAAGCACTGAGAATGCAAGTACTCACTTAATCTAAGTGCAACCAATGATTTAGATGGGTTTTAAACTATGACTAAAACTAGAAAGCAATAACAGAATGATACTTTCTTGACTAAGGAAAAGAGAACTCATGGGCATAGGGATTAGACCTTGGGTGATCAAGTATCGAACTAAGGATGGCAAATGATCAATCAAACTATCAACCTTAAGCCTAGACACAATTCTAAGCAAGCTCTATGTCTAGATGAATGCTCATTTGCTAACATATCTCAAACATCAAATGTCTTTGGTTGAATAATATGAAAGCAATCATTACTAACAAGTCTATTAGCTATCTTAGCATCTTTAACAACAAATGTCTTTGGCAAAGTATACTAAAAGCCTAGGAGAGTTGTCTCGGGCATTTCATCGAACACCTTTCGGGTGAGAAATGCCTAAGGATCAACAACTGAGTGGCCAACTCAGAAGATGCATTATGATTACTCTACTAGCAAGGAAATATGAATGATCTACACTAAAACATCCTAGCTCTAACCTAATCACCCTTAATCTCCCTAACCCATGAATTCCAAAGGTGATTACTCACTAATCTCCATGATTCCTCTTAAACCCATATTGGATTTCAGATTAATCATGTAGAGAAATAGATAAGAAATCAACAATAACACAAGAACATAACAATCAAAATCCAAGAGATGAACTTCTCAAGAGAGTTCTTGTGTATTTCTCAATAGATCAAAAGATAAAAGATAATCTGCCTCTCGTGGCTACAAAAGATGTTTAAAACATAGGTTTTTGAAATGTAAAAACGTGCATAATGAAATGACCAAAAGGCCCTTAAGTAAAACAGAAATCGAGCAGATAATAGGCGCGGAGCGACCTCGGCATGTCGCTCCGGCAAGTCGCTCCGGCCTTCGGGAGCGACCTCAGTGGGTCGCTCTGAGAGGTCGCTCCAGGCTTCGCTTCGTGTCGTCTCGCCATAGAGACGCGAGCGACCTCGGGGTGTCGCTTTGGGAGGTCGCTCCGAGAGGGGTGTGAGATGCGAGCGACTTCGTGGTGTCGCTCCGGGAGGTCGCTCCGGGCTCGTTCTCGCGTCTCCGAGTGATGAAACCGCGAGCGACTTCTCCCTGTCGCTCTGGTAAGGTCGCTCCAATAGGGAGGTCAGAGCGACTTGGTGGTGTCGCTCCGGACTGGTCGCTCCATGCCTTGCTCGCCCAATGACCACTCTAAACACTCCTTTTTGAGCTCCAAATGCACCCAAATGTCTCCAGAAACTCCATGTGGTACTCAAATACCTGATAGAGACATATGTACGCAAAATGCAACCTAAACATGTCTAAATTCTAATCTATATGATGAAAATGTTTATGAATGAATGGATAAAACAATGTAAATATGCAAGATATCAACCGGTAGGCACGCATCAGATTTAGTTAGCAGCTACTTTGAGGTAAATATTTATCATATAATTTCATCTCACACTGTTCTTCTCAAATATAGGCTAATGAGAGCGAAGGAGATGACCATGAGGTGCCTGTCCCAGAAGCTCTAATCAGCACCATCGGACAGACACATAAGTTTTGTGTGAAAGTTACAGAGCACAACTTCTCTGGCAGTACCCGAGCCATAACTGTCACCAGGATCCTCTCTCTAGACAAACCACCACCCACAGAAGCCTCTGTTGGAAGCAAAATTGCTGCCACGTCCAGGGAGACAGTGCAGACTGGGAATGAAGTTTGTGAGCCTTCCAAAACCCCTGGTGATTCTGCAGATGAGGAGAGTAAGAGGACGTTTGACTACAATGCTGATCCAGAGAAAGCTAAACGCCAAAGACGTGATGATTAAGCTTCGGTTCATGGATGTTTTAGTCTTTGCTTTATAGTTCAAGTATTGACTTGGTCTTTTTAAAGTTTGCTTCAGTTTGAGTACTATTTTGGTTTATCTAAAGACAATGCGTTGTTTCTTTCCCTTTCAGACTTTGTCATTCAATCATTTGAACTACTTTTTTTATAATCACTTCTGTCTCTTTCTATATTTATGTATACTGAAACTTTCTTTAAATCTGCTTGACTAATCTGGTTGTTTGCTATACTTTGTCTTCTAATCGTTTGAACTGTCTTTTTGGTTTTGTTTGTAAAATTATTGTTTGATTGAATAATGACTGTGCCTCACTTTTTTTTTAATTATAGTAACTCAGTTTCAACGTACCTTAACTATTGTTTACTGTTTGCTTTACTTATATTATATAAGTAATATATAATAAAGTTTCGCAATGACCTTAAACAACTCATCAAGCTCTGAACAATGGCAACCATTCCCTTTCATAACCACCTTCTCCCTAAGCCGGCCTTCTAATCAGCTCACCATAATTTGCCGGGGGATGTTGGCCGGCGATATAAAGAAGTTAAAGAATCAAAGAGTTTGAAAAACGTGTATAAAGATCAAGAGTTTAAATAATACACGACTCACAAAATTTTCCAAGATTGCATGATTACAAATATGGTAAGGAATCCCATGTTAACGTAAAATTTTCATCTAAAAAGGAAAGTCATATATTTCATTAAACAAGCAATACCAATCTTTGACTATTCATTTCAAAGAGAAAAGAAAAATACTTAAAAACAAACTCACCCAAAAAAAATCATCCTTCTCTTCCGTAGAAAATAAGATTTCTTAGGCAAAGTCTTTCTCTCCCAAAAACTCATCTGTATCTTCGTTACGTCAATAAACCATACCCGTGCTCACGTGTTGCTTTCTACCTTCAGGAATGAGTTCGTTGTGGGGATCGCTTCTCAACACTATGGATAACCCACCTACTGATCAGCCCAACAAAGCTTCAGGTAAATACATAATCTTCTGTCTCCTTAGAAGGATCCAACAATTATGTTTTTCTTTTTTTTTGGGGTTTCTGTTTCTTAGTGGTCAAGGAATTGAAATATTCAATCCAAATAAAAAATAAATAAAGACTTCATAAGCCTTAAAGAATCAATAAAGTGATATGAAGCTAATGGATGATTAAGTGCACTAACAAACATATAAACTAAACCCCATATAGAAACCAAACTAACGAATCCGAGAAAATAGAGCTTTGTAATATACAACATTAGCAACGCAAAAACTTATCTTTGAGGCGAGAAGACATGAAGAATAAGAATTAATATGAATTAATTCCAAATTAACATATAAAGTTCCAAATTAATTTTTTAACTCAAAATCCTTCAAATAAGAATTTGTCAAAAAAAAAAAATATTAATATGAAAAGAAGTTGTACACACTAAATATTTATTTGAAACAAAAAAACTCAATATACTAATTCAAAATTTTTAACTAAAAAAAAACATATAAACTTAGCTTCTGCTCACTAACAAACATATAAATTTAGCTTCTGCTCACTCAACATATAAAGTTCCAAATTGATTTTTTAACTCAAAATCCTTCAAATAAGAATTTGTCAAAAAAAAAAATATTAATATGAAAAGAAGTTGTACACACTAAATATTTATTTGAAACAAAAAAACTCAATATACTAATTCAAAATTTTTTTTGAAAAGAAGAATTAATTTCATTCTGATCTCGAGATCATATCTGTAAAATATTATTTATATATTTTTCTGTAATTATTAAATATCATAGACAACTACATATATATGGAAAATAAAAGAACATTTCAGTAATACTAATTTATTTCTGAAAATATATCCCTGTGTGTAATAATTGTAGTTGGAAATACATGTATCTTATTTCAATTTATTGTTTTGTTTGTAAAGTTCTAAAGAACGTATGCCCTTAATTAAAATCGCATGTTTTACAGTTTCATCTTACATGCAACACATTCCTCAAAGAATCCACCAACTTCAAGAAGGGATTTCAGTGCGTCCTATCACGGTATGTATAAGAAAGGTTTGGGACATCAGAAAACACCAAACAGATAATACTCAAATTTGCATCGGCTTCCTGTGCTACCACCACCACGTAAGCCTTTTATTAACTTTAACATATACATATATATATATATATATATATATATATATATATATATATATATATATATATGCATTTTCCAATCCACCATATTTGATTTAAGTATTATCTGTTTTAGCATCCTACAAAACGAGAAGGATAGGAAATTTAAAGTTGTTATCATCACAAGCATAATTCATAAACTTTCCCAAGGTAAATAGTTTTATTAAACACATCAAAAAAAATACAAATCTAAATTTTTTTTATCAACATAATAATAAAATCTAATATTTTCCAGGCAAACTACTACTCCGTTCATCACCAGCAACCAATTTCTACTTCAACAAATCAATTGATTACATAAAGCATTTCAAAAGGCGAATAAGAGATTATGCGAGAACATGCAGCAAAAAGTGATTTTAATTCATGCATCATTCAGATTATTATTCTCTTTTTCACAGAACTTGATACCTAGATTTATTTACATTTTAAACTATTTTATCATTGTTTTTATGTAAATCTCTAATTCTATATAAAATCTAAAACTTAACTTCTGTTTTTCAATCTTTGTTAAGCAATTTAAATATATAGAAAACAAATTAAAAAGACATAATCCGCGCGTAGCGCGGACAAAGCATCTAGTACTATTTAAGAATTTGTTCAACATAGTTAAAGGCCGGAAGAGCAATAAAGGGATATGTATTCTCAATAGTGCCGTGCCAAGTAAAGAAATTTGGATACATTCGCTTATGTCAAAAAAACTTTGTAGAAGATTTACAGAGCATCATTTTGTTTACACACTAAATCATTGACATTATACATTTATACTCCTCACTTATTCTCTAAATTATGAATTAAATGTTAATTATGGCAATTATTTATGTATCCTAATTTTTTTATTTTTTTTGTGTTTATACATATGTTCATCTTTTTTAGTTTGCCATAATAATTCATTTTTCTTCATCTCTTATATCTAATTTGTGTAACGCCAGCTATAAAGCGACAAACAACCGTCTAGCTAAGAAGTACTAAACAAGGACGAGACTTCAAAAAAGACTCATGGGAAAATACAAAGAACTATTCAGACCACACCGAACAAACCAGCACTAGGATACGAGACATGAAGAGGAACAAATCAGAATCGACCTGCCCCGGTGCTAAAAAGCCACTGGAGCCGAACACCTACAAGAGGACGAGGGAAGCTTAAGGGTTTAGAGGTTAGACCGTTAGAGCGCTAGTCTTACTAATCTAATCTATCTGCATAAACATATGCTTTGTTTATATTTTTTTATCGTCATATAAATTTGAATAGTGAGAAATAATAATTGAATAGTAACATCTTTGGATAATCGAAGAAAGAGAAGGTGGGGGATGATATGTGATCTCAATCAAGAAAAGCCCATATGGCGTGTTCCCGTGGCCTCGCCACACCAAACCCCATTTATTCCAAATGAAACCTGCAATTAATTGCCAACCCAAGCTTTGTCTATTAATGTATTTTTGCCCTTAATGAAAATGAGCAAAAAAAAAATGAAGATATATGCATAAAAATAATGTATATTTTGGTATAGTATCTTCCTATATGCTGACAAAAAAAAACAATTCATAATTATTTTTGCAAGCTGTTCAGTTTTTGTTTATTTTCCTAAGACCTAATATTAAGAAAATGCACACGAAGTTATGCATTATGAAGAAACATAAATGCCGTTAACTAGAATTCAAAACTGATAAACATATATGTTAATGTTTATTAATTCAGTGCCAATATATATTATAAAAGAATGCATTTTCTTTAATTTCTATTCATTATTAATATGTATATTTGTGAATTTCACAATACCATGAATTCAAACTGCAAAATTGCATGTTTAAGTATTACTACCAAGTAGTGGAAGTTTATTCCAACTTGTTTCTAGTTTTAAGAATTTGTCCTTTTGCTCAAAGATAACCTTTCGAGACTACATTGACCTATTTTATACCTACTTACAAACATAAAGAAACACAAATTGTCGTCCGTAGTATATATTTTGAGGGATGTTTGGTAATTCTTTAATTATTTTTTGACACGTTAATAAAGTAACTTAAGAGATACATTGGTGCAATTAAAGCAATCTAAGCCGATGAGGAAATGCGTCGAGATTTGTGAACAGTTTGCCTAAATTTTAAGCTTATCACTTAGATATAGTGTCAGATAAATACCCTTAATTTGAATAGAAGACAAGGCGACAATGCAAATATAATATAACACTTACGCGAGTAAATAACGCAGTGGGGGTAACTTAAAAAAATTATTAAAACATCATCAAATGAACGAATGTGTTATGTACCAAGGTTGATGATAACATCTCAACAGAATCGTCGTCCATAAAAGCAATTAGATCACATATTCCAGTGAAATAATCGTTTAGATTAAAAAGAAAAAGAATTAACAAATGAAAACAAGTAAGAACCAAGATTTTGAAGTTAAATGGATGAATCATGAATTTAATGTTTATAAAGTAGACTGTCTCAACTGGAGAACAATTTCACACACAACACAAGTCGTATAACCGGAGGTTGTTTTGTTTCCTCACTTCAAAATGCAAGAAAGTATGTATTTTAAGCTATATTAGAGATTGACATGCACGTCCGTACGGATATTAATTTTAACTTTTTTAAAAAAATAAATTGTTATCTTTTTCATCATTAGTGTTATATATTTTTATAATATTTTAGGTTCTTGTTCAATCAGAATTGGATTCAAATCAAATCGGATAATATGGTCACTTTTGGCTATTTGGTTATTTATAGATTATTTTTAGCTTGAATTCAAAATATCCGAACCAAATCGGTTACTCGGTTAGTATGGTTACTTTTGGTACAAATATCCAAACTTGTTTTGGATACATTAGTTTTGGATATTTTAAAGTTTCTACACATCAAAACTGAATCCATCCATATTTGGAGGACTCGGCTCGAAACCCACCCAAAATTTTATAATATCTGGTGGGAGCTTAATTTCCAAACTCAATACCCGAAAGAAACAACTCGTACCTAAATAGGTACCCAAATGTCTATGTCTAACTGATAGTAAACAAATAAAAAGAACTCTTTGTTAACCAATTTGGATTCTTATCACAAATAGAACAATTTTATTCAATCAAGTCAAATTATTATGATTAAGATGTAAATAAATATTGTCGAAATATTATAGTAAAGATAATTAATGAAGTAGCTAAAAAAATAAATAAAGAATGTAAAAGATAAAATAAAAATACTTCAAAATATTTAAATTTTGTTTTGTAATTTTCTATTAAATAATGTCGAATTATTTAGAAAAACAATAAATGAACTGGTTAAAATTAATTAAAAATAGAATAAATATCTGTAAAAAATCACTTGAAAATATGAAAGTATTGTTTTGTACTTCACTTTTAAAAGAATATATTTTAATAGAATAGATTCCTCGTATTTAATATAGATATAGAATAGGATCTAATTTCTCGATCTGAAGGTGTTGCATTTTTTTATAGATTTTATACATTAAATTTTTTAAATTAAAATTCATTAATCCGCAAGCCAAGGAATAATTTTTGAAATTTGTAAATGACTGATATTAATAGTTAATAGCTAATATTATAATTGTTTTTGTTAGTTTTTAATGTATATATATATATATATATGTGCGTGTGTGTGTGATATATGGATCTGTATTGTTTGTATGAATCAAGCACAACCAAAAATATATACGTATGAACAAATCGATTTGATGTATATAGATTTTGTTTGTTTGTAAAAGATTGAAAAATCGATTAATGTACAAAAATAACTAAATTAAACCATACATTGCTTTGTATATAGGGTATATCGGTAAGAGGTGAGGAAGAAAAGAAGATAAATTGTTGTTGTTTATTATTAAAGAAAGAATTGTGTATACAAATGAAAGCATAAAGCTATGTATATCAATGATTGTATGCTGAACATTGAAATGGGGGAATAAGAAATGTCCGTATATGATAGGATTATAGTAAATAATTTTGGCGTTTTTTAGTTAATAACAAATTTAGAATAATGCATTAATTCAATAGTAAAACTGCAAAAGACAAAGGAAACATAAATATAGGTTCAATTAATACATCAGTGGCATTGTAGTGTAAATAACTTATAAAACTAAAAAGTAATTTATATTTATAATTCTGTTTTAATAAATTAGATTACCGCTCTGAAACAAGATATCCAAGAGAAACATAGACAGCATAGTTTAAGAGTGAAGATGAAAAATAGTAAAAATATGTTTGAACACAAAAAGAGAGAAAATATATTAAGAAACTTGAAAGTCAAATGTAGTCCATGCAGGAACTGGTACAGAACACATGGTCGGATTCCAAAATGAGTCAACTCCTCGGATCTTACAAACCTTACCAATCTAATTAAGTGGGAAGTGTCTGTATATTACTACTATACATAATACTTATCTCAATAACTCGTAAATAAATATATTTTTCATTCAGTGTTTAATTTAACAAATATTCTATCCCAAATAAAGTCAATACGCAAATACTGAAGGAGTAATGAGTTTAGTTTACCCGCCCCCGCCCCCCTACTTAAGTGATAAAGATATAATACCATTTTGATGGTTAGTAATCACAAAAACTGGAAGATTAGTAGTCTAATCAACTATAGTTATTGATTTTATCAGCTATAGTTGTTGGTTTATGATTATTGATATCTGGGAGGAAATAAATAATAACGTTTATTGAATTATCTTTGTTAAAAACGTTAACCAATAACTATCAATCAACTTTGGTGAACAAAAAGTTCGATTTTACACGTCTGTCAACTTGTTTGAATCTCCTTAACATTTTTTACCAAAAAAAAAACTTGTTTGAATCTCAAAAACAATAACTCGTACTTTTTTAATTCAACAAAAATTGCAACTTGTTTGTTTTCTTTATCATGGTCTGGCCTTGTACTTTATGTAAATAACTAAAGCCACAATAGCTACTTTAAATGGTATTTATAAATTATAATCATATATCATCCGTACAAGAAAAAGTTGCACTTTGTCCACACCAATACAGTGGAAACGAACACTATATTCAAGTAAAACTCGCTCTCAAATACGAAGCTAAAGTTATCAATCTTTGTCTGAAGACGAACACGCCCAAGAAAAGAAGAAAACAAATCTGCACAAAGCATTGATGAACGAAGAACACTTCACGTTTCAGTGAGTCTCTTTTTTTTTTCTCCACCTCTGAATGTCCTTTTTGCTCACATTTTCGTTGTTGTGGTCCTACTTGGTATTCTTACAGCTGTTTCGTTTTGTGTTGTGTTATGTCGGTGCCTTAATTTCAACTTCCTTTTTTAGTTTTCACATGTCGACATTTTTTTCCCCGTAAAATAAGTCTATACTCTGTTGCAGGGTTTTGCGGTCTTGTTTTGCTTGTTACCTAAGCGACTCAAAAACTTTTCCCCTGTTTTCTTGCTCACTAGTCGTTCATTTCTGAAACAGTTTCACATCTCATGGGTTTCCTCTTTTAATCACACAAAGCTCGTCTTCTTGCTCATCATTACTCGATACTATTAGATCTTTTGTGTACAGTTGTATATACAAACAAAAGTGTCTGTCTGATCCCAAAATATGGGTTTAGTTCTCTTCCCTATTTTTCTGGAAATTTAATGTCCCCAAGTTGATATTCTTGTGGCATAATGGGTTTTTCTTCATTGATAAAGTAAAGCTTCTTGATTCACGGTTCATTACACCTGTAAAGTTTTGAGACTTCTCGTGTTGTTAAAGAGAAAAAAAGCAATGGGTTATGGTAACTCAAGATCTGTGAGGTTAGTACTTGTCAATAAGACTGACTCTTGTTCAATATCATATGAATCTATTACAAAAAAGTAAATATATATAAATTTTTTTTTAAAAAAAAAACATCATATGAATTTCTTTCTTCTTTCCTAAAACTGTACATTTTCTTTTGATGTTTATAGATTTGAAGAAGATTCAGAAGTAACAAAGCCACAAGCTGTACATGAAGAAACTGCGGTAAAGCTCAAGTTCAAAATCAATGGAGCTCAAATCTCTCCTAGAAAAAATGTAAAGAAGATGACTAGAGGGAAGTCTTTTAAAGATAAAGTACTCTCCAGAGTGTTCACTGAGGATCTTGGGAGAGTTAAAAACAAAATCCTCGATCCTCGTGGACAGACAATAAGAAAATGGAACAAACTCTTTCTCATAGCATGTTTGGTTTCTCTGTTCGTGGATCCTCTGTTTTTCTTCTTACCGGTCATGAGAAAAGAGGCTTGTATCACCATTGGAATCAGACTCGAAGTTGTTCTCACAGTTATTAGATCTTTGGCTGATGCTTTCTACATCGCTCAGATTGTTATACGGTTTAGAACGGCTTACATCGCCCCTTCTTCTCGTGTATTCGGTAGAGGAGAGCTTGTGATTGATTCAAGAAAGATTGCTTGGAGGTATCTCAACAAAAGCTTCTGGATTCATTTGGTTGCTGCTTTGCCTTTACCTCAGGTATAATGATTCTTATGTATCTTCCAGCTTTTAAGTGATTCATGATATATTCAACCCTTGAGTAATCTTTGTTGTTACATTTTTCAGGTGTTGATTTGGATCGTAATACCAAATCTAAGAGGCTCACCAATGACAAACACCAAGAACACTCTTAGATTCATCATCATATTCCAGTATGTTCCAAGGATGTTCCTTATATTCCCTCTCTCTCGCCAGATCATTAAAGCCACTGGTGTTGTAACTGAGACTGCTTGGGCAGGAGCCGCCTACAACCTCATGCTATATATGCTAGCAAGCCATGTAAGTGGCTCAACTCTTAGCTAAAATCTCTATTATATTTAGCCTAGGACTGAAGATAGTAGATAAACAGAACTTTGTGAGAGATGTATTAAATTATTAATAGAGTGGTTATATATTAGTGGTTATATATTCTCTCTATTTCATATCAATTACCGTTGTATAGTAAATTTTTCGTTACAAAATAAATGTTATTTAAAATTTTTAACGCAAAATTCTTTGACTTTATTCTCCAATTTATTTTTCTATTGGTTGAAGTATGGTTTGGCGTATAGGTAATGGTGCTTTTATCTAGAAAATATACAAAATTAAATGTATTTTTAATATGTGTGTACAAATCTAAAACAACATTTAAAATGAAACGGAGGGAGTATATATATTATCTGGCCCTTAAATGATTATGTTTGATAATTGTTTCAAGGTCCATAAATCTCAGAGACTATATAAGGGGTTTATAAGATTTGGTTAGGAGTTGAGTGTCTCTCATCAGTCAAGTCTATTCATTCCAGGTTTTAGGTGCTTGTTGGTACTTGCTTGCAGTTGAGAGGCAAGAGGCTTGCTGGAGACATGCTTGCAACATCGAGAAACCGATTTGTCAATACAGATTCTTCGAATGCAGAAGGCTGGAAGATCCTCAAAGGAACTCTTGGTTTGAATGGAGCAACATAACAACTATATGCAAACCTGGAACTAGGTTTTACGAGTTTGGTATATACGGAGATGCAGTAACTTCAACTGTTACTTCATCAAACTTCATAAGCAAGTACTTCTACTGTCTCTGGTGGGGACTGAAGAACCTCAGGTGAGATTCAGACACCATTATAGTATAGTTTAACCACCATTTTAGACATTAACTTGCCTTTGTTCTTCTTCAGTTCCTTGGGACAAAATCTATCCACGAGCACTTACGTTGGTGAGATTATCTTCGCTGTTGTCATGGCGACTCTAGGGCTTGTTCTCTTTGCCTTGCTTATTGGAAATATGCAAGTGAGAGAATCAAAACCTAAGGATTACTTGTGACACACGTCATATAGTTCTCTAATCATGAAGAGTCTAAAATTTTCACTTTCTTGCAGACATATTTACAGTCGACAACCATGAGACTTGAAGAATGGAGGATAAGGAGGACAGATACAGAGCAATGGATGCACCATAGGCAGCTTCCTCCAGAGCTAAGACAAGCCGTGAGAAAATATGATCAATACAAGTGGTTAGCCACAAGAGGAGTCGATGAAGAAGCTTTATTGATAAGTCTTCCTCTTGATCTCCGAAGAGATATCAAACGCCATCTATGTTTTGATCTTGTTCGACGTGTAAGCCTACTTCATTCTTCATCTCCTTAGTTTCTCAACTTCTTGGTTTTCTCTGAGATTTCTTGCTCCGCACGTTAGGTTCCGCTGTTCGATCAAATGGACGAAAGAATGCTTGACGCGATCAGCGAGAGGCTAAAACCGGCATTATTCACTGAAGGTACGTTTCTTGTGAGAGAAGGCGACCCGGTCAATGAAATGCTCTTCATAATCAGAGGCCATCTTGATTCTTACACAACAAATGGAGGCAGAACCGGGTTCTTCAACTCTTGTCTCATAGGACCAGGAGATTTTTGCGGTGAGGAGTTGCTTACCTGGGCGTTAGATCCACGTCCCGTTGTGATCTTACCGTCTTCCACCCGCACCGTCAAAGCCATTTACGAAGTTGAAGCGTTTGCTTTGAGAGCTGATGATTTGAAGTTCGTGGCTACACAGTTTAGGAGATTACATAGTAAGCAGTTGAAACATAAGTTTAGGTTTTACTCTCATCAATGGAGAACTTGGGCGGCTTGTTTCATACAGGCTGCTTGGAGACGGCACAAGAAGAGGAAGTATGCGACTGAGCTGAGGGTTAAAGAGGAGTTTCAATGTATGTTTGAGACGGCCTCGATGGTTAGGCTAAACAGTGGGAAGTTTACTCGTAGTGGGTCGGATTCTGGTATGGTATCTTCGATTCAGAAACCAGTAGAACCGGATTTTTCTAGTGAATGAAATTGATATATGATTTGCTTTGGAATTTTTTTTTTTGTATAATTAATGTGTATTATTTAACTGTAACTCTTTTAATCGTTTGAAAATGTTATTAAGTTGTTTGAGCACCTAAGGTGAGATATGTCGAGCAATGCTGTTTGCTTTCAGGTTTTCTTGTTCAATTTGACAATTAACAAGATCCTCTCGTATCATTGGGTTATATGCTTAGTATGTTGGGATTGTAAAATTCCATGTCCAACTCTATCTTATATTATTAGTACGATATTGTCCACTTTGGGCTGGCCCGCATGGATTTACTTTTGGTTTCCTTCCCAAAAGGCCTCGTACTATTAGAGTTGGACTTCTCTTTATATATTAGACTTTCCTTTGTCAAATATCCGATGTGGGACTTAACTTGTTATCTCACATTCTTCCCTTCAAGCTAAGGACCACATTCATCTCATATGTTTCCTTCGGCGAATCATCTTCGGCACCACCTTGTACCAGTAATCGCAGGGCTTTCTTTGAGAATGTTTTTTTCCCACTACACATCACAGGTTCCATGATCTTCTGACGTTTCTACAACATACTTTCTCTTTCTTCTTCTACCCGTTCTTACTTAAAAGGTATTTTAGTCTTCTTGCATCTCTTTGTCAAACCTGGCTCTGATACCAATTGTTGGGATTGTGAAATCCCATGTCCAACTCTATCTTATCTTATTAGTACGATATTGTCCACTTTGGGCTGGCCCGCATGGATTTACTTTTGGTTTTCTTCCTAAAAGGCCTCGTACTATTAGAGTTGGACTTCTCTTTATATATTAGACTTTCCTTTGTCAAATATCCGATGTGGGACTTAACTTGTTATCTCACATAGTACAAGTGCGATTAGCTTGGCCATACTTCAACCTTAGGTAGTGCTTCAAGAAAAATCTTCCGAGTCCACCACAATTATGACATCATTAGGATGTAAATCTTGGCAGCTTTGAAGCGCACATTTCCCACATCTTAGTTCTGCAATGGTTCTATTTGGCTAGCATGTAAAACCGTCCCTAGCATGAATAGAACGCACCATTACTATCTCTAGCAAGCAAGGCTCCACCTAAATTTATAACTTTTTAAATTATATTTTTTTCCAGCAATTCAATGTCGGATATATAAACACTAAATTTTTAGAAAATGAGAAAATGAGCTTAACTGGTCTGTCAAATAAAGAGGAATAGTAATAAAATATCTGAATAATTGTTAGTGGAATAAACTTAACGAAATAATTGTGTTCAGCATAAACACAACACACACACCCCTAAGCTGAACGAGATCTGTTAAAAGATCATAAGAAAATGATAATTTTCTTGGAGACTACGGATGATATCACATGAAGATATGGAAGCACACGGAAGATACTTGCTACGAAGCTGCACCCGAGTTTGTGGAAGCATAGTTTCTTTTTGAAAGAGCTATTGTAACCTAAACAAATCAGTTGTAACCACTATATGTACCTCAACGCCTGCACTTCCTCAGAACTGCCCCTAGTAACTGCACTTGGAAGATGTTTTTCTTTTGGTAGAATACCCAAAATAAGCATTAAAAATATAAAAGTTTTTTTTTGGTAAAATGTTAAATTTATAAAATATAAAAGTTGTCATAAAATCATGTCCATAAAAATTAATGAAAAAACTGTAGACAATAAGGCTATTTTGTCTTACGGCATATCTAACTAATCAATTAAGAGTCTTTCACTTGTTGATTCATGTCACTGGATGCAAGATCAAATAAATTATGCAATAGCTTGAGATAGATGCCACAAACATCCCCTATATTAATAGAAAAAGATTTAAAAAGTTGAAACTTTAAATTTGTATTAATTAAAAAAAAGTTTTGTTTAGGTGTCACTTAATTATGATATTAATTTGGCTTACGTAGCAACATAAGAATCAATTGAAAAATTAGTAAGTTCAAAATCCAATCGCTAAGAAAAATTATATTTATCCAAACATAAATATATATGATATGATAAACTTAATACTCGACGATCTCATTAAATTAATACTCGGCGATCTCATTAAATAAGATTTTTTAAATGGTTCAAAGTTGATTTATATTGTGATCCAACATAATACTTTTTTTAAAGTGTAAGGTATACTCTTAGTATGTTTTATTTGGAAAGCAATTAAAATCAAAGTTTGTTATATATTATGGCCTAAGTATTGCATAATTTTGCTATAAATCGAAACTAATGATTTTTTAAGTGTTTTTTTATTAATATCAAAGAGACGCTTTGATAAAAAAGAGTAAAGAGACGCAACTATTCAAATTTGTTTTGTTGATAAATAAAAAAAGAATATTGTTCGGTTCTCATGCCTTTCTCGCCTACAAAAACTTATATAAAGAGTAATACATAAATTAAGTTCTTTTATTACCAAACGAACTTATATATCAAATATTTTTCCTTGCAACACAATTCTTTAGAACTTATATTATGAAATTTATATTGAAGATTAAGAAAAAGCTTTGTCCCTGCCTAATTTTTTTCGTAGTTTAGAAAAACATTAATAATGACCTTTCGTAATAGTTGATGATATATATCACGTTAACCTAACTTTCATCATATACAAAGTATCGGTTGCACACAAATAATACTATCATCTTTCTATACTTGGGCCTTAAGTATAATAATATTCGGGCTGCAAAATTTTATGTTGTCTTAATGTGACCCATTACCAAACTATAATTCAAATTATAAGCTTAATCCATTAATTTGTAATTATCATTTTAGTTTTAATTTTCTATCTTATGTTGTCAAAAAAGTAAAAATCTGATATTCTGAAAATAGTGTAACTTCAATATAAAAAAAATTATTTATTGATATGTTAGTAAAAGAAAATATCCAAATGTATCGGCCCAACATATAGTTGATTATATAAACAATAAAAATTGTATACATATAGAAACAATTTGATCATAAATAAATTTTAAATTTGTCAATACAATATGTTTAATTAAAAAACAACTACTTATTTTGGATTATCTATAATTGAATTCGCTTAAATGTTCTTTTTAATTTCAGTTGAGCCGAAGGAGGATCAATCGTAAATTTCCGGTATTATTATCGTTAGAAGACAATAAAAATCCTAATTTTGAACCAAATTTTCGTGATACACAATTTTAGAATCAATCTCTTTTGGTAAGTTTAAATTAATTGTTTTCATACCAGCTGTTTAAATAAATAAGAAATTTTTCCACCAAGTTAACGCTTCCACCGAATTTTTAAGCTTGGTACAAAATTTTGAAGAAGTTATATATGGTAAGTTTAATTTACGATAATAATATACTTTGTCACAAAGTCTATAATTTCTACCTTTGAAAACAACTTGCCAAATATGTTTGTGGTAGTTATTGAAAATTTAAAAAAATGTTGGTTCAATGTATCATGCTAAAATATGGTTTCTAGATAATTAATGCTATTTATTTTAATTTTTCAAACAATCCAAAAACCTACCTATGCCTACTATATATATACGGTTGAGTTTTCCCTTAGAAATGCCATCAATCTTTTTCACAACTCTTAATTTATGATTATAGGAGTATCAATGATATCCCATTTTAATTGTTTGATTTGGGCTTCATATTTTTTATATGTGTACCAAATATTTATAGTTGATTAATTATTCTATATTGAGAAAAACACAAATATCAAATATATTTTGACCACAAGAACACATGTATTCAGAAATCATCAGATTTTGCAATATAAAACATAATTTTTTTAATAATTATTTCACCATGCGCTTTGCGCTTATCCTAGTATCTAACTAATCAGCAAACCCTGTGGAAGAGAAAAGCATAATCTCATATCTACCTGGGCATACAAATTTAATGTCGTGGCAATTTTTTCAAGAATAGGCAGACCCACGTTAAAATAGGGTTCATTTGTGTAATAACCAAATTTAGAAGTAAAATTAAAATATATCATTAGTCTTGACATAATTAGATCTCATTGCATTAATTTGTTTCACTTTCTCCCAATTTTGTTCTTTTTAAAGTCGGTTTCCAGTTACATAAAAAAAGAAGCAAAACAATGGTACTGATTATTCTGGCGGTGGTTGTTAGGCAGTGGCTCAACGGCTATGGTGGTGAGGGTGATGACTACGATAAGGGTGGTTACAAATGAAATGGCGGTGGTTGTTAGCGAGGCAGATAACACGACGGAGATGGTTGTGACTCAGTAAGGGTGATGACTACCATAAGTATGGTCTTTTGTAATGTAAAACTCATAATGGTATATAACATACTGTAGTATGAAATAAACTAAATAGCATGGTACATACAATAATTTTATCAAATAGCATATTATATTATAAAATCATAATATGTTTACATGCTCGACATATACAAGTGTTTTCAATCTTTATATCTATCTTATAGATAGTAAGCAACATGAAATAAAATTATAAATAACATGTAAACATAAATCTTTCATCATACGAGAATATACAAATAAAAAATATAAATAGAATAGAACATGCTAAATAGTATAGTTCATATTAATGAAATTATAAAATGGAGATCAAAATTGTAAAAGGGAGGAGGTGGTGGTGTACGAGGAGTAGCAAGAAGAGGAGAGAGGAGCAAGAGATACAGAAGAGAGAGAGAGAGGACTTAAAGAAATATGATGTAATGTTAGTATTATTATTCTATATATATATGTAATATAAAATATAAAATATTGCATAAATACCACTGTTCATCTTCTTCAATTTTTATTTCCATTTTTACTATTATGTGTTGAATCAACCCAAACCTTCTATAAATTATACCCAAAACATTAATCACTAAACTCTAGAAATAAATATAAACTCTAACTCAAATATCAAAATATACACATAATACATAATATGAAACATTATCAAAATAAAATAATAACAAACAAAATAACATTATACATATTGTTCAAATTTTGAAATGACTATGATTGTAGGGAATGAGGTAATGCTTACCTTAACATCAACCCAAACCTTCCATAAAGTAAACCCATAATTAAACTAATCACTAAATCCTAAAATAAAATATAAATTCTAACTCAAATATCAAAATATGCACATAGTATATAATATGAAGCATTATTAAAATAGAATAGTAACAAATGAAGTAGCATAATACAACTGGAAACTTACATTACAAAGTACAAACGAGTGGTATGGTTACGACGGAAGACGTGGTGACCGATATCAAGGAGATGGTGGTGATCATCATATCATTAGTTACTAGCATGCTCACATGATTCATCTCAGTCTTGTCTCTACCGGTTTGATCGTCATCATTTAAGAAAGTGACTAAAGATTTCCGGCGGCTAACAATCAAATTTCTCTTTTCAGATCTATTAATTGGCTTTTTGTAATGGTAGTAGATACAGTGATAGTGTTCGAGTGATGAATATGATTATGGAGGATATGATGGTGATTACAGTGAAATGGTGGTGGTTATGTAAGAAAAAGTGATGATGAAGAAGTGGTGGCGGTGACTGATAAAGAAAAAAAAATTATTTGCATTTTTTCAACCGAGGTAAAGACAATATAGTATATATTATAGAAATATTAGAGATTTTTTTTGTAGTTAGATTCTTAATTACATTTTATTTTATAGTCATAGGGTGCAATTTCCCTTAAAAATAGGGGGTCACCTGATAAATGTTAAATGTTATATATTGGTGGATGTATTACAGTTGACAAAATAATTTGTAGCTTCATTGGTCTATTTCTTTAACCTTTGATCCACCTTTCCTCGGTTTGATTTTCTCTAAATGCATATTGTTGTTTGATCTATTTATTTTTGAAACAAATTATGTTGGGTTAAAGCTCAATGTGACCCCTTAAAATCAAGCATGGATCCCCCCCTTGGCTTCAAACCTGAATTGTTAACTTGCTTACCAGTAAATCATTCATGGACAATTTACTATTTAAATACTCAATAGCTACATGTGGGATATCATCGCCGAAGCCGATTAACTTGATCTTTTGCTTCCTTCTCTTTCTTGAAAACAACAATTTCACCACATCATTAGCTCTGGTGAACACTATCGTGAACTGGTAGAGATCTCTCTTGGTCCAGAACAATACCGGTCAAGATATTCTTAGACTTGTGAATCGGGCTTAGTCTTCTTCACAGTCACACAAAAGAACTAAGCCGAAAAATGAAGTGGTCGTTTTGGGATTAGTGCATTCGGCCTTGTAGCTGAGGCAGGCAAGCCAGCTCGGACAGTAGGCTATCCTATGTACATCTCGTTTAATACATGTAAAACGTACATTTAACCAATTCAATTATGTAAGTCAAGGAAAACTTTTTCTTCCGTAACTGAATGTTGTTGCCAGAACTCACCAGGTACAAGAAAATGAACACTTTATAATGTTGAGACTAGTACAGCTTAAGATTTAAAGAAACAAAAGAAAAGTTCAAAGGTATTTTTTAATTATTTTTCATCTCCCTTGTACTCCTGTGTAAAAGTGTAAACAAAAATGTAGAAACAACAACAAGTAGCTTTTACGAGTTTAAGATCCAAACTTGAACTCCAAAGAGATATATATATTCATGTGAACTTAGAGACTAATCAAAGCCTAATTCCTAAGCTTTTTCATTTTTGCTTTCCTCCTCATCCAATGTTCTTAACTTCTGTGAGAGACGGTGCATGTAGTGTTCGAAGGTCTCGAGTCTACTTACTGCCCAGAACATAGTCGATCACGTGACATGTTTTTGTTATTTTTGATTGTGCTTCAGTGAGTTCGTCATTTTAAACAACTTGGAGACCTTTTCACACAGATTCTTCACCGTAGTCGAACCAATTTTCACATCTGAAAATCAAAAATATTTTTACTAATTTAATATTATAAAAATTAAGAAGAGCAAAAAAAAGAGAGTCAGTTTTGGTTATATGCTATGTATGTAAACGAATATATAAGATGCGATAAATGACAAGTTAATTACGGTGCAGATTGTGACTCTTGCTTTTAGGACCGCATTTGTGGGATACAACAAAGTTGCCGGTTACATAACACCCAAAATGATGAGTGGCACAGATGGTGATAGTGAGACAACGTCCACACATTTAAGAGACGTGTGTAGGAGAGGCGGCTTTTAAACCTTTCATTTTGTAAGTAGCATTGGTATAATCCCTTTATTTTTCTTAAGATATAATAGTAGATATAAGGGACAACTAAAAATAGATCGTAAAAAAAATATTTAATTAAAAATTTGACGAAAGAAACTCTCAACTTTAATTTTATTAACGTCTGTCACATTCAGTCACTAAATTTTAGACGGAGGGTGACAGAGATCAACGAAATTAAAGTTGAAAGTTTTTTTCTTTGAATTTTTAGTTGATGGGTTATTTTGCAATTCATCTTTAGTTGAAGGATTTTATTACTAAATGAGATTAAATGTTTTAAAATCTTTATCATCACTTATGCATTATTTAAAACTCTTAGAGTCGATTTATAAGTCTTTAAAATAATGTTTGAATTCTTATACATTATTTTATCAATTTTTATAACTGATCTATGAAGATCTATAAATGATTAATAAGGTTTAACAATAGTTCTATACAATTAAAGATATGGTTGTTCGTCGTACTACAAAAACAACATGAAGTAAATAAATTAAGCAAGAAGAGTAAGTACAAGATATATTTTTATTGATTAATATTGGTTCAGACATCAAAGAGAAAAAAATAATCATGCATATGGGAAAAAGAAGAAAGTATGACCTGAAATCCAGAATTATTGTAAAGAGGAGAAGAATGTTGACGCCATACTTTAAGCAGAAATGTTGAATTTCTAAACTAATTAATTATCATCAATACTACTTATAACTTAATATATTTTAAATTTTAATTTTAAATTATTTGATATTTTTTAATAGTAATATAAAAAAAATTTATATGTTTCCTCCTTTGTAAAGCTTTTTTGCATTACTTCATATTTTAGCAATATTACGAATAACCATGTATTATTTCATTCTAACAAGTAGCAGAAACTATAAGAGTTTATAAAACCATTGTTAAGCCTCATAAAATCATTTGTAAGAATATTAAAAATTATAAAACGGTTATAAAATTGATAAAATATTGTATACAAATTTGTAATTTAGTTTAAATACTTATAAATCGACCGTAAGAGTTTTAAATAATGCATAAGTGATAATAAGATTTTAAAATTTATTTAGTAATAAAAACCTTTAACCAAAAATGAATAGCAAATAACTTCTCAACTAAAACTCCGAGAAAAGAAACCCTCAATTTTAATTCCGTTAAATGTCAGTCATCTTCCATCTAAAATTCTGTGACGGAAGGTGATAGACGTTAACATAATTAAAGTTTAGAGTTTCTTTCGTGGAATTTTTAGTTGAGGATTATTTTTATGATCCATCTTTAGCTGAAGGGTTTTATTACTAAAAATCCTAGATATAACTTGATTTTTTTTAACTCTTCCCGTTAGGGTGATCTTATATTTGATATCTTTTTAAAAAAACAAAAAAAAGATATTGTCGATTTATATTATGATTTTAAAATAAAAAAAATAAAATAAAAATAAAAAATAGTAGTAGTTACTTTAAAAAAAATTAACGTCGTCAGCAAAACACTAAACTTTAAATCATAATCCATAAATTATTGGGTAAACCCTAAACCCTTCGGTAAATCTTAAACATTTGGATAAATTCTAAATTCTAAATGAAAAACACTAAGCACTCAAGGGTTTAGGATTTAAAATTTAGAGTTTAGGGTTCAGTGTTTTAGTGTTTAGTGTTTTTGATTTAGAATTTAAAATTTATTCAAGGGTTTAGGGTTTACCCAAGGGTTTAGACTTTAGGATTTAGCTGACGATGTTAAAAAAAATATTTGTAACTACTATTATTTTTTATTTATTTTTTACTTTTTATTTTTAAATCGTAATATAACTTGACAATATTTTTTTTCATTTTCTAAAAGATATCGAATATAAAATAACAAAATTCTATTGGTTGGTGAACTCATAAGGTGACCCCGAGAATAACACTCATATATTATTGGGTCTTTGTTTGTTGGTCAATCACTATGTTGCTTGCTTGAACTTTCATTGTGACACACTGACATTTGTTCCGTGAAAAAATCATCTTAATAGATTTCAAATAAGATGACCATTGAGAAAGGGCATGAATTTTAATTTATTCTTGAAATTAAATTTTAAAGAAGCGGTATGTAAGTAAATAGTTTGCTATCTACAAAAGAAATCCAAATTAAAATTAAGTTAAAATGTGTATCTAAGTATTTGTAATCCACATGTTTATTCCTCAACTACAGCTCGTGTAGAATAATACTTCAATATATGATTGTAAAAATTTGTGATTAAAAGGTCAAATCTTTTAATAATCAACGGTAATATATTTTTTAAACGTGATCATGATTATAATTTTAAATCCAGAATTCACAAAAATGAGTATTTAATTATTCAACTATATGCAATTGACAACAGAAAAGGTCAACTAACATAATTTATGATGATTTTTGGGTTGTTTCTCCGCTGCTTTTTCTCGCTTTTTCTTCGAGAGAACATTGATAAACATAGAATCTGGGATTGTGTTATCATCTTCTCCTGAAGAGTAATTGGAAGATGACTCCGAAGATGTAGACTCAGCGCCAGCTTCAGAGTCGAATTCAAAAGAAACCTCTTCTTCAAGGCAGTTGAGGATGGAGCATGTTGAATTGATCTAGAACTTTTTTTTCCTTCTAGAAAATCCAATCTCCTTCTGATTAGAAGCAGTCTTTACTTGTTTCCCTTTCTTCTTATCAGGATCCACTAAATACTTGGCTGTAATTTTTGAATAGATATAGGAGACTCAGATTTGTTCATCCTTTCCTTTCTTCTTCGAGCTGAAGAGTTGCAGAAAGAGCAAGGGACTGGAGCTCCAGTAAAGCATCTACAAATATTGTGTTCAACTTCTTTACAATTATCACAAGTTAGAGGGAGTCAAGGATGTGAGATTTCAACTGGATGTGTATAACCAGATTCAAACTAGACATTCATGACTTCTGGCAGAGGTTTTGAAAGATCAATAACTATGAACACCCTTGCAATTTTGATATATGAGGAAGGAGGTAGAGAGGAAGCCCAATAGTCCCAGTTACATGTTCCAAGACTTCTACGATGAAGAATCGTGGAGGACTCCTTTGAACTCTTCGTTGAGTTAAACTGTTTTATTGGTAAATTTTTGCTTCACTTTTTCAAAAAGGAATGTAGCATAGCCTAAAAACTAATTTAATTTTATTATATGTCCTCCAAATTTGTTCTCAACTTTGTTTTATTAGAGCATTTCCAACAGATTCTTAAACTTTCAAATTTTGAAAATTTTTACTCTTCAACAGACTTTCAAATTCTCAAATTTTGAGATTTTATAACTTACCTATAATTCTACTAATCTAATTTTGCATCATTTTAAATTTTATAATTATATTTCACTTAATTTTTTAATATATCTTTACATGTATATTATTATTAGTACATAAAACATATAGATGTGTTAAATTCAAAATTATTAATATATAATATTATTATGTGAAATATACATATTATACATATGTAATTTAACCATTTTGTAACTCCTTTTTAGTTGATATATTTTTTTAAAAAAATATTTTTTTATTCAAAATCTATATATGAATTATAAATATTATGTTTTCCATTTTTAATGTGTATTGATTATTTATTTATAAAAATTTGGTGTTTCTAATTAATTATTATTAAAGCTGAAGACTAACATGTAATATACAATAACATTTAAAATATATTTATTATTTAATGTTTATATTTGGAACAACTCAGTTTCAAATCCTCATTTTGAAAATCATCTACCCTCAAAATAAGGTTCCTTGGTGGAGATCATCTTAGCCTCGTTTGATTGTTAAGCATTAACCACAGTTATTTTGTTTGTTCTGTTCAATTTGTTGTTCGATTTGATTGTTTGATACTTGAGTCTCCTTCTATCAAAAATTAATATCTTAATTGTTCGCAGCAGAAACCAGTCGTCAATTACGAAACATATGTCATCCACCTTGTCCACACATAGGTACTTTGTGATAATAATAAATACAAATGTGATATTATGATGGGCAATTGTCAATAATAGCACCTTTTGAAGTTTATGTCTCAAAAATAGCACTAGAAGGAGAAAATCACAAAAATGATATTTATTAAAGGGTAAAATATCCCTAATACCCTTGGTTTAAAATTAAATAAACAAACAAAAATAAATAAAAATAATTAAAATAAAAAAAGAAAAAATAATTTTTTTTTTATAGTTTCAGATTATATGTTTTCAGATTTGAAATTTTTATAACTTTTTTTTTGAAATTTTTTTTTTCGAAATTTTTTTTATTTTTTTTTCAAATTTTCTTTTTATAATTTAAAAATACTTTTTGAAACTGTTTTTAAAATTTTTATTTTTTATTTTAGTATTTATTTTTTATAAAATTTTAAACCCTAATTCCAAAACCCCACCCCTTAACTCTAAACCCTAAGGTTTGGATTAATTAACCCAAGGGGTATAAGTGTATATTTACCTCTTTAATGAAACATATTTTTGTGATTTTGAGCCTTGAATGCTACTTTGAGAACAAAAACTTGGTTTAGTGCTATCTTAGTCTTTTTCTCTATTATGAATGTGAACTTTTTATCAAAGACAAGTCAGTACATTGTAATTATTTTATTTTATTCTTGTTGAACGGCGTAATTGTATATTCTTTATCTGCATATAACATTATAGATAAGAAAATATTTAGAATATTTCCAATGGCACCACTCAATTTTTCTCTTTAATTTTTTCTAAAATAGAATAACTCTTTTTAGAATAACTCTATTATAAAGTAACTTTCATCCCAACAGTATTTATTCTATAATAGAAATAGTTTATTATAAAGTGAAATATAAAAGAATAACACTTTTTATTTTATTTTTGGAGTAAAAAAGTGAGATTTTTTTATATAAAGAGTTATTTTGTTTTAGATTAAATTATAGAGGAAAAAATAAAGTGCCATTGTAGATGGTGTAAGTATTTTTTCCTCAAGCATTTTTATCTATTTAAGTATTTATTATGAAAGAATGTCAAACTCATGTTTTAGGAAGAAAAAAATATGTCAAAGTCATGTAGCTAATATTTATTATTAATTTATTTTAAAATTTTATTTTGAAGATATTACTATTAGGAAGCGTATGAGCTAGGGTATATTACCCCACCCTCTAATTTTCTATATGTATGTACAAAGAACATTCACACCAACACACAACGAGAAAGAGATTCTTCTTTCAGTATTTAAAAAACAAAACTGTGTACTGGAAAAAAAAGATAAAGAGATGGAAGTTGAACCAAAGTTCAAGAGAATATGTGTGTTTTGTGGAAGTAGTGCTGGTAATAAAACCAGTTACAGAGATGCTGCTATCGAACTCGGAGCCGAACTGGTAAACATTCCAAGTTCTTTCTTTCGTGTTCTCTTCTTCTTTCTTTTCTTTAGAATCTTGTTCTTTATTATTTGCTTTTCTTAGTTCTTCGTTTTGTATATACAAGAAAAGTAGCTTTGAATCTGGAGATTAAACTATTTATCTTTTTGTCACAGTTTATGAGCAACCCTAAAAAGTCTGTTTTTTCCTCTCTCGGTTTGAAAACCTTTGAACTCATGTCTCAGATTTTGAAACGGTGGAAAACCAAAACCACATGATATTCCTTCTATTTCAGATTTTTCATGGCTCATTTTAGTTAACTCTATATTGCTATTAAATTGGCATTTATCAAAACAAACTAAAAGCAAAACAATACAGATAGCTTATACCATTTCTTAATCACCTTGTATTCACTCAAACACACTAACAATACTTGGTGTATATTAGCAATAGCAGAGAGAAGACTAATGGATCTTTATTGATATTAGTCCGTACAATATTTGAGATAAATTTTGCGGTTACCAATAATATATTGTTTTGAATATCAAACGTTGCATGTCAAATAAATTATAAATTTACATATACCACCAAAACAAAAAGGTGGGTTTACTCAATAACATGTCTTCACTAAATCATTTTAGCCATTTAGAGTCAGTGAAGCCAACTATTCATATTAATTATAATTGCCCATTATCTTCTTTAGATGGTTTTTATTCGGAAGAATATCATCGTCAGTTTGTGCATACTGTGGTCACTGGTAAAAGTATAGTTCCAAAGCTTAGAAAATAAAAAGGGATGAAATTCAAAATTATTTTAGTTGAATTGTTATTGGAACGCTCATACTTTTTTACCATCTTTTTCATGTACTTTTTTTTTTTTTTTTCATGTACTTTCATAAGTACTCTTACCAAAAATGTGATTATGGAGTTTCCGCATTTAAAGTTTTTTTCTACAATATCTTTATCCACTATTACGTGTGTGATTTTTTCTCTCTTTTATCGACAGTTGTATTTACTAGTTAGCTATGACAACAACTACTAAAACCAAATGTTTATTTCCTAGGTATCCAAAAATATCGATCTTGTCTATGGTGGAGGGAGCATTGGTTTAATGGGTTTGATTTCTCAAGCTGTTTACAATGGAGGTCGCCATGTCATCGGGTTAGCTTTCTACATTTTTTTAGTTTCAGTTTTCTCCAGTCATTAAAGTTTAAAATGTAACAATTATTAAAAGATATAATCTTAGCATACGTGTAGTAGTATTTGTGACGTTTATTTTTTAAAACTAACTGTTTTGTCTTGTTACTGTCTACAGGGTTATCCCCAAGACACTAATGCCAAAAGAGGTACGTCCGAAATATAACTCCAAAATAATATTATTGGTTTTTGCCACTTTTCATACAACAAATAAAGAATTTCGACAAATTGGTGGTAGATAATAGAATATATACATCAACCTCAGAAATGTTATCTTTAGACATGTATCGCATATTTGTCTTATATCATAGAGGGTTTCAATTGAGACAAAAAGCCTCCAATTTATTGGGCAGTGATATTTTCATATTTCCTTTTTCTTTTATTTCTTTTAAAAAACAATTTTATTAATTTTAGAGATTTTGAGTGATTTAAAATAAAAAAATTAATGTCACCAATATGTTGCCCAAAATATGATTAGCTTTCTACGAAAGGGGTCAAAGTGATAAATATAAGACAACCATCTCGAAAGACTAAATCATCATTACACCTATCCTTTATCACAACATAATGGGCTAACATATGATTGCATATAGCTAAAATTGGATTTGTAAATTACAGTCGAATCATTTATCAGATTCACAAATTGCAAAATAAAATTTTGTGGGAGGATGGATACCATAAAACAAGTGGTGTGAGTGTGTAAGACTTTTTGTCATTTTGTTTTGGAATATACATAAGACACACACAAGTGGTACTGAATGGCTATAACAATAATAATAATTTGTAAATTGTATATGTGAATAAAGATAACAGGAGAGACAGTGGGAGAAGTGAAGGCAGTAGCAGACATGCACGAAAGGAAAGCTGAAATGGCTAAGCACTCTGATGCTTTTATTGCTTTGCCTGGTTGGTTCCTTCATTTTTCTTATCCACATTTTTAATGTATTATTGTTTTGATTAGCAATATTGTACTGGTAGAAAGTCTACCATCTCTTGTGTTACCATTCTGTAACATGGTAAAAAGATGGTTCAAACATGCAAATTTTATTATTCACATGGAAAATTGCCAAAAATATCATATTTATAGTACAACTTCTCATGTTTACACTAACCATTTTTATTATCACTTTTAATGAAGGGTAAAAAACATTTATAATCTTAGGATTAACTAATCTAGACTTAGGGTTTAGAGTTGAGAGGTGGAGTAGGATTTTTAGAATGTGAAATTTAGGATTATAATAAATATATAAATAAATACTTAAAAAAAAATTAAAAATAGTTTCAAAAGAAATTTTGAAAAAAAAATATTCAAAAAATATTTTTATTTTATTTATTTATTTATTTAAATAATTATTTAATATATATATATAACAAATGTATAAGAGTATTTTACCACTTAATGAATAAATTATTTTTGAAAATATCTTTTTAGTGGTGATAAAAATGAATAATGATACCAAAAAAGTGGTAAGCATAAAAATTCTCCTATTAACATCACGTTTACTACAATTTCTTACCCTTTTTACGTTGTACTATGGGCATCTTCAACTCCACTCTATTTTTTTACTTTAAAATGAAGTGAAATGGAATATGGAGTAAGAAATGCTCAAACCCAACTTCATATCTCACTCCATAATGGAGTTTACTCCATAATTAGAGTAATATATTTTTTGTTCATTACTCCATTATGAAATAAGATATAGAGTTGGATTGTAGCAATTTTATTCAATTTTCTATTTTACTTCATTTTAGAGGAAAAAATGAAGTTTTACATTGGAGATGCTCTAACGAAAATTCTAATATCTATTTAAAATTTGATTAGTAAATGAGAACTAATGGGGGATATTATATTTACGTAGGTGGATATGGTACACTTGAAGAGCTTCTTGAAGTAATCACTTGGGCGCAGCTTGGAATCCATGATAAACCAGTAATCATTTCGCCTCCATTTATATTACATTGTTTATAAAAATTCATAATTAATGAATTATATCTAATGATTGTATAATTTAAAAACGAATGTGAAGGTGGGACTATTGAATGTGGAAGGATACTACAGTTCATTGTTATCATTCATAGACAAAGCAGTGGAAGAAGGTTTCATTACACCAACTGCTCGTCATATCATTGTTTCTGCTCCTTCTGCAAAAGACCTTGTCAAGAAACTCGAGGTTATTTTCTCCTTTTAATTTATTTAAGACTATATTTAATTAAAATTTGTTTCTAACTGTTTCTTTTTTGGTTCAAAATATAGGAATATGTACCAAGGCATGAGAAGGTCGCCTCAAAGAAAAGTTGGGAGATGGAGCAAATTGGGCAGAGTCCCACTTGTCAAATCTCAAGATGAAGATGGACTAACTAATATTCTTAATTAGGATAAGCCCAATTGAATGTTTCTCCAGATTGGGTTCCTTTTTATTGATTTTAAACTTAGTCCCAGCAACCGGAAAATATAAGTTGACTTTTCTTTCTTTTCTTTTTTTTGTGTAGTTGATTCTGTTGTTTCATGTATTTTTAGGCTTTTATTTTGAAAAGAAAAGACCAATTTTTTTTTTTTTTTTGTATTTTGAAATATGCTTCCACGCACAACTCAATTGTTGGGGTTTATTTTTATTGTTGTTGACGAGTTTAAGTTGATCTTTTTCTAATCTTTGGAGTTATTTATTTTGTCTGAACTTGTAATTATAGTCGCGGTTGATTTAGTAAATCACTGTTCACATTATTTTCAAGATAGGATTTTTTAATAATTTTAGCAATTTATATTCATTTTAAAAAATTCAAATATAAAATATAAAAAAACTAAATTCATATTATATAGTATTTTTATAATATAAAATTAAGCTAAAAGGATGGAAAATACAAAATTGTTATCAAATCTTTATTAATAAAATAATTAATTGTCATTTTTTTTTGTAACAGTTCATTCATAAATCAGGCCAAGACCACGTCATATTTCCGCAAACACATGGAAAGTGGGAACAGGCGCAAACTTGACCGTCATAATTAATTGTCATATATATTAATTATTTTAGGTAATTTTGTAGTATTTTTTCTTAATAAAAAATTATTTTTATACACTATTAATCAATTTGATAGTTAATTTAATAAAATGCATAATATATGTTTAAATAAACTAATATTTTTTTAAGATTCTAAAAATTATTCTACTACTTTAAATACATAGTAGATGAAACAATAAGTTACATTGCTCGGAGTATAGAGTTTATTTGTTTTAAAAATAGTGACAAAAAAGATTTAGATTTGTTTGAAGGGTTCTACAATAATGTGTTTTTTGGAGGTATGCCGTCATGTTTGACGGGCCACATGGATGTTCTAATTGTTATTTTTTTTGTATCATATGGTTTTTATAGATATTTATCTATTTTTTCTTGTTTTATTTATTTTATCGTAAGTTTAATAGTATCTGCCAAAGACGCAACAAAATATAATGGATTAATATACATACTAGATTTTGACCCGTGCTTAGAAAGCGCGGATTTATTTTTGAAATTAAATAAATTCCTTTTATATAAGAGATAATATATAGGTTTGAGTACATTTAACTGAGTGCACTGAACCGTACCAAACTGGGAAAAAAACTCAAAATTAAGCTGAATTTCATAAATAATCGAGCATAGAAAAAATAGAAACAAAAGTAAGGACCAAATGAGTACTTAAAATTTTAAAATATAAATTATATACCTATTAAACATAACTAAATCATTAAAAATTTATACTATTAATAGAATTATATGTGGTAATGATCACATTTGAATAATCTATCATATATTCATATAGATTTATTGTTAGAGTAATTATATAATAGATTATGAGAAAATAATAAATGAATTCATATAAATTATGTAAAGTATTTATATAGTTAGAGAAATATAAGTTAAGACCAAATAAATAGTTAAGTCTAATAAAATGGTCCAACAACCTTGTTTAAGTAGATTTTTTAGGAGTGATTCCCTTTTAATAGTATAGATATTCTTTATATATTTTGTTTTTACTCTTTACAGCGTTTTGTTGGCCAACACATTGTTTTAGTTTTGTATAAAATGAATTTACTATTTTATTTTTTTGTCAACTAAATTTTCATTGATTCTATCCTATTGGGAAGACTAATTCTTGGGAGTTACCACATTTGGTATCAGATTTTGAATTTACAATAAAGGAGAAGCCCAAAAAATTTAAACAAAATACAGCCCAAATTGGAGATGCATCCAGAAACCTTCCACGTTTGATGAATGATCTTCTTGAGTCCACATCACCAGGACACGCATCTAACATGCGTTAAGCATCACCGCCGCATTGCTGCGCATCAGTGCCGTAAGCTTGCCATACCCAACTATTCCGATACCAAATATAGCCTTCCACTTTAATCAGGCGGAGGCAGCTCCTGACACAAAGATAACAAAGAGAGATCTGGAAAAACCCAAAGGAAATATAAAAAAAATAACTCATGATTTTCGTTTTAGAAGAGAAGGAGAGGAAATGATGCCACTTCCCGAACACACCAGACAACCTAATGTTGCTGATTCAGTTGGATTTGATGATCAACCTTCAATCTCTAATGAAGCTCCCTTTAACGCCAAATCTTCATTTTCTTCTGGACATGTGTCGTTTTCACCCAAAGATGGAAGCAAAGAAAGAAGCAAGAGAGATGATTTCGAGATAAAAAAATCCTAACATATTTATACCTGAAAACACACCAACGCATTGAAGACCTCAAATTCGAACCGTTTCAGAGATCTATGAGAAGCTCAGTTAAAAGCTC
This sequence comes from Brassica napus, assembly GCF_020379485.1. NCBI lineage: Eukaryota > Viridiplantae > Streptophyta > Magnoliopsida > Brassicales > Brassicaceae > Brassica > Brassica napus. The sequence goes on from NC_063440.1 coordinate 15,084,577, forward strand.
ATCGGATTTTCAAACTAAATGAAGTGCAGCGTTTTGAACCAACCGGACACATGTCAACGTCATAGAGCACGACTTTCTGACCTGTCTGCTGAGATGGCTGCACAAGAGAGAAGAAAACAGTATCTAACAATACTAAAAGGTGAATATACTCAATAGAGAAGCCACATCGTCATGTTATTCCTTCTCGATGTTGGAGATGGCCATGCCTCTTCAGATCACACCGTCTCCGAAAACGCGTCTTCAACGTTTCAGATTTTTACCACTAATCCTTTCATTTATTGATGATTTCTCTCCAGTCTCCGCGAATGTATAAAAATCCTTTCCACAATCCTATTTGGAGACATCTTCGGCTTCCATGATTGGGAAGGACTTTGGCTCGGTGATTTTTGTTTTGAAGCCATGGTTGGAAGATCTACAGGTATTGATTATGTCTTTCTCTCTGGTTCTGTTCGATTTCATTCCGAAGTAACTTACTCTGTGGTTTCATTGAAGGATATGGGGTGAACGGGAGGATGAAATTGAATTTCTGAGTTCGTGGAAATCTAACTAGAGATGCGTTAGATTGAATCAATAATATTGTTTCCTCCATGGGTGAATCCAAGTCGGGTCTTTTGTTCTTAAAAGCAACAAAGTCCCGGCTCTTGCGTATTCTTACATGTCTTCTCAAAAAGATTATCCAGATTATGTTGTAGATCTCTAATTGTTAGATCCAATGGTACTGTGCAACATGTGAAACCAATTGAAGTTCTATATCTGCTATTCGTATATATTTGATTCATCAATTGTTTTTGAGTAAAGCTAAATCGTAGCTTGAACAATTTGTATTTTGGACTTCAGGTGCTAACCAATCAGTATATGCTCCAAAATATCTTAATCTTGGGAGGACATTTTTTTAAACAATGCTTTTTTTATGAGATCTGATCGAATATACACATCTCGTATATGTTGATTATAAATGTTATAATGTGAACTAAATGCAATAATCCACTTATGCAGATTCATTTTAGGCAGAAAAACCTTTTTTTCGTTACCAATGACTAATTATGTAAAATAGCAAGTCTTACGAACATGAAGTCAACATAAGAAGAGCCTTTTAAATTTTGAATCTTGCTGGTTCGAAACAAAATGTATCAAAAATAATAATATGTTTCGTTAAATGTTTTTTTAAAAGAGAGGAAAGAACAAATGTGTGAACTAATAAATAGAGGTTTTACCTTTTTTTTATCATATTATCATTATTTTATAATTAAAAAAAGGTATGTTGGGCCTTTGACAATTTTTTAAAAAGAATCCACAGAATAGGAGGCCTCATCTCTCTCAGCACACTCTCACTCTCTCTGCTCTCTCTCATTCGTCAGATCACAGAACATCTCTCATTCGTCAGATCTCCGAGTTCTTATCCTGTAAGTAATCTCTCACTCCTCGTTTCGATTCAGCGATCATTCACCTGTTTTGAGCTATGTCTTCTTTATGAACAGTAACATGTTTCGGATTAAAACTGAAAGTGAAAGATTAAGACTTGTCACAATTAACAAAAATGTTTAAAGAAAAAAACTCTAAATTTGTCGTTGTTTATTATTGCTGGTCAGTACTTTTCACACAGTGGGGGTTTTGATTGCTTAAAGACCGAAGCTTTCCTCTAAGATCTGAGCTGCTTATTAGATTTTTATTTGGAGAATATTGCAAAGAAACAAAATGGGAACAATGCACCGAAGGTATGTTGTTTTTGATTTTTGTGGAATAAAGAAAAAGAGTTATTTAGCTTGAATAATTTATTTAAGTGGATTTATTAGCTCTGTTGCAGTGGTTTAGCTCCTCGAAGAACTAATGAAAACGCAAAAGTTATTATCACAACAATACTGGGAATCGTCTTTGGCACTTTTATTGGCATCTCATTACCTTCTCTTTCTTTCAAGGTAATAATGAGAAGCTTTTGTAGATTCATATTCTTCTTTGTGTAACCTTCGTTTTATTCGTGTGTGCAGATTAACTTACCTTCGGCTCTTATATCATCTCTTGATGTCGCCTTATCTGATGGCAAACTGTTATCAGCCCGTGACGACAAATCTCCTGAACATTTCGGTTCTAGAAAATTTCCTCAGGTATTATATTTAGTATTAACATGTGAGGCTGAAGATATAAAAAAATCATTTTCTTTATTTGATTAGGGAAACAAGTAGATTTGTTACTTTTGCTTCATTTCGGATGAAGCTTATCGTGTTATTTGCAGATATATGTTCCCACCAACCCTCGTGGTGCAGAACTACTACCTCCAGGGATTGTTGTTGCTAAAACTGATCTCTACTTGCGCAGATTATGGGGTGAACCTAATGAAGTATGCACACCTTTCTTTTGTTTTTTATTTTATTTTTTTTTTAGAAAATTGGAAGCATTATTATATTACATGATGATTGGAGTTTTTTTATAAGTGAAACAATAACCTTGGCAGGATTTGAAGAAGAAGCCAAAATATCTTGTGACATTTACTGTTGGATTTGAGCAGAGGAACCATATTAATTCAGTTGTTAAGAAGGTTCTGCAAATACCCACACATCTTTTTTATTTTTCTTTGGTTCGTTCACTCATTTGAATCTGACTTCTTGTTGTCAGTTTTCTGAAGATTTCCAGATTTTGCTTTTCCACTATGATGGCCGGACAACGGAGTGGGACCAGTTTGAGTGGTCTAAGAGTGCGATTCATATTAGTACAAGAAAGCAAACAAAATGGTATAGTCATCTCTGCTAGTTTTAAACAATGTGCGTTCATCAGAAAAAAAAATGTAATGTTTTTAGAGAACTTCTTGACTGGTTTTGGCAGGTGGTATGCGAAGAGGTTCTTGCATCCTGATGTCGTGTCTGCTTACGAGTACATTTTTATATGGGATGAGGATCTTGGTGTGGAGCACTTCAATGCGGATAAGTAAGTTGCCTCTCTGGAGTGGTACAAAGTCATTTTTGTTACGTTTTTTTGTAATGAGATTTTATTGAAACTTTCAGGTATATTCAGTTAGTTAAGAAGCATGGTTTAGAGATTTCTCAGCCAGGTCTAGAGCCCAACAATGGACTTACATGGGAGATGACAAAGAGGAGAGGTGACCGAGAGGTTCACAAGTATGATCCCTCTTTTACTTTAACCATACTTTGCTTCTCTTTTTAATGTTCTGGATTAAGAATGTGTTGTGTTTACTGGTGAAACAGAGATACTAAAGAGAAAGCGGGATGGTGTAGTGACCCACATTTACCTCCTTGCGCTGCGTAAATCTCTCTTTTAACTTCTCTAGCCCCCACTCTTCAGTGTTGTCATTATCAGTACTGAGATTTTTTCCTCTCCCACAGGTTTGTAGAAATAATGGCGCCTGTGTTTTCTCGAGAAGCATGGCGATGTGTGTGGCATATGATTCAGGTTTGTGTTCAGCTCAGCTCTTTTGTCCGAGGATTTGTGAACGATAAGTCTAGTCTCACCTTCGAAGTTGAGGATTTGGAATATGTTTCTGTTGCAGAATGATCTGGTTCATGGATGGGGTCTAGACTTTGCTCTCAGAAGATGCGTTGAAGTGAGTAGATTTTGCCCCTCTGCTTTCCCTAGTTAGGTTTCTTTATAGCCATATTCTTTGGACTGATGATTGAGAGCTCTGTGTTTTGTGCAGCCTGCTCATGAGAAGATTGGCGTTGTAGATTCGCAATGGATCATTCACAAAGTAATACCTTCGCTTGGAAGTCAAGGTAAGTCAGAGAATGGGAAAGCCCCATGGCAAGGAGTGAGAGAGAGATGCAAAAAGGAGTGGACTATGTTTCAGAACCGATTAGCAGATGCTGATAAAGAGTACCTTGGGAGGATGGTCAAAGGATGATAGATTATAGATTTTTTTTATATAATGTTATTATTATATAGAAAAGAAAAGCACTTCCTATGTATATCAAACATGTGAAACCCTTTTTATTGATATATTGTGTGTGAGATTTATATGTTTGTATTGAACGTCATGTTTCATGTTCTATTTGATTTTTTACAAGTCTACCATGAAGCGATTAAATCGGACCGAGATATCAAATTCTGGTTTGAAAATTAGTTTATACTTTGTTTTATAAGCTAGAAATGTATTTGGAGAATGTCCAAACTAATGAAACTAAACTCAAACACTAGTTAACTATCTAAATTTGATTGCGTCACAATGTAGATTTCTTTCTTTTGATTCTGTATAAGGCCCCAATAAGAATATTCTGGTTTGGACTTTGGAGTGAGTGTGAAGCTTTACACCAAATCAAATATTCGATTTTATTTATATTTTCTAATGTTTCACAACATGTTCTCCAAAAGAAATGTCTGAGAATTTCAGTTTCACCTTCCTTTTTGCTTTTAGTTCAAGTCAATTGGTTCTGTCCATCGAAAATCATAATGTCACCCTTTAATATTTCACCGGCTTTTAAATTTTAATTTTCATTGTTTTTGTATGGTTAGAAGTTTGCTTTCATATCATTAGGAGTAGCCTCTTATGAGGAAGAACACATATTAAGCAACATCATAATAGTTTCCTCATGTATCTTGTGTAATATGAAAAGACATAATTAAGAAAATATTATAAATTAGGAAGAACAGAAGGCACTGGCTGACCTACTTGATGTTTGGTGTTAGGCACCAACCATTTTTAGACTAACAAAGAATAGAAACCTCATAAATCTCTTTTGCATTTCATTCCTCACCACATTCCACAATCATTCTCTTTCTCTCATCAGCATATCAGTTTCTATTCCTCTCTCTTCATATTGACAGATTTTGAAGGGTTGCGAAGGCAGAGAGGAGAAGAAAGAAAATGGGAGAGATGAAGAGTATGCAAATGGGAGTGATTGGAGCATTGTTTCTATCGGTTGCATCTTCTGTCTCCATTGTCATTTGCAACAAAGCTTTGATGACCAATCTTGGATTCCCTTTTGGTATTATTACTTTTCTCCCTTTTGTTACTTTTTCTAAAGATTATCTACTGAATCATTCAATCAATGTGACCAGATGTTATAAATTTAATATACTTTGATCAAACCGATCGTTCAGATTGTGATGTATAATGTATTGACTGGTTTTTGACAAATGGTTTTGTTGCAGCAACAACACTAACAAGTTGGCATTTGATGGTAACATATTGCACACTTCATGTGGCATATAGACTGAACTTCTTTGAGAATAAACCAATAGACAGGAAAACTGTTGTTCTCTTTGGCCTCCTTAATGGCATCTCCATTGGTCTTCTCAATCTCAGCCTCGGCTTCAACTCCATCGGCTTCTATCAAGTATATATATATATGTTCGATATATATTTGATTTTCATCATGTAACCATTTCTCTGATTGACCAACCAATTTTGATGTTATCCTTGAATAATGCCAGATGACCAAACTTGCCATCATACCATTCACTGTTCTATTGGAAACTCTTTTCCTCAACAAGAAGTTTAGGTGAACATTTGATTGTTTTCTGATTATTTATATTTTTATTATATATATATCTCCCTGAAAATAGTGACTTGTTTAATTTTGCAGCCAAAAGATAAAGTTCTCATTATTTTTGCTGCTGGTTGGTGTTGGAATAGCATCAATAACAGATCTTCAGCTCAACTTTGTTGGTTCTGTTCTGTCTCTCCTTGCCATCGCAACAACTTGCGTCGGCCAAATTGTATGCTTCAGTTCATATCGTATAAAATCAATATAATAAATGATTTATAATATTAATGTATAATTGAATGTTTTGGTGAAAGCTAACAAACACAATCCAGAAGAAACTGAACGTGACATCAACACAACTCCTTTACCAATCAGCCCCGTTTCAAGCCGCAATACTCTTCGTCTCTGGTCCCTTTGTCGACAAATACCTCACTCGCCTCAATGTCTTCTCCTTTCAGTACTCTCCTTTCGTCGTGGTAATTTAACATCAATTAATATATATTCATTGTAAATTAGTTTTTTAACGTAGAACTAGATTAAGAAACTTGACCGTGATGAATCATATTGTATATACATGTAGGGGTTCATAACGTTGTCATGTTTGATAGCGGTTTCGGTTAACTTCAGCACGTTTTTAGTGATTGGAAAGACATCTCCGGTGACGTACCAAGTCTTGGGGCATCTGAAAACGTGTTTGGTGCTCGCGTTTGGTTACACTCTCCTCCACGATCCTTTTACTCCTCGTAACATCGCAGGAATCCTCATCGCGGTCCTTGGCATGCTTCTCTACTCCTACTTCTGCTCTGTTGCTTCTAAATCCAAACAAGGATCCTCCGAATCCGCTTTTATTGTACATATCACACCAACTACAATAAAAACATATAAAGTCTCGAAAATTTGTATGTACTTGTTAATTAATTGGTTTTCTTTCTTTTTAATAGGGGAAAGACAGGGATACGACGCCGCTTTTGAGCCAAGAAAAAGAGAATCATGAAGCCAAGAAGCTAGACAAGCATTCTGCAGTGTGATTGATTACAAAATATAATTAAAAAAGTACAGTAACTCTTTCTTTCTGTTTTTGCTTGTATACTTCTGTATTTTTTTCAATTCATTGATAAAGTTTTTTGTTATTGAGAAAAAGTGATGCAGACAATGGCCTTTTATATATTCACAGCTACCTCCTTCACTTATGTTCGTATTGGATATTAAATGAAACTAGGTGGATGGCATGTGAGCATTAATATAATTCTTAGATTAATGTTTAAATTTATATGATTCTTCATGATCAGATTCATGATCTTATGTTAACATATCATATATATGTATGAAATCAACCAACCATTCACGCATGTTCATATACTATGTAGTATTCAGACGCTCATATAAAATTTGGTGAAAATGTTATATAGGAGTAATATTATCGAATTATAATGACATTAAGAACATTAATCTAACTGTTTGACATTATTCTTAAATAAAATAAATTCAACATAACATTGACGACATTTTAGTTTGCAGCACCACCATCACTCTCGTATGATGAGTGTTCAAGTGCTATAAAGAACCTGCATTTAAAGTCATTAGTACAATAAATTAAATAATATTTTCTTAATATATGCTTAAATAAATAGTATATAACATAACTTGGTCATGGTTTCGTACATAAGGGTTCCATAGTACATGTTATATTATATTTTACAAAGTCGAATTCGTAATTTTAATAACTGGAAGTGTGGTTTTGGAAACAATATCAAAACTGAATATCATATTATATGTGGTTATCAAACAACCAAATACCTAAATATCTAAACAACATAAAATTTATCACGTTTCGCATGAAACATAAACCATATACCCTAAATATTACACCTAACTATATGAAATACGAATCCCTGAACTCTAAACCCTAAACAACATAAGATTTATATTGTTTTATGTATATAAACAAATAGCGTAGAGGATATGAAGTCATAAATTAATAGCGCCAATACAATTTTATATATCTAAAGCATATATATACATATAACTTTAACCAACAAGGGAACTTAGATTTATACGAATTTTATATATCTAAAGCATATATATACATATAACTTTAACCAACAAGGGAACTTAGATTTATACGATAAACTTTTTCAATACTATGATTTGAAATTGTGATTTTAAATAAGAGGATAACAACTTAAAAAATTTTGATTAGGATAACTAGAAGATAGATTAACGCAAACCGAGATTGAGAAAGTGTTTATTAATAACAGTTTATGGAAGCTAATTTCATATTAGCCATATCCGCAAGTTTAGAGAGGTTAATCCTAGGTTTATTGATGAGTCATATGATTCATCATCACATGTCATCTTTGCTTAATCACATTAGTAAATTAATTAGCCAATCAAATTATAAAGTTTTCATTTAAGAGTGTTCTCAATTAATAGTATGATATATAAAGATGACACATTTTAGAGTAGAGTTAATTTGTTAATTTATTTATCCCTTGAATATATGTAGTTAGCTTATTTTTGTTCATCTTTAAAAACTATTTATATTAGTGAACATATAATATAAAGATATGTTAAATAAGATATATTTTGTGTATTTAAATTTCTAATATTTACTTGTTTCTATAAAATAAATAATTAGTTATATATTTTAGATATAAGTTATTTTTATACAAATTTATTATAATAAATATTTTTAAGTTGTGTTCCCAATATAAAATATTTCTAGATCCATCAATAACTATATGCAAATGCACTTTGGACAAATAGAAATATAAGCTGAAATATCTTTTGACTGGATCTCGACGATTGGTAAGGTAGTCATACTTTCTTCACCAAACTTAGAGCTTAATTTAGCGGGCCAAGAGAGGATTGCATATAACACTATAAAGCTAGAAAGGATTAACGAAACTCTTGGAATCTCTGGAAAGGTCAAAAAAGACCTAGCACTATGTTAGAACTATATATTAAAAACACATATAGTGCATTTTTAAATACTAAGTTAGGTAAAAGTTAAACAAAAACATATACATAAAATAAAACTATGAAGCTGGCAGTTGCGGTATTTGCAGCTGAGTGTAAGTGGAAGGGAAAATATATCAATCGCACATGCCCATGCTGCGTTGTCTTTGTTGTTTCATCTTCCATGGTGAATAACATGTAAAACAATTGTATATTGCGTTTTTTTTTTTGTCAGCAGTATATTGTGTTTTTTCAAAAACAAAAAAAAACAATTGTATATTGTGGGGTCACAAAGAGAATTGGAAAATAATATTTCCCTAAATGGAGAATTCTTTTGGCTAATTAATATTGGTGATGACGATGAGACTTGTAAGCTACGAGTCACAGGAAATATTAATTTGATAAATGAGAACTGGTCTTTATCAATATGCCAACTTGTTTGCAAACTTTGCGCTAGCCAACAATCCAACTACAAGTTATTTATTTTTGTTTTAAACAATATACATGTGACGATGACTTATTCCTACACTTTACTACAATTTTGTCTTTTGGCTAACAATATTGCGATACTTTGGTACTCAATTTCTCCATCAGTTTTATTGACTGCATCTTACAATTACTATTCATTTATTTTGTTTTCTATGCACCAGACTCTTAATAGAGTTGTGTGCTCCATTTTTCCTTTGCAAAATTAGTTATCTCCATAATTATTTTTAATGCTAGATAATTATGATATTACAGTTATCTCTAAATGTTACTTTAAACTCTATGTTTATCTTTCTTTCTTTTTTGTAACTGAACTCTATGTTTATCTTGAGTAAGAAAAAACTGTATGTTTATCAAACTAATTATATTTTTATATCTCACCAGATATTCCAAATTATTAAAAAGTGATTTTCGATCTCTTGTATTTTGTCTTCAAATAACACTCCAAGTCATACCTCCATAAGATTGTATATCAAATAATTTGTATCAGTTCGTCAGTCTAAAAAAAATATTCTGACAAAGGAAGATAAGAGCAAGATAATTAGTTTTATGTATTTTCCATAAACAGAAAATTTATAAGTTGAGATTTATTAAAAAAAAGTTAAGTGGTTCAGTTTTCACAGTAAAAAGTGGAACCAATAATTGCAACGACCAATGTGTCTAGAAAGCCAAGAACCAGTAAACCCAAGTTCACAGAGAAAGGTAAAAAAAAAGAACGTTAAGAAGTGATTATAATTACTCTATTTGAAAGAATAAAGTTCTTTTTGGTTCTAATCAGAAAAGTATAAACCAAAATCATTCAAATAAAATGGTTATAGAAGATTTGGGGTCCGAATGGCAGCGTGCGGTACAACTGCGGTTCGGTTGTAATAGTAACAAAAACATATAGATATATAAGTATAACTTCGGTGTAGGGCGGAACGGTTCGTAAAAATTCGGAAACTTGGTGTCAAATAGTCGACTTTTAAAGCTACTATAATGCCATGTGCAATTTAAAGTATTCATATAAAGAAAATAATCGCAAACAAATTTCATATAATAATAATATAAAAATATATTAGCAAACACGATTCTAAATACATTGTCGAATTTATTTTTATAACACATTTTATTAAGTTAAATTTCACTTAGTACAATTAATACCAACAATTGAATTTATAGTTTAATATTTGGAGGTGGCCTAGGGCTTATAAAACTTTGATAAATAATTGTTGAAATATTATAATAATTTAAAAATTATTTTTATTTTTACTATAAACTTAAGATATTTATAAAGATAGCTATCATTTGAAGATACATGTAAAATGTTGTATCAAAATTGAAAAAAAAATAGAAGTCATCCATACAACTTATATTTATGCAATAGTTTGCTTTATAAATTCTGTATTTTTATTTGATTTCAAGCATTATTATAGAGAGAATATATGTATTTTTACTTAATAGTGGAGATTGATGTTTTTCTTCTATATTTACAAAAAAAAAAAGAAATTGTATTTATCTATATATGTATCATCATAATTTAATATTTTTGAAATAGTAAAATAGAAGAGGTCACTTTTCAAAATTTATAATAAAGTACATTAGCTCTGAAATTGAAATAAAATATTTAAAATTTTATTTTTAGAAAAATAAAGATATAGTAGAAATCAATCTACCTCTATTTTAATGGGAAAAAAAAATAAAAACACATTGAAAAGAAATCTACATCTATATGAGAGAAGTAAAAAAAAAAAATAGAGGAGAACATTTCAAAAGGGTAATGATTTTGTAACTTTGTTAGAATATCAGTACAACTGTATAGCCTAAAAGAAATGAAATATCTCAACAAAGAAAATAAAAGGAATGAAATAGGCCAAATGGAACCACCAATCAGAAAGAAATTCAACCAAATCAAAAGAATAGGGCCAAATGGAACCACCAAATAAAAAGATTTTAATGGACCAAATGGAACCACCAAAACAGAAGTTCTGTTCAACCACTTGAAAGAAAAACAGAGAAGGGTGACAAACCATATTTGCATCATTCGTCCCCAAACTCTTCCACTCTTTGCACATTCGCCCCGAAGAAATTATATTCAGTTTTCTTCTGTAACCGGAGAGAAACAAAACAAAACATTTGAATCTCAAAGAGAGAGATCAAAAAGAAATGAGGAGAAAGCAATCGTATCTTTAGTTTCCCTTTTAAGAAAACAAAAATCGAATCTTTCTGGGTACAATTATCACCTTCCCTCTTCGTCTACTCTCGATTATTATCTTCTTCTTCTGGGTTTGTGTTTTATAAGAGAGAAAGAGAAAGAGAGAGAGAGAGAGAGAGAGAGAGAGAGAGAGTCTCCTCCTCTAGGGTTTGATTGTTTAGGTCCGTGGAGATCAAGAAACTAACTAGGGCTCTTATGAAAGTGTAACAAAAATGGGTGAAAGCGAGAGCGAGGCGAAGATGGAAGGTTGGTTGTATATAATCAGATCCAACAGATTCGGTTTGCATTTCTCCAAAAAACGTTACTTTATCCTCGCCGACCATCTTCTCAAGAGCTTCAAGTCCATCTCCGATTCCAAAACCAAGGTTTCTCTTCTTTTTGTACTTTCCCTTTCTGAAACTAACTTTGCAGAATCTGAAAGCTTGTTTCTTTTACAGGATGGTGGAAGAAGTGCGGTGATAGATTCGTGTATCCGTGTTACTGACAATGGAAGGGAAAGTGTTCATAGAAAAGTATGTCTTCTGTTTCAAACACTCTTATTAGTTTAATTTTTTGTTATAATGGTTTTTTTCTTTGTCACTCTTGTAGGCATTCTTCATTTTTACACTCTACAACACTTCAAATCACAATGATCAACTCAAGGTAAAGGTTATTATTTGTGTTGTTTTTTTCTTGGATGAAAACTTGAACATCTCTTTTTCTTTGATGTAAAGTTAGGAGCAAGCAGTCCTGAGGATGCAGCTAGGTGGATCAATTTGATTAAAGAGGAAGCCTTAAAGGTTTATATTTAGTAACAAGCTGTTTAAAAAGCTCTTTTATTTGGAGGATATAGACTTTATTGTGTTATGTATGTTTTGTGCAGGGCTCCTCTAATCCAGGAGATGTTTTTAGTTGTTCCAGGAGCCGATGGGATTCTCTGAGGTACTTTGTGTTCCACTGTGTTAGTAACATATAAAAAGCAAGTGTTGAGCCAGTAGTTTCAGACTTAGCACCTATAGTGGTTTGTGGTTGGTTAAACGAAATGAATATGTTTCTTTATTTAGACTGAGTAGCTCAGTTCGGGAACATCACTCAAATTCTATTGACTGGACGCTTCGGTCTTCTGCACGAGTGGATCCTGTTACCACTACTGATGTTGTTGCGCCTTCTCCATGGACAATATTCGGTTGTCAGAACGGTATGGTGCATACGCAGTTGTTACTTCTATTTTTGTGTGGTTGGAATGTAATTGGTTTAATCATTGTGCTGCATGCAGGTCTTCGTCTTTTTAAAGAGGCAAAAGAGAGAGATTCTCTTGGAAGGGTCAGTATCTTCCTTCTATCTTAATCTGTTGAAAAAGTCTGTGAATTGGAAATAACGTTTTGATCATTTCTTCGCTTAACTTCACAGTGGGACGATCATCCAGCTATCATGGCTGTTGGGGTTGTTGATGGAACCTCAGAAAACATTTTCCAGACGCTTCTTTCTCTTGGACCCTCAAGATCAGAGTAAGTACTACTACCACTCTTCAAACACCAGATGTGATAGAACATCTTCTAAACTTACTGCTCGGAACTTTGCAGATGGGATTTCTGTTTTTTCCAAGGCAGTGTGGTCGAGCATCTTGATGGTCACACCGATATAATTCACAAACAGCTATACAGCGATTGGTTACCTTGGTCAGCTACCTCAACTCTTTTCTGCCAGAGTTCTTGTTTTTGTTTTGTCTTATCACTGATATGCTGTAGTAACAGGGGGATGAAAAGAAGAGACTTTTCGCTGCGGCGTTATTGGAGAAGGGAAGATGATGGGACATATGGTTAGCTAACACTCAATATACAATAACTGTCTGTTTGATTCTGCCAGATTTTCCATATAACTAAACTGTTTATCCTCTTTTGTTCATTTTGTCGCAGTGATTCTCTATCATTCTGTATTTCACAAGAAGTGTCCACCTCAGAAAGGCTACATCCGTGCGTGCCTTAAAAGTAATGTACGCCTAGTTTATTAAAATGAAGTTAGTTTCTTTTGCATTTCCTTACATGCTCATTGTTGCAAATACTCATTACTCATGTGCTGTCATTCAAATCTGACATCTCTGCCGCTTAAGGTTTCTGTATCTATCTTGGTGTTTGCAGAAGCTTACTTATCTCTATACACTTTGGTCATTAGTTAGAGTGTTGCTTTTTAAAGAGATGATATATAGTTTTAATCCTTTTTGTACACAAAAGCCTGCTTTTGCATAACGTACGTTTAGAACAGCAGTTTTGGACTCTGACATTTTGCTTTTGTATCACAGGTGGCGGTTATGTGATTTCTCCCATAGACAACGGGAAACAGTCAGTTGTGAAGCACATGCTTGCTGTTGATTGGAAGTCCTGGAGATCTTATGTGAAACCATCTCTAGCTAGATCTATTACTGTGAAAATGCTTGGAAGAATCTCAGGTAAATGAAATTGTCTTTAAGACTCTTAGCTCTTTTCTTTTTATTAAATCATTAACTTCGTCTTTTATTGGTTGGATCAGCCCTGAGAGAGCTGTTTAGGGCGAAACATGGAAGCTTTCCTTCATCAGGGGAGTTGTCAAGAAGTGCAAGGCTGAATCAAAACGAAGAGAGTGGCTTTGGCGAATCTTCTTCTCTGACAGAATGCGAAATGTACAAGGACCCCGCTAATGAAGAGAGAGACAAATTTCCCTCAGAGCGCTCTAGCCTTGTGGACTTGAACGATGGAGTGGATGAGTTTTTCGACGTTCCAGAACCATCCGATAATGACCACTTGGATGACAACTGGGCCTCGGATTTTGACTCGGATACATACTCTCAGGTAGAGTATCAACATCAGACACTACTTTAAATATTTGCTTGGAAGTTAAAACGATATTGATTTTCTTTTTGCAGGACACCCGCCAGCCAAAACTAAACAGCGCTTCGAGTTTAGTGAGAAAAATACACGATCTTGCAGGTGATCATCTTAAGTTTCATGGATGAGATCTGCTCTCCTTGTCAAGTTTGACCTTTTAATGGTTATTATTGATTTTCTTTTTAATCCTGGAGCAGTTCAAAAGAGGGGTTATGTTGATCTGCATGAGAGGGCGAGGGAAGAGAGTAGCACGCCTTGCTGTTATGGAACCACGCTTCCAACTGATCCTACCTGTGCCTTGCCTTGTAGCTGGACAACAACTGATTCTTCTACTTTTCTCATTCGAGGAAAGACTTATCTATCAGACCAGAAGAAAGTAAAGAATAACAAATGACTTCTGATGTCTTAGATGCTTTGCATATATCAATCTGTAGTCAGTGGTCTAAGCATTCTCTTATGGTGGATCCAGGTCACGGCAAAGGGTACACTGATGCAAATGGTGGCTGCAGACTGGCTAAAGTCTGACAAGCGGGAGGATGATTTGGGCTCCCGTCCTGGTGGCATAGTTCAGGTTCTACTTATGATTGAGTCTCCTCTCTTAATATTAGAAGCTTACAAGTTGGTAAATTGCAGAAATATGCAGCAAAAGGTGGACCAGAGTTCTTTTTCATCGTGAATATACAGGTAAAGATGACACACTCCTACGACCAAAGGTGTTTCCATGCAGCTTTTCCATTTGTAAGTAAGATAATCAATCAATTGTGTAATGATACAATAGGTTCCAGGATCAACAACGTATAGCCTTGTGCTTTATTACATGATGAGCACTCCAATTGAAGAGCATCCTTTGCTAGTTAGCTTTGTTAATGGCGATGACGCATATAGGAATTCACGGTTCAAGCTCATTCCTTACATATCCAAGGTTGGCTTAAAAGATTACAACCTCTCTTTAGATCTTTTTATATTTTTCCTGTCCAATTTATTCATGTGTTTTGTGAAATGAATCAGGGCTCTTGGATAGTTAAGCAGAGTGTGGGAAAGAAAGCATGCCTTGTTGGTCAAGCTCTGGAGATCAATTACTTCAGGGGAAAGAACTACATTGAGGTAAGCATAGTATAAGTAGGGATGTGATGTGATGTGAGATCCTAATAGGAAGAAGAAATAGTATTTTCTTACACACGTTCCTTTGTTTATTTTCAGCTGGGCGTTGATATTGGTTCATCAACGGTTGCGAGAGGAGTTGTGAGTCTCGTTCTTGGTTACCTCAACAAACTCGTGATTGAAATGGCATTCTTGGTTCAGGTAAAACCAGTTTCCAGTGGTGATGTTATTACTCTTCTTTCCTGGTTAAGCCAATGGTGTGATGTCATTACTCTTCTTTACTTAGTGAAGCATATTAACTTCATTGTGCAGGCAAATACCGAAGAGGAGCTCCCGGAATATCTTCTTGGAACATGTCGGTTAAACCATCTAGACGCATCTAAATCAGTTCCCGTTGTTCCACAGTCGTAGCAGTACCACAAGTTTCAGATCAAAACATTCTTTGAAATCCATTGAAAGTCATATGCACGATAGGTTATTTTGGTTATGTGCTTATGCAACTCAGATTTTATAAAGTTCTTGGTGGTACTCTGCCAAAGTTCTTTGTATAGACATAGCGCTTGTATCTATCATTGTCCCAATACTTAGCCTCATTGCTTGTGGATTCTACTACTATTGGTTTATTCCATTGTTTGTTATGATTTAGCTATCACCCAAATTATAAAATATGTGCAAGCTTGTATTTGATCCTGGCACTGCCACAATAAAGATCATTTGACAACACAGATTCATATGGAGAGTTGCAATCATTTCAGTTTCAGATTTTTGCAGAGCAAGAAGACCCTTTGTTTCTGTTGTAACTCTTCTCCAAATAACACTCAATAAAGGATGTAAACACACCCACAAAACTGTGACACACTAACAAATACAAAGACTTTAGGGATGTATCTATGAAAGGGGGAAGATGGAAACTTTAGTCCAGATTCTTCACTGCCACAAGCTTCAGGAAACATAAAAACAAAACCCACAAGAAAGAAGAGAAAGTTTTGATTTTTTTTCTTCTTAAAGATAGAAATGAATGTCTCCAACAACAAGGTTAGCTAGCAAGTCTTCATAAAAGCCTAAGAAGACTGTACAAACACAAGCAAAAGCAAGAAGCTATAAAAGAGTTAAATTACAATCCCTAAAAGCTCTTACAGCTAAGCTAACATTATGTCACAACATCAGTCAGATTCAGAAGAGCTTCCTTCTCAGTCCTCCAGAATCAATGGTCCTTGATATCTTAGCGAGCTTCATTGGAGCTCCGGGACAAGTATCCGGAGCAGTTTCTGCAACCCGCGAAGGAGGAGGTGTCTTGCAACAATCAAAACACCAAGTCTCAGCACTGCCCTGTTGTAGCTGCAATGAGAGAATGATTAACAAGAGACTCTGATAGACAGACTCGATGATTTCTTCATCGGTTAGCAGCTCTTCTTCTTCAGACAGACAAGGGTCTGAATCAAATGGAGAAACTGAATCTGGGTCAGCAGCGGTTGGAGCCTTAGGCTCTAAAGAAGCCTTCTTTACTTCACATGGATCTACTTCTTGGTCCATTGGATTCACGAGATCTAAGAGAGCAAAACAAAAGACACATAATAAACCAAAAATTAGTTACGAATAAAACAAAAAAAGGACAGAAATCAAATCTAGTTACCGTCGAATCTAAGGATTTAGGGTTGCATAGAAAGTAAGAGGGAGAGAAGAAAGAGAGTACCTGAGAGAGAGAGAGAGAGAAAGTCTGAGAGTGGCTGAGTAGGTTTTTTGTTTGCGCCATTTTTAGGGATTTTTTTTGTATTTATATTATGCAAATTGAGATGAGAGAAAGAGATGAATCTCTACCGTTGGATATTTAGAAATGGGACCTATTTTGTTTTAATATTTTAGATCTGACGGCTCTCCTTTAACACCAGTTTGATATTTTTTATAAATTTTGTGGGGTCTTCAGGAGTCTTTGGACTTCTCGCAACTCATTGTAGTTACGTTTGTGTCCGGTCTTTTGTTAAAACAGACATCTTATATGTTAAAACAGAATCATAACTTCTTTCATGTGTGATATTTTAAAATAGACTATCTCCTAAAATATTATTTACATTATTTTTTATTTGCATAAACTAATCCTAGCAATATATTTAATTCCCCTTTTCCAGCAAGATTAAACAAAACAATTATTTTGATTTATCAGTTAGTGTTTAGATTTTTTACGTGAGGGATCGAGTGCTCCGACGTTCTTGGATAATTAATCAGCCCACTACCAGCATAGCATAGCTATTAACCTTTCATTATAAAATTGCAGTCACTGCAGTTATTATTGAACTCTAAACCTAACGTAAAACAAACTATAACATGAAATTATCAAACTAATTTGAGCTTATTCTGTTCTGATTATTTAGCTAGGCTGTTACATAAAAAACTCCTGGTCTAACGTTGATGATATATAAAATTCATAATCAATAATATATCTTATATATTAAAACAGAAGTCATAACTTTGATTTATGTGTGATTTTTTAAAAATGGATTCTCACTAGAAATCAGTTATCATTCATTTATTACTAATAATATAGATTAATAATATATCATTCCTAATATAACATCGACTCCTAAGAACCCGGATTGGTTAACAAACTCACATTTATTCATGTGTGATATTTTTATTTGGATCATCATTTAAAATTTGTATTAAATGTAATTCTTTAATGCTAATATATAATCTCTTAACTGCGTAAATCATAATATAATTTGATATCTTTTAATTTAAAATATAATATATATATATATATATTTATTTATTTTTCTTAACAAATTTGTTGAAAAACATTATAACAATATCTTAATTATCAAAAATTGTATATAAATATTTTCACTAATTTTGTAATTAGTAATGAAATTAATGTTATTATACAATAATATATATATATATATATACTCAGTTATCTTTTATAAATGAAAAAAAAAATATATCAAATTTTACTATTTTATAGTTATATCTATCATTTTAAAATAAAACATTGTATTTAACTAAATACGATAAAATTATTATACACTGATAAATTAATATAATATATTGGTAGAACGGATTAACATTAGTTAATTCATGTATAAAATTAACTTATCTTAATCTTTATATATATATATATATATATAGTTATTAAATTAAATGAATAAACATACAAAAATATTGATAAAGAAAATTTTAGCGCTTTGAATTACGGATCAAAATCATAATAATTGAATAAAAATAATTTTAAAATATATATAATAAAAAATACCAAATATATGTGATGATTTGAAATAATCAATTAACTTACGGCATGAAAACTATCAAATTGTTATATTTAAAATAATTATATAAAATATTTAAATATATAAGTAGGTTTAAAAATATATTCTAATTATGTAAAATATATATATAAACATGAAAATTAATATCCGCATGGTTGTGCGGATCTAAATCTAGTGTCAATTAAAGGTGTAAACCCGCCGACCGAACATATGAAACATTGAATCTGAATCTAACTCTATATGCCTCAGAAATTAGACTTTTATGATTTAGTCCATTTGGACTTTAGATATTTTGTAAAAAACCTGATATTGTACATTTTAGTATAAGTAATATTAGAGCATCTCCAAAAAAAAACTCTATAACTTCGAATATTGATTTTTTTTCTTCTCTAAAAAGAATTTCAAAACTTCAAATTTAGAGTTTCGAATAATGAAATTTAAAAAATATAGTATTAGAGCATCTCCAAAAAAAACTCTATAACTTCAAATATAAAGTTTTTTCTTCTCCAAAAAAGAATTTCAAAACTTAAAATTTAGAGTTTTGAGTAATGAAATCCTTACAAGACTTCAAATGTAAAGTTTCATCTTTTTATTTGCATTGATTTTTATAATTAATTACACATCACATTTATGATTCTTAAGTGTTTTCTCATTTGTCATTTTAATCCTTAATTTTTATATATCATCAATATTCAAATTTATTTTTATAAATTAAAATTTGACACATAAAATTAAATAAAAATTTTAAAATAATATTTATATTATTTTAAAACTATAATTAGACAAAAACAAATATTACAAAAGAAAGTTAATAAAAAAAATTTAAATAAGATACATGAAGACATCATTATTAGACAAATTTAAATATTGCAACAACACTAATAGTCTGATAATTTTTCTCTGGAACCTCCAAAAGTTTTAAAAGATTGTCCAAACAAATTTCTGAAGATGGAGTATTACAGAAATAATTTTTTGAAATAATGTGGTATTTTCTTGTAGTTTAATATTTAGTTATGTATTTCTATTTATAATTTTATATATTTAATGTAAGATTTTATTAATTAATATTACTGTATTATTTTTATATATGTGCTAGTTATTTATAAACGTTATCTGGATTTATATTAATTATAATAATTATAAGGACCATAGTATAAAATAAAAATAATTTTGAAGTTAAATTTAAAATTTTACTTTTTGAAAAAAATACTTTGAAACTTCAAATTTAGAGTTTTAGAAACTCTAAAATAAAGAGTCTTTTTTAAAATGCTCTTAGTTGCACAAAAAAATATAAGTAGTATTATTCCTATGACCGCTGCCAGTCCTAATATTAATACATTGTTCTAATATTCTTGATCTAAATTCTTGTAAAATAAATAAGACAGTTATGAATATATTCGAATGTTTGATTATTACAAGAGTCATATTCTAAATTCGACAAAATTGCATTCTTTTTAGTAGAACGTGTTTCGTTCTTGGTCACCTCAACAAACTCGTGATTGAAATGGCATTCTTGGCTCATGTAAACCAGTTTCCAATGGTAATGTTATTACTCTCCCTTACTTTATTAACTTCATTGTGCAGGCAAATACCGAATAGGAGGAGCTCCCGGAATGTCTTCTTGGAACCTGTTGGTTAAGCCGTCTAGACACATCTAATCAGTTCCCGTTGTTCCATAGTCCTAGCAAGATCAAAAGTGTTTCAGACCAAACATTCTCTGCAATCCATTGAAAGTCATATTCATGATAGGTTATTTGGTTATGTGCTTATGAAACTCAGATTTATAAAGTTTTCGGTTGTACTCTACCCAAGTTTTTTGTATAGACATAAGAGCTTGTATCTTTCATTGTCCATTTGATTGTCCCAATACTTAGCTTAAGTGCTTGTGGATTCTACTACTATTGGTTTATTCCATTGTTTGTTATGATTTAGTATCACTCAAATTACAAAATATGTGCAAGCTTGTTGATGACAACACAGATTCATATTGAGAGTTGCAACCATTTCAGTTTCAGACCCTTTTTGTTTCTGCTGTACTTCCCCTTTGCAGATAAAGCTCTGACACACCAACAGATACATATCTATCAAAAAAGGGGAAAGATGGAAACTTCGATGAAACATAAACACAAACTACATAATAAAACAGAACCCAGAAAACAAAGAGAAGACAAGACTTAAGTTTATTCTTTATAAATCAGAAACTGAATTGTCTCCAACCACAAGCTCAGTTAGCTAGCAAGTCCTCTCATAAAAGACTGTACAAACATAAGTCAAAGCAAGAGTTACTACAAACCCCTAAAAGCTCTCTTTTAGTTTATACCTAACAACAACAACAACAATTCATCAGTCAGATTCAAATTGATGTCAGATTCAGAAGAGGAGCTTCCTGCCCCGTCCAGAGCCATTGTTCCTCCATTTCTTAGCGAGCTGCACCGGAGCTCCGGGACAAGTATCCGGAACCATTTTGGCAACCCGCGAAAGAGGCGTCTTGCAATCATCTAAACACCAAGCCTCAGCGCTGCCCTGTTGCAGTCGCACCGAGAGAATGATTTGCAAGAGACTCTGATAGATAGACTCGATGATTTCTTCATCAGACAAAGTGATGGTTCCTCTGGACTCTCTCTCTGTGGTTGTTATCAGTTCCTCTTCAGACAGACAAGGGTCTGAACCAGATGGAGAGACCAAATCTGGGTCATCAGCGGTTGGAGCTTTAGGCTCTAAAGAAGCCTTCTTTTTTGCTTCACATGGATCTCCTTCTTGGTCCATTGGATTCACGAGATCTAAGAGAGCAGAACAAAAGGCATTATAATAAACCAAAAAAATTAGTTACGAATAAAAACAAAAAAAACGGACAGAAATCAAATCTAGTAACTGTCGAATCTTTTGAAGAAGCTACGGATTGCAGAGAGCTGAGAGAGAGAGGGAAAGGAAGAATGAGTAGAGTACCTGAGAGAGAGAGAGAGAGAGAGAGAGAGAGGCTGAGTAGGTTTTTTGTTTGCGCCATTTTTTAGGGATTTTTTGTACTTATATTATGCAAATTGAGATGAGAGAACTAGATGAATCTCCACCGTTCGATGTTTAGGAATGGACCTACACCTACCGTTCAGACTCTCCTTTAACACCAGTTTGATTTTTTTTTATAAATTTTGTGGGGTCTTCAGGAGTCTTTGGACTTCTCGCCAGTGGTAACTGGCAACTCATTCTAGTTGCGTTTGTGTGTCCGGTCTTTCTTTTTTTGGTTCAAATATCAATTTTTTTTTAGACTGATTCAAATATCAATTTTCATTAACCATTATATGATTACAAAGATTTCGACCTCGATCGATTTTCAACCAGAGATAATAAACTGATTTAGTGTAGCACCCAAGAACATGTCTATGGATCATTTCTTGGTCTTGTTTTCTTAAAGTAACTCCTTTTTTTGTTCTATTTTTTTCTAAGAAATAAAAGAATAAAATTTCAATGTACTTTATAATAAAATAAAAAACAACAAACATTAATTTTCAAATCAGTTACTAATTATTTATATATCATAAATTAAATTGTGATTTTGAAATATTTTAAAAAGTATTCACGATTTACAATGATTTTGTTTTTTTTAACTATCGTAAAACTAATATCATTTATTTAAATAAGAAAAATACATTTAAATGTTTATATTTTCCTATTGGTCATATACATGTTAAATGTTAATATCAGATATTATATTCTCATTGTAGAAATGAAGAGGTGTGAGTTTGCTGTAGATACTTCTACCATGAAGATGGTTATGGATATGTTATCAGATGGTAGATTGGACACAAGCTTATTAGACATGCTTTCTTGAATAATGTGAGCTTCTGGCTGTTTATAAAGGTTTGCTTATATGATCTTCCTGTCAGTGTTGGCATCGACAGGAGTCTGAAGAGGGATGTTGAAGAAAAATCATTTAATTGTGTCTCCAATGCCATCAAAAGAAGAATTGTTGAAAATAGATAATTTATTTGTATCCCATGAAGAAAAAGGAGCAGATCAGGCCTCAAAGGTCATAGTATCTGCCTCTTTTCTTGTCGAATCAAACAGTACAATGGATAGATATCTTTCACCAAAACTCGGGAAAGACATTCAGCTGTTACATCGTTGTTCATGAACTAAACTTCCATGAGTTCACTGATTGTCGTTTATGTTCAGGTTTTAACCTTGGAATAAACTTATCCCTATAATCTTCCCTGTATTTTCTGGCTTCTTTGCAAATTGATTGCTGTGGCAGCTGCTAGTCCAGATGAGATTCCCACCTAACAGTATATATTGCTTTTAGTTGTTAGGAAGAGACAAATGTGATAACTATTAGTGGTTAGGATGACATTCAGTGGACTGGACCAAGACATTGTTAGCATAGCGGAGAGCATGGTATATATCTTTCCTTTTGAAATGTGAAGAACTCACTGATAAACCTTCTTCTCGAATCCCGAGCAAGAAGCCTTGCCATGTCAATGGATTCTACCAGAAACAAAACCATCAATTATCCAAAAGAACCTTTCCACATGACCATATCTCAGGTCCAGTGGTCTCATATTGGATCTGCAACAAAACAGTGAAAGCACACACACTGCATCATGCCAAAGTATCAGAAAAAAAAACAATAAAAACATATTATCTATCAGCTTCTCGATTAACAATAGGTAATTACAGAGTGTATTACAAAACAAACAAGCGAATTAACATAATTCATGTCACGCTTAAATTTTGGTGATATAATATAAGATAGTTCTATAATATATTTAAATTCACCAAAACCCATCGTGAGACGCAAAGAAATCTGTAGATGAATAAGCAAAAACCCATAAAAATATTCACAAACATGCTATGAAAGTAGAGATAAAAGCAGATAAGTTTCAGTTGACGTCGGTTAATCTTTGTCATGAACACCACCAAAGCAAGTATAAGAAAAATGCAATATACAGAGACACAAATCTTGATCTGGTTTGGAAATTTGTCACCATATGAACATGAGCATATCAAACCAAAAACTATACAACCCAACGAAGAAAGGAACAGTAAATATTAGCAGATCAATTCAGTATATTTTCCTTTTGGTCCAGAAAAATGGGTGTAAAAGGAAACGAACCGTGAAAGATGGGTCAAAACCAAAGAGAAGATAGATCCATCTTTCACGGTTTGGTGAAAGGAATTCAATATATTATTCAAATGGCATTGTCTAGAAAACAAAAAAAAAAAAGATGAAAGCTGCCAACAAAAACATACTTCGGTGTGTGATGGACCAGTTTCATTATCTGTCTCTACCTTATTGCTAGATTTGAACCAAACTTGGAACATACTTGAAAATAAATGGTGTATTCGTAGATTCTTCTTCATAAGAAATTAATCCGTAACAATTACCATTCTCTCCAAGAGTGTATACCATGAACTCGCTGACCTCACTACAAGCACAACGCAAGGCCACTTCCTTTTCCTCATCGAGCAAAAAACTCATTGGAAGAGGAACATAGTCAGGTTCGTCCACTGTAAAAGATTTTCTCCACCTCAACGCGGCTTCAGTATCAATATCAATTTTATCCGTTACCCACATGTCCATTTTTGATGTAAAATTGCTTAAATGTAACAATGCGAGTTTTTCTTCTCCAACAACTGATAGAACATTACAGCCGGAATATTGAAACTGGGGAAGACACATGCGTTTAACTCTCTCTTTTGTAACATCGAGAAAGAGTAAGAAGTCATCTGTTGTATATGTATTAGCCCAGTAAATATTTCCCTTGATAGACACGCAACCATGTGGTACTTCGTCAAGAGTAACGTCATCAAGAACCCTCCATGAATCAGAGCTGAACTCATAAGTTTCAACAACTGGCCCGTTTGTTTCACAACAAGAATATCTATAACGTTTCCAACACCTAATGATCTTGTAGCTACGACCAGATTTTGGTGTTTACGTATCCTAGAGCAAAGATAGAGTATCTCTCATTACTATGTTTGTATTGGATCCATCTAGTTTCCCCTAAACATGGATTCCAAACCATGAGTCTACGGTCAGTTGTGGTGCATAACAACAAACCGTCGCAGTGAAAAGAAGAAGAAGAAGAAGGGTTTTGTATCCTTCTATGTGATCAGATCTCCAAGGAAGAAGAAACGTTTTGATGGTGCACTCTATGGTTTTAACCTTTTTCACTGTATGCCCTTATATACCCCATCATATAATATTTTTCCTATTTTTACTGTGGATTATATTTATTAAATTTACTTCTATTTTTTTTCTTTCCAATTTAATTTTTAAAGGAAATTGAAGCATATGTTTTTTTTAACACTGGATAATTATGATATTGCAACTATGAGAAATATTACAGACGATTCTACAGTCGACAATTCTACCTGCCATATGAGGATTCATGCCTGACTGCATCAATTGAGCCGCTCTCTGACTGCATCACCTGAGCCGTCATATGTGATTCATCCTTGATGGTACTCCTTGTACCATGCTACAGATCTCTTGTAAATCTTTTCTCTTTTAATTCGCATAATTATGCTTTCTCCAGAAATTGAAACTCAAACTTCTTAATGTAGAAGCATTAATGAATCCTTGGTCAAACCACTAAACCAAAGAGGCTTCCACAAAATTGAAGCATATGTATACAACAATTTTATTTCATTGTCATATCAGATTTCAGAGTTTAAGCAATGTTAAAAATCATCAATGCCACTTTTAATGGAAATCTATGAAAGTAATTTAGTCCATTTTTAAACTGGTCCGAGTAATGATAGGGTGCAAAGCCCACCTAGTCGGGAGAAAATTGAGATCTAGCATTAGATCAAAGACCTTTTTTGTTCAGAAAGCTACAAAATCTCCACCATTGTTAATCGCTTCACCATCACCGGTCCATTATGTTTCTCCAACCCATCACCACCACCAATATTATCTACTGTTGGTGCCGTCATAATCATGTTTGGTTCAGTTCGGTATTTGAGTAGTTCGGTTTTAACTTTTTTTACTAAACTAACCACAATTTTTGGTTTTAATTATATTTTGGTTAAAAAATCGGTTAAAGTTGAGTAATTTTATAGTAATTTTGATTAGTTCGGTTACTTCAATTCAAAATTTGTGTTACTTCGATTAGTTAAGTTTGAAATTTGGTTAACAATTATTTTTTCAAAAACCGAATTAACCGATTATCGAACCGAACCAAACCAAACCAAGCCAAACTGAAGTCTTTTATAAACCCTACTGAATCGACTTGAAATTCTCACCAAACTAATTGAAAATTTGTTTTGGTTTATTCTATACCCGTAAATATTGACAAAAAAAACTATATCCATATATTTTGATGAAAAGTTCATTGAAGTCTCACTTAATAACTTTTGTTTGCAATAGTAATTTTTAAGTTGACTGCATATTATAAACAAATGACGAACCTAATAATGGTGGACAAAATTTCTTATAATTTCGTAAACTACCCCACATGGTATATGATTGCAGAAAATAACAAACCGAATGTGTATATACAGGAATTGTAATTTGTAAACTTAAGCAAATTTTGGTACTGTTAAAATTATGGGGAAAGAAATGATTTTAACTTGATATTTAAGAGAGCCCATCATGTGGTAGCTAGGCAGGAGGAGACCCACCTTCCCATGAGGAAACTCCATAATCATTCAGTTCCGGGACTCCTCTCTTAATCGTCGGTGATCTATCCATTTCATTTTGAAGATATCATCTTTAATTTGTTTCTAAGACTATTAACAAAGGATGATGTACTAGTTACAAATTAATAATATATATATATATATATATTTATTTATTTAAGAATCTAGAAATAGTATAAGAAAATAATTGTATCAGATCGGATCTACGAGCCATATTTCTTCAAGGCATGTCGTCTGATTTGACATGTGGGGCTGTTCATGTGCTTGATAGTTTAGTTTTCCTCTTAACTACTCGACACAATCATATTGTATATTTAATTGAGACTAGCTTCGTATTATAATTTATATCAGCTCAAATTGGTACAGTTTATTTTCCTTTTTTATCTGATCAAACAGTTTATTTTCTTTGTAGTGTTGTTTAAGAACAAAAGAAGTTTCTTAACTAAAATTTTAGTTATCTACGTAGCAGAAGCCAGAAGTTTGTAAGGATTTCAAGCTTGTTAAGGTCTCTTTATAATCGATTATCAAAATGAAGTTACATGATCGATTAATAAAGATTTCTTTAAAAATCGGATTGTGAGTTTATAAAGAGTATTGATAAAATATTTTTCTAAAACTAAAAAGAGTTTTAAATATTTTATATTTTAATTTTTTGTTAAATAGTTTTGTAGATTGCTACATATTCTCTAATTAAAAATAAATATATAAATTTTTGTAGAATTTATTTTTAAGTATTTGCCAAAAAAATAACAATTTTTATCAACATGATATCCAATATCGATTCATTAAACAATCAGAGAATCTACATTTGATACAAATCAATGCAGTGGAATATCCTAAGAATAAAATAGTAATTTACTTAAATTTTGAAAAATATCAAAATTATTCGTCTAATATTTCTATAAAACATCCAAGCAAATAAATGTTTAAGTCTAGTAAAAACACTATAAATCTAATATATAAAAATAGAGAAAATTACTTATTTATTACTTTTAACAACAACTAACTTAATATTAAATATAAATAAATTATATTTAATAAAATAGTCTATAATATATATATAGAATAAAGTATGAGAATCCAAAAGCCTTAGAACACTTTAGTCCTAATTAAGATATAAAAATGCATAAAATATTAAAATGCATCTATATCATAAATTTATTCTGATTACAAAATATTTAAAATTAATATCAAATTATAAAAACATTTCATATTTTAGCGAGGTTTAAATATTTAATTATAAAACTAATCGTCGTTTAGCAAGAAAATTATAAATCTTCAATCATAAACTAAATCATAAACCCTTTAGCTCTAAACCTGAACATAATGATCTATTTATATTTTAAAAGGTCCATCCTTATTTTTAAATAGATTTTTTTTCTTAGTTTTCTAAGACATGCACGTATTGGTTAGGCCATTGAATATTATAACTAAATTACTTATGAAACATAAAACTGAAATAAATTTTAAAAAGGTTTCCAGCTAAAAACTTTGTATCTTTGTATTTTAGATTTTTCGATTAATACAATTATGGTTACTTGGACGTATTTCAGAGGTTCCACTTATATGCTTGTGTTCAAATATTATTGAATCTACACATTAGGGAAAAAATCTCAACAACAAAGGAATATGAGCTGTATACATATTTGTATATATCACAGAGAAATATGTTCTGTAAAAATATTTAACCATATAAGATTATTTTTTCAAAATCATTTGCTTAATATAGAGTTTGAATTGAACTTCTCCAATGAATATATGTCCCAATTAAAAGCGTTGAAAATGATGTATTTTTTTGTTGGTCAGAAGAACTGAGAAGTTATTACCTTTCACAAATAAAAAATGATGTACAAATGTCATTAAAGTGAAGAAAAAAATTGAGTAAATTCAGTTTACCAAAAAAAGAAGATTTGCAATAAAGAAGATACACTGAAAACTCCATATGCATGACCGCATATTAACTCTTCTCTCTCTCTATCTTTTCTCTCTCTCTCTCTCTCTCTTTCACTTCAGTTGTGTAATCCCTAAATCCCCAATTTCAGACAAGTTTAGATTCTCTCTCTCCTCCATCTCTCTCTCTCCTTCGGCTCGCGCTTGTGGAATACGTTCTACACAGTCAGCTGTACCAGAAGGTTTGTGGGTCTTTTCTCTCGTGCATTCTTCTTCTTCTTCAGATGAAGATTTCTCCTTATGTTATGTTTTCTAAACATTGAGACAACAAATGTTTAATGCAAGAAAGGTTGTTCCTTTTATCTTGTTCTTGTGTTTAAATTGAGACAAACAAATGACTGTTCTCTCTTGGTTTCTCTGATTATCCTCTGTCCCCGAAATGGGTTTACGAAATAAATTAAATTAAATCATAAAAGATTTCATCTTTCTGCTTAAAATAGAATTTGCCATTTATATATATATATTCTGAGGAAACTGCTTTAGTGCTGCCCGCTTTGTGTGTCAAGCCATGTTGACTGTGCTTAAAACTCAATTTGTGAAATGAAAAAAAAATAGAAATTGTAAAAAATGTTCTGAATTATTCACAATTCATATTGAATTGAAAGCTGAAACCTTTTTATTTAAATATCTCTGAAATTTGTAAACTTGGTTTGGTTTTTGGTTTAATACATTGGCTTATGTTATTGTTGTTTTTTGTGTATTTGGTTTTATGGTTTTTTTTTGGGGACAGTGAGTGGGTGGACAAAATGAACAACGGTTCGTGGTTACCTGAAGAGGACTTCAAGGGTCTCACGGACAACTTCTTTGATGATCTCATCAATCACATCGATTTCCCTCTTGAGGACATCGAAACAACCAACGAAGAGGGAGACTGGGGTGCCGATTTCAAGAACCTCATACCTCCACCATCGGATGTGCTCACAAGTTTGTCCTCTGAGTTCACTCGTGGTGGCACCAACGGCAATGGACAGCGTGTGGGAGCCCAGAAGAAGCCTGTGCCCACTCTGGTGAGTTATAAGCACGCTGCTATTATCTTCTCTTCTTGATAGTTCCCATTTGCAGTTTGTTTAGAGATAGTCTTATATGCATTATTTAGGCATATTATTCGATTGATTTTGTTATTTCATTCACTGAACACGTTTGCATTTGGACACTAAATGGGTATCAAAGACAATAATAGTATAATAACATAATTGCTTCATTTTGAATTCAAGCTTTGATAGATTATTCACTGCATGTAGGTTAGAATAGTGTGTGCAAACAAAACATGCTTTGTATAAATTATTATGGTTTGTGAAAAGTTGGGTGTACTTCTGCAACATAACAACTTTCACATAGATGAGCTTTGGTTAGCTGTTTACTGCTTTAGGTTAGAAAAAAGTACTATTAATCACGCTTATAAATCATTTATGACATGAAAGTATTGCATTGGGAATAAGCAACATTTTGCATTCAAACTTCAGTATCTATTTGCATTAGGAAATCTATTTTTTTTTTTTTTTGGATTTTCAAGCCTTCCACAGATTCTCACTGCGTTATGTTAGAAAAAAATGTGTAAATGCTAGATATTGTCTGCACATCTGTTATTTCATTATCTACGCATATATTGTACTTTTAATGCATTTGTAAGGAAGTAATTAGGGTAATGTAAGAGATTTTTCATATTCACTTGGGTGCTTTTTTTGAACCGCTTTAGGTAAATAGGTAAATAAGGTGATTGTTACTTTTGTAGTATTAGTGTATTATTTTAGGAAATGACCTGCAAATGAATCCTTGTTGTGGAGGCAGTAGAGAGTGTATATCTTTGTGTTTAACGTGTATGAGAAAAGGAATGTTGTGCTGTTTCTTAGATCTTTCTCTTGATCTTCCTGTCCTGGTGTGTATATAGGAAGTTAAGTTATTATGATTAGATTAGTCTCTTATCTGCTCTTCAGAGTGGGATATGTGTTGATCAATGTGAAATCCTGATCGTGCTTTGTTCTGTTTTCTATACTTTTTGATTCGAAGCATGGTTCTGTCCCTAACTCTTCTATGTTCCATGATTGGTAGCATGTCTGAATATAGATTCATTGACTTTATCTTCATGTGTGCAGAAGCAGCAGTCAGGAATCTCTTCTACCGTTGAAACCTCCCTCCCTGATGTCAAAGTCTCAAAGCTGTTTCAGTCCTCAAGCCCAGTCTCGGTTCTCGAGAACGCAGCAGCCAATGGTTCTGCGGCCTCGTTCCAGAACCAAAACAGAGCTCAGAGACTGGCCTTCCCCGTCAAAGGCATCAGAAGCAAGCGCAAACGCCCCACAATCCCCACATTCCTGTCCCTCCACGCCTTCTTATCCGAAATGCTAGAGAAGAAGCTTGCTCTGCTGGATGATGATTCAGACTCTGAAGACACTTACAACCTCTCTTCCGAGAGTTCTGCCAAGAAGAGACGCAAGAAGAGCAACAACAACAGCAACAACTCTCACTGTCCGGAACCGTTCAACGCAGATGGGACAGTGAGGAAGTGCACTCATTGCGAGACAACCAAGACCCCACAGTGGAGGGAAGGTCCCCGTGGTCCTAAGACACTCTGCAATGCTTGTGGAGTCCGGTTCAGATCAGGCCGTCTTCTTCCGGAGTACCGTCCAGCTTCCAGCCCCACCTTCATCCCAACGGTGCATTCAAACTCTCACAGGAAGATCATAGAGATGAGGAGGAAAGAGGAAGAAGGCCAGTTTGTTACCGGAATGCCCCGTGGCTTTAGATACCGAGGGTAGACAGAGAGAAAGAGAGACTTTGTAACTTTATCAGACCGAAGTGAGTTTGGTCTGTGTGAAAACCAAAACTATGAGGATCCCTAGAATGGGGTTAGCTCTCTGTAAGACTTGTCTTCTTTAAAACTAGGGCTTAGTATCTGTCTTTTAAACAAAAAAGAGAATCTGATGCAGAGAGTTTCTTATCTTTAGGGTTTGTAGTTGCAAAGTTTTAGGGTCTTTTTTAAAGTGTTTGTTTGATTTATGTTGGCTGACATCTGTTTTATCAGAGTAGTGTAATGCCAGTTTTCTTTGTTAAAGCTATTTTGATAAGAAACCATATTTTGCTTATATTATTTTACAGAAGAGATATTTTGAACGTTTCTTTGAGCTGCAAGATGAGTTTAATACCTTTTTTTAATGGAGAGGTTCTATGGTTTATCTTACATCAATCAAACATGTTTCTACTCCACTATATCCAGAAGACTCGAGTCCAATTTGTTATGAATTTGCATCAAGATATTGATGCAATAGTATCTAAACGTACAACATTTGTATCCAGAAGCAACATTCAGGCTTAAATCAAATGATTATTTTTAGAAATCGTTATTACCAATTGATTATAACTGATAGAAATATTTCTCTATCCCTGTGCACCTTTGAAAAGAATTGCCATAGATATTTAAATTACGCTAAAATCTTCAAATTTATCTCTCAAGTTACAAAAGTAATCTAATTCTAGTGTAAAAAATTAATATAGATCGATGAATCATCTTCATCAAATCCAAATAATTGTCATCAACTTAGCTGATGGCATTTTCTTTTAGTTTAAACTACAGGTAGCTCAAAGAAAATTGTGCAACTCCGTTTATAGTACGCATAAACTCCTACGACATCTGTTGGAACCAAACATGCGACATTCCATGCATGTTGTCCTTAAAACACCATTCCAATCTACTAACTGATCCATGATCAACCTAAGAAGCACTGATTTGGGTTGGGAATACTTGGGATTAAGGGGGCCAAAGGAGAAAGTCATATGGCGTTTCAATGAAAGGGATCGAATCTTTTGGTTTGCGATGTTGTTTAAAAAAATTACTTCTAATAAGGCAAGTTTGTTCACTAGTGGATATCTCGTTTAGTCGTTTTCATTAAAAACATTTGCGTTCTCTTTCTTTCATATTTAACAATTGATCCATGGATATATATCGCTTTGTAAATCAGGAAGACTTATGTTCTTCTGTTCTCCAAATAGAACATTCACATGTTGATACAATTAAATATACTTGGAAAACTCCGAAAGAGCTCAAACTAAACATTCAAAGATAACATGGTTAATTGTTTTTTTCAGTGCCTCCATTAACAACTCCTATCATTATCAAAATGACATGAAGTGTCGTTAAATTGGCTACACGTCCGGTAAACGCTTTCGGTTTGAAGGGATCTCGTCTTTACCTTCTACACTTGATTCTAGAGATATGTAATACTAGGTGTCCGCACTTCATGGGAGTCAATATGTAAGATTTTTGGCTTTCGTACTAAAATCTTGTCCAAATTTCATTAAATAATTTTCTAATTTGGGTGATTCCAACATACACATGTATAGTTAAACTATGACAAAGTCGCAACCCTAAACTAAGAAGAATACAGTTAACTGGAAAGGTTTTGGAAAATCGATACATCAGTCATTTGTGTTTGGATATGTGTATAAATAAAGAGAATAGTCTCATATGTAAATTTGGGCTGAAAATGTAAACTTGGGTTTGCAGTTTATATAACATTGACATATATGAGTTGGGTTCAAGGCAAACAACAAAGCCCACCAACCGCACAAGCGCATTTGTCGCATGAGGATCAACCAGCGACCAACAAAATCACAATCCCTTGCATAACAAGCGAGGAGAAACGATCCTTTGATCATAAGAAATCTATTCACAGTCCTAAATTTTGAATACCCAACACGTGTTGGTTGCTGATCGGTCAAGTTTCTCTATGAGAACCAATTTATTCGTGTTGTATATTAATTCTTCCCCCTTGCTTTCATTAAATTTTTTTGTCAAAATGAATCAGAAACCATATTTGAAATGCATAGTATTATTAGATTGTATATGTCAAATGAATTATTAATTTTCCAACTTAGTTTTAAGGTCAGTAAAATAATGAGGCCAAGAAAAATAGATACTATAAGTTAAAGAAGAAAAAAGAACGAAAAAAGAAAAGAAATGTATATATATGTTAGAGAAAAAATGAGAAAGATGAGAGAAGAAGACAGATGAAACAGAAGGTGTCATCTGAATCTGAAGACATAACGACACAGATTCCTCAGACTCAGTTGTCTTCCTCTTCTTGTGGGCCCCTTTATCCCTCACTGATACACATCTCTCTTTTCTTTTGTCTTCATCTATTTATTATTTCTTTTTATTTTATTTTATATTTATTTGTTAATGGACAAAAAACAAAATCATTTAAGAGTTGAGTGAAAACAAAAACATCAATTATTATGGCCCAGCTTATCTTCAATTATATTTTTTTTGTTTAAAATATCCAATTATATATGTTTTGTTCTGTACCATCGATTATTGTTGATAGCTAGCTATTCGACTAGTTTCGTGAAATATACAATAAATGTACACAATAAAAATATACAATAAATGTACAAGACTCTTACTATTTCTTTTGGTATTACCGAGTATTTTGTGTCAATATATCATGTTGAGGTTCATACTAATCCTTAAGAGATCAATTTACCAGTAATAGATAAGCATGACTGTTTTACAAGATAATTAGATATCCCATAATAAAAAATAGGTTTCGAATCCGGAATGGATAGCACATTTCCAAGTCCAATATTTCAAATAAAAATTTATAACAAATCATTTTAACCTATAATAAATATACATGAACTTATACTATTTTTAAAGAATTAGTATCGAGTCTTGTGGTCAGTATTTCAAACAAAAGTTATAACCAATCACATATATTTTTATAGTCTTTTTTGAGTAAAGATTCATAACAATATCGGTTTTGAGTCATTAAGCGTTTAAAAAAAATTTGACATAAAAATTATTCTATTTTTTAAACAAAAGTGATCCGAAAAAATAGATTAACAATTCTAACTAATGAATCAACAATTGCAGTTTGCATCCGAAATATACAAGAAATGTTGAAGGCTTACAATTTTTTTGTAATTTTGCAAACTCCTTCGACTCTAATAAAAAAACTTGGCCATATTTAAGGTTTTTAATCATCAAAATCATGTCTTTGCAATCTGATCCAGTATGTTGACAACTAGAATGGCGTAGCATGCTCAAACAAACACTTACAACTCCGAGTGGTTTTTTTTTTTTACCCATAAGCTGAATTATGTGTGATTTGTCTTTCCAATCTCACTTCACACCCAGACAAATGTTTTGAAAATATATGACATGTGAATATTATGTAAGTGGTGGCTACATCTCTATATATACTTTAAATTTTATTTAGAGTAGATGTTACTGGCGAATAGTAAATCAACATTGCTTATTTTTAGGCGAGCATATTTTAGCATAAATTAAGCAATACGATTCAATAACATTAGGGAATTTATGCACACCCAAAATACTTGACCTAGTTAACCACTGCGCCATCTTGCTTGAGTTAACTTCTATTATTTTGATATTGATAAATTATAGTTACATCCTAAAATCATTAAGATGTTGACAACAAATATAATAAAAATCAATTAAATGAAAGAATCTTGTTCCATTCTCTTATATTTAGGAGCTAAGAATCTTTTTCATCATCATTGCTTGAAACAAAAAATAATAATAGGAAATCACAAGAGATGAGTTGACAAAATAAACAGAAAAAGATGTAAAGATATAAATGGAATCAGTTGGCCAATCATGTTTCAGCTAATAGGGTAACAGAGAAAGGACATAACGTGGGCGACAAAGTTAGCCGCGATGATGATGCCACGTTTACATCAGATATGTGCCAGATCAGCAATAACATGTCAACTTTCATACAAAACAGACCCACTACACTAATAAAGCGTTTTGAAGTTAGTTGTCTCTAGCTGTCACGAGCGTAAGTTAACGAGTTGTTAAGTGTGTGATTTATGTACGCGTCTGGCTCAGTATAGCTCCGCTATGTCCTTGTCCTTTGGCCCAAATACTTTTCGTTTGGCCCACTTTTATAAATAAGCCACGAATTTTATCTTATCTTTTGTCGAGACGCCATTAGTTTTTTTTTCTCCCTTTCTTCAATCTCCAAAAGGCCAGAATACACTTGCGTCTTACAAAAAAAATTGATAATTTTTCTTTTTGAAAATTAATAAAACTGTT
This sequence comes from Brassica napus, assembly GCF_020379485.1. Lineage (NCBI taxonomy): Eukaryota > Viridiplantae > Streptophyta > Magnoliopsida > Brassicales > Brassicaceae > Brassica > Brassica napus. The sequence continues at coordinate 15,119,490 of NC_063440.1, forward strand.
CTTAACAATGACTTTTGTTTAATTAGAGATTTTTTATGTTCTTACAAATGATGATTAATGGATTAACTATATGCATCATATACAATCATGATGAACAATGACTCTATGATTCAAAATTTTCCGCAGTAAATAAATCTTCAACTAATGATCCTACATATTTTTTTGCGATATATATATACTCTACTAATTTAAAGTTCTATTTTTATGTTTTGATAAAGTTTATCATTTAAAATTTAAATGGTCCAACAAAACTTATAACAGTTCTTTCTTTGTCATCAACTTATACACACTCATACAAACTTTGTAAATCAAACCGAAAGATATTGATTAGGCCTGGGAATATGAGTCTTTACCCGCGGGCCCGGCCAGTTTGACCCGCCACGGGGAGGTGAGGGTCGAACAATTTGAAAAAATCAATTCGCGGGTGCGGGACATGAGCATTTTATGCGGGGCGGGTGCGGATTGGTGGACTTTGAATCGCGGGTATCCGCCAACCCGCAATTTTAAAAAAAAAAATTAAAAAGATATTTTTTTGTTAAAAAATGTATAGTTTTTGTTAAAAAGTATATTTTTAAAGAAAATACGGTAATTTTTAAAAATAATAATTAAAATTTTAAAAATATATAAAATTTTATTTATAAATATATTATTTTTAGTATTTTTAGAAAAAAATATATATTACATAATTATTTTTTTAAAAAAATATAACCCGCTGGTTACCCCTAGAATTAAGCGGGGTGGGTGCGGATATAAATATATTTGTCTGCGGACTGTGTGGGTTGGATATTTTGACAAATTTTTTTTTGAAACCCAGGGGTCAATGGGGCGGGTTTGACCCGCAACCCAGCCCTAATATTGATCCATGTGAACGACAAAAGACGGTTGCTTCCTAACACTGCGTGCTAGGCTATACGCCGTTGAATTTTGCGTTCTTGGTACATGGATGATCTCTGATCGTAGGAAACTTTCTTCCAGGACCTTAATATCTTTCAAATAACTTGCAAAAGCTGGTCATTATTTTTGTTCTGAAATCATCTTCACCAATTGAGAACAATCCGTTAGCAAACGTAACCTGAAATTGAAGTAAGTTCCTCATACATTATATTGCCTAGAGTAGTACTTCCATCTCCACATGAAGAGGACAGAAACTAGTCCGAACATTCCTCGCCTCCACTAGCCCATCAAATCCTTCTAAAGTGTTGAACCAACCCTGTACAAAGAGAATATCATTCTCTTTCCAGGAACCATCTGTGAAACACCATCTTCCTCGAATTGGCGGTAAAGACGTAACCTCTACGTATGATACTGTCCTTTGTTCACTCACTATATGTGCCTCAGCCCAGAGTATTGATTCTGTTTCTGCCAATTTAAGCGTGTCCCTGGGATCAATGTCCACATTACTAAAAACTTTATGATGCATTCCTTTCCAAATGTACCATAGTATCATGCAAACTGATGATCATCTAACTGCGAGAAGACTCTCTAGAAGAGATGATCCATGTTTGTAAAGAGAGACCTTGTTGGAAAAATAGCTGGATTTGATGGTATCTTTCAAGGAGCACAAACCTGAAACGCTAGCAGACATTCAAAAAACACATGGTTTATCGATTCCTCATCGGCTTCATATCTTGTAGAGCATATATCTCCAGCTATCCCTCGCGCTTGCAGATTATTCTTGACTGCTACACACCTTGTCACCAATTGCCATAGAAAACGTTTTATCTTTGGAGGGCACCGTATTTTCCAGAAGAATGCCTTCAATACATTCACTGTGGGTCCAAATATTAACGGTGGTTTTTTCCTGTCTGGATAAATCCGTTCTACCTGATATCCTGATTAACCATATATTTTCCATTGTTTGTGAAATGACAGCCATCCCTATCTACCATCTGGGTTCTGCTCAGTGGTATATTTTCTATAATTTTCACATCATGTGGATCCATTAAAGTCCGGAGTGCCTGCGAATTCCAAGTTTGCAAAGTAGAATCCATGTTCGGAAACTCGCTAGGAGTTATCCGTACACTCGGCTTGGGCCAAGCGTATAATGAAAAAAGCGGGGATTAATCGTAGATTAATCGCCGATTAGTTTTTAAGTTTTAAGCGTTTGAAGTAAACAATTCTGAAAAGTTAGTATGGTCTGGTGATGCGGCTTTCCCTAAGTACTGTCGGGACTCGTGTTCGAAACGCAGCAACAACGCTTTTTGCTCTCTTTTTTTAATGTGAAGGGCATAATCATAATTTTTAGCTTCGTCTTCCTCTTTTAAGGGTTTACGTTTACTGTAAACCTTCTGCGACCGCCATTAAAAAATACATAGTCCTTAAATCTTGTGCTTACTTTTTGTTGTTTACACATTAAACTCACAGATCTATCATATAGCAATTGATTTTGAACTCAAAAAGAACAAAAAAATTAACTTTTCTAATTGTTCTGTATAATTAGCCGAGTATAGCAAAATCAAGACGCTTAAGAGTCGTGGAGCGCTTAACCGCCGCGTTTGCGGCCGCGGTGACCGCGTTTTAGAACATGGAGTAGAATCAATGAGAGTCTCCACTTTGAGGTTTGGGTAATAGTTGTGTTGGTTTTATTAGCTAGTCTCGGGCGAGTGGTTGAGAGCCAGAGATCGTTCCATACAGATATGGATGATCCTGATTCCACCTTTTTGATTAGTGTTTTGCTTACCAAAGATCTAGCATATGAGATACTCCGCCAGCCATATGACGGAGAATATGAACAAATCAGTTCCAAGGGTGATGCGTTTTTGTAATACCGACCTTTGAAAACTCGAGAAAATAAAGTGTTCGTCTTCCCTATCAAACGCCATAACTGTTTACCAATCATCGCTGTGTTGAAATCAGTAATATCTTTGAACCCCAATCCTCTTTTCTCTTTATTAACATATACTTTGTCCCATGATTTCCTCTTGTGCTTCTCCCTGGACTCCACCAGAATTGTGCTACTACGCTTGTCAGTTTTTTTGCGGTTGCCTTAGGTAAACGATAACAAGACATCACATGATTTAGTAATACCAAAACCATTGATTTGATGATCACTTTTTTTCCTCTTTTTGTGAAAAAACTTAAAAGTCTAACCGTTGATCATATTATTTAGCCTACCTTGCACAAAACTAAAAACTTGAATCTTGGATTTCCCAAAAAAATTTGGTAGTCTTAGCTAAGTTCTCATTCCTCCAAAATTCGGGATATCCAAAATATCTCTCAACTCATGTCTGGCTGATTCCTGAACCTTGTGCCCAAATTGAATCGAAAACTTATCAAAATTTATGAGTTGGTTTGATACTATCTCATACTCCTTTAAAATTCTGAGAATAGTTTAACATTCTTCTTTTTGAGGTTTACAAAAGAGAAGACTATCGTCCGCAAAAAGCATATGATATATCGGTAGACATGCTCTGGCTACCTTTTTAATATTTGCAATCAAAACCTTAGTACACGGTATAAATAAATAAAGAGATAAAAAATCTTTTTGATGTAAACCTCTATTTAAAACAATAAGACCACATGGTTAACCATTTGGTATAATCCGATATTGAACCAATGATATACACTCCAATGGGTTGTAAATATATTTAATATAATTCGATTACTAAAAAATTTGGTCATCCGAATGTTTTGTTTTAGATTAACACTTAAACTAACAAAAATTTACCAACCACAATATATTTAAGTTATTTGCATATGTATCAGTATGTAAATTTTAAATCTATTTATAAGTTTTACTACGTTAAACACTATTTACACTCTTATAATGAGTGCATTAAAACGACGATTGTAGAACGGGTTATTGGATTGCATTACTTATAACAACTTTAAATATTTTTATATGTTTCACATTACTTCAAATAATTATTGGATATAAAACCTATCCATATACGAAAAATATTTACAAACACTTTTATTATATCGACACTTTGGAAGAAAAAAAATATTTAATTGGAAATTATATAAAAAACTAACATTTTTATAGTTTAAGATTATATATTATCTGTTTAACTAATCTACTTCAATTGAACTAAAGTTCTTATAAAAGTATCTACTATATTAATTTAGAATCATATTCTTATGTACGGATAAAAAGTTATCATTTAAATTTGAACTTATCCAACAACACATGTAATATTATTTGAAATGTTATATACAAAAACCTCGGTCATCCAAATCTGTTAATTTGGTTAACACTTAACCTAACCAAAATTTACAAATCACACTAGATATAAGTTATGTGCATATATTTTTACTTCAAAGTCAAACACTATGCACTATAACGTTAAACGTATAAGGAACAAGGTTTACAAAACGGGTTACTGGAACACATTACTTAAATAACTTTAATTATTATTATACATTTTACATTTTTTCAAATAAATATTAGTATAATAATTATCCATTTAAGAAACATATCAACCGAAAAATTATCCATCGTCCTTCTTATCATATACACACTTTTGAAAGACACTTAATACATTCTTAATTATTTTTTCAAAAAAAAAAATTTATGTATCACTACAAAAATGAAATATAGCTGTGAATAACAATGTCGATGCTATGAAAATGAACATTGTATCCGCGCATAACACAATTTTTTGATAAATTATCTGCATAATATTTATAGTTGTAACAAATATGCATCGCTTCAAGACTCATATAAATAAATTACTCAAAGAAAAAATAATAATATTATAACCAAAATTTATAAAATATCACTAAATCATGAAATTGTAAGTTTAAAACATAACTTGTATAGTCAAAACAAAAAAACATAACTTGTAAATAAAAATAAAAATACCTCATGCAATCATGTTAAAATCTAGTAGATGATCTATAACAATAGACAGCTTTGCATGGTATTTGAAACCACAATAGACGGTTATATCACATCTTTTAAACATACAACTAGATCTTGATCCGCGCAGTTTCACGGGTGCTTGTTTTCAATTTTATAAGCATATATATATATATATATATATTAGATCATTAGTTGTATACATTTTTAACGTTAATCATATATCTAAAAGTTTATATAACTGTTTCAAATATAATAATTTTATAGTTTACATGTTATAATTAATCAATTATTTTTCATATCTGTCTCGAAAATCAGTCTTAATAATTTCTAAGGTTTTTATTGGTATTTAATAGAGTAAAAAGATGAAAATAAAAAAGTGAAATACAAAGGAAAGAAAGAAGCAAAACCTAGAATAAAATATTTTTGTGAATTTGTTTAGAATAATAGATTTCAACATTTTTGTTACTTTTTGGAGTAAATGAAAATATATTTTACTTTTTCTTGAAAACATATTTTAATTTAAAAAAAAATTATATTGGTGAAAGACAGAGTAATACATCGGAATAATTTTTTACTCCATTCTAAATCAAATAATAATTATCATAATTTTACCACCTGCAGATAAAGGTTATTCAATAATAATTATCATAACTGACATATTTATTTATAATTGTATATATTCAGCTTAGTTGTGATATGTTTGTGTTTAAATAGCTTTGAATATATAAAAGAATACTTTGGGAGAAAGGAGTTAATGGTGGTTTAAGCAGTTGATGGTGAAACATCGAAAGGGACGTTTGGGTAGTTTGGTTTGGTTGTCTGAGCAGTGACGCTTCTGTTTGATTTGGAAGGTTTGGTGGACAGTGACGCAACAACTTAACTACAGCCATCTTCTCTTTTGTCACATCTCATGTCTTTCAACCATCACTCTCTACTCTACATATATACTCTCTTCGTAATCTGGAGGGGGGGGATGGGCAAAATATTTGTTAATTTGATTTGATACGTTATTTGTGTCGGTTTGATTCAAAATATAAAAATATTAGTAATTTTACAAATCAAATCAAATACTAATATTTATTATCTGTTAAAGATGGACTAAATAGCAAACACTAAAATATTTTCCAACGGATATCCGATCCGTTATATTCATATATACATATGTATAATTAGATAGCATATCATTGTAGTTGTTCAAAAAAAAAAAGATAGCATATCATTGTTCATGTATTTATATAATTTTATAATATTTTATTCACTAAATTGATTATTTATTTACTAAAACTTTTAAAGTGTAATTTTTTTTAAAAACTAATGAAATATTATTATTTTTATATTTTTCTTTATTACTTTTTATGGATCAGATCAGTTATCTAGTAAAAATGCTAATTTTCTGATATCCAAAATATCAAATATGAAAAAGTTACAAATCAAATCGAATTGAAAATTGATTATCCTCAGATATACTCTTAAAATTTTGGATATACTCTTTGTGCCCATCCTACTTAATATTTTCCTAAATAATAGATATATTTAAGACTTTTAATTTTAAATAAAATATATTTTATTCATTTCTTCCCCAAAGGGCATCGATAGAGATGTCAAACAGGTTTATCCTTCTCGTCCCATCCCGTACCGCGGCGGGTTTGTCATTGAGCGGGTCACAGCGGGCGTGTCCCCTATGGACTGCTGTCTTCAGAATGCCGGCCCAAACCCGTACCGCTGAATATATAAGGCATTCGCGGGCCATCCCGCGGGATGCCTTCTTATCAGTCCGCCTACTACAACTTCTTTCATGAATGTTCAAGTGGAAAAGTTGTGTAAGAGAGTTGAAGAGAGCTCATTAAGCTTCACTAAAGTCTTATCAAAATCAATGCCATAAAGCTCTGTTTGTGTTTGCAATCTTGAGTTACAAAAAAAATTTTTGTTATCAGCATAAGATTTTATTAAGTTTGAATCTGATTGTTGTTGTTTTTGTAATAACTTGGTTCAAATGTTATATGTCTTCAACAAACCATCTCTTTTTGTAATTCTTTGGATTTAAAAAAATAAAATCATGAATCACTTTGTCAAATTATACAAGTGACATGATATACAACTAACTTTTCTCCTAAACCATATCATTGTAACCAAATTTAATTTAATAAAAACACCATTTCATAGTACTGAAAATAAAATCAATCAACTTAAACAAGAAATCCCACATTGTAATAAATCAATTCATAGTTGTGTGTAATAAAAAGTGAAAACCAAATCAAAATACCACCAGAGCTCGAATCGTCATCGCTGGAGCTGGAGTCGTCATCGCCGGATCTTGAATCATCATCACCTTAGCTTGAATCGTCATCGCCAGAACTCTTTGTTTTATAGGGGAAAAGTCAAAAAAATCGTTTTCTTCTCACTTTCTCACTTTTCGGCTCATCCCGTAAAAAATTCAGTCCCGCAAAAATCCGTCTCGTGATGCCTGCAAATTTACGGGCCTAGAAAACTTCGTCCCAATACCATTCCGTGACAGTTTTTTATGGATCATGTCCGCGGTCCAAATCCATAATTACCATCTCTAGGCATGAGGCAGAACGATACAATCAGTACACCGAAGAAAATTCAATCCTCCGTTACAGGTGATTTAAGCTAAACTAAAAGTTACAAATATAGTTAAGACTTAATTTTGATATAAAGACTTCTTTTTTTTAACAACAGATATAAAGACTTCTAAGTAAGAAAATCATAAATAATCACAAAATTTCCAGTACTAACTTTGATATATTCACTTTCTCAGCGGCTGACCAGACAGCACAAATATAGTTCAAAACATTTATTGATATTACAACTTTAAGATTTTAAATTAGTATGTTATTCCTCAGAACTATAATGACAGAAAATATTGCTACGGAAATATTATATATCTATGAAATAGCATACAAGTTTATTTTTAATCACGGAAACATTTACCTATAAAGATTTTTGAATAGTAGATTGACAAATATTTCCGAAGGCAACATATATCCTAATTTTAATGGTACTTTCTGAATCCAGAAAGATTGTACGGTAGTACAAATTGCTTTGCAAGTTTACCTATAGTAGTCCAATATAATAAAATTCTGGTTAGGAAATGTTTATATGTTCGATAGTCTGTATATGTTTTATGTGAGTAATTATTTTTTTTTAACGTCTGATTAATTATGCTATTACAACGATGAGAAATACTATATAGACGATTTTACAGCCGACAATTCTACCATCATATGAGAATGCACGTCTGACTGCATCGCTCTGAGCCGTTCTATGAGATCCATGTTCGATGATATGTCCTTGCACCATGCTGAAGACATCTTGTAACTATTTTTTTCATGATCTGCATAATTTGCGTTTTTCTAGGGTTTGAACCTCATATCTCCTAGTGTAGAACCATTAATGAACTCTTACTCAAACCACTGGACTAGAGGGTTTTCACATGTGAGTAATTATTAATAACCCTTTTCAACTGTAATAATTACTAATAACCAAGTTTTAAGATTTCTTGTTGCTTAATGGGTCATTTAAACGTATTCATGTATGATTCAACATCTAATATTTTCTCTAAGAAGTGTATAAGTCAACCCGTTCGTTACTAAATTTCAATTTTATATACAAATTCGTCAATATATTTTCCATTCATCAATTAATTCCTCAATTTTTTTTTATAAATTATCTTCAACATTGGATTTAAAATTACTTGTTAACGTCAAATTGTATGTGAGATTGTTGACACTGAAGAAGTATAAAAGTGGGATTGCAAAGCACAATTGACGAGAAAATAATAGAGTAAAAAATATTTCTGATGTGTTACGCCACTTTTGTACAATCAGGTAAAATATATTTTTACCTTGTTTACGCTAAAAGAAAGTAAAAGTAGAATAATTTGTTCCTTTACATTAACCGGGAGGAAAATTTTACTCTGGATTTTGTTTTTATTTTTTCTCTATTTCCCACCTTTTTACTCCATTAGCAGGGCCGGCTTAGTTGGGGGGACAAGCCGTGCGACCGCCCCGAGTCCAAGCCCGTGTCCCCCCGTATAATAATAATTAAGGGGCCCAATTTTTTTATAAATCTATATTTTTATATATAAAAAATTTATAAATATAATAAATCAAAATAAAAAGGACCCAAAATTATTTGATATGTATATAGTTTTTATTTTCATTACAAATATATACAAAATATTACATATTAAATTTTAAATATTTTAAACATTATATGTATATAAAATTTAGAGGGTAAAATTTTTTTTTTTGCCCTAGGACCCTTAAGAATGTTGAGCCGGCCCTGTCCATTAGATACTAATTACACCCAAGTTTTCGTGCGCAGAGACAAATTGAGCACAAATCAAGAAAGCTAAGTGTATATAGTTTGTGAAGAAGACTAAGCTTTTAACAACAGGGAAAAACAAAGAACAGAGGTGAGTTTAAGATAGGAATGGACCATTCATAAAGCATAATGTAAGACAACCCACCAACACATCATTTACTTACCATTCTAATTTTGTGTTGCTTCTTTTTGGCAATGTCATGTCCATTTATTAATTATATATGCATTTATATACACGTTTATATGTATATATCAGTGTGTGTGTATTCGAGATATGATGTAGAATATATGGCTGAAATACACTAGAAAGACAAAGAAACTGCATGTCTTGTCGATGATATTAATGTTTTTTTTTTCAGAAGTCATGTATTAGTTGATCCTTTTGTTTTTTCCCTTCCTCATGTCCATTTATTCTATACTATTATATATTTTTGGTTTGCTCGTTCTTTTTTCGACTTTGTTTGGTCATCCTTTGAAAACGAACGTACAAAAAAATTTATGTACATTTTATATTAAACCTTTTTATAATTTTTCTATAATTTGTTTTGACATCAAAATTTTATCTAAATTAGTACAAATCGACAAATCCTCCATCTTACATAGGTCGTTGTTTGATAGAAATTGGCGAGAAGAAAACTCATAAAAGTATGGATCCGTTCTCGAGTTGAATGATGGATGGATGATTTGGGAAAATAGAAACGCTAATAGTCCCATTATAAAAATTACTATAGACGAATTTATTTTAGTCCAAATAATTGTTTTAATTTTAATTTATAATAATAAAAATCCTACAAAACAAACACCAAAAACTCTATGCATCCGTAGCTTTAGCTTTTTTTTTTCTCATATACATAGAGAAAGAGCCTTACGTACAATTTCAACTAAGGTGATGATTGTTTACTTAGATTTTAGATTTTGGTTTTTAGTTTCTAGTTTTTGAATTTTAGTTTTTAGTTTTTGGTTTTTGATTTTGCAGTAATTTTTAGTTTTTTTTTCAAAAACATGATTGGTGATTTTAGATTCTGGTTTTTGATTTTTGATATTTGTTTTTTTTTCTTTTTTTCTTTTTTTTTCTTTTTCTAATTTTTAATATTATTTTTTTCTGTATATTTTTCATTTCTTTAAAGTTTTGATTATTAATTTATTTAATTATAGTAGTTGTCTATTATTTTTAAGAACTTAACTTAACTTTACATAAAACTGGTTTTATTTTATAAATTTATTTATTTTATTGTTTTTATATTATGGGGTTTCCGGACCGAAGCCGGACTAATCTCACGAGGCATTGCATCCGGGTTTACGTTGACGGAAACTTCATGCGGCAAGTGCCACAAATCAGGATAATCTGAGTGGCGATAGATTCGAACTCATGTCCCTTAAGGAACCTTGGAACGCCATACGCCACCCGACCACTGACTCGGGATTTAGTTTTATTTTATTGACAAGTTTTTGAAAAATGTTTTTATATACTAAGAACTATATTGGTTATAAAGTCTTATAGTTTATATGCATGAAATAGTAAAATGATGAAATTAATTTTTCTGAATAATACAAAATTTATTAACAGTAATATTTACATATTATTTTAATAATTAATTTTGAATTATTAAATTTATTTTATTGATAGGTATAATATAGATAGATACAAAACAATTCATTCCAACAAAACAATTAAAATTACATTATTTCCATACGGAGAGGTAAAAAAAACTCATAGTATTCGTTCCTTTGTTATTGCCATTGAAACACTATTTAATTTGTACAACTGAAGCAATTGTTGCTATTATTGTCCAGACTTCCATAATCTTCAATTTCATGTATCTACCAATTACATAGCAACGTATAACAAAACTCAGACAATCCATCAAACTCCCATGCATGCCTCCCTCCAACAAAAGTAAGACCATGAAACATATGAACAACCAAGGTTTATTATACTTATACTTTAGCTTAAAGATTATTTTATAATTCACATCCCACCCGTAGGGCGGGCCGATCCTAATTGTATATAAGTTACTGTGTAGTTCATTATAGTAAAGCAATTTTTTTTATGAAGATCAATTTATTATAAAAAAATTGATTTCATTAGAATATCATTCACACTCTACTAGTTTTATTACATATAGTGTTCGTTTCAATTAGCATAGATATAAAATTGATGCTTGTGTATATACTAATTATTTTAAATTAACCAATTTTCAATTTTTTTTTCTTGACAGCCTATGAATATAATAGACCCACTGTCACAATAGAACACAGATTTGAATTTTACAATACCTTGTTTTTATAGTAATTAGCATTTTTATATATTTTCCTATATTAATGGGTAAAATAGAAAGAAAGAAAACTGAAAACCATAGTCAAAAGCAAAAACCCATGAAAACCTGTTTTTAGTTTTTGTATTAAGAAAACATTTATTTGAAAAAAACAAGTTTTTCTATATTTTAGGGAATACATTTTTGAAAATCTTGATTGGATGAAAAATAGATTTTATAGAAACAAAAACCAAAAACTACAAGATAAAACCCGTTTTTTAAACAAGATAAAACTACCTTTCTAGATCTTAGGAAACTAGTTTTAAAATTTAACAGGTGAAAATCACAAAGATTTGAACTAAAATTGATAGAGCTGGGGTGTGACGTGTACATCTCAAAAATCCATTTTAACAGCCGTGTATACTGTGACAAAAAAAGCAGCCGCGTATTAATCTCCGGGTCAACCCCCTCCCACGTATGTTATATTTTAATTTATGACATCATTAAGACTGTTCGTAATTTTTTTAATGATGTCGGGTGGATCATAATAAATCACTCAATCTCCTTCTATATATTCTTTCATTTCAGTTTAACTGTTGTGGTAAAATATTTTTTTTTTCAAAAATATAAGTGTGTTTTAGAATTTTAATGTAAAATTTATGAACAATATTTTCAAGTTTATTTTTCTTTTGGTTGAAATCTGGTTAGTTGTATAGGTAATTGTATTTTTATTTTGAAAATATTCAAAATTAAATGTTTTATTAATCTGCGTGCATAAATCTAAAATGACAATTAAAATGAAACATAATTATTATTTAGTGGATCTTAAACAATATCTGATTAATATTTCAGTAATTTATTTTTGACATGTAATCATTTAGTTTTGAAAACAAGTATGATTTTTTAAAGACAACCTCAATCATGACATTAAATTTGGTATTTGGTGTTTGATTTAATTTCTAATTTCAAATCATAACACTAAATTTCACATCAAAATATTATTTTATATTGTTATATTATCAAATTTTAATTTTATTAAGTATTATTTATTTGTAATTTAGCGATCCTCCATTGAATAAAGAATAAAATTGATAACTTAAATATATACAATCATTCATAAATTATATTATGTTTAAAACTTGGTTTAGCATATTTAGTTACAAATTTGAACTATTTAATAAATATATATATCATATTTAATAAATAATGGAATATATATCATATTTAATATATATATCATATTTAATAAAAATAAGTAAAAATAAAAATAAAAAATAATTTTTTTAATTACAAGTTTAAATATTTAATAAATAGTAATGTAGATATATTATAAAGTAAAAATAAATAAAACATCTTAACGTTAATTATGTGAAAATAAGAATACAAATGTTGTGATATGTTTACTTTTAAGAATTTAAACTAATTAATAAAATTAATTTAATCATATTAATAAATTAAAAATAAAATATTATTTAAATGGTTAGTGCGGAATGTAACACTATTGATATAAAACCAAATTTGAGGAAATAGTATTATTTTAAAGTTTCACTAGAAAAATAAAGTTATACCAAATTTAATGTTTTTGATTTTCATTAGAATAGTTGTTCAAAAAAAGAGTTTCATTAGAGTTGACTTTAGCATAGCGTAGGCTATTTACAATCAATAACATTTGTTAAAAAACATATTATCTTTATATAACATATTCACTAATCACTGAAATGATTTTATTATAATTTAATAACAATAGATTTATAGTTTTAACATTAGTTAGGAGTATAAATGTGTGGCATGTATGTATTTCATCTAGTTATTTTATTTATGTATTGGGTTTAGAGATCAAAAATGTCTAGGCTAATTTTTTTTAATTTGTAACAGTGATGTGTATATGTTTTTATTTCACCATATTTTTACAGTTTTTGATAAAACCAAATTTAATCTATATATAAAATAGTTGATATAAACTTTTCAGTCAATTATCTTATATTTTATAGTTTAATGTTTTAATACATTTTATTATCCATTCCGTATTTTGAGGACTTTGGTTGCCTACTCTCACAATATACGTACCAACTAATTGGTCTAAAAATTACATTACTTTGATGTCTTTAATAAAAGATTAAAACTAAATTTAAATATCCTCGATATATTATGTAAATAACACATCAACTAAAAGTTTCTTATAAATTAAAACCCAATTTTAATAGATTAAATAAAATTAATTATTTTGACATAGAATCAATCAAAATTTAGTAAATTGTTTTAAAAACATGACCACTCATCTTAAAAATGGGAGAAGAGATACATAATGACCATCCACTAACGATAAAACATAGAATTTAAAATATTTCAAACTAATTTCACAGAACAAAACATTTTAGGAACTATATATTTGTATTCTCCGCAAAGTAGGATAATCTGTTTTCAAAATGTGGAAGAAGTTAGAATGAGTTATATAATGTGTATTTCTTGAAAAATAAATAAATATATACACAAGGTTGGTAATGGATAAAAGTGAGAATCTTTTTTTTTTTTTTTTCAACAAAGAAGCAAAACTAAACTAAGTAGATTCCTGAGCCGAGAACCATCTCGGAGGAACGGAGTCAACATAAACCATAGCAGAAGAAAAAAGAAAAAGTTTTAAAAAAATCTACTTAGAAAATGTTGCTGCACCATTGCATTATACTTAACTAATTTTTTAGTCTTATTTTATATTTCTCTAACTATATGATAGTCAATGCTCTTATTTATTATTCACATTGAAAGCAATAGATATTTTAGGGAATGTAAAATAGATATTACGATATAAAATCTATACTATTAAAAAGAAAAGATTCTTAAAAAATATACTTAGACAAGGTTGTTGCACAATTACATTAGACTTAACTATTTTTTTGTCTTATTTTATACTCCCTCCGTTTTTAATATAAGTCGTTTTAGAGAAACTTTTTTGTTCTAAATTATATGTCGTTTTCGGTTTTCAATGTAAAATTTATTAATAATTAATGTTGTCTGACCATTAATAATATATTTTCTATTTTTCTATTGGTTGAATTGTGGTTAGGTAAATAATTAATGATGTTTTTGTATAGAAAATATAAGAAATTAATGATTTTTTAATCTATGTGTATAGCTGTAAAACGACTTATATTAAAAAACGGAGGGAGTATTTCTCTAACTATATGATAGTCAATGCTCTTATTTTTTATTCACATTGAAAACAAGAGATATTTTAGGGAATGTAAAATGGATATTACAGTAAAAAATAATCGAATTATATTCTCTGATTAATAAATATGAAATTAGCATACTAACATTTAATGCTATAACTTATACTAATCAGACCCGCGGTAGAAAACATTATAGCATGAAAGTTTATGTTAACTATACACACAATGTTGTAGTTGGTTTGTTATTCAAATATATTTGCGTAATTGAGTTTAAAGAATCACAAATAAAAACATTTATATTAAAATTTGGATCATGTTAATTTTATTTTTTCAAATTTATATGGTTTTTATCGGATCAACCAGTGTTGGGTCGCATATTAACAAAATTTTATCTGGTTTTTAAATATTAGATTTTAACGAAATCCGAACTGGATTATATACAATATCTACCGGTTCGACCGCGGGTCTGGATCGGATAGATAAGCATTGTTAAAACTATTAAAGTTTTTACAAATATATATTATTAAATTAGTCAAAAATCTGCAAATAAGTGAGTTTTATGTCTCACCGATTCAACAAATGTAACTCTTCTAAAATGTACACAAATATAAAAATGACAATTTAACATACAGAAAAAAATCTTAAATGAATTAATTGATAAATGATATAATTTTAAATAAAAAGCAATTGTTTTTTCGATATACTACATCTTTGTAACTCAATAATGTAAATAAAATCAAATACTAATTGATATCAAACATTTTTATTTATTCAAAAAAAATATACGTTTTCTAAACACATATCAAAATCTAGTACATATTATACTAACTGGTCGGAGTAGGGTGTAGGATTTTGGGGTATAACACATGGGTGAGAGTTATGCGGAGAGGGATGAGACAAGAAATTATATTATTTTTTATTATCCTCACTCGTTTCACTGTTTGAAAAAGTCTGGTTTGAGGAATATTTGAATCGCAAACAAATCTGAGTTAACAATAGACGCTGACAATGGTATAATAACCTAGACTTCAACGACTCCACTTTGTTTTGATCAAACTGGTTTTCCAAATGACAATCTACCATATATGGCGAGAGAAGAAGGCTAGGCGACATGACATGCAATAGACATCTACGGATCAGTACCAGCATATCATACAGATCATGCCTCTAAAATACAACCTTCAGCACAAATATGCATGTGTACTACAAAGATGGTTCCAGATTATCCTATAGTCTTGAATGTATAAATTATGTTCTTTCATAATTTTAAATTCTATTGATATTCCTATAACCTTGATTCTTTTGTAAATGTCAGTTTTTTCTATAAATTAATAAATTTGAAATTTCATCTAAAAATAAAATATTTTTTTGGTCAACCTTTTAAAAAAATTGCAAATTTTTTGAACCAATCATGTGAAATATTATTCTTATTTAAAAATTAAAGCATTTATTTAAATAATATTTAGTTAAATTGATATACAAAAATAAAATTGTTGAAGAAATTTATACTAGATGCATTCATTGTTTACCAAATTCCCTTAGAATCAATTAAAACAAAAAGAACAACACTATATTTACTCTTTTAGGGTAAATTATTAAAATAGTTTATTTTTGTAGAAAAAGATGAATATTTTAACAAGTAAAACAAACAAATGACATCTTTTTAACTTTCAAACTCCCCAATTTTATTTCCCGGTCCATACTTCATGATTTCGAGTATTCTTCTCAAATTCGATCTCTCTCTAAACTACTAATATATTGAGGGTAATAAAAAAAGTCATATCTTGCTTTCTTATCACTCAAACCAATTTTATAATTATTAATTTTTGGGACAAAAATGTATGATGATATTTTTCAAGAAAATTGTGAAATCTGGAAATTTGCTTTAAAATTCATTCAAAATTTTACTTAAGGAATGCAAAATATTATACTTAACTCATCTTCCATTTAAATTTCACTTGATGTTTTGATGGCTCTTTGTATATTTTTGAAAACATATAAATTTGAAATCATGACAATTTTTTTTTGTTTTAAAATGAAAATTATGGATGTTATAAGAAACAATGCTGTTTTAATTTTACACTAATGGTGTTGGTAACATATATTACCAGTAAATAAACGAAAATAAATTTTGACTAAAATAATATTCATATTGGTCATTTCAATATAAATTCTTTGTTTTATGTTTTAATAGTTTGTACATTTGTTAGCAAAACTCAATTATTTTGATCTTTTAATAACTGTTTTCCTATAGCTAATAAATTTAAAATACATTCATGTGTTTTGGTGTGCTGGTTGAGACTTGTAGTTTAGATGGCAGGATGTAAACTTGTATTTTTATAGGATCTGTATCGACTTGAAACAACCATATATATGGTTAGTTGAAGCTGGATCAAATGCTTAGTCAAATCTCCCCGAAAATATATGATTAAGCACAAATGCAGTTTCAAAATAACTTTTACATATCTTTTTATTATAATGCAAAATATGTGTTCTCCCAAAAATTTCTGGTATGTCTCATTAAACTGAAGTTAGAGTTTGGTTGGGGGGGGGGGGGTATTGTCACTTATATTCTAATAAACTTTTTGAGATTACAATGTTATTGGTATATAAATTCTTAAAATTTTGGTAGAGACCTTTGTTATTGGTTTGAAATTTTGAAAATCCTTTAAAATTTCTTACTATTCAAAAAGTTTACTTATATTTGATTCTCTAATTCAAATTCTAGTGTTACTAAGAGATCAATCTTTTACATTTTTACTCATGAAAAACAATTTTCAAAATACTATGCATATCTATAAGATTTTCAAAATAACTATTGTTAACAAATATATAATTCATCATCCTTTATATTTTTATATTTTTCATTGTATAATTATTGTTTTCTTTAATTATGTTTTCGTGATTAAATAAAATAGCATAACAATTTCCAGACAAAGAGAATATAGTTAAAACTATTAATATATAGTATTCAGCTTATCATATTAACATAATTATACATGTACCCTTCTTATTTTATTTTAAACAAATATTTTTTTTACGAAATGACAAATAAACATGCTATACATCATAAATTTACTTTACAAAAAGAATGACAAAACTATTAATACAATCCATAAAAATCCAATGATCAAAAAATTGCTAGGAGGTGGTTAGTCGCCTTATAAATGATCAATGTTTAGGCGGACGCCCTACACCATTTTTTAATGCATAGACCAATATTAAAAAAACACGGTTTGAACAAATCGTTTCATTTCTACCTGATTTGTTGCCGTCTAGATGCCTAGACCGGTTTTATAACATTGTGGAGGTCTATATCAATTTATAAAAAGGGTTACAGAATTTTACAAATCAAAATTATATATATATATATATATATATATATTATTTTCATAATCCACATAACTTTTAAAATCTTCTTTTACAAAAAAAAAAACTTTTAAAATCTATCAGTTTTAAAATTCGTCAACTGGGCACAAATCATCTCCCAATAGCATTCCATTAGAATTACATTTTGTTTTGGTAAAGGTCAATTTGATAGAATAAAGGATGAGAAATAAATAAAAAAATGTCTTTTCTTAGGGGTAACAATCTTAATTACTATTTACCTAGTCGTCTAGCAGTTATATCATTTAGTAAATTTGCTTTACATATTTCACCATTTCCCAATTACATTCATCAACATATCTTATCTTTTTACCCTAGTGCAGCAGTATGAACTATTCACTTTACCATGGGTGAAAAGAGATGGGTAAAGAGGATAGGAAAAATGGTCTAACCATGGTTAGGTTTGATAACCAGTCATTAAATGGTTTCTGATTTCTAGATTACGATTAGTTTCTAATTAGTACCGAGCAAATGAAACAAACAAGTTAGTTGCAGGTTTCTTTCAAACATTTTTTGGTATATTCGAATTTAACATTTCATGTTATAATAAAGGAAAAAAAAAACAGTTTAAAAGTATGTGTTGAGATAATCTCTCGGGTTGTTTGGTTCTTGTTCTGTATACATCATGAGAAGGGAGAGAAAATAAATAACAATTTAAAAAGGAGTGTGTTTATTATTTATTGTGGTCTTGTCCGTACCTGATTATTGCTCCTCTGTGATCTGATCGGCCATTAAAGCATTATGATACCTCTTTTGAAGTGAAAAAAAAAAAACACAAGCTCTGCTGTTTCTCTTTATTTCTCTTTCACTTCACTTTCTCTTCTGTCTCTCTCGCTTCTTCTTCTATGCGCAAGTGAGAACACTTGATGTTCATGTCTTGAAGAAAGCTTTAATATTCTTGTCTGAAAAGGAACACGAAACGACTAAATCTTTTCTATCAGTAAGGACAAATATAAATATTGGGATTATCATCATTTATATATTTCTTCGTCATCTTCCCTTTATTTTCACAAAGAAAACTGAATTTTGGATATATTAATTTATATATTTAACAGTAAAAATGGAGCAAGAGAGAAGCTTGGATCCACAGCTATGGCATGCTTGTGCAGGATCAATGGTTCAAATCCCTTCCCTTAATTCAACCGTCTTCTACTTCCCTCAAGGCCACGCCGAACACGCTCACGCGCCTCCTGATTTCCACGCGCCGCGCGTCCCTCCTTTAATCCTCTGCCGCGTCGCCTCCGTGAAGTTCCTCGCCGACTCAGAAACTGACGAAGTCTACTCCAAAATTACGCTTTTGCCGCTCCCCGGCAACGACCTGGATCTGGAAAACGACGCCGTTCTCGGTCTCACTCCGTCTCCCGACGTTAACGGCAGCGAGAAACCAGCGTCCTTCGCCAAAACGCTGACGCAGTCCGACGCTAATAACGGCGGCGGTTTCTCCGTCCCCCGCTACTGCGCCGAGACGATTTTTCCGCGGCTCGATTACACGGCGGAGCCTCCGGTGCAGACCGTGATCGCCAAAGATATCCACGGCGAGACTTGGAAGTTCCGGCATATCTACAGAGGAACGCCTCGCCGTCATCTTCTAACCACCGGGTGGAGCACTTTCGTCAACCAGAAGAAGCTAATCGCCGGAGACTCAATCGTCTTCCTCCGGTCCGAAACCGGCGACCTCTGCGTCGGAATCCGTCGCGCCAAACGCGGCGGTCTCGGATCTAACGGCTTAGGATCCGACAACAACAGCAACAGCAATAATCCCTACCCCGGATTCTCAGGCTTCCTCCGCGACGACGAGATAACAACTTCGAAGCTAATGATGATGAAACGCAACGCAACCGGCGGCGGCGGGAACGCTAACGACGCGAACGCGCCTGGGGGGAGAGTAAGAGTGGAGGCGGTCGCGGAAGCGGTGGCGCGTGCGGCGTGTGGACAAGCGTTCGAAGTTGTTTACTACCCGCGAGCGAGCACGCCGGAGTTTTGCGTGAAGGCTTCCGACGTGAGATCAGCAATGAGGATAAGATGGTGCAGCGGCATGCGTTTCAAAATGGCGTTTGAGACGGAAGACTCTTCGAGAATCAGTTGGTTCATGGGTACCGTCTCCGCCGTTCAAGTCGCTGATCCAATCCGTTGGCCTAATTCTCCTTGGCGTCTCCTTCAGGTAAAAAAAAAACAAAAAACAATTCTTCTTTTACTAAAACGCAAACGTTAGAAAACGCTTTAAACGTTATTATATAGGTAGCTTGGGACGAACCGGACTTGCTGCAAAACGTGAAACGGGTTAGCCCGTGGCTAGTCGAATTGGTATCGAACATGCCAGCGATTCACCTCTCTCCTTTCTCCCCGAGAAAGAAGCTGAGGATTCCGCAGCCTTTCGATTTCCCTTTTGACGGTACCAAGTTTCCGATGTTCTCCCCTGGATTCGCCGCCGGTAACAATGGCGGCGGCGAATCCATGTGTTATTTGTCAAACAATGACAACAACAACAACAACGCTCCTGCGGGAATACAGGGAGCCAGGCAAGCTCAACAACTCTTCGGATCACCATCTCCGTCTTTGTTGTCTGATCTCAATCTCAATACTTTTCACTCCGGTAACAAATTACAACAATCTTCTTCTTCTCCGGCGATGTTTCTCTCCGGTTTCAACCCCAGGCATCATTACGATAACATCGTCGTGCCACGTCAGACTCGGGACGCTGAGTTTAATAATAACATTTCGTGTTCTTTGACAATTGGGAATCCTGGTTTAGTTCAGGACAAGAAGAAGTCCGGTTCGGTTAAGACTCACCAGTTCTTGCTGTTCGGTCAACCTATTTTGACCGAACAGCAAGTCATGAACCGGAAACGGGCGTTGGAAGAAGAGGCGGAGAAGGAGGAGAAAGGTGGGTTAACATGGAATTACGGTTTGCAGGGGCTTGAGACGGGTCACTGTAAAGTTTTCATGGAATCTGAGGATGTTGGACGAACGCTCGATCTCTCGGTTATTGGCTCGTACCAAGAGTTGTACCGGAAACTGGCCGAGATGTTTGGTATAGAAGAGAGGTCCGATTTGTTGACCCATGTTGTGTACCGGGACGCAAATGGTGTTACAAAACGCATTGGAGACGAACCTTTCAGGTACATATATCTCAAGAATTCTCTAAATTACTCAAACGGTTAGGTTTTCATTTTTTTTCGATTTTTCGATATTGATTGAACTTGTCTGTTTTAAAACGCAGTGATTTCATGAGAGCAACGAAGCGACTAACGATCAAGATGGACATACGCGGCGACAACGTGAGAAAGTAAGCCTATCTCCTATGCATATTTCTTTGGCTTGTGTTGTGTTCCAAAAAAAAGGAATACCGATTTTGGTTTTGTGCAGGACATGGATAACCGGGATCAGGAATGGCGAAAATGGTATAGACTCTTCTACTAAGACTGGTCAGCTTAGCATCTTCGCTTGAAGCATTGAAGATGTTTTGATCCTAGTTTTGATTCTCCGTCTTTAAATTTGTTTTGATGTACTTTGGTTCTATGTGTGGAACAAACTATTTCCAAGTTTTTAAAGTAATTCCTGAAATTGGTACTTGAATTTTATTTGTTTGGGTTGTGAGTTGTATATGTTAATGAAAGAACCTGAAATATTATTTGGGAATACCTAACAAAAGCTATATATGTTTGAAGAGGATACTATATTATGAGCAAATGTGTGTAAAATGCCTAGCATTTTTCATGGCTAAGATTTTTTCTGTTAAATTGACATTTCATAGCTTGTTTAAATATTGATTCATGAAAAAAGTTTGAAATGTTATAATTACATTTGGTACTTATATAGTTATATCCCTCATGAAAGTTGATTTTTTTTATGGAACAACTTTTTCTTGTTACCTAACTTTAATGCTACTATTAGCTAGGTTACTGTTTCAAAAACTTCCCTAAACTGTTGCTTAAATTCGTTATATGTTTATAAGAAATCCCGAGAGATCCCACCAAGATATTGTCATTCAGATATTTCCTCTAATCCAATAAAATTTTCCTGCAAGAAAAAAAAATCAAATTAAACATAATAATCCCACTATTTATCAAAAATAAATGTTTTTAAAATACATCAAAAACATAGAATTTTGAAGTTTTCTAAATATTTTGATTAATTAATAAGAATAAATTGTATTTTTTTTTTAAAAAAAATAAGAATTCAGATTATATATACTCCTACTAATTTGAAAGAGAGCGAGTATTTACTGTCCATCGGATCTACATGAATTTCATAATTTGGTCTCCCCCTAACTCCTTATTTGATTTGTACAGTCTACAGAGGAAGATCCATTAAATATTTGGTTTAAGATGCCTTCAATTGTACTTAAAGTTAGTTGCTTTGAAAATTAACCACATATATTTTATTCAACATTGTTACTCTCGCCCACACGTATGTTAATAATATATAGTATATACATTTGTGCGCAGAACAAGAAATTGATATTTGAAAATCGACAGAACAGTAAATGATTAAAACTATACAGTGTTCTGTGGGGTAATGTTTTACTCATACATTTATTGGCATCTATTTATCCAAATATATGTAATTTGTTACTAAATGGCCAAATCTCGAGTGGGTGGAGATCTAATTCAACCATAATACTCTTCTTTTGATCGTTATGTTACAGTTCAATTCGTTGAGACAACAGAAGTAGAAGAAAGTGCAAATGTTATAAAGGTTTGTTAGTTGTAAGAGAGAAGAAGGCTTAGGGATCTGAAATGCGGAAAACATGACAGCAAAAACTTGACTGTCCCAGCGAAGTTGTCGAGAAAAGTCAAAGAAAAAGTCACGAGTTCGAAAAGTAAAAAAAAGACATACATTAGCTAATGGGTCCCGCACATGGCATTGTCTAGGTCCATCTCACGTGCGGTCCCATTTCTGCCGCCGTTTTGGTGCTTGTGCCTTCTCTCTTTTTAACCCTCCTTACTAATTTACATTATTCTAGTTTTTCACTCTTAACGACACATTTTTCACCAATAGCTATTGGCTACGAGGTCTACGCAACAACGAAGATGATGTGAACGTGGTTATTGAAATTGTTTTCACGGAATGAACTACAATGAATGGATCCGTATCAAGAAATCACAACCAGAATAATCGATATATAATGTGGTATGCGCTTCGGAAAAGGACTGGAAACTAAATCTTTACATGTTGCTATATGACTGTATATTTGCTATTTGCAAATTAAGTTTGCCCAGGTCATTCTAATGTAGAGCTAGGGCTTAGTTACAATCCGGTAGACCAAGTTCTTTTTTAATGTTGGATAGGTTCACCCTTAAAATTGGACCTTTTTAAAATAAAAATTCCTACTCACATACTTATTTTTAAAAATACACCCAAATTAAATGATTTTGGAATATATACACCATTTTAATGGATTTTTAAAATTAAAATTTAAATAACTCACTTGTTCAACAATAAATCGTATAATATCGATTATCCTAAAATACAACTAAAATCAAAACATATTTTCTTGCCATGGACAATTTTCCAGCTAGTCGAAATCCAACTGATCTCACCGAAAATAATATATCTGTATTTTGGTGACGTTAGACAAGTAGATGGAACTGTGAAATGATATAATTTTTAATTAATATTTTTAGTCAGAGGTTTAACTGATATAACTTTTTCATCTATTAGATTATTAGATGAAGAATCTCTTATATATTACTTAAGACACATTATAACTTGTGTGTATGTTATGTGACATCAATAGAATGTTTTTAGAATCATTAGAGAAATAACTAGTCAATCTAAATATATTTATACTTTTTATTAAATTAATTATAAACTAATTAGTAATCTACGAAAAATAATATCTACTTTTTCCTTAAATAAAAGTTACGAAATTACCAAATATAATTAAAATATATATTTGACAATTAATTATGGGGTTTTTGCCAAAACTAACCCACAACTTGATTTTAATCCCAAACCTATACCCAAACTTGAATCAAATACAAAACTAACCTAAAAGCCTAGTGAAATTACAGCTCAGCCCCTTGTGACCAAACAAAAAAACAGAAGCCATTTTTACGAATATAGCCCCAGTAAATCGTCTGAGTCGTCTGAGATGTTGGAAGTCGTCTGGACGACTGAAGTGTAAATCGTCTGGTACCAGTTTATTTTAAAAATAATTTATAAATCTTGTAAAAAAATATTTTGATGCGTAAAAAATAAAAATCAAGTAATTATAAACAGTTTTAACTAATATAAATTAAGATATGATAAAATTGATTTATTTTGAAGATAGATGAGTGAAAGTAGTGAATCATGAAATACTTTGGTTTAGGAGTTTGGCAAACATATGTTGTAGTATTGTATGTATTGTTAGGGTTAGATTTTGGAAAACTAAAATATTTTTTTCAAAAATTAGTTTTCACCTATATGTGTTTATTTTTGTGTATAGTAAACACTTTTCAAGTTTGATTTGGTTTTATGAAGTGTTTAATTAGATAATTAAGTTTAGGGGTTATGTTTAGGGTGTGGACGACTTATATTTCAGTCGTCTGTTGAATAATTTACCCGGACGACGTATATTTCAGTCGTCCAGACGACTTACGTATATTTCAGTCGTCTGGGAAGTCTTCTATTTTAGTTTCCCGCTAAAATTATTTAATTTCCCGCTAAAAATATTAAACTCTTCTGGACGACTTACATGTAAGTCGTCTGTTTTAATTTCTTCACCAGACGACTGAAATGTAAGTCGTCCAGGAAGTCGTCTGAGTCAAAAATATTTAATCTAATTGGATTTTTTGTCTCCCTTTAAAAAGAAAAATTTACACATTCTCTCTCCTCATCTCAAATGGCTGCAACAAAAATGTAATGTTCATCATTCTAAAACTCTCCAACCTCTCTCTAATCTCTTTGACTTGAAAACACCAAACTTTATATGAATTTTTCAGTTTTGTCTCATGTATTTCTTACTAATCTATCTCTTTTACAGGTTTTTAATCAAATGGTACTCATCTTCCACTAATTTAGAGGTAGATCTATTAATTTTAGATATGTATTTTTGTGTGTTCTATAAATGTAGATTTATCTAATCTTCCACTCATTTTCTCTATTTTTAAGTCATTTGAACGTTTTTGGATATGCAGGTTTTTCAGATCTGGATTTGATGTGCAGGTTTTTCAGATCTGGAAGACTTCTGGGACGACTTACCTGTTAGTCGTCTGGAAGTCGTCTGGACTTCTTGGAAGTCTTCTGACAAAGTCGCCTGGACTTCCAGGAAGTCGTATGGACTTCCAGGAAGTCGTCTGGACTTCTAGGAAGTCGTCTGGACTTCTAGGAAGTCGTCTGGATGTCTAGGAAGTCGTCTGGATTTTTCTGAGCGTTTTGGTAAGTTCTTATGTCTGATTTTTCTTCATTTGGTAACTTCTTGTTGTATAAAGTTCTTACTTTTTTCCCAAACTAAAACTTTCCAAACCCACTCTAATCTCTTTGACTTGAAAACACCAAACTTTATATGAATTTTTCAATTTTGTCTCATGTCTTTGTTACTAATCTATTTTTTTTTTGCAGGTTTTTAATTAGATGGTACTCATCTTCCACTAATTTAAAGGTAGATCTTTTATTTTTAGATATGTATTTTTGTGTGTTCTGTAAAGGTAGATTTATCTAATCTTCCATTCATTTTTTCTGTTTTTAAGCCATTTGAACGTTTTTGAATATGCAGGTTTTCCAGATCTGGATTTAATATGCAGGTTTTTCAGATCTGGAAAACTTTTGGGACGACTTACTTGTTAGTCGTCTGGAAGTCGTCTGGAAGTCGTCTGGACTTTCTGTAAAGTCGTCTGGAAGTCGTCTGAACTTCCTAAAAGTCTTCTGGCAAAGTCGTCTGGACTTCTTAGAAGTCGTCTGGACTTCTTAAAAGTTGTCTGGTCTTGTCTACTCAAGTGGAATCCAAGCTTGTCTTTGTAGATGAATGATCTATAATAGTTTTGTTTGTGGTCTGTTTTGTGAATTGCATGTATACTCTTTTAGTTGTGAATTTTTTGTAAAATCAGTAATAATGTTTTCCAAGATGTATTAAATGTGCTAACAATGTGTTTACACATTTACAAATCAATGAAATAATAGACTTCAGTAGCCTTTTTCTTATCTTTGGATCTCTCATATGCAATAATAAACTCCAATGGTCTTTTTCTCATCTTAATAAACAAGAATGTTGGTAAGAGATGGAAACAAATAATAGTAACTAGTCAAAGCATATCATATTTTTTATAAGTTTGCATTGAAAAACTTAGTCAAATTTAGTAAAACTAAGGGAGAGAACATATTTTGTAAATATGAGTTTTACATATCTTGAAGTTACTTATCACTCTTAAAAATACAAGTTATTCAAAAACTAACGTAGAAGACTTAAAAACTAGTGGAGAAGACGCGGACGATTTCAATCTAAGTTGTCTAGACGACTAAACTATATGTCGTCTGGTCAACGCAGAGGTTATTTTTGCAATTGACTTTGAAATCTGTTATTTCGGACGACTGAAAGTTAAGTCGTCTACTATTGTTTGGTTAAAAAAAAACTCAAAAAAAGCTAGACGACTTACATTTCAGTCGTCAGAAGTTAGTTTTGCATTTGACTGGATTATTTCAGAAGTTTGACTTTTTGGACGACTTACATTTCAGTCGTCTAGTGAAAATTAAAATAATAATATTTTTTTAAAAGTAGACGACTTACAGTTAAGTCGTCATAGGTTAGTTTTGCAATTGAAAAAAAAAACTTCAAGATTTAATTATATACAGACGACTTATAATTCAGTCGTCCACGAGACGACTGAAATGTAAGTCGTCCAGGATTTACGAGGTTTGACCAGAATCTCGGAAAAAAGTCCTGGACGACTTACAATTAAGTCGTCTGGTGGACGACTGAATTATAAGTCGTCTGTGTATAATTAAATCTTGAAGTTTTTTTTTTCAATTGCAAAACTAACCTATGACTACTTAATTGTAAGTCGTTTACTTTATAAAAAATATTATTATTTTAATTTTCGCCAGACGACTGAAATGTAAGTCGTCTGGGGAAGTCAAACTTCTGAAATTATCCAGTCAAATGCAAAACTAACCTATGACGACTGAAATGTAAGTCGTCTAGGTTCTTTGGAATTTTTTTTGAAACCAAACAATAGTAGACGACTTAACTTTCAGTCGTCTCAGGTTACAGATTTCAAAGTCAATTGCA
This sequence comes from Brassica napus, assembly GCF_020379485.1. Taxonomy (NCBI): domain Eukaryota; kingdom Viridiplantae; phylum Streptophyta; class Magnoliopsida; order Brassicales; family Brassicaceae; genus Brassica; species Brassica napus. The sequence goes on from NC_063440.1 coordinate 15,146,661, forward strand.
AAAATAACCTTTGCGTTGACCAGACGACTTCCAGGTAAGTCGTCTACAGCCAGACGACTGAAAGGTAAGTCGTCTACAGCCAGACGACTTCCCAAGTAAGTCGTCTGACGAACAGATCTGGAAAAAAACTCGATGTCACACCTTAAATTGGTGAGATAAGTTCCTTAGCATACATAAGGCTTCTCCAAGCACACAGAATCACAAACGAAAGTCACCCACCCATAATCGTTAGCTTCTATGACTTTATGAACCATAAAAATTTTAGAATCAAAATCTTGGGATTTTTTAGCTCATTGTGGAGAGAAAGTGAGAGATATGTTGTGTTTAGTTCACAAGAATGGAAAAAGAAGAAGGGTAAATCGATTTTGGGAGCATTAAGAGCTTCAAATTGGTTGTTCATGGTGGTTGTGGTATTGATGACAATGGCAATCTTGTAATTACTTGAAGATGATGAGGGTGAGAGAGTAAAAATGTCATTTTCGAAAAAAAAAAAAAAAAAAAATTGATGGCATTTTCGTAAATTATATGAACTTGTGGGGTGAATATGGCAAAACCAATTTTCAAAAAAAAGGAAGGTTAGTTTTGTGTTTGACTTTAAGTTGTAGGTCAATTTTGCAAAAATCCCATTAATTATCTTGAATAATAAATGGTATTTGATAGCAATTTGTGTATCATCTATCATTTTTGTTTAAGTTAATATTATTGAAATAAATTAAACAATCACATTAACCATATAATAAAATTTTACTTTTCGTATATGTTATATTTTGAATTTTAAAAATAAATGTAAATTACTAAACCTGTTAAATTCTCACATTAAAAAAACTCTCACATTAAATTTTTTTGTGATCAATAGTTTAAATTTATTGTTCTAACAAAACACAAATTATCAAAAAATAACATATGAGTAGAAAGTCTCGTTTAATAGATACTCAGATTAATATATATTATATTAATATCAATTAAATTAATTTATATACAATATAAAATACATAAGTAATTTAATTTCAAAATTTTGTAAATATGTATCATACTTGAATTGATAAAATTTAATATTTTAAAATTGTAATTTAATAAAATCCTTAAAATATATTTTGTTATTATTATAAAAATTAAAAATATAATATCTCACTATGCGTGAGACAAATGTTATTACCCAGTATGTGTTAAGTGAATATAACTGTATAAGGGATATGTGTTCTGGAAATAATGTCACACTTTTGTAAAAATTGAGTCTAATGTCAATTAATGGTCATAATTGTTTTACTGACAAAAATAAAAAATCTCCATTTTTGTTTGAAATCTAATTTTTTCATTTGTTTTATCTTGACACTAATTATTTCATAACAACAAGACGTGTATAACGTTTTCTAAAACGCCGTGTATTTTATGCTATAAACAACAAATAATTACGACTGAAACAAAAATAAACGTATTTAATATTTAGATAAACCATAGAAAAATATTACAATATGCATAATAATCTTAGTAAATTGTAGAAGGAAAAATATACATTAATTCCTTGTAAAACCTAGATCAGCAAAATATTGCGTTTAAAACTTGTATAGTTAAATATGTTAAAAATTCACTGAGTTTATAAATTCTTACATATTTTCTGAGTTGTATACAGTTTCGACATTTTTTCATTAAGTAGTTTTGTTCATCAATATTGGTATATTAATGCAAATATATGGATACATTTATCCTTAATATGGATTATTTACCAATATTTCTTTTAAAATTATACATATTTCGTTAACTTAAACTAAAGGGAGTATAAGAAAATAATCTGTGTTTTTAAAAATGCGGATGAAAATTTTGTTTAAATTCTACCAAAACTTAGTAACAGCATTATTAATTTAATAATGATACATTTTGGTAATATAAAATATAACATCAGGTCAGTTGGCATGCTATCACGATCGATTAAAAATTAAATTTCTTTACTTAAAGAAAAAACAAAATTTTGATGTTCACTTATTCATTTGATTTTGTAACTTTTCTCTTATAAAATCATAATCTGACTTTCTCTAGTATCCAGATAAGACCTCAGCTTTGGTAGATTTATATTCATCTCATATAGGATACGTGCGCGTTAAATTTTCTAATTCCAGTACAATATATTTGCCACAGAATTAAAAAAAAATCAAACAGCAATGATATTGAAGAAATCAAGTGGTCAAAACTTATCTAGAGAATAGAGATGAAAAATTAGCAGAAAAGACAACAAAGGGCGAAGCTTTTCGAAACAAACAAAACAAGTTCCCTTATTTTGCTCTCGTATTTTTCAGTTCCAATCCGATTGCCATGGGATCTGTTTTGTTTTTACTTGCAGTTCGTTGGGATAAACCAAAGCTCGATTTGACCAAAAAAAAACAAAGGCCGATTTATTTATATATACAAATGCTTTTGAAAAGTAATTACGTATGGTTGTTAAAAAAAAAGAAAAGTAATTACGTGTAAAAAAAAAGACTTATTCTTAGCCTTATCCATTTATTTAAAAGAAAATGACAAAACTGATATGAAAGTATATTAAAAAAAAATTAAAAGAAACTTACAAACCAGTAAATTACCGTTTTGTTGATGATTTGCTTCAGTACATACAAATAAAATTGTTCGAACGTTATAGCTTTTTTTATTCTGCTGTTTGTTTTCGAGTAGTATAAACTTTAGAGATTACTCTAGATTTCAGTTTAACATAACATAATTATATATTTTGAAAAATAAAAATATAAAGCAAACTCTAAAGTTTTTTTTCTACCTGATAAATAAAATAAAATAGTTTTTTTTATCTGAATTTTTTTCTGGTAAATGAATTTATCTGACAAAAAGGAACCTTTATCTATTAAGAAAATAGACGGGTTGACAAAAAAAAAAAGAAAAAAAAAAGAAAATAGACGGATGTTGAGGAATGAACATGTTTTGAAGGATGATAGTACCAGTTTCTTTCTTTTTAAGAAGATATCAGCTTCAGATGTCTATTACGAAGGTCCAACTACCAATAGTAGGGAGAAGAGGACATTTAAAGATACACCATGCGAGTTTTTCTTTTCTTTCGAGTTTTAATAGTTTTTTTACCATCTATCTTAAGTTAACTCGTATTGGAAGAGTTTGACGGTAGATTAAGTTATAGTGTTAACGGTGTAGTTTGTATAAACATAACACATGTTTCATGATTTGGATATGAAGCCGTATCTTAATGTTTTACTATACTCACGAGATCATTTCATGATCAATGAGCTTGAAAATGTTGTAGAACAATAAAAAAGAAAATAAATATGACAATTGTAAACGTTAGGATCAATACCGAACGTGCAAACTATCTCCTCTCATCTTTCCCAAAAATATTTTAATGTTTAGGTTAGAAACTTGTAGATTTTAGGTTAAAAAGTAGGAGACGGGGACATTTTCATCCACTTCAATAATCATACTATATTAATTATATTATCAAAAGAGTACATACTGGAAAAGTTAGTTAGGCAGATCTGATTTTTGTTATTTCACAATAAACAAATGTGAGAAGTTTGTTCAAAACTAGTTACATGTTTCACACACATTAAAACCATGATTAATGATTCATTAATTGGTTAAGGTCCCAATATATTAATAGTTAACTTAGACATTGAAAATTTAAAGAATTGAATGAGTCAAAACTGTAGACATAGGGTGGTGAACCAAGCAAACGCTGTTAATGACAAATGTTTGATTATATATTCAATTACCCTAAGTGTAGACAGAAAGAAAGCACTCGCACAAGATCCAAGACCATTATCATATACGTAGGAGAAAATAAAAACATTAGAGTCTCTGTCAATAACATCAAATTCACCACCAACCATTTAAATTAAGAGTAAATTAGCTCAATATCCAAAAAGAAGTGAGATACCATAGAGTTGAGGGAAAATGGTGATGATGGGGGGAAAAAATTGGGGGGAAATAGGGTATAGAGTGCAAATAGGGTATATGTTGTGTATAGGGAGTACAATTTCTCTTAAATTAATCAACATAGATGATTCGGTTGGTATCATCATATGATCTATCTTGTGACATCTTTTATTATTCTCACACGCTAATAAGTGTGTATATGCAATACTAATTGTTCTCTTTTTGACAACATGCAATAGTTATTAATTGATCGGTTGCTACAACAAAGTATTTAAATTTCTACTAGATCAAAGCGCAGATTATTTTATGATGAAAATTTTCACTAATAATTAATAAATATTTTGTTAATTTGTGAGAATTTTGTTTATTTGAATTTTCTTTGCATTTAAATCAATGCTTTTAAATTTGACCCGAATCCGCAGTCAAATCGGTTAATCCGATGATTCGATAATTCAATTTAAGTTTTAAAAATATCCTTATTTATAAAAATCACTATATCCGAGACTAACCAATTGAACTGATGGATGCCCGATATGTTAACATATCCAATTTGATTTAAATTGCTATAGTATCATAATTTGTCACCTTTTAATCCAAATTTTAAAGTTTATTGTTTTATAGTTTTACTAAATTATGACATTTCTACAAAATTTTGATAGAGAAAATAATAGATATAATTAACAACTATAAATATCTTGATCATATTACTCCATTTTATATAACTTAATTAATTTTATTATAATTGTTTTGTGTAATTTTTCTTGTTAATCATTTAATCGCTTTAATTTTTTTTGTTAACAATTAGTATTAAGCATTTTTCTTTAGATAACATATATTTTGAACATTTTTTCATAATTAGTTTTGTTATTATAGTTATTGTACACTGTATAATGTTTATATATTTATTTTTTATGTAATGGCTATTATTGAATTGTTATCTTACTTAAATAAATGATAGAACCATTATGTAGTAAATATAAATAAAATAATATGTTAATTTAATTGATTTATCATTGATTGAAATGTTTTTGTAGTATTTAAACCTGTAAAAGTAAGTTTTATTTATTTTCGTTTTTTATAACTTTTTTGAATTTTTTTTGAATTATTTAATTTATTTAAATATTTGGTTATTAAAAAGATAAGTTTCAATATTTTATATTGTTTGGACATAAGATTAATTATAGTGTTTTTTGAAAAAATAGATAGTTGTATACAGAAATGACTATATTGTTTGGAAACATTGATAGTAGTATAAGGAAAAAAATATTAGTGATTTAATGTAGGTTTAACTATAAAGTAAGAAGATGTATTTAATTTAAAAACTTCCAAAATAAATGTTAGGTCCAATACAATGTTTCTGTTTTAATAATATAGATGATAAAATTAGGATAATGTAGGTTGGGTCCAAATGAATGTTACAACTGTGGTTGTAATCTCTTATAACGAAACTACACACTCCATCAGTTTAATGATAAGTGTTATTTTGACGTTTTATAAATATTTTAAAAAATAATTGAAATATCTTTATGTTCAAAACAACTACAAATATTTAACCAATAATGTTTGAAACAAATTAAAATATTAATAAACTTAGTGCATTTTGTAATTAATACTCCATCCGTTTCGGAATGATATATTTTTTAGTATTTTCACACATATTTAGAAAACACATTAAACTACCATAATAAATGTATCGTTTTCTGTAATTTTCAATTTTCAATAATTTTTAACCAATAATAATTCAATAAAGTCAATTAATTTTCTCGAAATTTACATTTTTTCATAGAAACACACAAAAATACATCATTATGAAACAATTGTTTTTTTTTAAAAATCTATCTTAATGAAACGAAGGGAGTATTAAACTTAAAATATGTATAGATTGCATTAAGATTTTAAAATGATACTCTTTTTGAACAAAAAGAACATAAACCCTTTTTATGAAACGTAAGAAATATCAAATTAGATTAATAAATATTTGACTTTAAACTGTTAAAATTAAATTTGTGTTTTAAAACTAAAAACCAAAAGGCAAATTCATGAACAAAGGCACATTTAAATTTTAGAGGTTACAAGTTAGACGAAAAAGACAATTTTTACACATTTTTATTTATAAAATAGACAGGTTTATAAACAAAACCAGTGCTGGTCAATTAACGGACTATAAACTCCATCTTTGGTCCCTTTGAATTTGTAGCTGGCCTTTTTCATAGATCGTCGTTTAATAAACTAATTTTATTTTTTTAAATTTGGCTCTTTATATACAAGTAGTGTAATTATTTGTGTAAAAGAATTTCTTCTTTTTTAATTTCCATAAGTAATAGTAGTATGTTAGTTCACGGTAGAAAGATAACTTTAAGAAAATAATTTTAGGTTCTGTATGTTAGTTCACGGTTAAAGAATCATATTTTTAAAAGTTATTTTTTTTATCAAAAATGATAAGATAAAAATATGGAAGACAGAAATATTTGATAACGTTGCACAGACGTCGCGTTCGTGCGGTAGGTCCCACATCATGTGCTTTGTTTATTGTTTGTTCGGATCGTCGAAACCGGTCTTTGTTAGATTAACATGTCAGCTAACTGTAAGCGTCATGCCACAATGTACGGTAGATTCTACACCATTCTCATTCATCTCTTTGATCCGCTTTAACCGGTTTATCGACTTGGTTTGGTCAAACGGTATTTTCTAATTTTAAATCTCTGTTTTTAATATCCTGTTAAACCGAAGTATCGTATCATGGGTGTATTTTCTTGAAATGTTGTAACAATTTATTTTGCTACGAATAAAGTTGCGATTTACAAAATGTTAATTTTTTTCTAAATTTGGTCCCACTACAAAAAAGATAAAAAAACAGGGAAGTAAAGACAATTTCAATTTGGGAGTGAACATGACTAGAAGTAGCAATACAAACTTGAAAAACCCGAATGAGAGATCGTGCCATGTCAGACAAACAAGAAGAGGTTTGAAATTGCGTGTACGAAAATCTGAGCAAGGTAGAGAGTAAAACTAGCACTAGCTTAATACACATTAGGCCTGTTCGTTTAATAAACGCCAACGACAGCGGTTCAAAATAACAGCTATGATCACGCCAAATATACCACAGTCGCGGCAAAATAGATGTTCTTTTTCAATCGGTACAACAAGTAATAATCGGCAGATGCGACGCTAGAAAGAACAGCGGCAACTCCAGTTTGCTGTCTCTAATCGATCTTTGGTGACTGACGCGGCCGTTGATGTAATTTTACAGCAAGTAAAATGACTTCCGTCGTAATTTTATTTATTGCCGCTAAAGCCAGTTGCTGCGTTTTTAAAAAACATGGCTATTGTCTTTACTTCTCTGCTAGTTCTACCATCCCAAAATTTAAGAAGTGTCAACAATTGGGTTTTGGTCCAGAATGAAAATCATTTAAAAAAAAATCAGTAATAATGTAGCAGAACATGAAATCAAACCCTGGTTAGGTGGGTCAGAAGAGAAGAGTGTTAACCAAATAACCTACAAAATCTCTTGTTCTTTATAGCAAAACTGCTGAAACTTAAATTTAACTTGTGACAGCTGACCTATTATTGCTCAACGTGGGTTCGCCTCTGGTTCTACTCTCTACCTTGCTCATTCATCTCATTGATTTGCTTTAACCGGTTTATCGACTTAGTTTGGTCAAACCGAGCTAATGATAGAGGCAAGAACAACTTTCTGGCCAAGTCCGATACTTCAAGCTACTGCTAGCTCACTAGTAACATTTATTCAGTGACATGGTTAAAAAAAAAAAAAAAAATGACTGCTCTTTGCAGATAGAAATAATATGTTTCATCTGATGACTGCTTTTGGCTAAGCTACACAATATTATATATCCAAAAGACTCGTATATACCTGAACTTTTGACTTCTTTTGGTAACTATATAAATTTATAAAGATCAAAAAGAATGATAAATTCATATAATCTCTCTCTAAGTTACACCTAGATTTAAAACTTGGAATCTAGATGGCCACCACTTTTATCGTTAAACAGGACGGTTTATTTCTTGAACGTTGAAATTTTGGACTGAACTTGAAAAAAAGTCTGAATTGAGCTTCAAATGATATGAATTTCTGGATTGTTCTATGTTTTGGAGTTTCTCTTTTCAGCTGGAATTTGTTTTAGGGTTGTATGGTGGAGACGTTAGCTAAGTTTCTTTCATTATATGATGTTGTTAAAGAGAAATCTAAAATGTTTCTTTTAATATTTCTACATTTTTCTTTTGTTTTCTGTAGAACATTGAATATAAAAATAATTATAAAATAACTATAAAACAAGATTTAAGTGTTTTTTAGAGATGTTAAATAAATATTTTAAATTTAGCTCAACTCTATATTATATAATATTGGTCATGTGGGTAACCTTACCCTGTTATAACTAATAAGTATGTTTTAGTTTTGGTATCAAACATCGGCGGATCCAGCTTCAAATTTTTTTTTTGGAGGGGGGAGGGGTCAGAAATAGTGTCAAATAGATTCGAACCAGAAAAAAAATGGGTCACTAGAGGAGGAAACTAACCTACCGAGCTGTCAAATCCATGTTGCACATAGCCAAAACGCCAAAACTATATATTTTAACATGTGTTATTTGACACACTATCCCTAATGTAGGTCCGCCACTGGTATCAAAATATACGGTTTAATTTTTTATAGGATTGCGCTAATCCATTCCCATAATAGAAACAAACCTTTTTATACATAGCTAAACCATTCCCATTATTACCACGACTTAAATGTAAATCGACAAAATTAAGAGGTTGAACCTATAACACAACATAACTAGTTCTTTGCATTAACCAGCTACCATACCTTCGTCGAGGAATTGATGTTCTGACTTCTGAGTGGGAAGTAAAGGATAGATGGCATGCATAATGATGTGAAACTACAACTACAAAGTCACTAGACGAGTGCATCAACTGTCGATGACTAATTCTATGAATCATTATTATCTTTTATAGATAACTGGACCATAGTGGGATGTTTTCTACTGAGCAAATCACGAATCGTGACGAATGTTTTTTAAACCTGCACTATATGGTATTAGTGAACAAAAACTGCAAAAAAAGTTTTGTCGGAAACAAAAAGATGTCAACGGACAGTATTTTATGACGACAAATTCCAATCAAAATTGAGAAAATTGCTGAGTTAAGTGGACTTAGTCTGAGTGGGTATAAAAGGAATGTAAATTGATGATGTGAAACAACACCTATAATGTCATTAAACAAGTGTATAAGTTTAATAAAATTTCAAATTATTAGAAAAAAAAAACAAAAGGGACCAAAGTGGGATGTCTTCTTTTCTACCGATCAAATGACGATTCGGCTAGAATTTGTTAGCGTGTCGCTTTTAGTGGAATCTTCATATTATAAAGTTGAATAAGGACCTTGTTAAAATATATATATATATATATATATATATATATATATCACTCCAATTTCTCCAACATATTTAAAAACGAGTTTGATTGAAAATATATATTAAAAACTGTAATCCGTCGAATCTATACTATTAAAGCAGGATCCTATTGTCGTAATTACCTTAGCCTGCCATTTCTTTTACTAACATTGCATGTTTCATTAAGGGCAATTAAGTAATATTAATAACAAATATATATTGAGTCATTATTTTTGGATCCAGCCCACATCAAATCTCTCTTGGACCATTTGAGCCTATTAAAAAATCAGATTCAATTCTCACTTTTTTTTACTTTTAGGCCATTGAGTCCAAGTTCAAATAATTTTTTTTCAACTATTTTTAATTATTATTATTTTTTCTTAATATAATTTAAGCATTCATAAAAATAATTTAATTTTTTATTGAAAAGTATAAATCTTTATCAAAGTATATAATTTTTTAATTAAAATATTAACCCCATAATAAAATTAATTTATCAGAGTTATACCAACTTAATTCATTAAAATATAAAGTTTAATTTTTTAAACATAAATAGTCATTTAAAATGAAATACGAAAAATAAAAATAAAATTTTTTAGTCTTTTATAAAATAAAACACAAATATATGAAAATGTGACATTTATTAAATATTTGTCAATTGAAAAAAATAATAATAAACCCGCGCTTTCATGGATCAAAATCTAGTAATATATTATAATGATAACAATTATATAAACAAAAAAAGACAGCATGATAAATTACGAAACAAACAAAAAACTATTAGAAAAAATGCAGACTTTATTCGGGCTTCTGTTTTTCTTTATTACCATTTTGTATATTTTACTCCAAAACTGTAACTTGTTGATCAACCCTCCAAAAATTTGTATTACTGAACTCTGTTACTCCCGAAGTCTCCTCCTGGTTTAAGTTTTCCTGAACTCTTCATTTATCGTTGTTGTTTCCATAGCTTCTGTAGTTAAATGCGTGGCTCAAATTATTGGCCAGAGCGGCAACATCGTAATACCCTTGTTCTATCTTGTAGTGTAGTTGGGCGCCTGAATGTGACATTCGTTTAAAAATCATTTATAACAAGCAAATGAAATATAATGTTATAATGGTTTACTAATGAAGTTACCCGCAAGCCCATCTGTACACAATTCTCAACAGTGTTGCGGTCCTGGAGAACACTACTTTGCCACTCTTTCCGTTCACTGTTTTCCTAATGATTTTAAGAGAGGGTAGAGTCTCGTCAGCAACAATCGAAAGGTAGATAGGAGAGCATTATTGTTTGGTGCTAAAAGCCTCTATGCGTGCAGTTGATGGATCTAATTTGTGAACGAAGTACTCTACAGAAAATCGTTTGGTTGTAATACTAACCTGAAGAGACGACTTTATCAAGGCATTGCTATCACTCAGCAGGACAAGTTTATTCCATAGTCTTGTTATATGTCCAACATATCCAACTCTTGGTGGGTTTTTTTCCAGTAGCAACTACAGTAGGTTGCATCGCTGATTAAATAAGTGGCAGAAAAATTTGTTTAACTAATGAAGTAATGATCATCCGAACATATTGATAATCACCAGTTAAATCCAAAGCGCAGATGGTGGGAGTCTTTGTCTGATGAAAGAATTTTGGTAATTAGATTGCATTCTTGAAGGATATGGTTGACCAATACTTCGCTTCTATTTGCCAAACAAGAAAGTATAATGCTCTCCTCGAATCTAACAGAGAGATGCATACAGTAAGTGAATGAACTAGACCAGATTTTGAGTGTAAATCTTCTATAGCATGACCAAATATCCTAGAAAAGAAGCTGCAGAACGAAGATATGAGTTTTACCATGCCAGAGTATTGCACATATCCGCAGAAACCAGTGAAACTCGAATATGACGAGAGCAAAGATGACAAACCCAGAGCTGGAGAGTTTTGTAGCTAAAGCTGAAGGTGCATTTCGAGTAGTTGCACATAATGTTTTTGCTGCATTTGCCTGAACCTCAGGAGGATTCAAACTTACAGAAGGTTATAAGGAAATTGGATCATATAAAAGACTGATTGTTAATTTAACAACCTGCTTTTTCAATTTAGTAGCTCTCACTATACTATATTTTAGGCCGCTGAGATATATCGAAACTAAAGCCTCAAGTCTTGTTTTCTTGGAACAACCTAAAACTTTATTACTTACAGATGGATTTAATTTGTCCACAACCACAACCATTTCAAGTTGATCGCTGTCAGCCAAGTATTGCATCACATCCAGAAAGTTGGGATAAGACATGATCGTCAGCCCCAACCAAGCGAACCAAAACCTACACAACCGTCACAAGAGGTGTGATGAACGATGAAGTCACACCAAGTTGCACACGGTCACAGATAATCATATTTACCTCTGTGATGAATCGAATCTCCTAACGAACTCCACAGATCGCAAGTTCTAGCTCTCTGTTTTGCTTCCACTAGATCGCTAACTCTCACAACTCTCTCTCTCTCGTTAGATAGAATAAGAACTCTAAAGAAACGTAAAGAAGGACACAGAGAATTTGGTAACCCAGTTCGGGATCCAATGTGGGATCCTTTACATCTGGGGCTTGACGGCACAAGCAAAGGTTTCACTAATCACTCCAAGAGTCTTTACAAAGAAGATGATCAAGAGATGATACAAGTACAGCACACTCAAGAAACGATCTTCTTCCTCTCTCTGATTCTGTAACAACCTTTCTCTCAGCTCAAATCAGCTGACTCTCGATAGATTGACTTCTCCTTTCTCCTTCTATATATAAAGAAGACCGGTACACTTGAATCATAAGCCGATTCCAATAACCATCCCGGTTATCACCTTCTTATAACCTTGTACCAAGACGCTAATTGAACCAGCTCCGGTTTAGCTCTTCTTATTGTTGAATGTCACCAAAACCATAACAATCTCCACCTTGACATCAACAATATAAGTCAATCCTCATTTGCCGCCAAGCATAGCCATGCCTCTAGCTTCTGACTACCCCGAGCTCTGCTAACGCCTGCTCGAACTTCATACTTGGAATCACCTTAGTTAACATATCAGCCGGGTTCTTCGATGTGTGCACCTTCTGTATCTCCACCTCTCCGGCTTCAATCATTTCTCGCACAAAACTCATCTTCAAGGCTACATGTTTTGAGACTGCAACATGTTTTGTTCTGTCATGAAACACATTGTTCTTTGCCAAACATATCGCACTCTGAGAATCGCAACCTATACTGACCTCTGACTGATCATACCCCAACTCTTCTGTCAACCCTCTCAGCCACAAGCCTTCTTTAATTGCTTCCACCAGTGAAATGTACTCAGCCTCTGTTGTTGACAAAGCTACTACCTGTTGTAGACCTGATTTCCAACTTACGGTATTTCCTCCTACCATGAACACATATCCAGTTGTTGATCGTCTTCGAACTAAATCTCCTCCAAAGTCTGAATCAGAGTAGCCCTTCACTCTGAATTTATCTGTATTTTTCTTGAATACTAACCCAACATCCTGTGCTCCCACCAAATACCTCAAGATCCACTGTACAGCTTGCCAGTGTTCTCTACTTGGATTGCTCATAAACCTACTGACAAGACCCACACCAAACGCCAGATCAGGTCTCGTACTTACCATAGCATACATGATGCTCCCCACAGCATTAGCATATGGGAATTCATTATCAGAACTTGCTGAACCTTGTTCTCCTTCTTCCAGAGCCACCAATTTAAACTGAGCTCCTATAGGCGTAGACACACTCTTCGCTTCTTCCATTCTGAAAACTTGAAGAATCTTCTTGATGTATCTTGATTGAGATAACTTCAGAACTCCACCTGCTCTGTCCCTCTCAATATCCATGCCCAGTATTCTTTTTGCAGGTCCAAGATCCTTCATGTCGAACTCCTGACATAGCATCTCTTTGACCTTCTTAATATTCGTCATATCCTTAGCTATCAGCAGCATATCATCTACATACAGAAGTAGATATATGTACTCATTCTCCTTCAGTTTCTTCAAATAGACGCATAAGTCATATTCACTCTTTGAGAAACCATTCTTGATCATAACCTGATCAAAACATTTGTTCCATTGTCGTGGCGCCTGCTTCAAACCGTAGAGAGACTTCACTAATTTGCAGACCTTGTCTTCCTGACCTTTAACTACATACCCCTCTGGCTGATCCATATATATATCTTCATCTATAGTGCCGTGTAGAAACGCTGTCTTAACGTCTAACTGTTCCAACTCCAAATCTTTATCCACCACGATTGATAGCAGCAATCGTATTGAAACATGTTTGACTACTGGAGAAAAAATCTCCTGATAGTCCACACCTTCACGCTGTGAGTATCCTTTTGCGACTAACCTCGACTTGTGCCTTGGTTTCTCAACTCCCGGTATGCCTGGTTTTAGTTTATAAATCCACCTGCATCCAATAGCCTTCTTACCTTCCGGTAAATCACTTAGAAACCAAGTCTTATTCTTCTTAAGAGAGTCCATCTCTTCATCCATTCCTGCGTTCCATTTCTTCCAATCTTTACTCCTCATTGCTTCCTCAAAACTTGTAGGTTCTGTTGCTTCAACGACTTCAGCAACAGATAGAGCAAAAGCAACCTCTGAATCTTCAGTGAACCTTGCAGGCTTCACTATCTCACGTCTTATTCGATCTCTAGCAAGTTGGTAATTGCTAAGATCTTCGGTTTCATCAGTTGATTCTTCAATCATGGATTCTGACTCTGGCTCTGCAACTCCACCTTCAGAGTTACTCCTTGATATAGTACCTGACACTTCCCCTATTTCAACTGATCCTTCCACACTGATCTGACTAACTGATCCCATCTGTTTCTGTTCTGCATTCTGATCCTTGACGATGTCACGATACAACTTGTCTTCCCTGAATACTGCATTTCGACTGATGATGCATTTCTTCTCCTCAGGAATCCAGATCTTGTACCCTTTTACCCCACTAGGATAACCAACAAACACGCCTCTCAAAGCTCTCGGTTTGAGCTTCCCTTGATCAATATGAACGTATGCCACTGCACCGAACCTTCTCAGATGATTGTAACCAGGTGTTTTTCCAAGCCAAAGTTCTTCTGGAATGTTGCAATCATTCGCTGCTGATGGAGTACGGTTGATGACATAAACTGAGGTAGCTACTGCCTCTGCCCAAAACTTCTCTTCGAGTCCTGATTCGTTGAGTAAGCACCTCACCTTCTCCATGATCGTTCTGTTCATACGTTCTGCGACTCCATTTTGTTGTGGAGTATACGCGCAGGTCCTGTGTCTCTCAATGCCATGCTGCTTACAAAAGTTATCAAACGCAACATTGCAAAATTCTAATCCATTATCAGTCCTAAGGCATTTTACTTTCTTGTTCACCTGATTCTCAACTAACCCTTTCCATTCTCTAAACTTACTAAAAGCCTCATCCTTAGTAGTTAAGAAATAAACCCAGACTTTCCTAGTATAGTCATCTATGATAGAAAGAAAATATTGCTTCCTAGACAGAGATAAGTGAACATTAGGAGAACCCCATAGGTCAGCATGAACATACCTTAGAACCGCATCAGAATTATGCTTACCGACGTTGAAACTTAACCTTTTGTTCTTACCCATGACGCAGCTCTCGCAGAACTCTAAGTCACTGATCCTTCGTTTATCCAGAATCCCTTTCTCTGCCAGCACTTTTAGATTTCTGATGCTGGTGTGAGCTAGCCTGCTGTGCCACAGTGCTGTGTCGTCTTTTGATATAGCTGCATACGCTGAAGGCTCCAACGTATCTCCGTCTAACAAGTAGAGACTACCACACAGAGTTCCTTGGAGAGCAAGCTTCCCGTTCTTGTAGAAGCTCGTCTTTCCTTCTCCACCTTCTTGTCTAAACCCCTGCATATCAAGTGAGCTAACAGAGATTAAGTTCCTTTTAAGATTAGGAACATACCTGACCTTTGTGAGATTCTTTACAGTGCCTCCTTTTGCATTTATCCTGATAGACCCAATTCCTTGCACAGAGACTGATCTATCATCTGCAAGAAGGACTTGACCACCAGCCACTTCCGAGAACTCAACAAACCATTCTCTTCTGGAAGTCATGTGATACGAGCACCCTGAGTCAATGACCCATCTATCTCTTGAATCCTGGTCAGTAACAGCGAGTGCATCCACTTCTTGTAGTTTGTCTACCATCACCGCTGCTTCTCCATCTTCCTCATTATCCATCTTCCTCTTCCTGGCAAAACAGTCCTTTTTGATATGTCCCTCTTTCTTGCAGTACCAGCAAGTGACCTTTGTCTTAGATCTTGACCGAGACTTATTGTTGAAGCCTCTGCCTCTTGAGCTGTCTCTTCTTTCTGGTCTACCTCGAGTGACATAAGCCTCTCCAGACCTTTGTGAAAGACTGGAATCTTTCACTTCCTTCAGCTCAATCTCTTTGGACTTCGCAGCATTTGTGACATCCTCGATTGTCAACGTCTCTCTTCCGTATTTCAATGTCTCCTTCAGTTGATTGTACTGAGACGGTAGGGAACTCAGCAGCAAGATCGCCTGAACCTCTTCTGAAACAGAAACATTTACACTGCTTAACCCGGAAACTAACTTCAAGAAATCATCTATATTCTCATCTATAGATTTAGATTCAACCATCTTAAATGTATAGAACTTATGCTGTAGATGAATTCTACTAGGAAGAGTTTTAGAATTATACAACCTTTCAAGTGCAGACCAAATTGATGCTGCCGTTGTACAATCCTCAAGTTTCCTCAACACATGATCTCCAAGATTTAGGATAATCATGTTCATCGCCTTCTCAGCTTTCTCCGACTTCTCGATCTCGAGATTCTTGATACGCTCCTTGAAGTCTTCCTCCTCCTCGCCTTTCTTCATCGTCACCTCAGAGCCTGAGGTCGCCGGTGCTTCAGTCAAAGCATCCTTGAGGCCGAGGATCGATAGATGCGCCAGCATGCGCTTCTTCCACATCGAGAAATCCCCTTGACCGTCGAAAACCGCAATCTTGATCTTCGCCATCGAATCCTTCATCGCTGATCGCACTCAACCGTGCTCTGATACCACTTTGTGATGAATCGAATCTCCTAACGAACTCCACAGATCGCAAGTTCTAGCTCTCTGTTTTGCTTCCACTAGATCGCTAACTCTCACAACTCTCTCTCTCTCGTTAGATAGAATAAGAACTCTAAAGAAACGTAAAGAAGGACACAGAGAATTTGGTAACCCAGTTCGGGATCCAATGTGGGATCCTTTACATCTGGGGCTTGACGGCACAAGCAAAGGTTTCACTAATCACTCCAAGAGTCTTTACAAAGAAGATGATCAAGAGATGATACAAGTACAGCACACTCAAGAAACGATCTTCTTCCTCTCTCTGATTCTGTAACAACCTTTCTCTCAGCTCAAATCAGCTGACTCTCGATAGATTGACTTCTCCTTTCTCCTTCTATATATAAAGAAGACCGGTACACTTGAATCATAAGCCGATTCCAATAACCATCCCGGTTATCACCTTCTTATAACCTTGTACCAAGACGCTAATTGAACCAGCTCCGGTTTAGCTCTTCTTATTGTTGAATGTCACCAAAACCATAACAACCTCCATAATGGATGTTATTCCAATCAAATCAACCAGTTGGCTAAAAACATTTTGATGACCCTGAAACCATCAAAAAATATATTTAGAAACATAGCCGGTGCACCAAATAAAATATTGTCATAAGTTATCTGAATCATTTGGTCACACCAATCTGATCTCATCACTATGTACTTACAACAGAAACAGCCATCATTTCACGAGTTGCTCCACTCTAGCTTTATCCCTTTGACTGCCAAAAAACACACCAATACTCAAGAAAACGTTGCAAGAAATGTGAATGGTTTAAAAAACGATAGATAGGCAGAAGCAAGAGAGTCAAACGTAATCACAAGTTTAAACTATTTGTACTCGAAAACAGGGCGAGCAAGACGCTGCACTGAGAATGATCTCTTGAAGAAACTTACATACAGGAGACGCTAGCTTCCAGAACATTGGAGGAATGCACTGTGGTCTTCGAACCCTGGATTGGCCATTTTTTTTGGTGAAATCATTCGATCAGTCAATTGGTGTGATTTGGAGATCCAGGGACAAATGTTTTAAAATAATGTACGAATTTTTTGGAATCCTAAGCAAAATGCACCAAAGATGGTAAATTGTTAAACCAAAACATATCAAGTCAACCTTTACTTTGTTTGGTGCACAAAAAACAAAATAAACATATCAATTGTAAAAGAGTGTTCTTGGGTTCACCCCCTAGCCTGAACTTCTAGGTTCACCAACCAATAAGATTTCATTATTTCAAATTCGATATTTTTTAAAAAAGGAAACAAAATATTCTCAAATTATATTATGTTTTTAAAATAAAAAAGTAAAAAAAGATAATAGTTACAGAAAAAAAAATTAAAATTTTTTTTTTTTAATGTTGTCAACAAAACACTAAACCCTAAATCCTAATCCCTAAACCCTAAATCCTAAACCCTAAACCCCTGGGTAAACCCTAAACCCTTGGGTAAAGCCTAAACCCTTGGGTAAACCCTAAACCCTTGGGTAAACTTTAAACTCTTGGATAAATCCTAAACTCTAAATAAAAAACGACTAAAATCCTAAACCCTAAACGCTTGAATGTTTTAGTGTATAGTGATTTTGATTTAGAGTTTAGGATTTATCTTAGAGTTTAGGGTTTATCTAAGAGTTTAGGGTTTAGGATTAAGGGTTTAAGAATTAGAATTTAGAGTTTAGGATTTAATGTTATGCTGACGACGTAAAATATTTTTTTTTGTAATTTTTTTTTTTATCTTTTAATTTTAAAAACATAATATAATTTGACAATATTTTGTTTCCTTTTTTAAAAGATATCGAATATAAAATAAGACAATCTTATTGGTTGGTGAACCTAGAGGTTCACCCTAGGGGGTGGACCTAAGAATAAGTCATTGTAAAATAGCAGTAATAATAATTTTGAACTAATTAAGTTCACCAATTTTCCACGTTTATATTTTCCAATTTTTTAAACTTCCAAAAACATATTTTAAATAATTTTATCATTCAATTAAGGTATTTTAGAGAGAGAAAATAGCAAAATTTGATAAAAGATATTTTAGGACAAAATGTTAGATTTTTTTGGCCGATTTTACAAATCCACCCTTGTTTTTGGACTAATTTAGAAAAAAAATAAAACAAATTACGGTTAATTGGGTTTGAAGTATTGGTAGAAATTGATATAATTTAAAATTAAAGTAAAAAAATTTGAATAAAGCAATTGCCAAACCGGACTAATAACTGAATCAAGTCTGAAAATGTATCAATGAACCGAACAAAAAGCTAAAAACCGAAAAGATTGGTCAAGTCTAGTTCGGGTTCAAAACAGCAGGACAAGAAATAAGTCAAACTCACCTCACTATGGCATAAGCTACTTGCTTGTTGTTCAAAAAGAAAAAAAAAAGGCATAAACCTTTACTTTTCCACCATCTCATTCTTCCACCCATCCAACGTGTTGTGTTATCTTAGGGTTTGCACCCATTCCTTCTCTCTCTCTCTCAGGTATCACATAAATCTCTCAATCAAATCCACAAAAGTAAAGTTGAACCTCTTTGGAAATTAAATTTTGAGGATTATTGGAAAGAGGGCAAGCAAATGAGTGTGAGCAGTGCATCGGTCCACCCGGTGGAAGCTCCTCCTCCTGCAGCAGCTCCAGAAGCTACACAAGCGCCACGTGTGAGGATGGAAGATATACAAGGGATGCCTGCAACGTTACTCGGCCTTACACTTCGTTTCTTCCAGTTCTTCTTCGCAGCTGCTTCCCTCTCCGTCATGGCCTCTACCAATGATTTTCCTTCCGTTTCCGCCTTCTGGTACTTCATTCAATTTTATAGCACATATAACTGCTTTGCTGTAACACCTTTCCAAAGAAACTGTATGCTTGATTTTAATTCTTGTGTCCACTTATGTTAGGTACCTTTATCCTCTGTTTATATTATCTTCATAAGGTTATAAACTAGATGAGCTGTCTTTGTGATGTTAGTAACGTTGCTAGGAGTCAGTCTCATTATCTCAATGACTATAATTATATGTTTCGGATCGTGGTGTCTGTCGGTGGTTTAGTAAGTTCCCTCCGTGACTTTTCCCTAGAGTCCAGATATGTATTTGAATGTTTGTAATAGCATTAAGCTTTTGGACATATAATGTGATGCGGTAATAATATATATTAAGTCAGTGTAGTTTATATTTGTATGGCTCATAAATATTAAAGATTTCAACTATAACTTTTTTTTTTTTACAAATTTGGAGGCCTAAAAAAGGTTTTGTGGGACTAAAATTTTGGGGCCTAAGGTCAATGTTTCATTCGGCTTTGTCTAGGACCGGCCTGGATTCATGTGATGAGTAAAGCATATGGTTTTGTGATTATATCTTAAAGATGGCTTACTGTTTTTTATTGGTCTGTATCATCAGCTATTTAGTTGCAGCCACTATCCTGCAGAGCTTGTGGAGTCTTGCACTAGCCACAGTTGATGTCTATGCCATTATGGTCAAGCGTTCCCTACAGAACCGTCGTCTCGTTAGCTTGTTTGCAATTGGTGATGGGGTGAGAGATTGCTCTACTCATTCAGCCTACCCTATATTAAAAGAAAAGATGGATGAACAATTCCATTTCTTTTTTTGGCAGGTGACATCGACGATGACATTTGCAGCAGCGTGTGCATCGGCAGGGATAACGGTTCTGATAGACAACGATCTGAATAGCTGCTCGGCCAACCACTGTGTTCAGTTTGAAACATCAACTGCATTAGCCTTCATTAGCTGGTTTGCTGCTCTCCCTTCTTTTCTCTTCAACTTCTGGTCTCTCGCTTCATCATCCCGTTGAAAATAAAAAAGACTAGACTGAACACAAGATCGGTTTCCACCCGTGTACATATAGTGACTGATTTTTTCTTCTTTCTTTTTTGGGAATTGTTTTGTAAGACCGACCTTGTTTGTGTTGTTGTTGTAACACTGACAAAGAAACTTACTAAGCAACGGTTGCGGATTAAACAACCTTGTCATAGTTGTGAACTTGATGCATCTGTAACGACTAGATGATTTATCAGAAAAGTGAAAACAACAACATAAAAAGAAGGGACACAAACAGACTTAATAAGGAAGTGAGACAGATTACAAATCTGGAATCCAAAGATCGACAAGCCACAAAACTCCCAACAATATATAATACAAATCCTTGTCATTACTAACGTTACAATCTTGCAGATACACTATCAGATCTTGAGATTCTCCAGTCGCTATCTCTCTGTTTCCTTTGCACTCTTTGAAACTGGTTTTGCACCTCCTTCTTCTTCAATTTCAAGACTATCAGGCAAGACAAGAGTTGTTCTTTCCTCTTTTTCTTGAACCTTCGTTTCATCTACTCTAGTCATGGACTTAGGAGGGTTTTGGATATTCACTTTTCTAACAGGCAAAGGCCCTTCCTCCTTTCTAACCGAAGCAAACACAGGCGCAGCCGTTCTGATTGTGACAGGTGGCGCGATTCTCACGGGCGCAGCACGCATCATGGATGGGACATACACAGAAGGTAGCTGCTGCTGAGTGTTTGCAGAATGTGGAGGAGGCCTTGGAGGTGGTGCAGAGAAGACCGGTACAGAGGTTCTCATCGTCACCGGTGGAGCCATCCCACGGTGGCAAGTCGATCTTAAATGCCTCATAGGAACATAAGGAGGTGCTGTTCCAGGAGTTGCAAATCTCTGCTGAGGTCGGTAGTTGCGGTTCTCCAAAGCGGACGCTATGGCTCTTTCAACAGAAGCTGATGATACTGATCTGCCTCTAGAAAAAGGCTGCGGGCAAATAAAAGGCAAGATTCTCGACGTGGCTGCACGACAAGGCTGTGGACTCGTTGGTCTAGGGCTCTGCATGAAGAACCTCTTCGCAAACGGAACCGGCGCACTCGAGGAGCTTCCCGTCCCAATATTTTCCTTAATACGATAGTTTATCAAGGCTCTTGCTATAATCACCTGCTCTAGCTCGTCAATGTTCTCACTCTCAGGCATTGCGCTTGAAGTTTCTTTCGCCACTGTTAACAAAACAATGCAAGTATGGATAAGTAAATCTATATAGAAATCAGGTGAGGAGAAAGAAGAAGGAAGGACTGACATTGTTTAAGGGAAGACCAAGCAGCCATAGCAGCGTTCTTCTCTGCTTGCTTCTTGTTCTTAGCCTGATCTCCTGTGAACGTGATGCCAGCTAACTCCACAGTGCCAGTAAAGACAGGCTGGTGCCCAAGACCAGACCTGAAGGTGGTGTAACGCGGCAGAGGAGCTCCCACTCTTTGAGCTATTTCTTGCAAGAGGTTCTTGTACACACCCGTCTCATCCTACAGGAACAAGATTCAAACTTTGGATCTATCTCTCAAATACAGAACAAAAGATTCAAACTTTGGATCCCAAATCACAAACCAAGATCCTGGCGGCGAGGGAGTGAGAAGGGCCGCGATTAGAGAGGGCAGCGAGAGCGACTTCAGCGGCGGAGTGCTCGGCCTGACGGAGAGTGGAACAGTAGTGAGGACTCTCGAAGATCTCGCCGTTGAAGTTAACGGTGGCCTTGAACCGCGGCGCGTGGTCTGGACCTTCTCTTAGGCAAGTGTACGAAGGGAGATTGAAGCAGCTCCTCTGCGCAAGCTCCTGCAGCTGATTCTTGTACATTTTTTCCAAATTTGGAAACTACTGTAGATCAGTCAAAGCTTCGATTTTTAGGGGTTCGTTTCCATGATTCGGCTTCTTCTTCTTCCAATCGTTGAAAGTCCCGAGCTGGGTTTGTGCTTGGTAAGCGAAATGGCTGGGATGGAGATTGAAGAAGGCGAAATCGGAGGAAAAGTTAGGGTTTTTGCAGAGGGAGAAGAGAGAGAGAGAGAGGTGTGAGTGGGGTTTTTTGTTTTAAATGAAAGGTAATTAATGGAGAATTTATTATCTGCTTTATTTGCTGGTAGTCAACTGAACGTTAGTCTGCATGGATGTGATATATCTATATTATATAATTTTCTGTATTTTTTTTATCTTTTTTTCCTTATACGAAAATGTATGTATCTCAGATTAGAGACTGTACATTACTTAAAAAAGCATGTTACCTGAATATACGAAAATATTTTGTTTTGGTCCAGATTATACGAAATAAGTATATGTTCTTAGGGGATTTCCAACCAAGATCTACTTTTTCCTCTACAAATTTTACTCCAATGATTTACTATATAGTAAAATTATTTTATTTTAGTGAAATTTATATATAAAAAAAAGTTTGGATTGAAGATGGTCTTACATCCTCAGCTAATCTAATGGTTTTAGATTTGTTGTTGGGTTGGATTTCTACAAATCCCATATTTAAAATCAGTTACAAATTGTTAATAGGATGATTAAATTAGACCGCCGGTTATTTCCGTTTGTATAAATTTGCCAAAATTTTGAATATGATATAGATATTTTCACATTTTATATTTTATATCAATTTTGATATTTTTAGTAAATATATAATATACTGAAATATAAGTAAAAAGAATATTCTGTTTTCTTTATTATTGCTATTATTTTTCTTTTCAATATTTTTTGTCTTTTTTGCTTGTGAATTGTGATGTGTCTGATCAAAAATTATTTTCACAATTTTTTTTCTTTCCCTATCTTTTTCTTCTACATGTTACAATACTTGTGTAGACCATAATAATTTTTAATTTTTATATAGAATTTTTCTTAAAACTTAACAGAAAAAAAAGTCTTTGAATTGTGTTTAGTTCGGTTGAATTTTATTTTAACTTGTTTGGTTCAACTAGCACTACAAATTGTTGTTAGAACATTTTGATTCGTTTTATGTCTTTGACTCTTTGAGAATCTATTTCCGTGTAGGATTTGCCGACAATTTTTGACAATTTTAATAACAAAAAATAGCTGCGAACCTAAAAAGTATTGCCTGCCTTATTTTTCTCGTATATTGAATTAATATGTTTACACACCTCTCTATAGAATAATGTTAGCTTCTGATCTAGTTTCGAAACATGTCCACACAGGTCAATGGGTGCAACCGTGCAGCAAATGACAAGCCGTGAAACTACCAAAAAGCCTATTTCGTTTAGAGAGTTAAGGGGCAGTCTCGTAAATAAGTACTAGAGTGTCTTGCTGTAACAGGAAGTTGGATTTATCGCCATGGACCATGGTTAAGCTTAGTGACCAAGGTTAACTTTTATAATTTGATTTGATTTTTTTCATTTAGTTTCTCGTAAAGTTTGATGAAGTTTGACTCGTTCACCACATCACCACTAGTCTACCTCATAACTTTGTACGTACTTGTCCTTTTTTACTGCCGTGCTTTGAACATAATTTTCTTTTTAATTATGATTTAAAAAATAGTTATATTAAGCTTACAAGATAATATAACCAATTTTCAAAAAAAAAAAAAATCAAGAAGACAAACTATTTTAATAGTGTCTTAAGTTTTGTTGATGTCTCATGTACTCAGTCATCTGGAAACTAGTATCTTTAGATAAATATTTGTTATAATAATTGATGGAAGATTTTTACAAAAAAAAAAAAATTGATGGAAGATCATTTTAAAGAAGTAATTTAGTAAAATATTATTTATTTATTTTAAAAGAGAAAAATTCACTAGAAATTTGGATCTTTATTTAACATTAAATTTCTTAAAATTTTCTATTTAAACTTCATTTTTTTTTGGTCTAAATGTTAAGAACTTCATTTTTTGTTGACCGATCCGTTCAAGAAGCACTAAACGTTAACAATTAAATCGATTTAACGTTGACTGTTCACATATAAAACACCTTTGTCAACAAAATGAGATGGTATAAAATTTAAAAATTAAAATTGACTTAAATAGAAATGGAAGAGAGAAGACAATTAAAATTTTTGTGTTCGATCAAAAAGAACAAATATGTCAAGAGAAAATTTTATGTTTACCACTTTCATGATACCATTTTTCATCTTTACCACCACTAAAGAAACATTTTCAAAAATATTTTTTTCATTAAGTGGCAAAAAACTCTTATATCCTTGTTATCTATATATATAATAAATTATTATTTAAATAATAAAAATAAAAAATAATAATAATAAAAAATAATTTTTTAATGTTTTCGAATTTATACTTTTTCAAATTCGAACTTTTTTTGATTTTTATTTTTTTCAAAATTTCTTTTTGAAAATCGAAAATTTTGTTTGAAACTATTTTTAAAACTGTTTTTATATTTTTAAAATATTTATTTATATATTTATTTATATATTTATTAAAATCCTAAATTTCACATTCCAAAAATTTTACTCTATCCTTCAACTTTAAACCGTAAGTCTAGATTAGTTAACTCTTAGGGTATAAGTATTTTTTATCTTTCACTAAAACTGAAAATAAAAATAATTAGTGTAAACATGAAAATAGTGGTATTTGTGGCAATTTTTTATATGTCAATGATACTGTCATGTTCATGTATTTTAATCATTGGCCTTTTAGAGAAAAATGGGGTATATATAGTAAGAGAGAGAGAGGGTCAATTAATTTCCAATGGGAACCGAACCATGCACTGCTCTTGAGAACAAAAAGATTGGAAAAAAAAAGTGAATCTATTTCGTTGGTAATTAAGGTGTAACTATATGTTTACCTTGGAGTAGTAATTAAAAAGAGGGGCATTTATGTAGAGCATTTAATTAGGAACACTATACTAACCCTCCTTCATCCGTAATGTCTAGATAAGATAAAACAAATTCAAGTGCATTTATGTCGATTTTTTTGGATTCGCTTTAAGAGTTAAGTCTCGTACGAACATATTTTAAAACAAGTCGAATAAAACACTTGAAAAAAATTTGGGGATGAACATAGTTTGTTAGACTCTCCATAATTGGTTCTCCAGCAAGTTAAGAGAGAAGTTGGTATTTGTCAATAAAACAGTAAAATAAACTTTTTTATTATCTTGGAACTTTAGGACGTAATATTATGTAAACTATATAAGATAACATATTGAAATCGATGGGTATTTAAATCTGAAACCACATAACATAACAACCCACACTCTTCTCTACCAACTCCAGTACCCATCGTTCTATCAAAACCTGAGAAGGCTTTTGAAAAGAACTAGTTGATGTCTTTATAATTATCAAGTCTGACTATTCAATCTGATTAATAACAACAATAAAGAGCTCACAGCTTACAGAAGAAAGGTAAATAGCTTTCTCAAAAGGCAATAGGGTACAACACACCGACAAACTTAAATTATTGCCTTATACTTATTTAAGAAACAAAGGAAAGTGATACGCTAGTACAAGATTTGGTAATTATGTGACATAATAGTAGAAAGATCTGAAGCACATATATCTATTAAAAGAGTTAAGAAGTAATATATCACCAAGAGAAAGGGCTAGCTCCTTGCAAGAACACTTCATTTTCCACATCTTTTACCCTCTGGCAAACCTGATTGCATATCTTTATCGCCATCGCCTGCCACACAAATTCATCATTAGAAACAAGCAAAGCCCTATCGATGTCATAACGATCCCATTTTGCAAGTTTCTCATGGCATTTAGCAATTTGTTTTTGAGTATTCAAAGCTAAAAAATATCTCACCTTGTCTGCAAGTGGGTCAAAAGCTGCATAGAGTTCAAAATCTGGTGTGACCCAACATAGAAGAGCTGAAATCATCACAACAAAAAAAACTTTTTGTCAGTTCGCAGCAAGAAGATTTTTCGTATTTTTGTTGAAATTCATACTTACTGTAATTTTCATCTCGTCTATATTGAGTTTTGTGGGGTCCCAATCCCTTCTCATGCATTGAAGCATAGACTTTCTGGTATGCTCGATATAGACTGCGACATAACCACATCAGTAACTTCTCCATTCCAAATATTTTACAATTTGGTTAGCGTAATAATCCCATGTGAGAATCATGACTTTACCTTTTCTGTTGTCTGTGGCTAGTTACTGGAGGTGAGAACTCGGATGAAACGTACTGATCTAAATATATACTGCGGTACATGAAATGCCAAAGTCCAAAGGGACCTCCTGTTCCCAAGGATACACCTGTATCTTGTCTCTGATTAGAAGAAGATGATTGTTTCTGTCGAAGCAGGCGGTCTATTGGCAAATCCTCAACCCGCATTCCACCTTCGGCGATTGATCTTTGAACCGTACTTAGAATATTCGACTTCAGAAGAACAGCCTCAATGCGAATCCTAACACGTACAAGTTTGTGGACTTCAATACAGTCACAAATATATTCAAGTATGAAAGCGATTTGTACCTGCAATCTTTGAGATGATGGAAGGCCTCTGAACGTGTGGTAAGCAAAATTACATATGTATCATCCTACATTACAGTTGCGTTAATGTATCACTACTGTCGATGAGTTTGAAAAGCTCTTTACAAATTACAAGTCTTAAAATGTGACTCACGTCGAAGAAGTGCACATAGGCATGCAAAAAGGCATGAGGGTTGTATCTTGGTAGGCAGATTGGCGAGAAAGATTCTGATGTCCTGCTACCAGAGACGTAAGATGAAATGACACAAACAAATGTTTGGTTCACTGTGGGTATATGGACAAAACATTTGGCACTTGCCTGAATGATTCTGATGACATGACGAAGTTTGAGAGTAGTAGCAAGTCATCTGGATGAAGAGACGCTTTCTGTGCACCAGCAAGACTGATAACCTGCAAGTTAAAATACAGTCATCAACTATGATGGCCTTTCCAGGCTGAAATATTTTGATCTGTTGGACAAGGGCTTCTACCTTGTGTCTGCACATTAGTAGTGCGAACAATACACCAGATGCGCAAACATCTTGCAATATTGTCCCTGTAGCTTGCCTTAACGCATACGGAAGGGGAAGACAAGTGTAGGCATGAAGAAACGTAGCTGGATTCCTAAAATTGAAAAAAAATCATCTCCAATATTGTTAGAACTGTTTCTACCTAAAGCTTAGCGGCAGACAGTTTTATAGATTTGGAAAGGACAATAAACAGACTCCAGCATTCTAACAGTTAACATAGACATCGAACTATATACTTTGATAATTGAAAGGAGTTTGACTTATAATAACTCAGAGACAAACCAACCAGCTAAACGAATGGACAAGAGATGAGAAGACAGCATCAGTCCCACCAAGCAAGGGTGCCATGTCGAACTTCGCATTCTTCTCAAAACATCTGTCTATTGAATTTGTTAAAATGAGTATCATCTGCATCAGTAACATTACATTTCATCATTTCAACACGAGAAAGTTTTAAAACAAAGGAAACAGAGCAGCAGAAATCAGATGTTACCTGACCATATAGAAGATCCAGCTGCCCCCTTAAATATTCATATGTTTCATCTGTACAGCTGATGCAGACCAGGTATATTGGCCCCTTCACCAGAAAGACAACCTGAATTTGACCATCCATACACATGACTTACTCTCAATAACAATAATAACATAACTGAACAAAACATTTTGTTGAAATCAAACCATATATGCTGAAAGAAATGGAATGAGCATTCCACTCATTCAAACTAGAAAAGACAACAAAATTCAAAGGATAAAAATAAATTCTTCACTTATTTATATATTCCCATTGAACTCTATACACCTAAGCTAATATAGAGACTACCACCTAACAATAAAAAAATGATTACGCAAGGAGTTATGAATACCTGGTGTTTTCCTGCCTTGACTAAATTGACACGGTCGCCACTGAAGAAACAATAGGTTAGGCATGAAACCATAAAGACAAAAAACAAAAAAAAAACAATAATAATTGTACCCGTTCTCAACAAAAGAAATAATAGCTTGAAGAGTAGCTGAAAAACCAGCAAGCTTATGTTCATCTCCGTATCTGAAAGATAATAATAAAAAAGAGAAAGTTCAAGAAGAGAGAGTAACGAATTTAAAAAAAAAAAAAAAGAAGGAAGGAAAAACCTGGAATAAATGGGCTTGCCGGAGTTACTCAAAATGAAGAAATGTTTCTTCCTCTTTCTCCATGACATGGAACCATCGTCCTGCAAAGAAGCTTCCGATCATAAAACATTGATTGAGCTGCAAATGCTCTGCTTGGACTGTTATTGAACCGAGCTAAGCTAAGCTACTACATCAATTCAAACTCACCTCCTCCACGTGGCGTTTCCCAGGCAACCACGCGGCTTCATCCGCATTGCCTTCCCGAATCTCACCACCCTCGCCGCCGCTGCTCCCTCTCTCCCCATCGTATCCGCTGCTCGTCGGGCTCGGCGGCTCCTCCCCCGCCTCCATTTCAACCACTACTTCCTCTTCACGCACTGAAGAACCGTTGGCCGGTACAACCTCCTCCTCCTCCTCATCATCATCATCACCATCGCCGGTAAAATCGGTGTGGCTTCCGTCGGAGACTTCGCTTGGCTGAGACAAATTCAGCGACTCTAACAGACTTTGAACGCGATCGGAGCTCGTATCGGGATCGGTGCTAGGGTTCGGATCGGCGAAATCGGTGCCGGAAGAAGAAGGAGAGGAGCTCGAATCTGAAGTCGCCATTGCGGAGGAATCCTTTCAGGGAAGAGAGAGCTGAGAGGAGATTAAAACGGTCTCCTCCAGCGGCAACTCGTGTCGTTCATTGAATCTCTGCGAAATACTTTTATTAATATGATTCACGTTTCATCACCAACAACTGATCCAGATTTTTAGTCGGATATATTTGACCCGCTTAGTGACCCGTTGGGCTCACTACTTTGTATGGGCCTATTTTCTGCTTAATAGTGAAACCCAAAACCAATTACAGTATTCATGTCTCACTATTTTTGCTTCTGGGTTCGGCTCATTCAATTTAGCTAATTTAGTATTTTAATTTGGGAAAATGGTCATTTAAATCATTAACTTTCTAATTTGGTTGAAAAAAAAAACATGAAATTTACCGTTGACCATTTAAAACATCAATTTATCGTAATTAGCAATATAAGGCCTCAACTAAGTTTGACGAAGCTAATTTTAATACATCGTTAAAATGGTTAACAGATTGAGTTAACATGGTTTATCTTCGTCTCTGCTATCTGTTAAATTCATACGACGTCGTTTTGGAATTCAAAAAATATGGTTTTCAAAGGAATCGAACATGAAACCAAAGCTTCCCTTATTTCAAACCTAAACCACTAGACCACTTGCGATTTCGTTGACATGTATGAATACTAATAGTTAATATTATTATACCTCTAAATCATCTTCTCCCAAACTAAATCCTTAATTCATTTCCCTTAAATTTTAAGAAACGAGAATATGATGAATCTGGCGGTGATGAGTCGGTTTTGAATTCGAAAACCAAACCAGAATTTGTTTGCTTGTGACAAATTCAGCTTCTAAAGGTTATAACTTGGTAGGAATTGGAAACTACAAATTGTGAATTTGAACCTAATCATCTTCTCCCATCCTAAATCTCTATTTCGATTCTGCTAGGTTTTAAGAATAAACAATTTGGAGTTTATTAGACTCATAAATGAATTAAGTTGGGAGAAGATGATTTGGAGGTATAATAATATTAACTATTAGTATTTATACACGTCATCAGAATTGTAAGTGGTCTAGTTGTTTATGTTTGTAACAAGCGACGCTTTGGTCTCATGTTCGATTCCTTTGAACAACATTTTTTTATTGTATAAAATCTATTATTTAATTATTGATTAAGGTGTTGTTCGTTTGTCTTTCTATCATCTCCACAAATGATCTATTTAGGTGATTCATCCAAATGATCCATATGGATATTATTCGGGACATTTCATTTTTCCATCCAGATAGTTCATTTAGATGGATCATCCAAATGAACTTATGTTCGTTTGTTCATCTCTATATCCATCTAGATAAGTTTAGTAAACAAACGACTTATATACCCTTATGTTGATTAAATCATAATTTATCTTTATTGAACTATATTAAAAATATTTTTGTTCACATATTATTTTTTACTTATCTTTTTTTGAAAGATTTTGTTTTTTTTACTTATCATCTAAAATATAATTTTTTTAAAAAAATATGATTTTGGCGGGAAATACAATTTTGGGATTTTTGCGAAAATACATTTTCGCCAGAATATTTGATTTTGTTGTTTTAGCGAGAAAACGCTTTGCGGGAAAGTGCATTTTTGTGATATTGGCATAAATGCGTTTTGCAGTTTTAGTGGAAAATGTGTTTTGCGGTTATGGCGGTAAAATGCGTTTTCACGGTTTTGGCGGGAGAATATGTTTTCATGGTTTTGGCAGGAAAATAATATTTTTTTTTGGTTTTGTCGGGAAAATGCTCTTTTAGGTTTTGTTGGAAATATATTTTTGGTTTTGGTGGGAAAATGTGTTTTGGGGATTTTGGTGAAATCTGTTTTAGTGGGAAAGTGTGTTTTTGCCGGAAAATATATGTTTTATGGTTTTGACAAGAAAATGCTTTTTTGCAGTGTTTTTACGGTTTTAAAGTGATAATTTATATTTTAATAAATCTATTTTAATTATTTACATTTTTAACATATAAAATATATATATAAAACTTCAAATTTTATTTTGGGATAATGTTTAATTATCATTTCAAAAGTTTTAACTTTTTTAAAAGTGAAGTAAAAGAAAATTTTATTTTTTATGAAGTTTCAAACAGAATCATAGGATATGGTATTTTGACTTTTCAAAAATATAAATTATCTTTTCAATCTCGCCAAATTCTATTTGATAGCTTTTGTTGAAAGAATCCATATTTTACAATAAACCAGAATTTTGAAATATTTATACAAATGATTTATCCAATAGATTTGTATTCAGATATTATGTAAATCATACATACAATAAGCGAGGAAATCTCAGTTGTATATGTTGGATATGGAAAAATTAAAATTTTTTGGTGATTTAGTAAGATTTCTTCTCAAATTTCGGATACTTTGGATCATTTGTTTTTACAGAAATTGCATTCTATAACCATTAAAAAAACTAAATTTGCTAAGTAACCAAAAACACATTATCTCTTCTCTTTTCTTTTCCTATCTCTCTCTACTTTGTCTCTACAAAATTAATTGATTTTTTTTACTATTACACAAATAAGCCCTTATTAATACTTTTATTTCATAGGCTTCTAAAAGGTGATATTTGTTGTAAAGATGAGAAAATATTTATGTATATATGTGTTTATATTGATTATAAATAGTAAAATAAATACACGAGGAAGAGTGAATGGGAGAAGAGATTGAAAGTGGAAGCTTTCATATTCATGTCTCACTTGTCTCATGGCATGAGGATCAAAAGAATCATGATCTGGCTGATATTTTGTGGGAAGCTTATCAACTCAGTAGATTAGAAATTTATCAAGTCAGTAGATTAGAAATTTATCGAATCGATTTAGAATTCAACAATTGAATCTTTTGTTATCGAGATTTTAGTGAAGTTGGTGGTTGTCACAGTTTTTTAGTAGTGCTATCTTGAATGTTAATAAATCCAACGGTGAGATCTTTTATGATTGATCTGAGATATAGCAGAGGTGTTGTTGATTTATTCATCTTGGATTTGTACGAGATTAGTTTTTGGTTGTCGAAATCCTTGTAATCTGAAGTTGTTTTGTGGCTGCTTGTTTTGAAGCTCTTGTGTTGCTCTCTTGTTGTTTTTATCTTGGGCTGAAGACAGCTTTTTCTAACTAGAGGTTCTAGATCTATTCAGGTTGTTGAATAGAGAGGACGTGATTATACTCAAATCCATTTATATTTGTGAATTTTTGAATGGACTATGGTTTCCAGATTTTTCGTTTTCACATCTAGAAATTTTCCACAAAACATTTTTATCAGCTTATAGTTTACTTGTGAAATATTACCCAACATTTTAGCTCATGAGATATTTCATTTGCTAAATATCAAATTAAGCTATCTAGTGAAAATACTGGAAAAAAAAAAACAATTCTCTATCGTGCTCCATAATTCGATGAGCGACAAAAATTAGAAAAAATGACTTTAATGAGGAGGGAAAATCCTGTGAACAAATAAACAAGCAGCGGTGAACAATTCAAGCTGAAGAGTCACGTGACAATACATGTGAAGCAATTAAAAACGCAACTACACCCAATTTAATCTTCCCCTCCGGTCACATGAAACTGTAGAAAACAATTCATTCTTACTTTCATCTCCAGGACCAGTTATGAGACAATATCAAGTAGTGACAAGTCAATAATAAAATGTATACAAAGTGATCAAGGGAAAAATACAAATCTGATCACATAAACAAAAATGATAGAAATAGAAATAGAAAACTATAACATGAAAATATCATGACGATCAAGAAATTTGCTGAATATTTTCTAAAACAATAGTTTTACTTCAAATTCATATATTAAAAAATTGAATAAAATGTTTATTTTTAAGTCATGCATGTGCCAAGTTTTATATCTATTTTCTTAAAGTCAATTAGAGAGAAAAAAAGACATTTCTACATTCAAAATATAAAACATCAACTTTAAATTTTAAATAATTTGGTGGAACAATGTTCTAAAACGCGTTAAACGTTCGTTAAACGGTAAATAAATTTCTAGTGCCTAAGCACATACGCGGACGCTTAAACAAAGAAACTGGATATATATATTTTTAAAAATATAAATATAAAATTAATATATACACACCAGTTCTATAACAATGAACATAATATATTTCCCATATAATTTATATGTATAAAAATATAGTTTAGCATGAAATAGTTTCAAAGTATAAAACTTAAAACATGTCTAAATATATTAAAATGATAAATTTCTAAATTTAAAACTATTTTTCAAATAATTAATATAATTAATATAGTCATATAAATACATAAGATAAGTAACAGTTAGTATAAATAATAGCAATAGTAAAATATAATATTAATTAGTTTTTTAACATTAATGTTTAAAATCTACCTAACGTCTACATAGACTGCAAAAAAACCATCTAAACTAAACTATATAAATTCGCATGAAACACTTTAAAACATGAAAACGATATGGTTGATTATCGTGTAATGCCTATACACCATCTAGGCGTCCGCCTAAACCGTGTAATCAATGCAAATATTTAACAATGAATAATGAACAAGCTCACCATCCAGGAAGCACATGAGAACATATTCTATTTCATGAAAAAAATGTAATTTTCATAAGAACCCCAATCAAATTAAATAAATAAACGTAAGATAGAAGACTCCATCTCGTGCACAAAACTCACAACATAAATTGAAGGCGTGAAGCTAAGAGATGCATGCTTGACCCCTCTTGTGCCACTATTATATAAAGAAGAGATGGATGTTGTGTTCTAAGGCAGGTGTGTTATTATTACACTCATTCACTCATATAACACTGCTTATAAAATTTAGAATTAATTTAACAAAAACGTTGTTGCTAATCCTTGAAGGGAAGAATAAGTTGAATTTAATTATAGGATGCATAAGGTTAATGATGGCTCCTACTTACTAATTATGCCTTAATTAAAAAAGAAGATGATGCTACCAACTAATGGTAATAATTAATTATCTTATGCATGGCACCAAATTATCTCATAATTTCTAATTAGTAATTTATGTAAAGCATAAAGTCAGCCTGTTTTCACAACACACAAGAATCTTGGGATCAAAAACAAGATTGGTTTTGACAAAAATCTTGAGACCTTTTTGGGTACAGAAAAAAGAAAACCAAAAGATTGTAGGACCATAGAAAGGTAGGAAAAGGTAAGGTATATCATGAGAAATCATATTGTTCCCTACTGTAAATGTCTTCTTATCTTTTTCACCACCCAAAACTAATCCCAAGCAACAACCACTTCATTTCGCAATCACCTTATAAATACCAAACATTATATCAAACTCTCAACAAACACACCAAACTAGTCCCCACCTGCTCAGCGACCTATAGCCTTTCTACATTTTTTTATCAAACAAATTGAAGCTGAGTGAGAAAAATGAATACACAGACTTGCCTCGTTTTCTTCTTCTCTTCTCTAATCATCACAAACATAGCCTTAGCGCAAGACCGAGCTCCTCACGGGTTGGCTTATGAGACCCCAGTGGCGTTTTCACCTTCTGCATTTGACTTCTTTCACGCGAAACCACAAAACCATGATGCAACTTCAGAGCCTTGCGCTGAATCCGGCTGCTCGCCTCTCCCAGTGTCTGCAAAGGTTCAAGGAGCTTCTGAAAAAGCACAGAAAAGCGAGATAGCAACAATGTCAATTGGTTCGAGAAGCGGAATGGGAGCTGGTGGTGTGGTCGGGATCATCTTTGGAATTGCGTTTGCCATGGTGATGTGAACCATTCTAGTTCCATCCAACCCCTAGTGTTTTAAACTGAAATTATGATAGATTATATAGCTAGACTTTGAGTTGATATGTGTGTTTTTTCCTCACCTTTTCTTGAAGCTTGTATTTAGATTTCCATATCCATTGGTTAATAGGAGAGTATTCGACTGTCTATCGTCAGATCCCGTTGAGAGTATAAGCAACCATGGCTACGGATCTCAGATACATTGGTCTAAAGTCTGGAATATATATTTTTTAAAAGATAATATCTTATAATTATTAACAAAAACATATCAAATCCTTTAGCGGATGGTAAGCTTTGCTAATAGTAAAACATAAACAATTCTAAACTGAAACCGAAGAGTGTGACACGTGAGCATATGTTCGCTGACACGTGCAAACTCGCTATTCAGCCGCCCATCACGTGTCCCTCTTTCAACCCTCTTGACCGCTCCCGCTATTAAGGTAGTTCTTTCTAAATACACGAAGCATTTTTCCCTCGAAATCTAATGGAGCAAAAGAAGAACAAAAGCGATGAATCAAGGCCGCCATTGATGGCGTTAAACCATGTATCAAGACTTTGCAGAGACGTCAAAAAGTCTCTCGAGTTCTATACCAAAGTGTTAGGGTTCGTGGAGACAGAGCGACCCGCGTCCCTAGACTTCGACGGTGCGTGGCTATTCAACTACGGTGTTGGGATCCATTTGGTGCAGGCTAAAGACGAAGAGAAGCTACCTTCCAACACGGACCATTTGGACCCGATGGATAATCACATATCGTTCCAGTGCGAAGACATGGAAGCTTTGGAGAAGAGGCTCAAGGAAGTGGATGTGAAGTACATCAAGAGGACGGTCGGTGAGCAGGAAGACGCAGCTATCGACCAGCTCTTCTTTAATGACCCCGATGGTTTCATGGTCGAGATCTGTAACTGCGAGAATCTGGAGCTTAAACCGCGCGATTCAGCTGATGCTATACGTCTCCCGGGTGATCGACACGCGCCTCCTGTTTCTCTCCCTGGCTCGTCCGACCATGCAGATGATACTAGGCTCCCTCAGACCAATTCTTAATACTACTTGGGACTTCTTTTTTTGTACTTGTTCCTGTTTTTGTCCTAAGTTACTGCTTTCTTAGTTAATGTCGTGACGGTTAGAAACCCTGTTTGAGTTTTTGCTATCTCTTCAAACAGAAGAACAAACCCTGAACTGGCAGGAATGAGAATCAAAACAAGAACTGATGATCACGGGCTAGCAAAAAGTATCAATTACCATTTCAGTTAATGAACCAAGACAAACACAAACACAAACAATAAGCATAACCTCAAGTGTACGCCAATTATTTTCAGCCTGGCTTTTGTGCTGATATCATGATAGAGCCACCGTATAGCTTAGATTCAAGATTATTATTTGCTTGTTTCTAGTTTTATTTGACTGTTTATGATCCTCATTAACCTGCCAAATTATAAATCAAATCTAACACAAAACCAATGGGAGGAACGAACTGTCACAGCAATCATTAAGCCAAACAGCCAAAATAACAAACGAAAAGATATTCTCAGTAAACACAACAACACTGCTCAAGAAAAGTAGAGCAAAACAGGAATACTAGTGTATTCAAAGACAACTGAAAAGAATAACCAGCAATAAGTAGAGAAACAGGGGGAACAATAGTCTTGTGGAAAGTTTTTGAGCAAACGTAATGTTGGTATCCATCCATGTCTCTCTCTCTCTCTACCATTTACGAGAGCTAAGATATTGAATGGCAGGTTCAAAGGTCTGGTCCACAGCTTTGTTCCACACAGACGCAAACTCCATCCGATATTTCTTCCCGAATATGCCTTCTCTCACCTGCAAAACACATCCCACGTTTTTTTAACTTCCTATTGCAACCTCATGTATTAACTGTAACCAACATTCAGCCTTCTCCAATTCCAAAATCGGTTTGCTTAACCGGAACCGAGATTCTCATCAATCCACAAATTGAGATTTGTGACGGAATAGATTCTCGACTCAAAATTGATTACGATAAATAACCTGAGATTGATCGACGGATTGAGATTTACGATCGGCGACGGACTCATGGATGAGTTTTCGCTGCTCGAGAACGATGAACCCTGTCAAGGCGCTACCCAGCGTGAAGCCGAGAAGACGCTCCTTATACACACGAAGAAGATACGAATGTCAACACACACATTTACAATAGAGCGAATAGATTCGAAATGATAGAAATCGATTCCTTTTAAAATCTTGGATGAAAGAGGAGAACCTGAGCGAGAATGCTGATCATGCTGAAACTCTATCGCGTGTTTGATTTGCTCGGAAAGGAAAAGGGTTTTTTCTTTTTGTTAGTTTCTCTCCTGAAGGAAAAGAATTGAGGAAGACGAGACGAGGAACACCAGGTAGGCAGATTGAGTGAGCCAGGTATGGGCCGTAGCCCATTTTATCAATCAGCCCGATATGATTTTAAGCAACTAAAGCTTCTCTAAAGTCCAAACATATCAAAAAAAAAAGTTATACGGAGAGTCGAAATAGTTTAGATACATTTTAAGATAAACTAGATTTTGACCCGCCCTTAAAAGGGCGGGTATATTTTTTGTTTTATTTTATTGTAAAATATTAATTTTCTGTCTCATATTTTTCTTTGTAATGATATTTGTATTTTTCTGTAATCATATGTGTTAAATTTTTAATTACTATTAGTAAGAGGTTTTGATAATTTGATTGAATTTGTGATGTTGGATACTCTACATGTGCTATCGTTAAAATTATATGGTTTTCATTTTTTTTATTTCATGTATAATTATAATAATGTTATAATTATACATAATAATTTGCCATGACGTTAAATACGAATTTTGTAAATTTTGATCCAGGGCCACGTGAATTGTTAAAAATCGCGACAACGTCTTAATTGGCTTAATTGGTTCAAACGCAGCGGTTGCGGTTGCGGTTATGGGAGTTTGTGGATGCGGACGGTTGCAGTTTCTAGCGGTTTTAAGAGATTTGTACGATTGGTACTGCGGTTAAAAATTGGTGCGTTTACGGGTTACTTATGACTGGTTAACTACCAAATGTGGTAACAGTCAAATAATAAATTAACAATATTTACATTTAATATAATTATAAAAATATCAAAAATCATAAAATTATAATAAATATAAAATTTATATTTAGAAAGTTATAATTTTAATTTTTGAAAATTTATTGAAATTTTTTTTATTATAAAATTTTATAATATTAATTAAAATATAATAGATATATTTTAATATTTTCATAATCTCAATTTTAAATTTTTTATTAATTAATTTTACTTTTGTATATATATTGTTTTTTAAAAAAAAATTTTACCCTCCCGCAACCGTCCGCAACCGTCCGCAACCGCAAACGTTAGCTGGAGCCAGCTTTTGAATTTATGAGATTCGTAGCGGTTTGAAGCGGTTTATAGCGATTTGAGTGATTGTTGCAAACCGCCGACAACCGCTACCAACCGCAAAAGCTGCGTTTGGATTTAAATAAATAGTGACAATTTGGATTCTGACCCGCCCTTTTATTTTTTGTTTATTTTTTTTTGAGAAATTTAATTTTTGTATTTGTGTTATTTTTGTAATCATATTTGTTTTTAGTATTAATTTAATTTAATATAATTTTTGGTAACTATATTAAATATGTCAAATTGCATAATTATATGTCATATGTATATCAAAAATTATTTTTAAACTTTATTTTTAAAATTTGCAACATATTATATTTTCTTAGTAGTTACCTAACATAATTAGTCAAGAAAAATATTCGTATCCAAAAAATCTGACTCGGAATCGACCCAAAAATCAAAGTTTCATAATCTATTAGATTTGGCATATATACTTGAATGGTTCTTAAGAGATATCCGAAAACCAATATCAAATCCAACACGCACAGAAAACCGAACAAAAGTTTTGAAAAATATTTGAAAGATAATTTTTAATATATTTTGTTAAATATATATATGTAAATGGGTTAATAAGGTCTTCACTAAACATTTAACAAATATTTTTAATCGAATAACCTATTTAAAACCCGTTAAACTAAAACCCGTAGAATATATTTTTATAAATAATACTTCCATAATAATATCAACTGATCATGTTCCTAATTTAATAGAATAGATGGATTAAATAATTTAATTTTCTTATAAAAAAACTATCTAGAAAAATAAAATTTTTAAATAAATAGTGACAATTTGGATTTTGGTTAGATATGGAAGTTTGTTGATTTTAAATTTTGGGGTCACAGGAGTACATATATTTCAGGATAATGAGTTAGATATAGGAGTTGTATATATATTTCACGAAATTTGTTGTCATTTATAAAATTTGTTGCCTTTATAATAGGAGTTTAATTGGTTGTGTAAGGTGGTTACGTAAAATTCTTAATTGAGTTTAGTAGAATAGATTTTTTAATTGAAAAATAGAAGTTTTATATGTTTGTAGTCCTTAAAAATAGGACATTAGTGGTTATGGAACTGCTTTGTTATTGTTGTTTACGTTTTATTTAAAAAGTGGCAATCAAATTTTCCTGAAAAGTAGGATTTTAGAATTGCTAGAACTGCCGTGAAAATTTAATAGTATTGATAAAGTGATATAAGCAGTTTTATGTAGATGATGTATATTTTTTTTAATTGGACTCAACTATTATCAATGGGGCATGTTTCTGTTTTAATAGTATTGATTATTTTTAAAGTCAAATCGTTACAAAAATTATTATGTTAGATATTTTACAAATATGCCTTACTGTGTTAATAGAAATAATGTTAAAACTTTATATGGTATTTTCTGTTTAAAATTTTGAAATTTTAAATTTATTTTATTATTTTGTAATATTAATTAAATTGTTTTGTTATTATTTTCGTAAACCGATTTAAATCCAATAGATTCAGATTTAGACTTTGATCGATGACCATTTGATGGATAGAAAAATAAATAATGAACTAAGTTTTATTTGAAGAATTAGATAAATAAATAAAAATTGGAGAGAAAACTTTTTCTTGACAAATTTCTCTATACATAAAAGAATGAATGGAGAGGAACTACTTTAATAAATATAATTTATTAAAAAAAAATGGAGTGGAACTCATAGATCAATAATTTGCCAAATACTTCAATTTAGTTGATATAAAATTTGAGATATGTTGAATTTTTGTGAGTATTTCAATCTATTTTCACCTCGACAAGAGGCCAAACTTCTCATTTATTTGGAGGGACTAACAAGTTACACTGGTCCAAGACTTACAAAGTTGGGTTACAAATTATCAGGCTACACACATTCACGATTTTTTTTTTAATCAACGAATTAAAGATGTATTAAAATTTAAAAACGAATGAGCGTATTAAGTTGCATAAATACATGCACCAGTGATTTCTTTATAATGAAACAAGACATGCAGCCAATTTTGAATATTATTGAAGCAGCTTAATGCGTTCGAAATGGTAGCAACATTATTAATTAAACAAAATCTAAAAATGACATCAACAAAATACATACATACATCTATTTGAGTGATTTGTTAGCTGTATAATATGACAGGAACATGTATTGATGCATCTTCTCCCCCATTCATTCTCTCCCTCTCCTGGTTCTCCGTAGCTCTCTCCCTCTCTCAAAGAGGCATACAAAGCCAGAAAACATATTCTCCCAACGGCATTTTATAAGAGACGTCTTGATACGACCAAAACTGACTTGCAAGTTTATATAAAAAACGATTAAAGATCGAATCAAAACGCCATGGCCACGGCTAAAAAGCTATGTTTCATTGTCATTCTATCATTGTGTCTCCTAAATGTGGAATTCTCGCGTGCACAGGAGGACTCTCCATCACCTGCTACCTCACCGGAACGTGAGGCACCAGCACATTCTCCTCTTCCACCACCGTCTTCTTCTTCACCAGAATCACATTCCTCTCCCTCACCATCTCCATCACGGTCACCGTCACCATCTCCATCACGGTCACCGTCACCATCTCCATCACGGTCACCATCTCCATCACCATCACCATCACCATCACCATCACCATCACCATCACCATCACCAGAAGCGGTTCCCCTTCCGCCACCAGCTTCACCACCAGATTCTCCACCACCATCTCCTCAGCAGGAACCTCCTTCTCCATCTCCATCATCATCTTCATCTTCTTCTCCAACTCCTGAACCAGCAGCACCTGCTCCTGCTCCATCGGACGATGATGCTGATGATGATTCAGAGGAGACAGAGAATTTCCCTTCTCCGACCCCATCTCCTGCGCCGGCAGAAGAGGGAGATCCAGAGGACATCAAAGCAAGCGAGGATGGTGAATTCGAGCAAGACGGAGATGAAGACCGCGGGATGAGCGGATGGAAGAAAGCAGGGATCGCCATTGGAGGAATAGTTGGAGTAGGAGCCATTGCAATAGGAGCTCTTGTTTACAAGAAACGAAAAGATAACTTAGCCAGAGCTCGTTACACTTACTTCAACCAATCAGAGTTTCTTTAAACCTCCTTTCTTTTGTCTTTTCCGGAAAAAAAGAACATATACTAAAAAAAATCCTTACATTGTGTTTTGTTTTAATGTAAAAAAACGACAATAGATGTTTGCTTTGGTGATACATGATTGAGTCTTTGTCATCTCTTATAAAAAAAAAAGAGTTTTATTACCTATTGAGTAGCATTACCATTTCGCAGTGGTCGGTGTGAGGGAAAAGGTCAACGGCCATGGCTTTGACAGGCTTAAAAGGCTCAGAAGCAGGCATTTTCTTGGCTCTGTGTCGAGCCAACGCGGCGGTTCCCATCCTGCTTTGTCTTCGGTAGCCTTTGTTCTCTTGACCCGTTTTCTCGAATGACGGCGTGCAAAGCTCTATCGCGTTTGCCACTAGTGTTTCAGGGTTGCACGATATGTACCTGTTAGTACCAATGCCATTGAAAAACAATCTGGTGTTAGGATACATAAACAAAGTAACTTGAGTTGTGTTGAGTGTTTTGGGAGAACGAAACTAACACAAGCGTCTTCAACCGTGGATGGGTTCTCAGGGCTTTGATTACATCTGGATGAAGTCCAGGACGAGGTGGATCCACTATAGCAACTACGTTTTTGAATTGTGGTTTTGCAGATCGTTCCGGCTCAGAGGAGGAGGAGTCCTTCTGCTCATTGTTTTCTACTTCTGAGTTTGAGATTTCTTCTGCTGAGGAATTTTGTTTGTCGAGATCATCACTTGGAGGTTTGGCTTCTTCAGTTTCAGACACATCTAGGTATTCTGTAAGTAGAGAGCTCATCACATCCTCTGCCTGTAAAAATTAAAGCCAACGAATCACTACCATTAAGAAGAACCCATATGATTAAAGATAAATGGAACCAGCTACAGGGTATGGTATCATCAAACACATGCCTTTGAACATATGAACTTGCAGTTGCTTATGCCATTGATCTTTGCATTCCGCTCCGCATCAGATACAGCCGAAGCATTCATTTCTATGCCAATCACCTGTAAGAAGAGCCTAAGAGGTTTAGTACCGAACCAAATCATCAAAAACGATAAGGATTGTGTTAAAGTAGCAGACTCTTACCATGCCAACACGATGTGCTAATGTAAGCCCGATTGTTCCAGTTCCACAACATACATCAAAGAGCAAAGTGTCAGGACCAAGATCAGCCCAATCTCCAGCAAGTGAATACAACTTCTCCGCAGCGCATGTATTAACCTGGATCAACGATTTTGAAATCTATTACAACAACCAACACCACTTTCACCAAATTATCCTAAAGATGCATCGACCCTGAAGATTCAATTATCACCTGAAAGAATGCTGTTGGGGATATGCTGAACCGAAGGTTGTTGATGTGATCGTGAATCCGAGCTTCAGTCAAGACATTGGTGGACTGATCCTGATGTGTTGTTCCATTATCTGACACTGGAATAGGCAGCAACCGTAGTGGACAATCTGGTGGTGCAACGTTTGATATCCCTACGTGATCCTGAGCAAAGAAACCATAGATGTTTTTAATATTATACAATTTTTGTTTGGGATTTAATAAAGAAAATTGCGAGGATAAGTAATTTACTTGAACAACTAATACAGTCAGAGGAAGAGGTGGAGAGCTTGCTCTAGCTCCTTCAGCAAATGCTTTTGCCATTTCTTCAAACTCAGTCGCCACTTCAGCCTCGTCAGTATCCGTAGTACAAACCTGAACCATAAGCATAACCTCTGCAATTCTTGAATCGGCATCTTCATCACTTGAAACCACACCAGGTTTGCTCCCTTCTCGAACCTGAGATGTTTGAGCCAGGTGAAAAGAAATATTAAATTAGGTAAGTCATGCTAGAGCTATACAACATAACAGCAATACACATACCGTCAACTGTCGCCAGAAGCCACAGCTTTTAAACCTATTCCAAACAGGGAGCCTTGATTTTTCCAAGAAACTCTGAAAGATTGAAGCGTAACGGCAAGCAAGTTTCGAGATATTAGGACAGTTCACAGCTTCCTCCACTGCTGTTACACCCGCACTGGTGGAAGATTTTTGCATTAGTTCTTCCCATGACTATGATAAAAAAAAAAAAAAAGTAAACACAAGTCTCAGAGAAGAAAGTACTGTATATACCTAAAATTTCCGAGCATGAATCCAACAGTTAACTTCCCCTCAACGGAATATCCAGTTGAGAACTCACACTTGTTCCTGTAACCGTTCACAAGCGGTGATTCTATAATCCCCTCAAGCTTACATGAAAGACCACCTGAAATGGTTTAATATATGAATCAAAAGACTAATCCAAATCAAAATGGAGATCAAAAGTATAGTGTTCTTACCTATTTCTCTAGACTGAAGGACCCATTCTGGAAGTGATTTTCCATTAGGACAAGCTTTACGCGCATTCCTCGTCTGCCAATAAAATACATTATCAACAAAACTCACTCCGTTGAAGTTGAGAATACTAGAAGCAATCGCGGAAAATATGAAAGAGAGTATGAGAAAGTTCCTGACAAGTTTTTTAAGCATTTGCGCGATAGAAGCCTTCTTCTGTTCAAGCTGGTCCGCGTAAGACAGGTCTGCCAAGGGAGTCACGGCTTCGCGGGCACTTTTGAGTTTAGCAGCCGGATTCTTCGCTCCGTTCTTGTCGAATGTACGGGGAAGGACATCAGCCATCTTCAAACTCTTGTTATTCACATTTTTGCCTTCCAAAATCTGTAAATATTCAACAGACTCTCAGACAACAGAAAGAGAGGTATCTCATATCGAAAAAACTCGACAAAGGAAAGAAAAGCACCTCCACGCCGTTTTTCAATTGTTCTGCGTTCTCAAAAGTCAGGAAACCAACCATCATTCCTCGTCTTTTCTTCGCAAACTTGTATTCAACTCCCTGAGAAATGAATGAATCAGTCACTCAATCTATTCAATTTCAAAGGTAGATTCAACTACACTAACATGATCCTAGAACTTAAACCAAAGACTCTAAAGATCTTTCCAATGGTTATGTCCCAGATCTTCAAACCTAAAACACTTTACTCTAGACAACTAATCAATGGTTATGTTACAAATACGACAACCTTAAAGACTAAAACTTTACTCTAGGGAACTAATCAGTGGTTATGCTTGAGATTTTTGAAACTTAAAGCATAACACTTCACTCTAGAGAACTAATCAATGGTTATAATGGTGATCCTAAAGCTTTAAAGAATAAAACTTTACTCTAGAAAACTAATCAGTGTTTATGTTTATGATCCTAAAACCTTAAAGACTAAAACTTTACTCTAGACATTTAATCAATGGTTATGTTTGTGATCCTAAGACATTAAAGACTAAAACTTAGAACTAATCTCAAAGGTTATGTTTGGGATCTTAAAG
This sequence comes from Brassica napus, assembly GCF_020379485.1. Taxonomy (NCBI): domain Eukaryota; kingdom Viridiplantae; phylum Streptophyta; class Magnoliopsida; order Brassicales; family Brassicaceae; genus Brassica; species Brassica napus. Next base: position 15,191,072 of record NC_063440.1, read on the forward strand.
ACTGAAACTTTACCTGCTCTCGGAGAAAGGTCTTGAGATCATCTGATTGCCACTTTGTAGGCAAATGCACCAAACATTTACTAAGAGACAGATCATGAACACCTCCATCACCACCACCATCGTTATCATCCATCATCTCCTCCGTGAACATAACGTCACCCACTTCTTCTTCCTCTTTCACGGCATTCTCCGACATCATCTTCGCCTTCTTACCCCGCTCGGAGGTCGGGTCCCACGTGTTATCCGGTTTCTGACGGAGCTCATTCTCGCCGTGAGCGTACTTGCACGCGGCTCCGTGGCTGCACGAGCCCTGACGGCGGAAGTAGGAGCAGAGGCTGGTCTTGAACCACGGCGAAGGAGTGGAGGATTCGAGATTGGTGGTCTTCTCGTCGTCGTCGCGCTTACGTTTCTCCCCCACGGCTTCGGCGTCATTGGAAGATGGGATTGGGTCGATGGGAGCGGTGTCGGAGGGAATCTGGGATGTCAGGGTTTCGGCGGCGGAAGGGAGCTCGTCGAGTGAAGATGACGTCATTGGGAGTGGGCTTGTAGAGACGATAGAGAAACGGTAAGGGTTTTTAATTAGAAGTGGGAGGAGAGGAGTTACCAAATGTTATTAGATTCAGACCATTAAACCCTTTTTTAGAAAATCGAATTGAATTGAACCGACCGGTCCAACCGTGACTCTTTTAATTACCCTAGTTCTGTTAAGGTGACTTTAACCAACAACAAGACTGGGCACTGGGCAGGGCCAATAAGGTTATGCTCCTGTCAGTGTCTATTTTTCTTCAGATTTGATCGAAACTCATGATTTTTTTTTTCAGTTTTTCTCGCTTGTCGTTTAGATTTGCGAATGTTATGCCGTCTATTTTTGAGCTAAATTGGCCTTTTGGGTTTTCTTAATGTTGTTTGCTCTTAACTCCATGAGAAAAGGATTGCCATGAAGTTCAAGTAGTGATCAGTCATGGCTAAAAAGTATCTTGATACAACATTTTTTTTTGTGTCTACACTCTAAGAGTAACAAATAGCTACAAAAAGAGAACTTTTTTAATTCCTGCCAAATTTATTTGAATTGACGACTTCATATTATCATCCATTTCATTTGCTTTATTTTAAAACAATTACATATCATATCAAATCTGCGGAGGTAAAAGGAACATGTCACTCATGCACAAACAGCTTCCACAGCTAAGCTCTTGACGACGCCATGACAAGGCTCTCCGAAGACTCTTGTCGAGACTTCAACTTTGCAACTCCTTGATCCAACACACGCCTGCCACACATGACAAAAACTCCAACTATAAATAGGAAGCAGTCAAAGTCATAGACAGAGCAGAAATAAATGAAACCAAACCTTTTGAACCACGGAGAGAGATCGGGCGCTATTGCAACGGCCGTGGCTAAAACTACCGCAACTACCTGTGGGTGTACCGAAGCTTGCAAATCTTATAGAAGATATCACCTGAGTGGAGACAGGGCATTTTAAGGAAAGAACCGCCGGACTAGTTCTGTTTGAGAACTTGGAGTCCGAAGTCCACGTGTCCACAGGAGCTGGATGAGACTCTGACACCTTCAAACACAAGTTGCTTCCTGTGTGTTTAGTTGCAAAAGATATCTTTGTCGGATCTCCACCCATTTCTTCCAACAGAACAAGAGTGTTCCCGCTTGGTTTAATCCACGAGCGAGGCACGTGATACCTGTACAAACCAACAATGGTCATATCGTTATTATATAACTCAGGTTTAACGAATCAGCTGAGATAGATGTAAAAGATGGTTAGTAGTACTTACAATGTCTGCGAAGGTTTTCCACAGTTCTTGAGACATTTGTCATTGCGGTAAGTTCCTCTATAGTTGCATGACCCTACGCAACCATCGGTTCGTGCAATACTGGTCGGCCAGTACCGACCTATGCTCTGTCCGTTCACCCACGCAATGCCTTTTCCTGTGCCTGTGAAGTCTATAGCTACTGGTTCACTCCCAGAAGGAGCGTCAAATGTTGTCTGAGAAACATAACAAGATATTATTAAGAGGCTGACAAGAAAAGACAATAGTTCTTTAAAACATAACAAGAGATTATCATCACCTTGTACCAAACTAGTGGCTGGTTAGTGGGCAAAGGAGAGTTTGAAACCCATTCAGAAGAATCTCCACTTCCTAAACCTGTGTCTTCCCCTTTGAGTCCAACCTATAAATCAACCGCCGTTAGAACTTGAAAAAGTAAGAAGGTATGACAAGAGATTCTTGTCGTTGATCAAAATGCAACATACCTGATAAGTCCATTGGTGTGATGACAAATCCATTGAGCTACCAGTTTTCGCGCTGTTAAGTGACACAGGACCGGTGATTCCTGCTCCAATTATGTCAAAGAAAGCTCCATAGTTCTGAGGATTAAGTTTAGCTTAATTAGTTGAGTTAATCATGCCTATATAAACATTTAGTAATGTTTTGGTGATTAGAACCTACCGCAAGCCCTACGGTCACACTAAGAAGATCAATTGTGTTCTTCCCAGTTACAAGATTAATTGGGATGTCCAAAGAAATATTTGTCCTGTCATTTCCACTTCCTACAAACCAAGAATCAATGCTACTCAGTTGCAAAATTCACTTCATCTCATTGTGAAAACTTAAAGAGTAACATATATATATATATATATATATACCTGCAAGTTTTCCATTTATAAAAGCATACACCACTTGGCCTATGGATTGGATGTGAAGGACAGCTTTGGATCCTTCATCAAGGAAAGTCTCATCGCCTTTAATATCCATCCTGTTTTAGATTGAAACACATGGTAAGACTTCTGCTTTCTGTAAGAAGAGAAAGAAACAGCTCAGGTATACTCTATATACCTCAGTGAGTACCACAAGTAGTCGCTTTTATCAGCTGTAGTGTTAATCTGCTCCAACAATCCAGGTTTCACCAATGCATCAGCCTCGGATATTCCAATAGGTTCTTTTATGTGACTCCATTGTGATCCTAGTTCCGCAGACGAACCACCATCTGGCTTTAATGATTGACGAGCAAATGCGGTAGACTCCGTTGCAGAATTTATCTACATATTCAATATTGGTATCAGTTGTTGCCATGTGGGAATAATGTTTAAAGACATGCTAATGAAACGGACCTTTGCTGTGTTGAAAGCAACATTCTTGCAATCCGGCAAGATGCTAACGGACCATGCAGGCAAGCGATATGATTTGCCATTGAAAGTCACAGTTGCATCAGATTGTGTGCCGATGTTTGCAAGAAAAGCAGCGCATGATCCAGATGAAGTTTTGTATACAGCTGCCTGTGAAGTCACAAATCATATATGTAAAATGATTAAAAATCAAAGCATGTTGCATGCAAGAAGTGGAGTGACATTGAAGTTTTATTGTTATTACCTCCAAATTTGAACCTAACGAAGTAATTTCTGGATCTGTAGCAATCAAGGCGTCTTCACAAAGCTTGATAGCCTTGTGTAGATCTCGCAAGTGTCCCCATTTTGGTTGTCTCAGAAGTCCTGCAACAACAACAAAAAATAAATCAACGTCTCTTCAGTAAATTCACAGACAACTAGAGATCCAAGAAGAAAAGAAAGACATCCAGTGGTGGAGAGTCCTCACCATACTCATCAATGGGAGCATCATAGTCATAACTAGTAGAGATTAAGGGTCCTCCACTTGTTCTTTCAAAGTTTGTTCCACCATGATACTGAACAAGATACCAAAATAAAAATAAAAATATTGTAAGAAAAGCTCGAGTATTAATCAATAGCAACAAGAAAGTAGAACATAATAAAAAAAACAATTGGCTTCTTGTGTTTCAATTAATTACCATGTAATAGTTCTGGAAAGTTCCACCTCGTTGGAAAAACCGTGCGACCGCAAATGCAAGATCTTCAACTGGCCTGTAAGGGGTCGGTTCTCCAAAACCAAGGAACCTAGTCGTCCCAGATGATATACAAGAAAGTGATGAGTTAAATGCAAATTTAGGTAAAGTAAAAGAACCAAGAGACTCACCATCCACTCCAATTCTCGGTCCACATCTTAGGTTTGTTGTTTGAGTTGGGAGTAAACTGGTCACAGTAGAAACCGTTGCATGTGTTGATCTACCAAGAAAAAAAAAATAAGAATGTCTCAATCAAACACTTTCCTATTTAAAGAAAGTAGTGGAATGTTTAGGAAACTGACAATGGGATCAGGAGCATCTCCTTGTTGGCACATGTTCCAGGGTACTCCAGTATCTAGTGAAAGAGCCATAGAAGCAGACCACTTCATATAACTTTTACCAGCAGCACCATAAGCTGAATCAATATTCCCGTATTCATTCTCAATCTGACATCCAAAATCATGAAAACAAAAAAAAACAATTGAGAAAATCCTGAGAAATGTTACAATTAGTAATGTGAACAAAAATTCTTCACAGAACAAACCTGGGAGAGAATGATTGGGCCTCCTTGTGATGCATATAGCTTTTCTTGCTTCATCAGATCAACAATCTTGGCAGTGAACCGCTGCATTTCCGCCTGCAAACACACAAAGACTAAAACATTATACATTTTCTCACATGATAATTTAATAACACATTCACCTAAACCATACCTTAAATGGTTCGTTGTCAGTTCGAAACTTAATTCCAGGAACAAAATGTAACCACACTGGGAAACCACTGTTCCACAAAGTCCACCATTTCAAAAATTAATCATCCGATATTTTAATAATAAAATCCCTAAAATTAATCAAAAACAGAGTGGTATCCAGAAGAAAACCACATTTTATTACCCGTAATTCCATTCTGCGCAAGCATAAGGACCAATTCGTAGATGAACGTAGAGACCAGCTTTAGCAGCAAGCTTCACAAATTTTACTAAATCATATCTTCCTTCAAAATTATACTGCAAAAATAATTTCACCCCAAAAATATTAAAAAAAATAGAGTTCGGACAAAAGAACCAAAAGCACAAAACCCAAAACAGAACCGACCTTGTTCTTCTCAGGCTCGTGACCATTCCAGAACACGTACGTCTCTATAACGTCCAAGCCACCGTCCTTTGATTTCTGTATAAGGTCTGGCCACATCTACCACAAATATCAAAAAATAAAGGTTCAGAAAAAAAAATATATTGTTATAAGTAACTGGTAACATTTCTGTATATACGTAGCCGTATATATGTATAGGTGTGTAACAGTGTAGTTACCTCAGGAGTGCTACGAGGATAGTGAATTGAGCCAGATATCAGAATCTTCCTTTTCCCGTCGATTACAAGAGCACGGTGGTCATACGTCACGGTCGCCGCCGTTGCCGCCATCACTATCACAAGAATAAGTAGAGAAACAATCTCTACCTTCTTTCCTCTTACCATTTTCGCTGCAATTACCATCATCCAGTTATTCAAGATCGATAAGATGTCTTGATTTACTCCTTTTGGAATCTATATATAAGCAAGAAATGGCTTGAAGAAACAGATAAGGATCCTCTTTTGCTTTTTTTTCTTTTTTTCTTGCTTCAGCTGTTGCTTTGCCGCTTTGTGTTACCGCAATTTCAACTTCTTGCTTCCGATGACAATCAACTACACAGATTTATAAAAAAAAATATTCGATTAGAAGATAGACATTGGATTGCTTTCTTGATGATTTATATGGATAAGCTCTGATTATTACCGCATTGTTTGCTTATTCTAAGGAAGAAAAAATGGCGTTACGCAGGTGACTGATAAGCTATGCGTATACGTTTTGCTTCGTCGTCGTCGTTTGGATTTTCTTTGAGAATAATGGCGGGGTAGGGGAGGTTTAATAAGAAAAATGGGATTAGTAATGTAGTTATTAAAGTTTAACTAGAGATTTTTTCCGCGCTTCGCGCGGATTGTGTCTTATAAATTTATTTTATTTATAATATTATTTGTCAATTTTTTTCTTTTACATTAACTTCTTGTTTTTCTAATGTTAGTTTTTATTAATTTAAATTTATATGTTTATAATTTTTCATTTTTGTTGTTGTAGATGGAGAATTATATTTTTTATTGATGGTTTTTTGTATGTGATAAACTTTTTGAAATTTTAAAATAATATTATATATAGTACGATTAACACATTAAAGAAGAGAAACATATTTAGGCACATTTTATACAGGTTTTATATGCATAATTTTAAACATTGTATATGTATATATTATAAGTTTGAAACATGTAAATGCTTTCTAAAGCAAAATACTTGTTCTGAGTTTACATAACTTATCGAAAGTTTTATCTCTTTTTAAATTCAAATCACAGAAAAAATATATTAAAAAGTTAGTATAGATGGTTTTTTTTTGCTTTTAAATCAACACTGAAAAATTACATGAATCAGATAACAACAGTTTTATAAACAACTGGATAAAATTTGACCGAGCCAAAGATTTTCACACAATATGTTCTTTCTTCAAATTGCGAAGAGCATATAGGCACAAGAAAAAAAATCATAATTTTTGTTTTCACTTATATAACATTTTTTCTCCTTTACACACGGAGTTTATTACACTGCTATAAGCAATGGAGAACTCTATTCATATAATATTCACATCTATGCATTTTGACAAAGAAGAATTTTAGCCATCTTTAGTTTCAGAATGGTCCAACTTCAGTCATATACACTATATTTTCTCTATGATTCAAATCTTACAATTTTAATATATGTACAGATTTCCATGTGAAAAAGCATGCACGCTATCTATCATTCAACCTATTACTTTTTCTAAAGTAAACACTATAATCTTCGTTTGGTTAACTCCATAAACTAATCTCTTTGGATCAGTTTACTAAAAAATATGGATACTAATGTCAGAAAAGAATATAAACACTATCAACAACAAATATTGGCACAAAACTATTTGGTTCAATGAACATATTCCACTTAATGTGTTTATATCAAGGCTGGCTTTGCGGAGAAGACTGCCAACCAAGGATCGCTTGAGGCGTTGTCTCAGGAACGTGCGTCCTTTGTAATCTGGAAATAGAGACTCACCATCATCTCTTCTTTGAATGCTCTTTCTCTCGCTTGATATGAGAGCTTTTTGCTCCTGAAGTTTGGATTTCTCCTCCGGCTGATCTATACTTTGTTGCAGCCTGGATCAATCAATCTCGCGTCAATGCAGATGCGCATGCTACTCCAGTCATCAAGCTCTACTTTCAGTCAGCCATCTACCTGCTGTGGAAAGAGTGTAATGCTCGTGTGTTCACAGCTGACTCCTCACCTTCATCAGTTATCCTTGCCTCTTTCGACCGTATGATGCGGTGACCGTCTCCTCTCTTACCCGGCAAGTTTTCCTTTCTCCTCTTCTCTACTTCTTTTTATCTTTCTTGTATAAGACTTCCTTAAGGTTTTTTTTATCTTGAGTTGTTGTTGGTTGTTTTTGTTTCCATGTTGTAATAAGTTGTTTAAAAACAATAGTGTAACCTTTTAGAAAATGATAATCTTAACATCTTACAAAAAAAAACAATAAATATTGACTTATTTATGTGAATGCATATTTTATTTTAAATCATTATAATGGACAAAGAAAACACCATAATCTGTACAATAAATTTTTTTAGATTCACCTCATCATACTCACCATTTTACCATTTTAGTTACATAATTTTACATGAGCTTCTTCACCCTTCCCGGTTATTTTCTCTTTATTTATAACTACAATATAAAGTTATAAACTATATATATTATAAATTAATAATTTATTTACCCTTGAAGTCTCACGATTAAAAATATAACATAATTCAATATAGATATATGATTCTATTAATAAATTAGCAGTTACAAATTTGAAATTTCTAGAAATATCAAAAGTCATATGTTAGTTAATTATCTTCTAAATGATATCTATTTCTAATTCTTTTTTGATGAGAATATTTTGGCTGAGGTGGATAGTCTCAAAAGCCTTGAATTTAGTCCCTTTTATATAGTAGGATTAAGGTTTTGTAGAGTGACGAAGACGCGCGTATAGTAGCCTAGGCACGAAGCAAGTTATATAAAGGCGTTCTTGGGAGAGAAAGAGAGCGGAGGGTGGCAGAGATCGAGTGCTTCTCAGAGTTCTCTGTTACAGTGGACCCATGATTTATTAGTTTGAAAGAAGGGAGACACGTGGTGGTTACTGGTCGAGAAAGTCACCAGAAAATGATGGGACGAAGAAAAATGTTAACTATGACTTACGAGGCCTTCCTTTCCCGTTTGAGTTCGAATAAGGCGACTATTCGAAGTATTCCGAGTTTTAAAGGTTTTTATTTTCTTCTTATCAACAAATTTGCAGGTTATTATTGTATATTTAGATAATTTAGGGTGTAACTGAATTATAATATTTTGGAATAAAATGACGTGTAATGGTTGAATTCATTAGTTCCACAAAAAAAAATTTCATTTGCTATGAATGGAATGAAATGGTCATTCCACTTTCCAAAAATAATTAGATAAAATATAAAAAAAAAAATTTCATAACAAATTTGTTTATGAATAAATGGAATGAAATCTATTTTATTTTTTGCAGTATTTCATTCATATCATTCCATTCTTTTTTGTTTCATTAATTCCATTTTTTGCAGTATTACATGTGATTTACAAAATTCTAATGATAAGATCATAAGAGTCTCTTATCCAATTTAAACTAGAAGTTTTGTTGAAAATATAAGGTTGTGACTGTATGTACGCTATAGCGATAATATTTTAGGTGAAAAAATTATTTACTTTGACTTCAGCTATTACTAATCCAATCAGTTGAAAATGTTTTAATTCTTTATCGCTCCTTACTGTTTAAAAAATGTTCTATTTTTTCCTCCTGCTCTAGAGTAAAAAAAGCATTGCGCTGTGTTTAACTTTTTCCTGTTTTCTATTACACTATTTACTCTTTAGTTTTTCCACTCATTCTCTCTTTAATTATTTACTCCAAGTAACGCTAGTACTAACCGATCAAACCCTAAATGTAAAAGTTGCTACCAATGTTTTTTTTTCCAACAACATGCAGTATGTTGATTTAAAGTTTGACTATTGTTGTATGCACTAACAGTCATACTGCATTTTATTTTTGGGAAAATCGCATAAAAAACTTTGAAAGTGTTATCTACTAGCATTTTAAATCTTGAAGTTTTTTCAGTAACACTTTTAACTTTCAAAGTGACATTTTTATCATAAAAACCCTGCAAAGAAGAAAAATGACCGGTTGAACAGGTTAAAAACAGTTTTTTTTTCAAAAATAATTATTTAATTAATAAAATAAACAAAAAAATTAATAAAAATTGAAAAATTAAACAAAAAACTCATAAATTAAAAAATTCAAAAAATAAATAAGATCAATTTAAAATGGAGAAAAAAAAATCATAAATTTCAAAAAAAATGAAAATTCAAAAAAAAAAATTCATTTGAAAATGAATTTTTTTTATCAACATTCATTTTTAAATATAATGTCAGAAATTATCATTGGAGATATGCCAAAAACCGTATCATTGGAGATATGCCAAAAACCGTTATTTTCGACATATCTCCAATGATAATTTCCGACATTATATTTGAAAATGAAAAAAAAAATTTGAATTTTCAATTTTTTTGAAATTTATTATTACTTTTTCTCTATTTTAATTTGATCTTATTTATTTTTTAATTTTTAGTTATTTTTTATTTAATTTTCTAAAATTTTATTTATTTTTCTCACTTTTTTTCAATTTATGAGTTTTTTGTTAAATCTTTCGATTTTTATTAATTTTTTTGTTTATTTATTAATTAAATAATTATTTTTTGTAAAAAAAAAACTATTTTTAACCTGTTCAGCCAGTTATTTTTCTTCTTTGGAAGTTTTTTATGATAAAAATGTCACTTTAAAGGTTAAAAATGTTAGTGAAAAAAGTTCAAAGTTTAAAGTGCTAGTAAATGACATTTTTAAGGTTTTTTATGCGATTTTCCCTTTTATTTTTATCTAATGCATTTATTTTGTTTTATCTAGTGCATACACTTATATTTTCAGTTTAGTTGTCCTTGCACTATATTTTGTATGCACTGTATTTTTATGAATAGTTACAAATCTACCATCATTTATTTCTAATAAAACCAAATATTATAGATAGACCATATACGAAGAGTTCTAATTTTACATAAATGAAAGATAAGTAACACCGTGACTATGATACCATGTCACAGTCCATGCGTTTACACCTCAAATCATTTTGGTGTATGAGTTGATCAACTCACGTTCTTATGTTTTTTAGTTCTTTTTATTAAAATTTTAATACGTGTCAAACAAAAACAAATCAAGACAAATCAATATATCACAAGATTTTGATAAGGAAGCCAATCCCAGTAATGATAAATGTTGGTTATTATCAGGTCATAATTCGAATAGAAAAATAACATAAACTTTAGGCTTATCGTGTCTGTGTGTAGTGTTACTGGTGAGTGGTGACAAATGACAATATCACCTCGCCATCAGATAATGTTGGTTCCAACGACTTAAAAAGACTGTGATGCACTAATAGCTAAGAGTCAGACCACTGCGTTCACCACCCACTGGAATCTGTTTTCTCTTTTTATAAATGAAAAAAATCATGGTAAATCGACTTTCAACACGTCAATAAATGAGATATCTCATATCTGTCGGTGCGTCTACTAGTATTAATATTTGTCGCCTTTTATTCCTTTTTGTTAATAATGAAAATGCTGGTGTCTAATTATTAGGTTGGTTTCGATAAATGTTTATATTTGCCTATTAATATGAGTCATGAAAAAACAAAGAATGAAAGTTAAAAAGAGAATGCATCTATTATGTTGGACCTAACATTTATTTTGTAATTTTTTTTTTAAATTGAATACACATTTCTACTTTATAGTTAAATCTACACTAAATCACTAATTTTTTTTACACTATTATCCATGTTTCCAAAAAATGTACTATTTTCTTTATATTACTATTCATGTTTCCAGACAATATTATAATTAATTTTGTATTCAGATAATATAAATATTAAATATCATCTTTTAAATAATTATTTAGATAGATTAAATAATTAAAAAATTAAATAATTTATAAAACAACGAAAAGTAAATAGAACTTATTTTTACACGTTTAAATATTACAAAAACATTTCAGTCAATGATAAATCAATTAAATTAATGGTTTATTTTATTTATACTTTCTAAATAATGGTTATATAAATTATTTAAGTAACACAATAATTCAATAGTAGCCACTACATAAATATATATATATATATAATGGTTATACATTGTACAATAAATATAATAACAAAACTAATTATAAATTTGTTCAAAATATATTTTATCTAACAAATGCTTAACACTAATTGTTAACAACAAATTTAAACCGATTATAATATAAACCAATTTTTTAACAAAATAAATTACATAAAAAATCATAATAAAATTAATTAAGCTATATAAAAGGAGTAATATGATCAAGAAATATTTATAATTCTTAATGATTTTTTCTATCATTTTCTATATCAAACTTTTGTAGAAACATTGTAATTTCATAAAATTGCAAAATAATGAATTTAAAATTTGGATTAAAAGGTGACAAATTATGAAAATATAAAATTTAAATCAAATTAGATTACATATTTGTCATCCATCGATTCAATCGATTAGTTTCGGATTTTAGTGACTTTTTTTAAATATGGATATTTTTAAAAAAACCTAAATTGAATTATTGGATCACCGGATTAACCGGTTTGATTGCGGATTCGGTTCAAATTTAAAAGCACTCATTTAAATACTCAAAATTCTTATAAATTAACAAATTATTTGTTAAATCATTAGTAAAAAAATAATTATAAAATATCATGTGCTTTGCAAACGCGAGTCAAGATCTAGTTTAACAGATAAAAAGTACATCAAAAACGAAATTTAATGTGTTTTCAATTCCTATGCGACAATTAAGTATTTTTTATTAATAACATCAGCTATGCTTATTTGAATTAGTTGATGACACAATATTATGCTACCACGAAGTACTAAACTACAAGTTATAGACAATAAGCACCATTTATTAGCATAGAAATATATATGATTTATGTTATTAATTAGTACATGCGCCAAACAAAGCATAGTGGTTCGATAGGCAATAAAATAGAATTGTCACACTTTGTTGGTCATCAGTTAGGATTTTTGGTCATCAACCAAACGAATTGGGATTCAGTAACCTAAATAAATAAATAAATAAAGTTGTTAGAAGAGAATATAAAATAAGATAAAAGGGAGTATTATAAATGGTGAGCGTTGGGGATGATTGTCGTTGTCTCAACAGAACAACAACATGTGACGCGCGTTTCCATGAATCGTCCGTGTTTGGTACGATTATGAGCACAGCGACCTCATTCTCACCATTTACTCACAAGTCGCTCACTCTATTTTCGTTATTTTTACTTCATATAATTTTCATTTTATATATATATATATATATTTATTTTTTGATAATTTTTTTTTTCATTTTATATTAACAGTTTATTTTATTTATTTATTTTTGTATACCATCCATGTCATTCGTATGCAAATTATCCACCTAATCCAGGGTGAGTGCCGTAATCATATAAGTTCTGTGAGGGTTGAATTCATATTTAAATCATTTTATTAACATACTAATTTCTTTTTGATATTTTGATTTTCTTACTTAATATTTTTATTGATGTTAGGAATAAATACTGACAAATCTGATGTTTTTTCCATGCATTTTTCGTTTTGTTTTAAAGCTTCAGTGGATCAATAGTCATTAGCAACAAAAAGAGAGTTTTGGGCTTTATACCCACTTATAATAGAGTTATCCCACACATGTTGCAACAACAAAACACCTAACTGTTTATTTTTCTACTAGAGAACTTGATTTTCATCCACGCTATTTCTCGTATTGCAAAATTTTGGATGCTGCCAAATAATTTCGTTAAAAAGAAAGTTTGGAAGATTTATTTTGATTGATACGCCATAGAAGAAAACTCTTTTGAACCTTTTTAGAAGTTTGTAACATAAACATAGGGCTGTTCAATATGGTAAAACCGAACCGTACCGAACCGAACCGAACCGAAATAGACAATATGGTTTGGTTTTGGTATATACCATATAAACCGAATGGATATAATTTTATAAAAACCGTAGGATTTGGATATGGTTTGGTATATAACCGATTAAACCGAATAAACCGAACAAAACCGATTAAAAGTAGAAACATGTAAATATGTATCTATTTTATAACAATACATGAAAATATATTTGTTACATAAGTTAAATTTGTGTTAATAACCATTACCATAATTTTATAGTAATAAAAAACCTTAATTTGTAGAACACTTGAACTATAACTAAATAACAATACATCGCAATTCAGATATCTTATTTTTTAAGTCTTTTTTTTATTTTTTTGCTTTATTTTAGTCTTCACTAAATTAATATGAAGATTATAAATTTGATGGACAATAATTAATGGAAAATTTTCAATTGAAAAAGCATGACTTTAATGAATACTAAATATGGAAGAGTGGAAAAACTTTTCTTTTATGTTTTTGTTTTGTTTCATTTTTTTTTTCAAAATTTCAAGCTTTGATTTTAGTTATAGATTTGATTATTTTATTGATGGTAGAAGCATTTTTATTTTTTTGTTCATTTATTTGAACATGTAATATATTTTTAATAAATGACGGTGTTCACAATATGACTCTAAAATTCATATAATATGATCTCAAACAAAATAATTATGTTTTTTGGTATAAAACCGAATAAACCGAAAACCGACGGTATATAAACCGAACCGAACCGAAGTAAATATGGATTTAGAATGGTAGTTATATTTTACTAACCGAAATACCGAAAACCGAAAATAACCGAACCGAAACCGAACCGATATCCGGATTGAACATAAACATAACCGCTTCAATTAAGCAACTTTCTCAACGAGAAATTTCATTTTATTTATGACAAGACCTATAAACCAATGTTTCAAGAAGTCCAAACTACCTTCCAGTTTCATAAAAATCTTCATAAGAACCAGTGTCTAACTGACAGAGCTCTTCATCTTCAGTGTCTGAACAACTTATATCAAGCTTATTTCGGTGGTGATCACATGATTCACCACCTGATTCCGATGGAGAATCATCCAAGATAGACAGCGGATTCCTGTTAATCGGGTCATCCTAAAGAGCAACATGCCTGTAGTATAGTTCAATTTCCTTCTCTGCAACTGCTATGAAGTGTTTCACCGACTCAAGAGATTGTTCGTACTTTGATTTTTCATATGCCTACAAAGGAAACAAGTAACGTGTTAAGCAAGTAAAGGTTCTACCTCCTATTCATCTACAGAGTTTGAGTACTCACCCTTTTCTTCGACAATGTATCGATAGGAGACATAACATTTGGCTGAACGTAACCTTTCCCTCTATAAAATATGCTCGTATCATCGCCGACTATGTTAACAGGCACACCACCACTCAGTTCAGCAAGCTCCTCCGCGTACTGTTGCACTTGTCCCGCCTTACTGTTATTGCAGATAACCTTAACCGTCTCATGCTTCTTCCAGTGCAAATGCATGTTTAGAATCACGCCACCGAACACTCCTCTCCTCCCAATCGGCACGTAGTTAGACCTTTTCTGACCCATCTTCTTCAGGTAGAAACGCTCTTCTCCGGTGATCTCATGGGGTCTAACCTCAGGTCCCTCCGCTTTAGCGACATCGTACCGTTTCAGTTTCTCAATCAAGTAACGGTGTCTTTGTCCTGCGTTAAAGAGGAGCCGATATGGTGACGCCGTCAAATTGAGCTTCTTGTACTTGAAAATACTATAACGCACTTGCATTATTTTTTATATGATTAAATTTCTTTTTATTTTATTACTAGTGGTATTCCGGCGCGTAGCGCCGGGTTCGTATGTTTTATTCTCTGTTATTCTTTGTTTAGTTTTGTAAAATATAATGGTATAAATTTATATTTATATTGGTGTGATATGTAACAATTATTGTTAAACATATGTTTCAAGATTTCTTTTTACTTATTTCATTCCCACAGTTATGTTCTCAGGTTGCTAATACAAACAAATCACAGTCGTGTCCTACAGTTGACATTTATCCATTGAATGTGAGGGAGTGGAGGAAGTGGGGAGATGACGTAAATGCGATCATTATTGGGCGATTGAATGATAGCCTAAGGCCGTCGGTGTTGTATAAACCAACGGTCGCAGCGGCTTCTTTTAGGTCAATAAATTGCAAAGGACGGCCCAATGGACTGTAAGGTTTTAAATTTCGGGCCAGCGTAACAAAAGTTCAGTGTAATAGATTTTCAAGTTAAATATTGGACTGCCACGTGGCGGAAAACGC
This sequence comes from Brassica napus, assembly GCF_020379485.1. NCBI lineage: Eukaryota > Viridiplantae > Streptophyta > Magnoliopsida > Brassicales > Brassicaceae > Brassica > Brassica napus. Next base: position 15,206,375 of record NC_063440.1, read on the forward strand.
CGCTCCCTATTTGCTGAGCTGGATAGCCTAAGGAGAGAGACAACTCTCCTTTATATATAAAGATAATCAGTTTGTTTGTTTATTTATTTTTTCATAGTAGAAATATAGTTTTGTGGAACGTAAAGGAGAACAGCAACATCAACTGAATGACGACTTGAGGTCCTTTGGATTTACAAAATCAATGTAAATTAGATTTAGCATTATGGCTTCAACAATGTTAGGAGTAAGGCAATGTGCCGTTTGACGAATTCATTGAATGGATAGATGTCAAATTAGTAGCCCGACAATTAAAAATAAAGTCTCAAATATGAAATCATGAGCCAAATGTGAAATTGAAGGGTTGGGGAGTAAACAAGATTTTGTGAACTTTGGAACTATCCATTTATGTTAAGTATATTGACATGTTATTTCCCATTCTATTTTTTTTAGTGTTGTTCAATTCAGATATATTTGTATTTGTGTTTATTTGATGATTAATGGTAAGTTCACTTTCACATTATGAGTTATGTTTTACTATTATATATCTTTTCATATTTTGGCTTCCTAGATTCCTAATTATTAGAGATATTTCACTACCGATACTAAAAAATGGTTACTGTTGATTTATATTTTTACGAAAAACTAAACAATGGAAATTAATTGTTCATTCAATGAACTCTCAAAATGACTTTAGAGGAAAGGAAAATATGTTTTTCTCTGAGTTGCATGCATGTACTTGTCTAAAAGTCTTTTGCTTTTATCTATAGGAATTTTTTTTGACTCTTTGGTGCAGTCTCTCTCTCTCTCTCTCTCTCTCTCTATATATATATATATATATATATATATATATATATATATATATATATATATATATATTTATTTTAGTTATTAGTAACATTGTTAAGTTTTAGGATGGAAATATGTTAAGAACGAAACCATCGTGTGCGTGCATTTGCATGGACTTCCAATGTAAATCTGTGGTTGGATGTTAGATAGCTACTATTGTGTTTTTTCTCTTCTCTGACCATACTTAGGTGACTTGGATGGAGAAAACATCACCCTTTCATTAAGTTTGTAGGACACTGTTGTTTTCTGTTAGTAAGCTGACCAAAAGTAGCGAATAAGCAAAGCAAAAGTCTTGAATAAGTGCAAAGTACGAATTTATTGTGCGCATTATTTGAAAACATAGCAGGTATATCAAGACTTGCGAGTAAATAGGGTCGTAATCTCTGAAACTTGAGAAGTTTTTGTCATTTTGACTTGCGAGCTGATGTGAGCAAGGCCAGTAGCTACCAATGAGCTTCATTCCCTCAGAACTCTTGCAGAAAACATATGTGGCTCCCGGTATATCATCGTCAGGGTTGTGATTGTCTCCCTATCAACACACCATTTAATGTCACTTTTCAGATGATTATAGATGAAAAGGCATTCTGATAACGATGGACTTACGTGTATCCCAATGTTAGATAGCTACTACTGTGTCTATATCAGTTGCGATCGAAGAGCGGAGATAGTGAATGTCTGATAGTTGGAAGAGAATTTGAATTTGGACGGCTGCAACTGAAAAGTGTAGGCTCTACTGACAGCAGAGATGCGGGAGACATTAAGGGAGATCGCAACGGGTCCTCCACACTCGGGTCATGCTTAAAAATAAGAACCTAGTACGGTATTGACCTGTGGTGATGAATCAAGCTCTGGCACCGTTACTGTTTATATTTTCTGAACACATCCATACATCGAAGAACTTGAGAAGCAATGACCATTAGATTAACACAACATGTGGTGAATAATGTGTCATGTTTGAGTAGGCGTCTATGATGAAAGTGTAAGTAACAGACTATTATTTGAGCATCTTACTTGTCGAGGAACCAATAACCAGCACAGGTCTCATTGACGAAGTTGAATTGAGTCTCATATGTTGCATTAAAGAATACACGTTTGCCACATGAATGGTTGCCTTTCCAGGTGGGTTAAGGAGGAACCACATGTTAATTGTTCCAAAATTGAGTTATCTGTCACAAGGTGAAACACATGGTTAGAAGGATCCTCAGAAAAAATAAAATTCAGTAAACAAAGCAAACTTACAGACCTGAGCACGAATCAAGTGTTAGATATGATTGTTTCTGCTAACTGACTCTGCATATTGATTTGTTTTTGCTGCTAACTGAGCCAGAAAAGCACTATGCTTCTTTAAGGTCATGACTTGTTCATCGGCAGTTTGAAGCATTGTTTCAGCTTTCAAGTAACCAACTCGGAGTAATATAACTGCATCATAGCCTTAGATAAGACTTGACCCATGGCTCTGAGTTGCACTATATCAAAAGAAATTAACAGAGAATGTTACTCATGTATACCTGAACTGAGAACATGAGGCTAGTAGTAGAAAATGTCACTCGGAGAATAACAGAAACAAATGGAAGGCTCTTACCTCGGAGGAAGAGCTGCACTTGTTTTTCAGTTTTGCGATACCATTGTAGGGTCTATCCCTGATTATTTGATCCCTTATCAAAAGCCGTTTTATCATTGAAACGTATTGACACGGGCCCTTCAGATAACCGGAATTTGGGGTTGCTCCGGGTCACATTCTTAGACTGTAGACAGAGCCTTCGGTGAGAGGTTTTCTGAACCTGGAGTGGCGAAGCATATATAGAAACAGTTCCGTGCACCATCCAGACTGAGGGAAGCAAAAAAAAACAAAATATTCATAAATTGGAAAAAAAATGAAATTGTTTAGAAGGTTAGTATGAGATGATTGTGCTTACGTTTCGATGAGCTACATGTCAACACTCATCAGTTTCCATGTTTCTCGCCTCCCAAAACATCTGCGAGCGACATGAAGCTTAAACCATTTACTGTGGAAAACGAAGAGGTATATTGATTGATTCATGTAGACGGAGTGGGTTAATTAAGAAAACTCAGTAAAGAAATGATTTATGGATCGCGAGGCGTTTCAGATTTTGGATCGATGGTTTAAGTTGGTGAATTACATCGTCGATGTCGCTTCAGAAAGAGGAAGACGGCGACAAACTTAATACCAATTGGGTCTGTAAACGGGCCAAAACTATTCAATTAAATAAAAGCCCAACTCTAAGACACTAAAATTAATACAGAACAGCCGAAATAAAAGAATCACGGGGGACTGGCTGAGCGACACGTATCGGCAAAAGCCCCTCTCTCCGTGCTGACATGGCTAGAGGAGGTGAGAGAAAACTCTGATTTATTATATAAGATTAGATCTTAAACTAATGAGTAATGACACATTATTGTATCTTACAAAATCAAAGTTGCTTACATAATCAATTCAATGAACAAGAGAATTTTTTTTAATAAATAGAAACAATACTCTTTTTTTAATCAAATAAAAAACAGTACTCAAAGTTTTGAAAACTTATTATGGTTATGATAATTTTGTATTTGGCATGACACTTTTAGTAATGCATCGTAAAAATCAGTGTTGCATATAATCAATTCAATGAACAAGACTTTTTTTTTTAATTCTTAGAAACGAAAGTTGTTTGAATTTTGAAAAAAACTGGGTTATGATGATTTCGTATGAATGTTTCAAAAATATAGTTAACTGTTTTATGTAATGTTTTTTACATCAGTTTAGAGCATCATTAATGTATAGTCTCTCAGTCTAAGTCTCTAATAATTATTATATTAGTATTTAAATATGATTATTTGTGAGTATTTAAATTTAAATGTTAAAAAGAAATTCTACCATTCAAAAATTGCTAAATGGCAGAAAAACTTCGTATGAGAAAGAAGCCTCCTTGCTTTTTTCTACAATTTTATGAAAAAAGAAGCGTCCTTGCTTTTTTTCTACATCTTTCTCATCCTTTTTAATTTTTTTTAAGAGTAATTGGCGTAGATGCAACCAGAAACCCATGTAATTACCATATAACTTTATTTCTTTTTAATATTTTTAATGACTATAATACCCTTATCTCTATCTCTCTTTCTTCTCCCTTTTATGTGTTCTAATCTCTTTATCTCTCGTACAAATTCTTCAAATCATCTTTTAATTCAACACAAATCTTTATTTTTTTATTCTGATTCTTTTAACACTCATAATGCTAATCTTATTATTTCACCCCAATTCCAATGTTTCCCATTTCGAATCACAATCAACTTTTAGATAATATATATGTTAGTAGATATTTTATTACGTACCTGCTATTATTTAGATTTTAATGGATTCTTAATCGATACATGAAGTGTTAGCTGTTACAAATAGATTTGGAGCTATTCAATAGATAACTAAGTAATTGTTAATAGTTTCATTAACTGATATATGATTTGTTAGTCGATACATTTGTTTGATACATAGATTGTTAGATGATACTGAAATTATTAGCGGATATGTTAGTTGGTATATAGATTATTACCTGCTATGTAAATATTTAGCTGATAGATCTAGAGTTACTTGTTTTCGACAAAGCATAAGGGCATTTTCGTCCGCACAGTGTCAAAAGGTTACTCTTTTTTAAGTTATCCATAATTATGGGCATTCAGCAAATTTAGACCTTAATTAGGGATATTCTACACATTGTCTCTTTTTTTAATAGTATATTAATTATGTTTAGAGACTCATATTTTCTGCCACTGATGTGCGCATCATGCTCTTACATCTAATATTTAGATTGATATGAGAATTTAAATAATTTTAAACAATAGTCATCATTTGAAAAGACAAAAAAAAAAGTGATTGAGAGGAGACATTTAAACATGAAGCTCTCTGTATATTAGTTCTAGGACATATGACGTTGGCATGTTGTTCGTTCCCTAAACCATAAGCATATTGTGTATAGTTTTAATAAAAAGACTACTACATACTGAAGTTAAATACTATAACAGAGAAACTCTTTTGGTTTATTTTCTCTTAATACAACGCAGAACAATCAGTGGACTTAAAAGAAACAAGCTCCGAAGAAGTATCATAACCAATCAACCAGTTGTTCTGTGCTCTGTTCCCAAAGACTGCATCTTCCGTCGGACCAACACACGAAATCGCCAAACAATAGTTATCTCCAGTGTTATCATACATGTTGTATCTATCCAACACAAGATCCGCACCACCCGAGAAGTGCATTGTGATCACCGGAAATATATCTATGTCGGCAGTATTGTAGCACAACATATCCCCCGAAAAAGCTGCTCGCTCCACCTTCACGACGCTATCCAACGCATCCTTCACTTTGCTGCAGAAGCTATCGGGCAAGTAAGTGTAAGTGGTTCCAGAGTCTATGATAATGTTCCCTTCTAAGGAGTACAAGGGTGTCCCCATTGTCTCAACCCGGTTCTCTCCAACGCTTATCGCGTCTAGGTTTAGGTAGTAGAAGTTAGGTTTCTCCGTGTTTCTAAACATAGTGGTTGATACAGTTCCGTCTCCCGACACAACAGCGTTACTTCCGAAGTTGATCTTACTAGTTTCTTTACGAGAGAAACAGTAAGAGAAAAAACTAAAAAAGTTTTGGCTCATTTGCGAGATGAGCGACGAAGCTCCCCGATCTAGACCAATAATGCCCGAAGCGGCAGGAGATAAAGTCACCGAGTTGTTGTGGCCACAACCGATGTTTGTTTGAGCCATCACAAAGGGTTGTCCTGAAGTCGATTGGAACGTGACCGTCTCGGTCGCGTACGCTCCCTTGGAATAGCTTTGGTCTGCGTAGGTAACCTCGTAACGACAAGGGTTGTTAGGGTCCTGGTCGCATATTTTCTCCTTGTAGGTTGAGGATTTTGAAGGGTCGAATATGGGATCTTGTTGGTCGTAGCAGCTAAGACAAGGCAAACATTGTGTCCATACGATGCCACTTGCCGTGTCTATGAGGGCCTCGATGTCGATAGGAGGAGTACCGATTTGTAGCTTCATTCGATACTCGGAGGTGGTAAAGACAGTATTGGCGTAGGGTGATCCGAGCTGATCATCATCTGTTTTAGAGAAACGAGAAGAGGATGAATTAGAGCGACGGTGGATTACGTCAATGGTGAACCCACCGGGAGGTGATGATGAGGCAATGGCGGTAAAGAGAAAAGATGTAATGAGTTGAAGAGAAAGAAAAATCATTGTGGTTGTAGGAGACATGATCGAATAATAGTTTTGGTTTTGAGACACGATGATAATGTTCTTCATACATGCACATATTTATAAATGTTGGACGTCTTGTCGTAATTGTTAATAGTCCTGATTTTGTCAACTTCGTCTTCCTATTTTGTTATTCCATTACGGTCTTGTGACGTGGGAAATTTACATTACTTTTTCTTTTGTGTTGAATTAATTTACATTTTGTTACAATGTTTTACCTTTTTGCGTTAGGGTTTCATTGTATGCTATATTGCCGGTAACCTGTAGAAATAGCCAATTAGTAGTTTTAGTTTTGATACACGATGATAATGACCTTCATGCATACACATATTCGTACATGTTGGGCGTTTTACTTATCATAATTGTTAATTTTCCTGATTGATCAACCTCGTTATCCCATTTTTTTTATTTCCATCACAGTCAACGTGGGATAAAAAAAGTTGATAACTCAGGACAATAACAATTATGATAAAAACGCCCAACATGTATGATGAATGAATATGGGTCCTGGTACTATCCTTTTTGTTTACATTTAGTTACTAATGTTTTACGTTTGTGGATCGGGTTTTCCGTTTATAATTTGAAGTATACATTTGTAAAATCATGAACTTACAAACATGAAAGATGTCCAGTCAATGTGTTTAAAGTTAATTTCCTTTTTGAAATAACTACACGACTAATTTAAATTTCATTTCACATTTCTAAAGACCTAATTTACGAATTCAAAGATAACATCATAACCATTTTATTGTTATTTTCAGAAAAAGAAAAACATACCGACATCACACACTCATATGTCTACTACATACAAAAGACAAGTTTGTCACATTCTCCTTGTTCAAGTAAATATGTGATCAGAACCGAAACGCTCAGGTTCACCTTCGTGTGGGGGTGCCGCAGATGCGGTGGGTAGAATAACAGCTTCTCTCTGTGCCTCAACGAACCTCTTCATCGTCCCTTCGTCCACTCCAAATGCCATCGCCAGTGACGTCAGATTGAGACTCCTCAGTAGCGAGTTGGACCCAACAAGAAACTGAGGCCGGTTCTTGTAAGCCGACGTTGTGAATCCAACAAACTCAAACGGTGCGATCCGAGATGCGATCTGGCAAAATGCGAAGTAGCGAGGGATCCAGAACACATCGCCTGGAGAGACTCTCATGTTCATAGCAGAAGTTCCATTTGGAAGCACGACCTGAATCTCTCCAGAACCAGACAAAACGATGCCGTACTCTGTAGCTGTTGGGTTCATATGGGGAGCCATCATCGATCCCTGAAACAAGGTTTGAAATTCCAACGGTTAGTTCCGGTTTATAATTGGTTTTATCTGGACTAACTTAACTAACCATAATTTTGATATTCCTAATCATGTTTAGTCTAGTATTCAACTAAGAGATACGAACTATACCGCAGTGAGATTTACTAGATAAACACCAACGCCTGAGTATCTGAGAGGCTCGTAATCATCATAATCAAGAGCTTTACTCCACCCATAGTCGTTTTCAAAATCGTTTTTCAGATCATAAATGTTATAAGAGTCCTCGCACTTGGAAGATCCTGAACCCCGGTTCTTTTCTCCGGTTACATCCAGAATCGAGCTTACTATATTCTTCCAAGACCACCATGGATTGAATTCTTGTTCTTGAGAGGTTCCTTGTTTCATCTCCAAAAGTTTCTTGAGATGCTTATGTTTCTCTTCACCTCTCAACCCTAAGAAGTCGGTCCACATTGTGGGAGCATGTTCCGTGATGTGCACAATTGGGCCACGGACTTGACTCGTCATCAGCTGTTGCACCTCCGGTCGAGAAACCTATACATAAGTACAAAGAACAATACGAGAATGAAATTGACAAGACTAATATGAGAGTTTCAAACACAAGTTTCTATGTTTACCTCAAAAAATGAATAATAAAATTCATATTTTTTTAAAAGAAAATATTTCAGTGTTAAAAAATAATTCTGAAAGATGTAATCACAAACGTAAATGCCGAAACAAAAGAATATTGTTATTATTAAACGCAGGAAAAAAAATCGAATATATAATAATTATTTAGATTGGAATTGTACTAACGTTGAGTGCTGAAGTTATAGTGTCTGGATCAAAGCCGGCGAGAACAGACGATGGACCTCCACCAATATAGAACGGCTATTACACAGAAGCAAAAAGTGAGGCAGTTAGCTATACATCAAAATTATTTATAAATCAACGTGACTTTGATTAGCTCGAGTTAAATGTCAAAGCTAAGTTACGTACTTGGAAAGTTTCGAAACCAAGACTCTGCGATGGATCAATGCTGCAAATGACATGAAGGCGCTGGCCTCGACCTGTGTTGAGCAAATAAAAGGCAGAACCAGCTGGAATCCAGTAGATGTCACCTCCTTTTAATCTCTTCTCTCCGAACTCGTCTTTGCATATCACTCCAAGTGTTGCTTCACCTGCAAGTAAGCATGTATATTGAGAGCGAGAAACTAATGAATTATAGAGAGGAAGGGAGATGTGAGGGAGAGAGAGAGGGACCTTGACGAATGAAGATGAGGAGGTTAGAGTCAAGATACTGAGGGACAAAGAGGGTTTTAGGTTCCATTGTTAGAAACCCAATGTGCATTGGTTTCTCAATGATCCTTCCCCTTGGAGATATCACAACTCTCATCTCTCCACCTTCTGATTTGATCACCTGTCTCGACTCTTTCATCATGAACCCTCCTCTTTCTCTTCCTCCTCCTCCCTGCTCTTCTTCTCCTTCATACCCAATTGATCTCATCATCATAACTCCATGGAAGAACATAATCACAAGCAAAAACGTGAAAATTCTCTTGTTTTTCTCCATTTTCTCACTCTCGATCTGTCTCTCTGATGGTTCAGAAATGTTTAACTATGTTTGCAACAAGAATGCATGCGAGTATGTGTAATAAGTAGGGAGAAGGATGATGACACGTGGGCCACATGCAAACATTTGGAGCATTCGTGTCTATACACGCAGTTTCTTTTATTACATTAACGTTTTCTTTCCATCACCTCTCGCCTCGTTAACTCTTTTGGATTTATTAAGGCATCTCCAACTCCACTATATGTTTCACTCTAAAATAGAGTTTAGAGTAAAAATGCTCTATTAGTACTTTATTTTCACTCTATAATAGATAAAAATAGATTTACTCCAAATATAAAATAATTTTTTTTTTTGTTCATCACTCTATTTTCTACTCTAAAATAGAGTATTATTGGAGCAAATTCAAATTCTATTATAGAGTTACTCTATTTTAGAGTAAAAGATAGAATAAACCATTGGAGATGATTTTAGCGGATAAATATTAATTATTTGAGATTGGAGATCAAATAATCATATAATTAATGGATAACGAAATTTGTTACACTGATTATTTTACAAGTTAAAGTAGCTCGGTAGAGAATCTCCACCTCTATTAAAATGTTTATTCCGGAGGTGCTCTTGGAGGAGAAGTCGGGTTGCTCTATATCTCCTTCTCTGTTTGCTTGGGATGTTTTGCTAGTTTTGAATCTGTTTTTTTGGTGTGAAGTGCATAAATAAGCTCTATGATGTGGGTTGTTACTTTTTCCATCAAAACTGGCGAGGCGTTTTTTCAGGTGATTGTATGTATTTGATATCTTTTTCTTTTCTCTATAGTTTTGTCTTTGTCGCAGGCTCCCGTAGTTTTGGCTGGTCGCATTTTAGATTTGCTTGATTTGTGATTGGAATGTGGTTCAGCTCTATTTGATCTTTTGGAACTGGTTTGGTCTTGAGGCAATGAAGCATTGTGGCTATTTAGGATCTTTGGGTTGGTTCCCAGTTCCTGGTCCATGCTCTGTTACTTGTCCTCTTTGCTGACAAGTCGCTGATCGTTCTCTGTCTACGATATGGTCTTGTTGCTCGACATGTGGTCTTATTGGTGGTTTGTTAAGTGTGAAGCTCCAATGCTGTGAAGTATGCTGTCCTTTCGGTTTAAACCGACGGGTTCTCCGAATATCTTAATAAGGGGTTGTAGCTTTAGATCAATCGCGTTCGGTCTTAGAATAGTTGATCGTCAACGTCTTCTTTGTTGACTGCTCGAGTTGAAGATTCGTCTTCTTATGCTTCATTTAGATGAAGATTGTTCTTTAGAGGCGTTGGCTCGTAGTTCTTTATCGGAACTCGTTGTGGAGTTCTTATCTCATCTCAAATAATTTGGACCTTCTATGCTTTCACGTTCATTATGCCTTCTGTTATCGGTCGGCTTCACATTTTTATCCATGTGTTCATTGAGATCTTATTGGCCGCTTCATTTATCGGTTTATGTTTAGTTTTGTTTTTCTTTGTTGTTTCTAGCTTTGATTCCGAGGAGTTATGTTTACTTTGTCGACTTATGGCTCTGAAAAGGCTTTGTTATTTTATCAAGCTGGTTTCTGGAAATCTTTGACAAAAGAGTCTCATTTGTATTGGTAGAGTTCAAATGAAGCGTGGTGCTTCATGCATGCTAAGTTGCTAACAGATTCTTAAAAACTATATATCGTTTCAAACTTTCAATCGGGCAAGCCACCAGCTTTTAGTAAAAATAACTAATTAATATATATCGGTACTTGTTTTGTCTTTTATAAGTTTATTGATTTGTTTTTGTCATACTGCATCTCCATGTCTCATGTTTTTATATATCACTACTTTAATGACTGGATCTTTCTTAAATAAAATATACTAGATATTTTCTACACTTGTAGACTTAAAAATTCTACAAAAAATTGTAATAATTATATTATCAATCCAGAAACCATTAGAATAAGTTATTTTTATACTTTTGAAATATTTAATAATCATTTATATATTAATTTTTATATACGATAAAAAAATTATTTTAATAAAATATTTTTATTACTTAAAATAAATTTGAAAACATTCATATATACATAAAATTATATACAAAGATTATATTTTTTTAAATATTAGGATGCAAAATATTTTTTAATAACATAATATATAATATATTTAGATAATGATGATTATCAAAATAATAAAATTTGTTTTTAATTTATGAGTAATTATTAACAAATCTAATATAATTATTTAGTAAAGGCAATAAGACTTTAAACGCTCTCATTTTTAACGTAAGAAAAAAAATACTTCACAAATAATAGTATATATATTTTTGAATAGTTTTCCAATTTTTTTCAGAAATTATCACTTTTAGTGATTTGGTTTTCCTAAGAAATTTATCTTGAAAAATAGATGATTCATTAGATCTTATGTGTTATATATTAAAATATGGTCGATTTAATATTACTAAACCAAATATAATATAAACATATATATAATATTTTATATTACAAAATAAATATAATATAAATTTGACTATGATATTATCGTTATAATTTTTTAATTATTCTCAAGATAATGATAAATTATCAGTTGAATCACTAAAATTATTTATTAAATTAATAAGTGAGCATAAAATATACATAACCTAAAATTATAGAGAGTATGATAAATCAGTAAATTTACTTCTCAAATAATAGTATAGATATCATATTTTGTGAAAATACATATCTGAAAACTTTCCACTGTTTATAAAATTAATTTCAAAATTTTAAAATACATTATTAAAAATATTGTCACAGTTCAGTCATTCATATGTCGCCAAATCATTTAAAAAATTAACATGAGAGAGAACTGTTACGAATCTGTGATATATCAAAAACTTTAATTATTCGCAATCAGATATATGAAAAAAACAAATGATGACAAAAAAAAAAACAATAGCGATGAAAAACATGTCATTGTGATTTTGGTGCGACCATTAACAAATAACTAGATTTTGACCCGCGCAGGCGCGCGGGTGTATATTTTGAAAAATATGTTGATATTTGTTTTTCATGTAATTATTAGGATTTGGAAAAATGAATCTGAGGAACATAACCGATACCGATCCAAAGATATAGTACCAAACCCAAACATAAATTGATTAAATATTCTAATTATTCAAAATTTTGTTATTTAGAGAACCGAATCTGATCCGAACCGAAGTATTTGGGTATCCGAATTTATCTAAAAATAGATTTATATACTTATATATATTAATTATTTTTAGATTTAACGTATATAAAACATCAAAAATGATACTTTTAAATTGGTTTAAATACTTGAAAATATATATAGATAGTCAAAAATAAATATCTGAAATAGTTAAAGTATACTCAAATCACCAAAAATACTTAAAATAATTATTGATTTCGTATCCAAAATTTTAAATCAAGTCAATTGATATGTTAAGCTTAAGTATTATGACATATGTTATTCAAATTTATACGTAATATATTATTTTATTTATACATTTTGAGAAATTTAAAATATATAATGATTTAAGACTTTAAAAATAATTTAAATTAGTTATCCAAACCCAAACCAAACCCGCAAAGATCCAAATCGAACTCAAACCAAAATTTAGAAACATTCTAATAAGGCTGAAATCTTTGACCCCGAAAACCTAAAATACAAACCGATCAGAATTAAACCCGTATGGGTATCCAAAAGCCCATCCCTAGTCATTATTATATATCGTATTTTATCATCATATAATTAATCGTATTTTATATGTACCATCATATAAGTAATCATATAATTAATAGTATTTTATACATACCATCATATAAATAATTACATATATTATATTTTTAAAACTTAATATGAAATATGAAAACCATAATTTGAGTTGGTATTTCAAATTGGGCTTTGTATTATATTTTTCTTATATATATTGACAATATTTTTTTATAATGGTTATTGAAAAATAGTTTAGTAAAAATCCATTTTTGAATATATGTATATTTTTGAATCAATTTTTGATATAAATCAAATTTGAATTATTATTTTGATTTGAAATATGTATATAAAGTTTAAATTTTTTTTTTATGGTTAGTTTAGAAAAAAAAAATTTTAGGGAATTAGATTGACCCATTTTGGTATATTTTAAAAGTGGCCTAGATAACTTTCAATTTTTTAAAAAAACATAAGCCCATTACTTTTTTTCTTAATACTACTATACTTGTTTTCAAACAAAAATATTTTTTTTTAAAAGACTGCAATCAATGTTTTCAAACACTCCAAATTTTTAAAAGTCCTATTCAAGTCTCCAAACACTCCAATTTTGTACTTGAGTTTTAATAAGATAGATTCCTTATTTGATATATTGACTACCAATTGATATATTAATTCATTTGGATCTATTCGTTATTAGCATCCGTCACAAGTGACTTCCAAAAATTGTCGCTAATTACGACTGATTAGCAACAATTTTTTGACCGGAAATACCGACCAAGTAGTTATGGAAAATGAGCGGCACATGTGACTACGTGCGCACATATATACATCACGTCAACTTGTTGCATGTTTGGACGAGGACAAGAGAAATCTCACTCAACTCATTACTATACTTCAGTTATTTTCATTCAATTATCAATAAAATTCTTATAACTAGGTTCATGTTTCTTTTGGCTTGATGTAAAAAATGTACTAAAATCATATATTACAAACTGTGCATCCCTAATCCTATAACGAATCTAAAACCAAAGCTAGTCCATTCACAAAACCATACCTCTCGATTAAGGTCTAAGGTTGCCAAACCCATTTCTTAGGCGATAATTGTGATATAATTACCCAGATTCAATCAAATATCATTTTACTGTTTACCAAAAAAAAAAAAATCATTATACTTGGAGTTTTTGTATATAATTTTTTTCATTATTATATCTTTTATTTTATATAGTGAATCCGATTTTATTCAAAAGCGACATGCTGATCCGTTCACTAGAAGAAAACATAGTCTTAACGTCGACGATTTTTGTTGCTAATTATGTTATAGAAGATTTACAGTGAATTAATGACGAATTGCAGTAAATTGATGATGAATAACTACTCGTCGTAATGGGTATATAATCGTAAATTTTTTGTTATGTTGCAAGAAACATATCTTTGTCGTAAAAATATCATCATAAGTTTGCCATAAAATTTGCAAGAAACGAAGTTAATTCATTTTTAATATAACAACAAAGTAATAGCGATCCAAAGTTAATTCATTGTTAAAGTAGCAACAATTTAACAACGAGCTCGCATATAATTCACTGTTATTATAAACTATATTATTACAAATATATTTAAATAATAATTTTGTAATAAATTAATTTAATAAATTTAAAATTAAAAGAAATAGAAAATATCTTATATAATTAAAACTTAAAATACTTAGATTGTCGCCGCCAAGTCTACCATTTGCCGGTTAGATTGTCTATGATCATGATGACTGATTTTTTGGTGTCACTTTCTAATAGTCAAGGTCAGTTGTTTAATCAAAACTCAGCATGTATGAGTTAAAAGGTACAAATTCGATAGTGAATTATTTGAAAGACGTTTATTGATAATTCAAGAGACAAATTGCAATGGAAAAAATTGAGAATTTATAAAAAAAAAAAAGAAGATAATTTTGGCATGAACGTTTAGAAGGATGAAACCGTATTCCTTGTTCCAAAAGTGTATTTTTTCAATACTCTCTGCGATTCCCCTCCTTTCTCTTTATATACTTGACCTCTAGCTTTTTTTATTTTCAAGTCGGCACAAACCCTAGCCAACTTTGAACAATTAGACCGAACTCTGTTTAATTGGGAGACATTCTATTTACTTGATGGGTCTGGTCTTAGAGATGTAATCCATGTCCAACACTGACCTGGTTTATATTAATCCATGCTTGTTATCGAATGTCGAACTAGAAAACTCTCATTCACTTTTTTGAAGTTTTAGTTAATATTTTACTTTTTTTTAAAAATAATATTTTGGGTTTAGAATTAGTGATAAGAAATAGCATGAGTTGGACGCTCAGACAAATTTCAGAATAAAAGTCTATAAAATCCGATGAAGAGGTTCTCTAACTGATGCTATTATGAAACTGGAAGGACTCAAGGTAGGTACTTTATTTTTCCTTTCGGCTGCTTATGATAACAAAGGCACTAGACATAAAGTAAAGGGTAATAATTACAATTATATACCCTGATTGCCTTCAAACCTAATCTAAATAATAGTAACTGATAGTGTTGAATTGGTATATAAAAAGAGGTAATTTTCTATAGTTTAGGCCTCATCCTATTGACGGATTCAGAACTTTATAGTCATTTAAAAAAAATTGATTGTCGGTGATTGTCACATTTTTTTTAACGAGAAAAATATATAAACTGATAATTTAGAAATCATATTTTTGGAAAAAAAATGTTTTCATGTATATATATCAACAATTTGTAAATTTTGAACCTAATCCCATATATTCCCAATATAATTCAAGAAGCTAAAATATTAAGGGTGTGATTAATATAAACGCAATTTGCGGATGTGGATGGTTGCGATTTTAAGAGTTAATAAGTGATTTGTACGACTGATACAACGGTTAAAAAATGATGTGTTTGCACGATAATTATGAATGATTGACTACTAAATGCAGCATCAATTGAATAATAAATTAATAATATTAAAATTTTATATAATTATAAAAACGTCAAAACCCATGTTATTATAATAGATATAAAAATCATATTTATAAAATCGTAGTTTTAAATTTTAAAATGATTTGTGGGTTTATATATATTTACATATATATTAATGTCTATAAAATTATAGCAAATGCTTTTTGTTTTAAATTTTATAATATAAATCAATATATATTTATTATTTCAATTTATTTTATTTTTTAAATTTATATAATTTTCCTTTAAATAAATTATTTTTATTACCAGCGTGTAATCATACATAATTGCAAACGATAGATGTGATTAACTTTTGATTTTGAGAGATTTTAGAGCGGTATAGAGTGGTTTGTAAGGTTTTTTGTGGTTATTAGTCAAACCCTTATTCAAAATTCACAAAAGTGAGAGTTTTATTGTTTGGACTTTGAATAAACTGTCTCTTCTAAAGAAGTCATTTTCACAACCTGTTAGGTGCTTACGTTTTAGCTTATGTTGATGTAATCACTAGTTCAACCCATGTTAGCTATATAATTCTTTAAGCCTAATAAACATATATATATATGACTAATATTAGATATTTCTGGTTTACAGAATCGTTCAAACTAGTTTTATAGATGAATTTTCCTCCTAAATATTTAAATAATTTTTTTTTTAATTTAAAAAAGTTAAATCCATGTTTATTAAAGAATTAAATCTAACCCTTAGATGGAAGGTGCAACCCACAAATGAACTTTTTCCCGGATATTCATATATATATATATATATATTTATAGTTTAGATATATTTCTAGTTTACAAAATCGTTCAAATTAGTTTTTAAGAAAAAAAAAAACAGTCTATAAATGGAATCTTTTTCCAAATATTTAAATAATATTTCTTTTTGAATTTAAAATTTTAAATTCAGATCTATTTAAGAATAATACCTAATTTCTTGATGGGAAGTGCAGTCCATAGATAAATTTTCTCCTAGATATTTAAATGGACCGTAAGCAATGAGTCCATATCTGCGTCGGTATATATGAAACTAATAATTTCGCACTAGAGGAAAATTTATTCCAGACCTAGACCAACATGACAACTCATCCTCTAGCAGATGCCACTACACCACCACAATGTGGTTATTCAAATAATATTTCAAATATGTTATATGTTTGCATGGCTATACATGTTTGATGTCGTGAGGTTCTTCAAACATGGAGTCAAAATCAATCTAACACCAGACTACCCCTCCCCTGTATGGTTTAATAATATGTGTTTCACTCGAAGATTTGAGAATCAGACAAAATTGAGATGTTTTAAATTGTTTATATATGCTTTGACCACAGATCTTTAGCGGTATGAAGCTATTTTCTTTCATGGGTCAAAGTTACTGTATACAAACTTATTTCATTTTTCATGCCACCATGTTGACACTATAATAATAAATAATAATAGCTAAATTCAGAAAACATTCTTCCAAATTTCTTTTTGGAAATAATATACTATTGATTAATTAATGTTATACTTTTATTAAATTACAAAACATTGTGATACTACTTTTTGGTCGAATTCAATAGATCAGATTAAATTTTGTTTATTTACTTGTTAGCCAATAATTCATAGTGGTAACTAGTCATATCAACTTCATGCCGACAAATAACGAATTAACGATACACATACTATTGTTTTGCTTGTCATGGCAGTCACGTGTGATGCACATGATGTCGGTAAAATGCATACATTAGTTTTCGACCACTATTGATTTTGTTCTTTGATTGAGTGTTTAATTAGACCAATCATATGAATAGTGTTGAGTGTTAATTAGACCATTCATAACTGTCGGCAAACACATTTTGTGTTTTTGGTTATACGTAAACGATTAATAGGAAATGTGAGTTTTAGAAATATGCGTCTTATCTCTTATGCCAAAAAGAAAGAATGATATACTGGTCTTCAATTGGTAGCTGAAATGTATTAAATTAAAATAAAGTATACCGAGAATCACATCACTCTAATCGAAAGAGAAATTTTGGAGACAATCGGAACACAATGATTATGGTCAATAGTCCATATAATTTTTACCCTTGAAACACAATCATTAAAGCTGTTAGATTTTCTTTTTAACATCGAGGTCGTTAGTTAATTCCATCAGTAACCTTATTGACATTTTATTTGTCCACACATACATGAGTGCGTATAAAAAGATCATACACATATGTGTACATGCTGTCACATGGAGCAAAACGCGTAGTGTTGTACTCGATCGCTATAGTCTACTGGACTTGTCATGTCTTCGTCGTTTCCTTAGCTAATGGATTTTTCACCTTTCACATTATATATATGCTTTCAAGAACTTCGAATTTTGTATTAATATAATTCATAAAGTACAAAACAAAACATTTGTCAGACGAAAATGATACTGCATGTTAGACGAAAACAAGGACCTTCTCAGTCTTACGCACAGGCCAGCTCAATATTTTTAGGGGTTTTAAGATAAAAATTAGTCTTTAAACGGTTATTTTTTAATTAATTTGGACAACATGTTTTTTTCTGGCCAAAAAAATTGTACTAGTTTGGACTACATGTTCTAGAAAAAAATGATATAGAAAATCTAGAGATAAATAGAGATTTTTATTCATAGGTACTTTTGAAAAGCTTGTGATGATAAATTATTTACAGATATGAGATAACACCAAAGACCTTTTAAAGCTAGTAGAACATGCTAAGGGTGAATGCAAAATGTATTTTGAAATAGATACAAAGACTCCAACATCCAATGAAAACTCAAACCTTATGTTTACAAAACAAATTGGATGAACCATGGATTTTTGGCGCATAGTTCAGCAAATATAAATGAGTTTAGAAAGATGAATCAGTAAATGGGTAGCTATTAGGGTTAAAAGCCAAAAGAAGAATTTGTTACCTTTGAACATATATAGAGCTAGAAGCACTAATTTAGACGATGAAAATTATGTTCCAGGTCAACATGCCAGATATTTAGGATAAATTATAATTTAGGATAAATTATAAGGACATATTTTTACTGATTTCCAAACCGACAATATGATCAAATTTAAAAATCATTCTATCACTCAAACAAAATATGGTATGAGAATCCAGACATGAATAGAACAATCAGCAAAACGTAATACTCTATATGTATCTAGCCTAATGAATCAACTGTCTGGTTTTACACCCGTGAAAAACAGACAATTTTGAAATCTATTTTTAGTAAAACTAACGTCTTCAAATATGTACTGCTGTCATATAATTTTGCTGTCCACATAAATTATATATGTTAATTTTACAATCAATCTAATTTATTATATATTTAAATTTCTGCATAAAATACAAATAAAGTCGGACCGTTTAACTATGAAAATACAGGAAACATGAGTGTGGATTCTGGGACGCTTGCACTGATTGTCTCCTAATTAGATGGCCCTGCTGAAGAAAAATAATGATTATTGATTGAAGAATTCGTAAAATGTCAAATTCTTCGTTACACCGAAACTTTAGCATTGTGCTGGTGACGTTATATTTCTCGGTAAAACTTTGGTTTGTTTATATACTGGATTTTTCCATTCGGTGGTGGTTCGGTATCTTTTAAGACATACTTTTTCTTTCTTTATTGTAATGTAGTCTCTTTTCAGGTGGAACAAAAACAGTAACAAATTATAAAAAAAGTATATTTAACAAATATTGAAGCCATTAAATTTAAAATGCATCTCAATTAACTCCTTCTCATTAGCGTTAAGAGAAGATTCTTTGAATCTCAATACAACCTCTCTTTTATCAAATATCCCTCATAATACTAATACGTAACATGTTTGACAAATTTGAAGCAGTTCCCTTACGTGCTTATACATGATAGGTTGACTTAGACAAATTATTAAAACTTCCCATATCATATCCTAAGTCTTTAATATGAATATGGAAGTCACCACTAAAGCGCTTTAGAGTGAGCTAATAATACCATAAGTTATGATCATCACCAAAGAGGATCCCACCACGACATTGATGAGTTATTGTTGTTGGTGTCCTCAAGGAATACCAAATCATTGGTCACTTCATCGGGGCTACTAATGAACTCGTCACCACTATCAAATGAACTCTCAAAAGACATATTCTGCTGTCCTTCTTGGGCTGATAACTTCGTTTGTTCCATTTTATAAAACAGTTCTAGCAGATCTGATCTTTGGAGTTGCATGCTCACTAGTTCTACTTGAGTTTTAGCAAGTTGTGCTTGAAGCTGACTCACTTGTCTCTGCAAATGGTAAATTGCACCCGCACAACCGTAAACCGGATCTCTCAGCCTAGCGCCAGCTTCATAAACCATGCTATTAACCGCATCTGTTCTTTGAGATTCCGGAAGTTCCTGATACCAAAAGCAGAACAACATAAATCAAATAATCTTTCACTAAAACATGATTTCCAAGAAGGGGATACAAAAGTCCTGGATATTTGTGGAATGTGGATTGTAGCATAAATGTTGGATATTTGAATTTTTATATTTATTATTTTAATGTGTTTGACCATGAAGAAATCGTACATGACTTTTACAAAGGTGAATGAAAAGGAATTGTTGAGATAGACATGCAAATTATACATACGACTTTTTTTAAAGGGTTAGATATGTTTATTTTTGTTGCTCAAAAAAAAAAAAGATATGTTTATTTTTATGTTGAACATATGTATTATAGTGAGAGGCTGCATGTAGCTTTGAGGAATGGTTGTTATTGACCTTTCATTCCCATTGTAGGGCCTGGTTCCGGGCACATGACTTATGAACCCATTATTGTTCAACAACTAGACTTTTAACAACTTTAACATCCCTTTCACATTTTGAAAAACAGAGTTCTTTTCAATTGAGAAATGTAAGTTAATTATTTTTGTACAAAGAACAAATCACTTGGTATTAATATTAACTACTAAAAGAAAATAAAACGGATTTTATATAATTATTATTTTATTAATTACCACAAGATATAGTTTGTGTTAGTTTTCCTCATCATAATTTTGATGTAAATACTAATAACCCAGTGTGAAATATCTGCTCATACACACGTGTGTGATGGACATACACATAGGAAATACACCCGTGTGACAAGTAATAAACAAGAAAAGTACCTGCAAGAACTTAATAATGTTGCTAGCTCCGAAGACACGGTGGGCGATTGTAAACTTAGCCGGATCCGTCGGAGGAAAATACGGAGCCAATACACATTTCTCGGCGCACCGTCGTCGCAAAATTTTGCAAGCCGCGCAAGGACTTAGCACCACCTGCGGTTGTGGCGGCTGCGGCGGCGAAAGAGACGGCGGAGGTGAAGAAGTGAGAGAAGGAGAGCTGACGGGAGTGGTGGTTTCTGACGCGGAGACTACAGCGACGGCGGAGGCAGTAGGTGTAGCCGTCGAAGTGCTACCGTTGATCTCCATCTTTAGCATGATTCTTGATTTTTAGGGGGCTAAACTGATAAATTTATGTTCTTTTGGGTTAATCAGGTAAAAAGAAATAGTTTATGAGCGAAAGTGTTCAGTGTGGAGTGAAGTGATTTTTATGGTAATGAAGATTGTGGGTGTATATATAGGGAGAGAGATACAGAGGAGAATGATAAACTGACGTCATATATTTGAGTTATGACTCAATTTTTTCGTTTGGACTAAACTTTATTTTTAACAATGTTTGGAATAATTTATTTTTCTACCTTTACAGTGGCTGCTAAATTCTTCTTGAGCTTTTCCGTTTCAACGGTTGATTGACTTAGGCAGCTCAATTAAATTATTTCCACATTCGCGTTTAGACAACACTTCTTTTGTTTAAATTAAATTATTCTCAAAGTGTTGACAAAAAAAAAAATTTATTCTCAAAGTAGTCTTTAAAAGGGAGTAATCAGTTCCCCGTTTACACATCTCCCTAATATACTCATATTTTTATTTTATTAATCGGTGTGAAAAGTACAAATTCATTCCTTATTATCTTTGATTTGTTTTAGGGTCCAAACCATCCAAATATGAATTAATGACACTGTTGAGTAACTTGAGTTCCTAACTAGTTTTGTCTCCAACTCAATTTGAAACAAAAAAAATTTATTGCACGCTGGCATGAACGAGTTAAAGTGATTTTCAATGTGAAAACCAAGCTACTCTCGACATGGATTCTCCTACAACAACACTTCACTGTCTAGTGACCTGTGAGAGAATACCAAAAAATTAAATGTCGATAATTACAAAAATGAAATATACTGGCAAAAGCTTTCAAAAAAGGAAAAAAATATATATACAGGCAGTTATGCTTATGTCTTCTTTCTAAGTTTATAGCTTGAGACAAGATTCGTCTATGCTTCTGGAATTGTAAGCAGTGAATCTGTATATCATCAAACTAACATTCGATTTTTTTTCTCTGTTGTTACCTTTGGTATCTGACAAGTAGATATCTTTTGTATGTCTCCGTGACTAAACATCTAGTATAGATGAACCTAGAGTCGGTGCACAAAAAAAAAGAGTCGGTCCAAATCTATTTTCAACAAACATTTCGATGAGATTTAAGTCTTTTCAAGAAAAAGAAAAAAGATTTAACTCTTTTCAAGTTCTCAATTTTTTTCAAAAAATATATTTTATATTTAATTTATCATAATATGTGTTTTTAATATGTTTGATATTATAAACATAAAATTCCCTCAGAAATATATAAAAGTTAGATAAAAAGTAATGTGAGTTATACGTGAATAAAACGTAAGGTTATGTAATTTCTTTTGAATTCATATTTTTTTATCTTATTTAGAATATTTTCTTCATTTTATATATTTTTAGAACTTTTACTATTATTATAAGAAAAAAAGGTTTTGAATAGAAATTTAACTGTTCCGATACAATTATACCATCTTCAACCATTTTTGGTATGTGTTAAGATTATTCCAAGAGCGAATCAGCAGTCTTATGATTGTATCATTCCAATCCGGAGTAATGGAAGTCCCAAGCAGTCTTCCTGCAACATTCGTTCAGAGAGCAAAGGTGAAGGGATAGGCGAAGAATAAATTATTTATGTTCTATCATCATCTCTCTCGCCACAGAAGATACAACCCTGAATAATTCTTCAAAGTTTCATCCTAATACCAGTAGACAGCCTGTCTTTAATTGCCAACCAAACCATAAAAGACTGACGAAGAATACTCTGTGAAAACCAACGAGGTTGTGCCATGAGATGATCCTTGCTTATGCAAATATATTCCCATATCTTTGCAGAAGAAAAAACTGGTCTATAGTCATCAGTTCTATGCTTTCATAATGGTATATCAGGACCAGACAGAGAGTCTGGCGTTGGCAATGCTTAAATCTTTTGGTAAATCAGAGAAAAAACCCTCCTGCTTCTCGCTCTCAAGTTCCAGCCTGCGTTGTGGACCGCTTCTGAGAGAGTAGCTTCCTGATTCACTCCAAGATACCTTGTCCCAACATCCCCTATAATTTCTATAAGTCTGCCCAAACCTAACCAGTTATCAGATCAAAAGAAAACATAATGTTCATTTTTAATCTCATACTTGAAACAATCATAAGCAATGGGTCTAAGTTTTCACAACTTGCGCCAGAGCCATGATCCATAGTTACTCTCTTTAGCGTCGCAATAAAAAAAAATTGATAGTTAGTGATTAAAATTATTGAAATTTATCTGTTTATTAGATTATATAACATATTATTTTTACCCGTTTAACATATTTTAACTAAAATAAAAAAAAATCTAAAATTTATTAAAATTTATATACTTAGAATAAAGCATATTAAACTAAGAAATAATTATTGAATATAATATAATATAAATTCAAAAAGTTATTTTAATAAAATGTAATGTAAACTCTATTGAAATTTAAATAAACTCAAAATAAAAGAGTTAAACCAAATAAAGATAAACAATACAAAAAATATATTTAGGATTTTTTCAAACCGATAAAATGAAAATATAAAAATAATAATATCAAATGTAAACTAAATTTAAAAAAAACATTATAACTATTAAAATTATTGTCTCTACACATGAAAACTCCTAATTTTACTTATATTCTTGGGTTTGTATAATTTTGTATGACTTTTTTTTTTTTGGTAAAACATTTTGTATGACTTTATGTTTGAAATAATGAGTTCTATGTAAGTGGTAGGAAATATCCGAATGAAAATAGTCTTCTATTATGAACCCTTTTCTCTTATAACCCTTTTTCTTTTATAATTTAAGAATTTTGGACTAAGTTGACAAAGAAAAAGAAAGAAAAGAATTTTTGCATACAGTGATCTTCTCTTTACTATGTGAATTATAGACCTATCTCCACTTCTTTGAACGTTTTTCTTTTCATTGAGATACAACATATTTAATTGAAGTATTTAGGAAAGACTTCAGCTTAGCTTAGTCTTAATTAGGCTCGTAGCTTTAGAATACTTATATCAAAGTGACTTTATAAATCGTGGCTACATTTTTTTTGTTAAATAACTATTTTTCTTGGATTAAATGTGGCTACATTAACCTTATTGTAACAACACGTCCATAAATGGTCTGTGCATGATCAAATTAATGAGTATGAATAGTTATTCATGATTTTGGACAACTCATATACCTTGATATTTATACGTGGCTACATTCTGTTTACTACAACTTGGTCATTTATGGTCCTATATATATTTTGGGTATGGAAAATATGAAATAGTTTATTTGTAATCATTGATGACTAATATTTTTTTATATACTCCATTGGTTAACCTGATTCGGAAGAAACACATTTAGTGCTGCTATAGAATGGATCGGCTACCACACTACATGATTCAAGTTTGGAACCTTCCGACTAATGTCAGTGGATGAACAAATCATCTGTTACGATCCATCTTGTTAACTACTTGGACTGAACCTCAAGTCCAGACTGGTCAAGTAATGATAATTTAACTACTTGGGCTGAACCTCAAATTTAGACTGGTTAAGTAATGATAATTTAGTTTCTACTAGGAAATCAAATCTAAAACTGATGTGAATATATACCAAAGCCTAAAAAACTGCCACTAGAATACTACCACTTCGTTAAACTAGAACCTTAATATCTATGCGTCTATTTCTATATATGTGTCTATATAATTCGTAACATAGTTTAATTGTAATTAATATCTGCCTTGATATATGATTTTGTGACTATAAAAATTTTAATTGTAATAATTAGTTAAGGCTATGTGTCCCTTCTTGGTTACTGTAGTTATATTTTTTTCTGATACTTGTATAAAAATTCTCGTTTCTTTTTTCCGATGCTTGTATAAAAATACACTGATGTTCTATTTGCAAAATACGTTAGTATCCACCTATAGGCCGTGACTTCCCCGCAGTCCAAATGAATACAATGTATATGGGTTTATTAGCGAAACAACCATATTTCAGTGTAAAATTAAGTGAGTAGCACTGATTTTTACATAATTAAATGTCAGTTTTTGATCACATTCTCTCCGGTTATGTCCTTTCATGTTAAGGGTTGCCAGTTGAAGTTCCTAAAATATGTGACGTGGTTATTTTTGTGACATATAACTATACGTGCGCGTAGTCCAACTTTGATTAACACACAAGATGTAAGAAAATGATGCAACACGAGTAGATATAGTTATATGCGTTACATAACTTATGTTAACATAACGGACAAGAGAAGTTACTTGCTATTCTATATGAAAAAACAGTATAGATCCCGAAATAAATTAAACCCCATCAACTAAGAACTAAACACCACACAGAAATGTAAACCCTAATACAATGTAAACCCAAAACTTCCTTAAATTAAGCATACACAACTCCCTAAACCGCCAACATCAATAGAAACCCCAATTTCTTTGAATATGAACAAAACTCTATCAACTGATCAATAAACCATATGAACCATAATACAACTGCAATCTCAATCTTCCATAAACTAAACCATATTTAATAATCATTATACTCTACATGAAAATATAAACTCTCATCTTATGTCAATTCAAATATTCTATAAACTAAACTCAAATTGCAAAATACTAGGTAGATACATTTCTATTTTACATGATGCATGTAGAATAGAAAACTTAAAAATGTAGTTGCAATCTACAGACAATCTATCATCTACCTCAAATTTTGATATGGTTATGGTTTCATGAATTGTGGTAATGTTGGCCCCAAATGTCAACCCCATTCGTCTATAATATCAAAATATGCATATTGTATATATGAATCACTATTAAAATAGAATAGTAACAAACGAAAGAACATAGCATATATTATTCAAATTTTGAAATGTCCATGATTACATGGAATGAGTTAGTGCTTACTCTAAACTTCATCTCAAACCTTACATAAACTAAACCCAAAAAACTAATCACTAATCTCAAAAGGAAATATAAACCCTAACCCAAATATCAAAATATGAATAGTACATGATATGAAGCATTACTAAAATATAAACCTTAAACCCAAATTAAATGGAACAAAATAAATAGTAGCATAGTACATATTGGTGAAATGATGAAATGACTATAATTACATGAAATAAGTTAATGATAACCTCAATATCAACTTCCAACTTCCAAATACTAAACCCTAAATCTTAACCACTAAACCCAGTTATAAACCTCAAATTCAAGTATAAATCTTAAACTCAAATAGAATGGAACAAAATCAATATAAAATAATACATATTTGTGAAATGATAAAATGTCTATGATTGCACAGAAGAAGTTAATGATGACCACAAATTAAGATTGACTGTAGAAAAATAAATGAAAATTAACGACATTAGAGAAAAGAGATGGAAAAGACAATATTGTATGAATATAATTATATTCAACATCACATAGTATTATGTTTTATTTGATGTTATAATAAATTCTATTCCATTTATGTTTAGTATGATATTTCTCTTTACACATCAATATAAAACACGTACATGCATCAATACAAAGCTCATATTATTAGAACATGAAACAACAACGAAGAAAATTGAATCCTCTTTTTCAAGCATCGAATGAAATATAACATAGTAAATAATACATTATATATTAATAAACATGAAAAATAAGAGAATAGTCAAATTTGAAGAAAAGACAATCTAGTCCATTTCATAAAATAGTATAGAAATACATTCTTTGTACATCTCTTTCCTCGTCTTCGAACGCAAAATCAAAATTTACAAATTTTCACGTTTCGTCTTCACTCAATGAAAAATTTCAAATTGAGAAGATGGATGCACAGAGCCGCAAAGTCGTTGGCCTAGGTGATGCTCCTCGCCGCATCGGCTGTAACTGCGACGGACGGTTTTGGAAACAGAAAAGTTAGAATTTTGGGAGAAACTTTTCGATCATAAAATATTTCCAAAAATCCTACATAGATAATTTCATCAACAATCCTACAAATCTAAGAAGGAACAGATTCACCTTTCTCAAAATAAAAGAAAAATATTTGCAAAAGATGGATGAATATCAAAGAGCCACAAATAACTTTTGACAGGTAATTATTAGAAAGTTTTAGTTTTTATTTTCTTCAAGTTTCCTCAGTTACGTTAAGGGGTAAAATAGAATTATTATATCAAAATGAAGCCGGGTATAAACGTACTAGGAAAATTGGTATATAATTAATTAGTGTTTTTTTTCATATTCATACAGCCCAATTTCTTATATATCATATGTATGGACATAAATAGAAAAGAAACTTAAAAAAACGAATACTGAATAAACATGAATTTATATAAAAACTTTCTCTCTCAGCTTTGTTCTCTCGTTCATATCCGACACAGAGGAGAGAGAAGCTATGGGTTTGGTTAGCCGGATTTTCTCCGGTATAGTTGTTTTCCGGTCATCGGGTTCTGTCTCTGGGAAGAAGAAGCTTCTCCAGTTCTTCTTCGCCGGCTTTTTGTTTTTCCGGGAGGCGGTTGTTTTCGCCTTCTCCGGCTTATTCCGATTATGTCCGATCAAGACCTTCTGTACTTCTTTGGCTCAATTGACTCTTGAATCTCGCAGTTGTGATTCGATTGATGTCGATTTGATACCCTTGGTTCCAAGTGGTGAAGGAGGATGAGTTGGATGTGGTTCTTCGATTAGCGGTGGTTTCGATGGCTCTATAGGAGATCTCGAGTTAGTCTCGATGTAGCTCTCCGTTGAAGAGTCCAGGCGAAACAGATGGGTGAGATGGTCTCAGATTCCGGCGTGCTCCGTCGAAACTATAGGTGGTTTCGTCTTCGCCGGCGATGTCTTCTCGGTGTCGGTCGCGGTGGTGTGACCAGGTGACGCGTGTTCTCGGAAGGGGTGGGCTTCAACACGTGGACGTCCACACGCGTTTTCTGGACGCGTGGAGGAGGTTGGAGCCGTTTTGTTAACGGGCTGGGCTTCGCCCATTGTTTCTTTTTTTAGTTTGGCCCTTTTCGTTTGGGCTTTTGTTTTATTGTTGGATCCGTTTAGGCTTAGTCCCTTAATAAATTAGTAGATGGAAAAAAAAAATCTAATTTGGTAAATATAGATAATAGTTACACGTCAACTACGTAAGAAAAATCACGAAATGCACGTTGCAACCACCAGTCGTCCGAGAGGCTTAGAACGACACGTGATAAGTGATCGAGTGAGGAAGTCCATATCTGCTGCGACAATAAAGACAAGGCTATCTTTCTACTTCTCGCAACCATATCAATTTCTTGAATTTTTTACTCTTTAAGACACTTTTTGTCTTTCAAATTACACAATAGATCACTTGTTGCTGGAGGCACACTTTCTCTTTATGCAATGTCCTATATGTCCTCAATCTACCACAATCCTTCTTAACTAAGCTGTCACTTTTTCTTCTTAAAAAAACGATTGATCAGTTTCTGATTTTTGAGTTTTCAAAAACCAATCTATATTCTCTCTCCAACTTTATTTTTTCAGATTCAGATTTACTTTCCCCAATTTGATGGTCCCTTCGTTTACTAACCCTAATTCCGTGAACCCTCTTCTTCTTCATCTTCAATTTCTCCATAGAACACCATGAAACCAGAGGTCCGCCGCGAGTTTGATTGTGTAATCTCATCTACACGACTTGGGAACTCTCGAGAATCCTCCACCGAAATATATATGTACGACAGTCTGGTTCTGTGGTTCTCCTTTAGACGAATCTCTTTATTGTGAAGTAATGAAAACGTTTTTGTCTACAAATTTTTATCAACAGATTCCGTCCATATCCACAAATTTAATCCATGTCCATGTCCACAGATTTAGTCACGTCTCTCTCTCCACAACAATAAATTATTATGTTTACAATTTTTGAATTCTTCGTTCTATACAACAAATTATATATCCTACATTTATCATATTTATTGAGATCTTTGTCCACCATTTTTTATCCACAAATTTATTTTTTATGATTGAGAACGTCTGCTTTTAAAAAATTTAGGTTCATGTCCATGTCCACACATTTTTATATAAATGTTTATATATATATGAAATGGATGTTGAAAGATAAAGAATCTTATGTATAATTTATTATGTTAACTATATTTATTTTATATATTTTAATTTTTGAGATAAGAGTAAAAGAAAACAAAAGTGAAATAAAAGAAACAACGATAGCATAAAATAAAAAATAAAATGGTGGACACTTTCTTATATACACGTACTTAAGTACATCTGCAAGTTACTTTTTCTAACTATATAACAAATTGACTTTTCAGATGCTTAGCTAAAACAATTATATCACTCTTTTCTATCGTTGAGCAAAGGGCATATGAGTCAAAAAGATGTTTCGTACACTGTGAAAGTGTGCCTCCAGCACACTGTGTCTTAAAATGTCAAAAAAGAGAAAATTGTGTCCCATAATGAAATTAACTCCAATTTCTTCATGTTCTTGTAAAGATGTTTATTATTTGGTTTTAGCTCATTTTTTTTTTGTCAAAGACTTGAAGGATAATGTTAGCTCATATTTTAGCAGAAGTTAATTAATTACTTAATTGGGGGACATAGTAGGGATAAGTTTGGTGGAAATTGGTCAGCTCATTGGACATATTGAGTAAGAAAAAAGGCTTCTTTGATTTTTTAGGTACTAACTAAAGTTTTTTTCTGGTAACGAATAAGTATCTTTTGGTTTGCCTTTACCCATTCACAAATGAATTTTCTTCTTAATAATTTGAGAACCATATTCCATGGGCCACACTCACATAGTTATAGTTCTTCCTGAACTAATTAATACGCTGTATTTATATATCTGAAAAAATTAATATAATTACGGGGGAATAACTCATTAATTAGGAGTCAACATGCATTGTAATCTTTAGCAAAAAAAAATTAACGCAACTTAGTTAGGTAATTTACGAAATTATTATCAAATTAGAAGTATATTATATAGATGTCATGTAGGTGTCACTGCCTTGAAATTTAAGATTAACAATAAGCATAGTGTATTATATGTTTCCCATGCATTATGCATCATTTAAAATTGATATTTGACTAAATATAGACATGAGTCGATATTGTCAAACTACTAACTTTTACCTAAGACATATATTTAGAAGAATTGAAACACTTATCCAATCATTTCGAGTCTTCCAATCCAAAAACTCCCAAGTTTCTAACTAGTAGAAAATTAGATTTCTTCGTATAACATGCAAGTCTCTTGTTTATATAAAAGTAACCAAAAATTAGATAAACCGAAAGTGCATAAAGCTTTGATGTTTTCGTGATTAGTACAGTTTATAGATTGAATGTTTTGAAACAGACCATGCCAAGGTTGTTTGCCAAGCGCATGCAAAATCTAGTACCATCAAAATCAACATAAGTTCTCAAATGCCTATAACTTAACTAATTAACTAATTCAACACAATATCTATATATATTCACAATCCACATCGAAATACGATTTATATTTAGGAATTATGAGTTAGTGTTGTTGATCTTATTTTCTATTGATTTATATATCAAAATTATATAATATAAAGAAGATGTTTAGAATTGATGATAAAATCACCAGAAACTTTGTTTCTTATTTGTAGAATCCAAAACTAAAGTTGATTGATTGCGTAACTTGATTTTTAATCGGTGTCAAATTAGTTTATTGGCTTCTTCAAAGGTAAAGAATGAAATCTTTATTTCTCCATTTTCTTAGTTGTTAGATCATTTTATAATAAGAGAAGAAACAGCAGAAACTTTCTTTTTGTCAAATGTAGGATTCAGGTGGCAGTAGTTAATTAGATGTACTATATACCATAGACCATAGTCTCCATCTACCCCCACTATATTACCACCCATTTATATTTTGCATATATGCTGATATTTTCCACACACATGTAGAAAAACACAAGTGTATGTCAAACAAAAAATATACACATATAGATGTGTATCTCTGTCACTGTGTGTGTTGTCACTCACAAATCTAATGCGCGTGGACCTTTGTGATACTTCCAAAGGAGAAAACACTTGTTTTCTATTTATTTTTATTTTAATAAATGAGTTAATTGTAAGAAAAAACTGGGATTGCATATTGGAACCATGTGAAGGTAATATGCATGCACGGTAAAAGAAAAGAAAGTAATAACAAGCACGTTGGAATCGTCTGAAGGTAATATGAGGAATCTTTATATATAAAGAAGGGTTTGTATCCCTCCCAGGCTATCCACATCAGCTGACAGGTCACATATTCAAATGCTATACGCGCGACACCTGTCCCAGACGACTGAAACTCACCGTTTCATTTATTCCTCTTCTGATGGGCTTTTTAATTCACGTTTTATGGCACGTTTTCTATATGCTTAAAGGGCCTGAATAGAAAATGTATTGGGCCTTGCATCTCTAAACCTAAAGTTGTCTCTCTTATGGTCTCGAAGTCAAGGTTCTCACCGTCGTCCTAATCATGGTCATGCTACCGCCATGGATTCACAGTCGTGTTCTGTTAGTCGATTGAGTACCAGCGTACCCTAATTGAACGCAAACCGGTATTTTATTGAATTCTC
Organism: Brassica napus; assembly: GCF_020379485.1. Classification (NCBI taxonomy): domain Eukaryota; kingdom Viridiplantae; phylum Streptophyta; class Magnoliopsida; order Brassicales; family Brassicaceae; genus Brassica; species Brassica napus. The sequence goes on from NC_063440.1 coordinate 15,237,842, forward strand.
TCTACTGCCGTCAGAAAAATTTGGATACGTTACAGCAAGTCGGTTGAATTCACGCCATCATTAACAACAACTTTCCACTTCTCAACACGATCAAAGTCGGTTGAATTCACGCCATCATTAACAACAACTTTCCACTTCTCAACACGATCTGTCATTGAATGCATCCCCATTACTTCTATTGCGTGAATCTTCAAGTATAAATAGGTAACTCTTTCATCAGTTCAATCCAATCCTCTCAGAAGCATGCTATCTAGATCCGCTCTATATCCACAAAGAAGCCGCACAGCTTACTTCGTAGTCACCAACTCGCACCTACTCAGCCTCCCACAGGTTAACTTTCTTTCTTCTACTTTTTGGTTCTTGAGTAGGCTTTTTTTTTCTGGGAAAGCAAAGTGAAACTTCGACATTTTATCTATTTCTTCTTCACCTACATTCTCTTTTTGTTAATTTTCATGAAAATGATAAACCCCAAGTTTGATTCCAAAATAAAAAAAAAAATCTGAGAAATGATCAATAAGTTTCAACATTTTTACAGTTTTTGTTTTCTTTTCTTGATTTCAGTTTGATTTCTCTTCAGCTCTGCGGTTAAATTTAGCAAATGTCATATGACAAGCGGATAGCACGGTTTCTCAGCTTAAAGCTATTTCAGAGCAACTTGCTTCAGCAAAGCATTTGGAGGTTCTTCAGGTGTCTCTACCTGCAAATGTCCAAACTGAAATCGAGCAGATTGGAGAGATACTGAATTCTTCTATAGCTCCAATGACATAAGAGACGTTCTCAATTCCGTGTAAGAACAACCCATCTGTTACGAATCCTTATGTTAAATCTTGAAAACAGTGTAACAGGTCATCTTCTTTATTGCAGAAGGGTGGCGCTTATCACAGTTTCAATCCTTATGCTTACCTCTTTACAATTCTTGGTCTCGGTAAGTCACAAATCTGCATCTTTTGTAATGTTTTAAGGTTTTGAAAGATGAGCTTCTGTATATCTCCTGCAATCTTCCACTACATGTTTCTCAACTGTATGTATAACTCATGATCTTATCTAATCATCTACTCTTGCAGTTTCTTCAATTTTTGGGATACATCTCATTGTCTACACGAACAATAACCCTGGAATGTTCTTTTTGTACTTTTTATAAGTAAGAACTATTTGAATCTTTTCCTCTTCCGCAGCCGTATGATTCTTGGATGGTGTTGGTGACTGATGATTCTGGTACATTCATCTTGAGCAGAGCATTCCTTCTGTTACAAAAATATGTCTCATGATTCTTCATGAATTTCTTCTTTATCGTTCAAATTTGTTAATGTGTTTGGTTGAGCATTAGTGAAACTGCAGGCAGATGTATAGCTGAGAAAATAACTGAAGTGCTTATAAATTTGGAAACATGACCATGCATCCTCTGCACACGTGACCTGCAAGCCTTTTAAAATATGTTAACAGATCACTTCTTCTCTAATTCAAATTGTGCTTACAAAAAAATTCACCAGTATTATATACAGTAAATCAGTTTAGTGGGATACAAAAAAAATTCCACCAGTTTCAGATTTTCTATTTTGAAATAATTTTAGTTAAAATGAATAAGTTATTTCTTTTGCATCGTCTAAATCATTAATTTTAAGAAAAACTGTATAAAGAAAAAGAAAAAAAAAACAGTTTATTTCATGAACAAATCTAAGAGACAGAAGTAAGTTCATTTTACTTAATATTTATAACGTGATTAGACCGTAGTGTTTTAAAAATATTATTTTACTTATTTTTATTAAAGTGAAATAAACATTGAGAGTATCTAAAAAATATATTATAATATTATAATAACTAGACATCATATAATTTCAAAAATAAATTGTTGAAATTGTTGTGAAAATTTTATGAAAGTAAATTGTTGTGAATACGTTGTTACAATTAATAAGAAAACGGAGTCGTACAAATATTTTTTCAGGACTGTTTCTATCTCTCAAAACATATTTAAAAAAAATGTGATTCATTAAAATATATATTTCATTAAGTAAATTATATCACACTCATATTAATTAATTAATTAATATATCTGCCAACCATGATAAATCAATGCTTATTGAATTAGAAATAAAAAATACCAAAAAGTTAAGACAATTAGCAAAATCTAAGAGTTAATTTACCATATAAACAATGGTATCTAAAATCAAAGATTCACGATAAAATAAAAATATAACTAATATTCCGCCCGTAGGGCGGGCCGACCCTAGTCATTTCATATTCTTTAACAATCAATACTATTAAAACATAAGCAATTTTTATCTACTTACAAATAGTCTAAGTTGAACCATTATATTTAATTATATTTCATATTATTTCTACTCATATCTAATTTAATTATTAAATATACATCATACTTAAAATTAAGGAACTAACTAACTAATCTATAACTAATGAATTTAATTTATATTAATTCTAAATTCAAATAACTAATCAATTATATTTTAGTTATTAATGTAATAAATAATTATATATATATATATCTATTCATTCGTATATATACAACTATATATTAATCCAAATACCAAAAAAAAAAATTGTTCAAAACCCTCACCAAATACATAAAAATATAATTCTTATAGTTAGAGTATTAAAATATATATAAATATATATTATAAAATAAATATCTTATATATTAAAACAGAAGTCACGGCTTCTTTTCATGTGTGATTTTTTAGTTTGAACCATTCCTATAAAATATCATATTTTACATAAGTTCATTATTATATCTTTTAATATCTTTATCATTTTATTTGAAATACAAATGAATATATTTAAAATTTTCTAACAAAATCTTTTTTAAATCTTCTTAGAATTTTTTTAAATTTACTTTCAAAAATTAGTTAGTTTTAATTTAAATTATCATAAAATATAATTAGAAATTAAACTTGAATATAGTTTTGGTTTATAAACGAAAATTTAAATAAAATGAAATTAATTAATTTCACAAATACATTTACTAATAATTTTTAAAGATTTTGTTAGAACAAAATATTTATTTTTATTTTATTTTTTCAAATTTGTTTTCTAATAAAATAAAAATTATGATTTTTTGATGAGTGATATTTTTATTTGGACCATCATTTAAATTTTATATTAAATGTATATCACTAATGCTAATATACATAATATTTTTAACTAATTTAATCATAATATCTTTTATATCTTTTAATTTTTTTTAAAAAAAAATTAAAATTCTAACAAATCTCTTGAAAAAAATTATAATAAGATCTTAATTGTCATAAATTGAATATAAATATTTTTAACTAATTTTGTAATTAGTAATGAAATGTTACTAAAAGAATAAAATTATATCCTATTTTATTAATTTTATAATAATATCTATCATTTTAAAATAAAAATGTTATATTGAAGAAAATATGATAAAATTATTTTAAATTGATAAGTTAACATATTTTATTTTCATAAATATAAAATATTTATGCTAAAAATATAATATGTTAGTAGAACGGGTTAATATTAGTAAACTATATAATACATGTGTAAAAATTTAACTTATCTTAAACTTTTTAATATACAGTAATTTATTATATAAAATTAATAAACATTAAAAATTACTAAAAAATCTAGCGATTTGAATTACGGATCATGATTATAATAAATTAAATACAAAATTGTTTTCATATATGTTGTTTCATGCATTAAAAAATTTAGTTTAGTAATCAAACGCAAATTCAATAAGACAAATATATAATAAGCAACATATATATATGTGATGATTTTAGTTTACAGCATAAAAACTATAAAATTATTATATTTGGCATAATCAAACATTTAAATATGTGAGTAACATTAAAAATATATAATAATTATGTAAAACAAATATCTCTATATATAAATGTGAAAATATATACCCGCACGGTTGTGCGGGTGGAAATCTAGTTAATAGTAATTATATGATGAAACATGTTACTATTGATAGTTTAATGAATATATTTTTTACGGGTTACTCAAAAAAACATGTAATATATATATCAAATATAAACCAATTGAACAAATATATTAACACATATATATCATAAAACATTACATTAACATAAATCGAAGCCAGAAAGTAAGAGTCAATATTTTAATTGTTTGAAAATATAATTATATATATAAATTATAAAAATTAAGAACTAAATATAATAAATATATATATCAAAATTAAAATAATAAATATTTACATTTCTAATGCGGATAATGAAATTAAATTTAAAATTTAAAATAAGCCATAGACAAAACATCAAAAAGTATCTAATAATATGTGAATAACAAAAGTAAACTAACTAAATAAACAATTATATTTTTTTGCAAACGTAAATCATTAATTTGTAATAGACGTATACATATTATTGATGCTCAAATCTATTTTATTTTTAGTATGCATCCACTCAAATATTAATCCATTAACAAGATAGAATTTTAGTTGGACTAAAATTGTATTAAAATTGGAATATCAATTTCATAATATATTTATTATTCATCTGAACGTTCATGAATATATATTACAATACTCTAAATATAATAATAAACCAAACCGGATTACATATTGGGTCATCTATCAGCTCAACCGATAACCAGATCTTGGGTTTTAGCGGTTGTTACGGGTTTTATAGAATTTTTAAATAACCGTTTTTTTTAAAACTAAAATGGATTACATATGAACTACCGAATTTGACAATTTAACTGCGGGTCAGGTCGGATTTCAAAACATTGAATATAATTTTTTATTTGTAATATTTAAGTGTAGATACAATTAAAATACAAATTTATATCAAATAAATTTGGAATGTTTCGAAAATAATTCCGCGCTTTGAAAGTGCGGATCAAAATCTAGTATATCATATTAAAAAATATGTATATATATATCCATATCACGGGATAAAGCAGTTCCGATTACTATCAAACTGCAGTGACATTCGTTCATTAGCAAGTTTATGTTGGTTATAGGAAGATTGGAATCTGTACAAATGTAAACACAGTAAAAGTATATCAAACTCCCGCCTACGATGTGATTAAGATCAAGGGGGTCTTATTGGAATAGGGGTTTGAGATTAAGATCAAGGGGGTCTTATTGGAATAGGGGTTTGAGAAGGTTTTGAAGATTTAAGTTTTTGTGGAATTTTGAGAGGTTTAATTGAATTCAAGGATTCTGATGGAGATTTAGTAGGAGGATTTGGTAGGATTTGTAAGATCTATTTTTTAGTATTTCAATAACAAAATTAACCATTCAGACTATTTTCTAGCACCAATTTATTTTTTTTCATTTTCGATGTCCACCTTTGTACACCCAAAAGAAGAGTGAACAAGTCTCCATTATGGTTGCAGAATTGTACCTCGAAGATTACAAAGAGAAAAATTTCACACTTCACAATTCTGTTTACTGATTTGTTAAGACCCTTTCGGATCAAAGGATCTCACATTCAATGCAATCATAATTCCTGCTTAATTTTCTGACGAAGAATACAATAGAATGTAAATAAGCAGCAGGTACAAGGAGAGGAATAATGCTCAGACCAAACAAAAAACTCAAGCTTCTTCTTCCACGTAAAAATAGAATGAAGAAGAATAGGGTTTTTGAATAATCTGACACGTCAATAAACTCTTCTCGTTGATTTTTTTAAAATATCATCTACGTAGATGGTATTCTCTCTTATTGAATTTAAAGGGAAAATGATATTTTCTAATTACCCAAAAAAACTTTTTATGAATCCCTTTGATAAAATCCATATTTTCCAATAAGAAGAGATTTGATAGGATTTTTATAAATGCTATTTCCAATAATCTTAGATTTGTAAAGGTTTTTATAAATATCATATTCAATAAGGGAGGATTTGAAAAAAAACCTAAATTTTTATGAAATCCCTAATCCAATAAGCCCCACCAAATATCAATATAAAATGGCATTATGGATATTAGAGAAATTTGGTGAGCATGTAGGGTACTATCTTTTTATTTGCGCATGTCGTTGTTAAACACTCATATTACATCACACATACGTATAGTTAAATGAAATTCTGATTAGAAACAAAACTTTTATCAGCAAAAAACAATTAAACTATGTCTAAGAATTTAAGGTTTAAAAAAAATTAAGGTATGATTTCTTATATAATTTAACATAAAATATTTACACTATGCAACAATATAAATACTTACAATAACAAGTTTTGAAGGTATATCCTGCATAAGTGAACGAGAATCAATCTCGGACAAATTTTTTTTGAATTAACCATAATGTTCGGCAATCAAAATTAACCGACTAATTTGTAGGTTCCAACGATACCGACATTCATAAATTTTTTGATGCCCAACAGAAATCGAACTGTAGATTCACTGTATTGTAGTTATCCCTTAAGTGCCACTAATTAATTTTAAACATTTTATAAACGATTTTAATCACTAAATAATTGTTAGTTTATGAAATACATAGTACCTGATTGCACTCCCAAGCACTTTTGGAAATAGTTTGTAACATAATATGTTTTTTTTTAGTTTTCTAACAAAAGGAGGCATTTTATACACTGTTCAAACTTATTAAATCGAAATTCTCATGTGGATGGATATGGTGGATCAGTTATCACGAACAATCGATAAATTAAACTTGTGAGTTAAGAAATGTCTTTGTTTGCTATTTTTATTGTGAGAATGTAAAACAATGGGATATTTACGGAGACAATTTTATTATATATAGACATATTACAAAAAATATGTTTTAAGTGTCCAAAAATTAAGTTCAAAATAAAAACCTATTTAGATGCTAAGCTGTGGACGATATTTTTAACATATATTTTCATTGATTAAACCCTTAAAGGCAATATTACACGGGAGATTACAAGGATATTTGAATAAAATTGGGTGCAACCGCAAACTTTTTTTTAGGTTGGATCCACAAGACTACATTTTCAAGTTGTGGGCGCAACTCCGAATCTGACTTCTCCTTCAGATGAGATCCCTTGTCTTCAAGTCCGGGTTAATCTGTGTGTGGAGAACGAAACATCCATTTTCTACTCTGCATAGTAACTACTGTGTTCACTGGAGGTTGCAATGGACAAATCAAGGAGGGCGAGTGACCGTACCTGAGTCCCAAACCCTTGACACAAAATCAGGCTGAAAAAAAGAAGTTATACTTGTCGTGTTGAAAGTACCTGCAAGAAGAGAAAAGGAACAATCTGCCGACGAGGTCCGAGAGACCATCCCGACGTTGAGATGATTTATTCCAGTCATGCAGTCACAACAGAGACCCGGAGCCACCATGACTCACGGAAACTACGAGAGCTCCACACGTGACCTATCCCTAAGAACTAGAAATAGATTCCCTTCACAAAGCAATGAGTCAACCGGTAACTCAGTGACAACAACAATAATGAACCATACTCAACCACCCAAAGCCGGAGAGCGTATATCCAAAAAAGGGCCACCACCGAGAGAAACCAAGGAAGCAAGTGTCCAAAGAAACGTAGAAACCAACGGTTTGGCATCGCCTGAGTACCAGACTTCTCCATGCGCCAAACCAGAGAGGTCAAGCTTCACATTCCGTAAGAGAATTCCTCCTAACACCGCCAGAAGTGTTGAAACCGGCGCAAGTCCTAGTAAAAAAAACCACAGAGGGCCGACTTGTCAGCAGACACTAGCATTTCCGACACCAAGACACCAAGGTAGATGGATACATGGCAACACCCACCGCACCACACCGGCAAGCAGAGCCACATTAGAAGAGGCCAAAAGACTCCACGAACCACCAATTTTAGATCAAAGAGAGTAAAAAAAAAATCATAAAATCTTGACCCATTTCTCACCATCCAAAAACCGACCTCTGACCACCTTCCCTTCTCCAAGTTTTCATCTAGACTTCAGGCGAAGGAGACTTCAAGAAGAAACAGATCCATAGCCATATCTGTAAAATTTCGATCTGATAACAGATCTAGGACTTTGAAATATCAGGAGGAGACAAAGGAAAGGGAAAATCAGTGTTCTAAAATACCTATACGCTAGTCGGACATTTGATAGTGTATAAATATAAACGTATATATGGACATTTATGCCGAGTGTACGATTGATATTTTCTTTTGAAAAATGTATACATGCTATGCTAATTATATATGATATAAAGTCAAAACTATTGTATAAACACCAAGATAAGCAAATTTATAATTCTTATTAGGTTGTATATTAGAATATTTTTGCTCGTGTATATATATTTTTGGCTGATTTAGTTTTAGATTTCATGACGGATGTGAGATATGTGTGTCCCACATCAGTTTATGTAAAAAAATGAAGCTTGTTAAGCTTAATAAATCAAGTACTCCAAACGATGTTAACTATCTTTAGCTAGGCTTTTAATGTGCACGTCACAATTTTAAAATATTAATGCAGATTCAGTGGGTTTGTGAACAAGCATATTATTAAAAACAATAAAGTGGTTGACCGTTTAGCGTCTGGACAACATATATAACTTACAAATTGACTGTATTTTAGAACAGTGGGAAAAATAAAAAGGAAAGAGAAGAATAAGGGAAAGATGGACCGCCGACGGCAACGGCGCAGAGGTCCGCACACTAGAGGTAACTGGAGAAGGCTGAGAGAGTTAGAGAGAGACTTTTATTTTAGAGAAAAGTTTTTTCTGGTCTTTTTGTGCTATCTCTGTGGATTGGAAGGTTATATGAGTAATTTTTGAATAAGTTGAATTATACAAGCATAATATGTAACTAAATTTAATGGTTGTGATAGGAAAAATGCATACCAAATTCTCGAAGTAATCCATGTGAACAAGATGAATATTACATCATGTACATTCCAATCTACTAAATGGATAATGTATCATGGAAATTGTGTTAAAATTGTAATGGACAAGCGTATGGATATTGTGTAGCGACAAACCATCACAGCTCGATCTTCTCTTACTTTGAAATATGATTGTTAAGTTGGGTGGATTAGCCAAATGTTAATAGTGTAAAAATCAAGAAAATAATAATGTATAGATTTTTGAGAGAGGATGTCACTATTTGTTACCAAACTCGATAAAGTTAGCTTTTTCATATATATTTTATATTATACCAAATAATATGCTAAATATAGTGATAATTATTTCGAATAATTGATATTTCATGATTTCAAAAAATTTCATTCTGTATTTTAATTTTGTTATTTGTATTGTAATTACACAGTATTACCAGTAGAATCCTTAGTAAATTCAAGTTATAAAGACCTCATTATAGTCAAATTTAATTATTTCTCATATTTTTTAACTATATTTGAATACGGGTTAAAGTTTTCCTTTTCTTACGAAAGGTTATATGATTCTTTGGTAAAAAGAAAAAGAACTGATTATGATTTCTCTGTCTTTTCTTAAAGAGGCAAAACCGTAGAGCGTGCATGTATGGGTCATGAGATATATTGATTATTGACTACCATTGGGGACCCACTACCATTTAATCAACACTCTGACGTCTTAATTAGACACGATTTCTTCTTTTAGTACTAATAAATTCCCGACTTATAGTTGTTGGTGATAGCCTCAATAAATTCTAGTTAATGATGTAAAACTTGTGCAACCTAGCATTCAAACAATTAATGGCTAAAACGTAATCCTTCTAAATCTTGAGTTATTTTTGGCGTGTAAAACATGAGTCTATTGAGGTATCACCCTTAATTCTCATGTGGCCAAATTAAATTTCGTTATAAATAAACTAACAACCTATTACACGTAGTATCGTACGTGAGCATATTAAGGACGTTAGCGGTAGTACCGTTTGATTCTGTGAACATTCACAGATTAAGCATTTAACACACATTAATGGTTTTTTTTTGTCAGCCACATCAATGGTTTAAATTTGTTATAATGCCAGTCAAGATTTGTTGTCATACTGCTTTTGTAGATCAGTAGCTGCAGCCTGCAGTGGAGAAGATTATGTGTTCTAGTGGCATTAAAATCATTTCTGACTACTATATTTTTCACTTTAGAATAGAGTTTAAAATAAAAATATTCTAACCATATTTTATTTTTACTTTATAATAAAGTAAAAAAGATTACAGTATTGATAGAGGAATGTAATTTTTTCTCATTCTATTTTTACTCTAAAATACAATATTATTAGAGTATAATTTAATTTCGTTATAAAGTTCATTTAAGATGATTAAGTCTATTATTGAGCCTATTACGGTAAAAGTATTTTACTGACATTAACTCCACTAATACCAATAATTCTTTTAGTAATACCTTTTATTTCATAATTTTATATACCAAAGTTGATTGGTAAACTTGAGAGTAAAATGAAGAGAACAAAAAGTGCAAGCAAAAAAAAGAGTAAAAGTTGAATTGAACTAATCAGTGTTTCCTTTATTTACTTAGACTCTGATTTGTAAATTTGAGAGCAAAATAGAGAAAATATATGAAAAAGGAAAATAAAAAGGTGAAAAGAGTAAAAATGATTTGCATAGAGTACATTTTTTTTTTTATTAGTCAGAGTAAAACGGTTACTTCATTCATTTACTTCAGTTTCTGGAAAATATTATAACTTTACTTAGTTCATCCATTTTACTTGAATAAAAAATAAAAGTTAAACTAGGAATAAAACAAGTTCTGCTCATTATTGTCTCTCTAAAATATCATTCTAATATGCTATTGAAAAGAAATTACTTGTTTCAAAATAAAAATATGGTTAAATTCTTATGCATATTATAAATTTATTAGATGTTGTATGATCAATTTTGTTTTGTAGTTGTTATAATTGCCTGAATTAATTTCAAAATATACACTAAATTATACATTTAAAAATATATTAGCTAGTCTTTTTATTTCGAAAGGAAAACAATATATTACTAATTACAAATTATAGCAATATATATATTCTACATATTTATTTGTCATTTTCTTATATTTTCAGTATAATAATAATATGGTAAATCTCTAAAATAACAAGCTTTTAAATAGCATCAAGAAGAAAATCTCCAAAATAGCATTTATTAAATGACAAAATAATTAAATTACTTCAAACCGTAAATTTTATCTTAAATCCTAACTCCTAAATACTAAGTATTGTATTAAAATTTCTTTTAATTTTTAAAAAATGGTTTTTAAAAAATTTTCCTTTTGTATGCTATTTTTGAATAAAATGTTATTTGAAAGTATTTCTCGAAAAAGTTTTGTTATGAGCTATAAATTAATTGCTTTTGTATTCTTGAGATGAAAAGGGAAATCAAAAGACCCACACCTGAGAAGCTGCAGTAATGTTACATCCAATTTCTTACACAAGCAAACTCTTTTGAAAATTAAATGTGTCAATGGAAACACACACACACAAGTCAGAAAACATCTTCTTCTTTTGACTCTCTTGTTAGGCAGCAAAACCCTTACATTTATTGTTAGGTGCTGTGTTCAAGTTCCTTTCTGCTCCAATAGTTTTATACTGGAATCAGCTGAAATTCAGGACCAGTCTAAACCATATCAAACCAAATCTTAACTATATACGCTCAACGAAAATGATCAAATATTTTGTAACGAAATAAATAAGTGATTTATCCTTGTCCTTCACACTTTCGAACTTCCTGTTTGTTGCGTTTTCAAATCCATATTTGATCCACAGCCTCAAGAGTAGAGAGTGAAACCTGCAATGTGATCAAAACTGCAAATGCAATTAAAAAATGGTTCAGACTGATGACATGTTAAGTTAGAGTTGAAGTAAAACAAAAGTAATAATTTGATCAATTCGTAGTAAAAACTATGTAATAAAATTTGTAGATTTATGTAGTGAGTTTGCTGTAAAAAATATGAATTACTATGGGGGATGTATTGGAACAATAGTTTTAAGAGATTTTGAGATTTTGTTAAAATCTCTTGTTATTCAACTAGTGATTTTAAAAACTATTTTCAAATCAAGTGTTATTCAATATGGAATTTGGACAAAGTTATTAAAAGTCACTTATAATCCCCTGCTATTCAATTAACAATTTGTTAAAACTCTATCAAATCTATTGTTATTCAACTGTAAACAATATTTATGATGAAACTTTTGTGATAGGGATTTCAGGAGCCTTTACATTAGTTTTCAGTTAAAACAGTTCTCATAGAATAACATCTCTAGAGCTGATATTTGAAGAGACTTGAAAATAAAGAAAAAAGTAAAATAAAACATGTTACAAAAATAGTGTCGCACCTTGAAAAAAAAACTGAGAGACATGTCATCTTGCTCGAAGGGAAAAACACCAGCATTTACCGACCCGACGTAGACGACTTCCGTCACTGGAGGAAACCCGTCTTTGAGTTGTAAGTAAAAGATCTCATTGTCAAATTCGAAACACCACTTGGTCGATGATATGTCTCTATGAGCACGTTACAGAAGATCAAATTTAGACCAGAATGTAATTTACATCAGTGTGACACTGCTTGAACGAGTTCATTCTCCTAATTCTTACTTTCCGATAAGAAATTTGATCTAAATATTCTCCGCAAGATAATTCATTTGACTTTAAAACCAGAAAAAAACAAAGCTCGCATGTCACCATAAAACTTCTGTAGAAAGTGAGACTCTCACGTCTCAGCCCAATTTTAAATCTGATTACTGTTTTTCATGATTAAGGTATACATTTGCTTGATTCATTCATCAACATTAATTCAAAAGTCAGAGCTTTGATGAATATACAAACTAAGGAACTAGAATCTGCAAACATTCATTCATCTTATTACCACAATCGGCATTACCTTGGAACCTATCTCTATTAAACATCTTGCTTGAAGTCTTCATTCTCAGTCTTACAAGAACCAAACCAAGAAAACCAAAGCAAAGTTTTATTTTGTAATATTATACTAAAAAGCTCCAGTTTCTGGACAAACCCTTTTCTTAATTAACAATTTCAGATTCATTATGCTATAAGTGCCCATAAACATACATCATCATCAAGCTCTTTGAGAGAATACATGAAAAAGGTTATGGAGCATCAGACGGCTATCCACGACGGAAGTTCTCGAATAAAGATGTGCTTGAAATTTCAGATTTCGAAAATTAGAAAATATCACCTTAAACAACTCTGAAATTTAGAGAAAATATCTGCCAAATCACATATAGATTTCTATTTTTAAGTTTTAGAATTTTCCCAAAACCCCTCAAATAACTTCTAAGCAGAATTAACAATTTAAATTTATATGATTTTTTTGTTTAAGTAATTCTAATGGAAATAGTAGTTTATAAACATCTTTGACCAATGAGTAAATAGGTATATAAGTTTTTTGAAAATATTTTATGAATTGCCAAAAGCTAAAAGTGAGATAATCATGGGTGTGTATTAGAAAAAAATTAAATTAATTTAAAAAAAAAACTGAAAGTAACTTCGGATAACTAACACAAAATCAAAAAAAATAATAACTCAACTTCTAAAACATTGATGTTGAGTTAAGAGTTGAGTTATACATTTTTCTAAAGTAGTAAACATTGATGTTGAGTTAAGAATTGAGTTATACATTTTTCTAAAGTAGTAACTCAAAATTCAAAATTGATACTCAGTGATAACACATTATAACTCACACTTAGCCAACTCTAACTCATGTCACCATCTAAAGACGCCTTAATACGACAATCAAACAAGAACTAAAAGGAATACAAAACACAAAATAACAAATAGAAAAACACATCACTTGCCTTGATTTTATTGGCCTTAAAAGGATACAGAAAATGATCATTAATAAATATAATTGGAAATTAAAGGTAATTAAACCTAAAGCATAAAGTAAGAAGACGAGGGTTTGGCCCGTTACGTCCATTATAATTCCCTTAAAGTTTTGTATCTTTTGAAGCCTAATAAACCCAACAATCTTAAAGCCAGGTCCTTCATATGTTGACTCCCAAATGCAAACTTCTAATTCGAGACAAGAAAATGTTGAGCCAAGAACACAGTCTGGTCACGAGTATTGCTGGAAGAACTTTCTCTCTTCCCAAAACGCTTAAGGACATGGAATCTATGCGGAAACAATTCTTCTTTCTCCTCAAGGAGGCTTCTCTTATTGATAACACTGAAGGTTGCAGTAAGCTGAGCTACAATGATCATATTGTCCACGCAATCTTCTGTGCTGCCCTGTTCCCTGGAATTTGTTCTGTCGATGTGAGTTGTTGTCACTTTTTCATTTACTTTACTTTTCCGCTAGCTATAGTTTCTACTCACTAATGTCAACTCTCTTAAAGAAGGACAAAGGTAAAAAAGCTGCAAGGGGGTTAAGGCTTCTTAGGGGAGAACCAAACGAAAAAGTGAAGTCGTGATGTCAGAGAGTGTAAATGTCAGAGAGTCCTGACCAGGAGATTCTTTTAGACGGAATTTTGAACCCTACCAAGAGGTCACATCAAAGTTTTCTAACAAATTGCTTTGTAGATTCTTGCTGAGTGGTGAGACCGAAAAGCGAAGTGGGTCTTTTTATGTCTATGTTCTTGCCTGTGACACGAGTTACGATGGAAGATTCGTGGGAAAGCCTTCAACATTTACATAATCGGTTTTGGTCAAGAGATATTACATGAAAGATTATTACGCAGCGAGGTTCTGGTGGGGTTTGTGTCCATGTCTTGAGTGGTTAAAGGTTTGAAAAACACAGAGTTGGTCTTTTGATCTTCTCTACTTTTGAATGTAAGAAACACAATTACCAATGAGATTGCATGTAAACCGAGCAGTAAATGTGTGGTTTGGTTTGAAACTGTGTACATGATAGTCTTTACTTGTCTGTCTTAAGCATCCTCTCACTGGAACCTTTTTGGAGTCATATTTACTTGTCTCCTTCTGCCAAATCCTAGAAAAATCACTTTTTGGACCAAGAGAGATTGTCTCTACTAACTTGTAGTTTTACAATGTGTTCTGGTGGTGTCAAGAAATATCAAAAATAACAAAAATATAGTATACAAACACACAAAATCTTATAACATGTTATGAAAAAGAGAAGTAAATACAAGTATACAACAAGGTGGGAGCCTATTGACTTGGCAGCACGGATAAACCTAAGAAAATGCAAGCATTAAATTGCAGAAGTTTTCTCCCGGTAGATTCTTTCAGAAGTTCTGTTCAGTTTATTTTTTAATTCAATTTTGTCAGAAATTCCTAATCAACTGATTTGATTTTGTATATGTATATATAATATTACAGTTGTGAAAATACATTTCCACATAAAACTCTTTGTTCTTAAACTCTATTATAATCTAAAACATCCAATATATCTCGCAACATTCTAGTCGATTCTAATGATTTTTTTTCTGAATCTTTGTTGATCAAGACTACTCTTGTTCTTTTTTTTTTTTACAACATTTGTTGTGTTTAGTTAATTGTTTGACATGGGAATGCTCTACCTCAGGTTCCATCAAACTCTCACATTATTTGTTCGGATGCTGCCTGGAATGGATCTACTTGTGCAGGGGGTCTGGGCTGGGTCTGTAAGGACTCCTCAGGCGCGGTCCGGTTCCAAGGAACTGAGTCTCAAAGCTATATCGCATCAGCTCTAGCAGCAGAGGCATTAGCGATGAAAGCCGGTCTCTTGAAGGCTATCTCCTCCAATATCAAAGAGGTAATCTGTTATTCAACTTATAAGAGTCTTATTGATGCAATCACAGGGAAGAAGACTGTGGTCGCCCTTCGAGGAATACTCCATGACTTAGGCGTGTTGAGTAGCTCCTTCTTTTCTATCTCCTTTAAATTTATACACGTACTTGTAATGGTCCTGCTGATCTTTTGGCAAAGAACGCTCTGTTTACGCTGTCAAACAACATCTCTGAGGCTGAAGAAGTTGTAGTTTGATTACGTTTTGAAGTTTTAATGGAAAAGGTTTGATCAGAAAAAAGTTAATTGTTTGACTTTCCAACCGATAATAAAATCCCTAAAATTTTAGTATCCGCCAAACTTTTACCCGAAGGAAAGTGAACGAAATAACAACTATTATTATTTTTTAACATATTTATTTTTTTCTTCTAACTGGAGATGCCAAATCCTCGTTTTCTCATGGCAGTTGTCGACGGCACCAAAAACTGAACTCCGCTCCACAGATCTTCGACGGAAACAAAATTTCAGATCTGATCGGAGAGAGTGAGCGATAGCACAAGGAGGAAGAAGAGATGGACGATTTCTTAGACAAGTTGCCGCAGATGGATCTGATGCGCTCGGAGAAGATGACGCTCGTCCAGCTTATCATCCCCGTCGAGTCCGCTCACCGCTGCGTCACTTATCTCGGCGAGCTCGGCCTCTTACAGTTCCGCGACGTGAGTGTTGTTGTTGTTGTGAATCCTCAGATCCGCCTTCTTCTCTTTAACAAATCGATCGAATCTGTTGCTATCTCCGTTTAGATGATTAGCTATCGGTGGAAGATTGAGATGCTTTTTGATCTTTGATCCACTCTTGAGTGATTCGCGAGTGGAACATGCTTAGTAGTGATGGATGATCTTTGAAAATTTTTGAACTAGATTGAGATTGCTGGATTGATTACGAATTGAGATGTGTTGAATTTGAAGAATCTGATAGACTCTTTATCTTCGTTTCCTTAACAGCTAAATGCAGATAAAAGTCCCTTTCAGCGGACGTTTGCTAATCAGGTATCGACTCAACTCAACGTTCTCTTTAAATTTTTACAGTATGTGATTCAATGCAGATAGGTTTCTACTTTTGTGATGTTGTGTGCAAATTTGGCTTGATGTGGATGTCAGTATATGTATTAGGCTCAGTAGAAACTCTGGCTAAAATATGATGGTTCTTGTTAGAGGATTTTTAGTGAAGAATGTAGCTTCATTCAGGTGTCACCGACACAATTAATGGTGGTTATTTAACAAATGTGGAATAGATTTCTTCTTAAGATTTCATTTATTTTGAAGTATAACCGTATATTCCGTTAGTCTTTTGTATTATATTAACTCTTGTTTACCAAGCCTTGATTATCCACAGTGAGAAACTGGACATGTTGCTCACCTTTGAATATATTGGTTCCTTAGTTATATGTTTTCTCTTCCATATAGTGCCTGTGTTTAAAATAGCGACGCCTAGGCGAGCTAAGGCGTGAGGCGAGGTCCAAAAGTGGGTTGTCGCCTTGAGGACTTGAAGCGAGGCTAATTCATGAAGGCGACGCTCCTTGGACGCCTCACGCCGCCTTGGACGCCTCACGCCTCCTCACGCCGCCTTGGACGCCTCACCGCTTTTTGGATATTAAGGTAAGATTCCTAATAAATTATATTTGCATGCTTAAAACAAGCAATTATGATTAAAATTAAATATTTAGTTGGCATTTTTATGTTTCCAAAACAAATTCACCTAAAATCTAATTTAATGACAACAATTTTGCATCATTATATCTCTACGCTTCTTCATCTTCTACTAACGCCTAAACTATAGAGATAAGAGAGTCTCTAAATCTTCTACTATGATGATTTGGACTAATTTAGTGATGACTTTGTTTTGAGTTTATTTCTGAGTTTGTTTATGGGTTTATTATGACTTTGTTTTGAAGCTCTGTTTGTTTTTGAGTTATGATGACGTTTTGAATTCAGATTTTTTTCTTTAAAACTTTTAAGTTTAGTTTTGTTTGCAGATTTTGTGGCTTAAAATCGATGTTTTAAGGCTAGTTTTATGAAGATTTGATTATTTTTAATTTTAATGGTTAAGGATAAACATGAATATATAACCTTGAATGGATAACTAATCTCACTTGTATTTATCAGGTGGCGCCTCAAGTCCTTAAAGCGAGCCTAGGCGATCGCTATAGCTAGAGGCGAGATTGACCATCTCCTCGCCTCAGAGCATGAGGCGCTATTTTAACCACAGTATAGTGCTACTGCTAGTGTTTCTTGAACAGTCTAGTTTCTAATTTTCTTTTTGTTTAAAAGCTGAATCAATCCCCCACAGTTTTAGGAGTTGGGTGTAGTTGATAGAATAGGAGTTGTGTGTGTATATGAGCTTCTTTGCTTATGCAAATTCTTCGGGGATTTTAACAGGTAAAACGATGTGGTGAGATGTCAAGGAAGCTTCGTTTTTTCAAAGACCAAATTGATAAAGCTGGTTTAAGATGTTCACCACGCCATGAATTAGAACCGGACATTGAGCTTGGAGATTTAGAGGTAAGAAATGAATTTTCTAGTTCTCTTTCTGCTGAGAAGTCTTTGGTATGATCTATTGTAATGCCTCTTTTGTTGGGGATGAGGCATGATACTTTCTTGCAACACTTTGTAATTTTCTTTGTATCTACAATTGCTTTCTTCGGCAGAGACAACTTGCTGAACACGAGCATGAAGTATTGGAAATGAACTCAAACAGTGAAAAGCTTCGGCAGACATATAACGAACTTCTCGAATTCAAGATAGTTCTTCAAAAGGTAGGTGTATTCGCCCTTCTTGCTCAAGTTTTATATTAATTAGAAAATTTCTTGACCAATTCACAATGCTGTGTAGTACAGTAGCTGTTGTTCAGTTCTCGTTCAATTTTTATCTGTTAAGATAAAGCTCATCTTCTCATTTAATATGTTACTTCTTTTAGGCCAATGGTTTCCTCGTCTCAAGTAATGCTCATGCAACTGGAGATGAAACAGAACTCCATGAAGGCACCTACTCAAATAACGGTTTTATTGAGACCTCCTCTTTACTAGAGCAGGTGATTGGATGTCAAAAATTCCATTTGCTGCTGTTATCTGGAATCTTAAATTATATTTACTAAAAATTCAATTATTTTCTTCTCAGGAAATGAGGCCCGAACCCTTGAATCAATCAGGACTGAGATTTATTAGTGGAATCATTAACAAAGACAAACTTCTTAGGTTTGAAAGAATGTTGTTTCGTGCAACAAGAGGCAATATGCTTTTCAACCAAACACCCTCTGATGAGGAGATCATGGATCCTTCAACATCAGAAATGGTGATAATGATCTCTTATTTTCTCAGACAGCATATTTTCTTTATCTCGATGATAATCATTTCTTATTTCAGCGAGATGCTTATTACTAACTGGTTTTGTGCTTATAGGTGGAGAAAATTGTATTTGTGGTTTTCTTTTCTGGGGAGCAAGCAAGGACAAAAATATTGAAAATATGTGAAGCATTTGGTGCAAATTGTTATCCTTTCCCCGAGGATACAACAAAGCAGAGGCAGCTTACGAGAGAAGTAAGTTGGATATTCCTTAACTTGTTTTTTTTTTTATTGTTTCCTCAGGTATCGCTATTCTAAGATATCTGTGTGCAATTTTTTTTCCTTAACAATTCTTGCAAGTTGCTTTCTTCTTGTTCATATGATTCCCAGTTATATGCGACTGTTAGCTGCTGTGTCACGCTATATTATTTGGAGAATACCAATATTTCTTATCCCGAACAGTAGTGAGTTACTGCATCACACTACGTTGCTCCTAAAATATAAACGTATCTGGTGTTAGGTTTTATCCCGACTCTCTGATCTGGAAGCCACTCTAGATGCTGGAACTCGCCATCGGAATGATGCTCTTAATGCCGTTGGTTACAGCTTGACTAAATGGATAACCACGGTAAAAAAATAGCACCTGCTGTTAGTTTTTTTACAATTCTCTTTCTGGTTAAGTAAGAATATGCGAGATTGTATGGTCCATAGAGTATGGAACAGCCATGATTTTAGTTGTCCTTTTGTGCTAGGTTCGGAGAGAAAAAGCTGTTTATGATACTCTGAACATGCTAAATTTTGATGTAACGAAGAAATGCCTTGTTGGCGAAGGTTGGTGCCCCACATTTGCTAAGACCCAGGTATAATACAATGTTTTTTTCCTTTACATAGACTAGTGTTATTTACTTGCAAGTGCACTTCATTCATCAACAACGTCTGCGCAGATTCATGAGGTCCTTCAGCGAGCCACTTTCGACAGCAATTCACAAGTTGGCGTTATATTTCATGTAATGCAAGCGGTAGAATCACCTCCCACCTATTTCAGAACGAACAAACTTACAAATGCGTTCCAGGAGATTATCGATGCTTACGGGTTAGTTCCATTATCTGGCATAACCTGGCACTATCGTAATGTCCACGAGCATGAAACCCGCTTATCATTTAGATGCAAGTGTATGGCCCCGAGTTTCCTAATCATGCATAAATGATTTTAGAAGAGTAACTGGCTGCTTTCTAACAAAGCTGAAGTTCCTTCATACCGTATCTTCCTAATGAAGTTATTGTTGATTGCTTGTGCCAATTTATTTCCGCTGCTCACTATCTCATGTATTCTCGACTTAATGCTTGCTTGGCAGTGTTGCAAGATATCAAGAGGCAAACCCGGCAGTTTATTCAGTTGTCACATATCCGTTCTTGTTTGCTGTTATGTTTGGGGATTGGGGTCATGGTCTATGCTTGCTGCTAGGAGCGTTGTATCTTCTTGCCCGTGAAAGGAAGCTGAGTTCGCAGGTATGGTTCAACTTTTGCTGTATTAATTGAATAACAAACTAGTGATAACTAGTATTATCCCCGTGCTAACGCACGGTTTACTTTCACTATTTTCCAAATTATCTGATAAGTTATAATGATTCAACGCATAAAAATAAAATTTTATTTTAGTCATATTTTCTAAACCTAGATAACACATGTAAAACCTAGATAACACATGTAAAACTTGATTAAATATTTCACTGAATATTTACTTGCACCCATTTCATATTAAAATATGTTTCTCATAGAAATTTCATTGATAGATTAGTAAAATTAGTGATGTTAAAAAGATAGTAAAATCAACAAACTATAAATAAGATATACATATGTTTCCCATACAGCTTCTCTGTTTATTTTAGTCATATTTTCTAAACCTAGATAACACATGTTTAACCGCACTCTGTTTTTCTAGTTTTTTTCAAACTTTTTTAAAAATGTCTACAAAGCTTCATCTATCTAAACATATTTTAGATAATTACAATTTTAAATGTAATCAGTTTACCTCTTTCACAGGAATAACCACGCTTTGAATCAAATAACTTCATGCTTCTAATAGTAATATCCTCTAAAACAAATCTCTGGTTTTCACTCTTTAAAAAAAAATAGAATACAAAATAGAAGTAAAGTATGATATCAACTTGAATCATGTAGAAAGAATCATAAAAACACAGATTTTTAAATGATCGATTTGAATAAAGATATCTGCTGCACTCAAAATCTACATAAAAAGACAAAGAAAGTGAAACTGTTGAGAAAAATCAAAAAAGAAGAATCGAAAGATAAAAATAGTTAACTGAACTCTATATATGAGATAGGCAGTTGGTATCAGGAGTTACTGAATTCATGGAACGATTTAATAATTTTGCAATTACATAATCAAAAAATTTGGTCAAATTGTTTTTTTTTGTAAAAACAATTACACATGTCAAAATCTTATTGCTTGAGTGACTTGTGCTTTAGTATATAAGGGATTAGTAATTACAGTTAGCTTACCTTCTCACTCTAGTATAAAGGTTAACTTGAGAAAAAGATGCTATTGTGGTACGAATATCATTGCCTGTGTGAATTTTTTACTTATCTAGTATGATTTTTCTGTGTGTTTTACCGTTACTAGAAACTCGGAAGCTTTATGGAGATGCTATTTGGAGGCCGCTATGTTATCTTACTTATGGCACTTTTTTCAATATATTGTGGGCTTATCTACAATGAGTTCTTTTCTGTTCCTTTCCACATATTTGGTGGCTCAGCTTACAAATGCAGAGATACTACTTGTAGGTATGTATTATATTTGAATCTTGATCAAGTGAGGTGTCATGTATTTTATTATTAGTCTACCTGTTGCTGATATGCACATTACTTTTTTTATTTAGTGATGCGTACACGGTTGGTTTAGTCAAGTACCGTGATCCGTACCCATTTGGCGTAGATCCTAGTTGGCGCGGAAGTCGTTCAGAATTGCCTTACTTAAACTCGCTTAAGATGAAGATGTCTATCCTGCTGGGAATTGCTCAGATGAATCTGGGATTAATATTAAGTTTCTTCAATGCTCGATTCTTCGGCTCTTCGCTGGACATAAGGTTTGTTCTTCCTTTATTATTATCTTCCCAAGCTTCTGAATTAATTTGCCCTGTTTCTAACTTACGTATGTCTTTGTGATGTGTCACCATCAGGTATCAGTTTATACCTCAGATGATATTTCTGAACAGCTTATTCGGTTACCTATCACTACTCATTATCATCAAGTGGTGCACTGGATCTCAAGCAGACTTGTACCATGTCATGATCTACATGTTTCTAAGTCCAACCGAAGAACTTGGTGAAAATGAGTTGTTCTGGGGCCAACGTCCACTTCAGGCACAGTTTCCTCTGTTTTTATTTTAAATCCAAAGCTATATAAGCTTTTGCTCCATCCTTACTCATCTTAACCACTATTGTGCAGATTTTGTTACTGCTTATGGCATTCATCGCTGTCCCATGGATGCTTTTTCCTAAACCCTTTGCTCTCAGGAAAATTCACATGGAGGTATCTCCCGTTTTAAACTTTTCACTGCATCTTTTTTTTTTGGGGTGTATCCATGGATAATATTTTTGTTTCTATAGAGGTTTCAAGGTCGCACGTACGGTGTTCTTGGTACTTCTGAGGTGGATCTGGATGTAGAACCAGGCTCAGCTAGAGGCCATCAGGAAGAAGAGTTCAACTTCAGCGAGATTTTTGTACATCAATTGATTCACTCCATAGAGTTTGTTCTAGGTTCAGTTTCTAACACAGCATCTTACCTTCGTCTCTGGGCTCTTAGGTAAACCTTTCTGCTTTTTTTTTTAACATATGACCATTTAAATTCATATTTGTTTCTAATAGTCTTCTTCGACGTTTTACAGTTTGGCTCATTCGGAATTGTCGACGGTCTTCTATGAGAAAGTTCTTCTTCTTGCCTGGGGGTGAGTAGTAGTTTTAGTTTCATGTTTTTTTCAAAAATTAATTTCTCACTTTTTTTATTTTACAATTAATGGCCGAATTTTGCAAAACAGGTATGAGAACATTTTGATCAGGTTAATCGGATTAGTGGTGTTTGCGTTTGCAACAGCGTTTATACTTCTGATGATGGAAACACTGAGTGCGTTTCTTCATGCTCTGCGTCTTCACTGGGTTGAGTTCATGGGGAAGTTCTTCCATGGAGATGGTTACAAGTTCAAGCCTTTCTCATTTGCTTTAATCTCAAATGACGATGAATAAAGTATACCCTCTAAGCCATTTGCACATCCCACTTTCCCCTCAATTATCCACCCCAGAAAGAATATATAGAAGAAAATTTGCTCGAAACAGATTATACGGTAACATCCATTTGCTTCGTCTTTTACTTTTTAAATCTTTTTAACCGAAGCTTTTGAAATTAGTATTGTAGTTAATGACAAAAGTTGAGAATGTCTTTGTTTACCCTTAAAAGCAGAACATGTTAGATCACTTTTGAGTTTTTTTTCTTTAATACATACAACATCCCTATCATGGATTTTTTGGAGGCGAGAGATAAATGAGAACTCTTTGTTGGCAAATCATCTACCTCTTAAATGAAAAAAAAAACATGCGTGAAGTTTGATCATATGGTAATGTTAATGATAAAAGTAGTATGGGAATCACATCATAACGGGGACGAGTTTAGGAGATTTATATAACGCTTTTTCGTGATTGTAAGAGCATCCCCGTCAGTAAACTTAGGAGAGCTCGATTTCCAAAACAATTTTAATGATTTTTTATTTTTTTTTCTATTTTTTTTTCGTTTAACTTAAAAAAAAAAAAAAAATTAGGCAGACCAATCGTGGGCCGCCACGTGTGGTGGGGCCCACGAAACAGTAGTGAACCGCCCCTTACGCAAGGAGTTGCAGGAAACAGGTTCACAAAAAATTGTATATTATATTATTTTGTTTTCTTGGAATTTGTGTGAACTTCAAGTTAAAACCTTCAATGGGCATGCTCTAAAAAGTGTCCAACCCGATGACATGGCTTGGAGTGACACATCAAAATCATTAATAGTTGTTGATTTTCAAACCAAGGTAGTAAATTAGGGGGGTTTTATTTGTAAAAACGTTAGGTCGTTTAGCTTGTGGACTTTGGATTGGTTTGCGATCAACCGCCAGACAATAGAAAGTGATGGGTTTTTCAACAGCATTCCGACCGAGCATCTCCACTTATCTGTACTATTAAAACATTTATACTATTAAAGCAGAATTTCTCGTAGGATTATGCTATTAAATACTTTTAAAATTATTTACAATGGAATACTATTACTCTTTCAAGATTTTTTTAAATATTTCCGCCAAGTATATATTCAGCCAATCAGATATCAGAGTTTTTAATAACCAATCACATTCACCTAGCATTTATTAACATTATTAATTATTGATAACCTATATTATAATTATTTAGATGTCTTAAAAAAACCCTACATGATTTTACTTGCACATAATAATATAACTGCTGACAATATTAATTTTATAACAAATGAAAATATGAATTTTAATTTACATATATATATATATATTAGATTATATTATATTAATACAAAAATGTAATTTTACATACTATGAAGTTTACAATATAGATTTTTTCAGTTCCAAAATATATCAGAAGTAACTATAAAATATTTTTCAGTATTATTGATTCTGTTATGCCATATTCGTTTAGATAGAAGATATGTGAAATTTATGCTCCAGAATATTCTAAGGATATTTTGTTTCCAATTTTTTTTTAAAAAATAATCATATATATGTCAATTTCAAATGAAATTTAATGTACTTTCATTATATAATTTACATTACCTAAATTAAAATATTTTATAGAAAATAAATAATACAATATTTAATACGTTGAAAATATAGATTACTTTTGATGATTAACTATATTATATAATCATGCTAAAATATAATATTATTTTATATTAAAATAAACCCTTCAACATATTTAAAATTTTTAGTTTTACAAATAAACCGTTAATACAAATTCGAAAAAATTAGCATGCATTTAAAACATGTATATATGTACCAAAAATATAAAATATTAGCAAAAAAAAAAAAACAAAAGTTAAATTTTTTTTAGAAAATAATCCCGAGCTTTCAAAATACGAGTCAAAATCTAGTATGTACTATTAAAGCAACATTTCTAATAGGATCATGCCCTTAATTTTCTAATTTATTTACAATGACATGCCACTCATATATTTATAGCTAACAATATTAATTATTTTGATCCATAACTATATATTAGTATTGATTAAAACTATCAGCATTTAATTGAATTTAACTGTTTCTATTTTATTTCAGCATTTAAATCTTTCTTTTACTCTTTGCTCTCTTTAACATCTAGGCTTTTTTTTTTTGCTTTCCACAATTTGATTTTCGTACTTTATGTTTTGAGATCAATACATTGAATCACCGTTTTTGTTTATCATTTTTTTTCTTTTGTTGTTCCGATTTCAATCAAAATATATCAGTTATAAAAAAATATACTTTACATATTACTTTTGTTTATTAAGCCATCTTCACAGATCAAAAGGAATACATTAATAAAATTAATAACTTAACTTAAATATATTTAACTATTTTCTATTCAGGAAACTTAAATTTTAGTACGTTAAATTTTTTTAATGTATTTGGTAATCTTTAAATGGTAACTACCAAATATTCCACAAGATTACACATAATTGTACAAAAATATTATAGGTTACAAACATTACCCTATATAACTACTAAAATTAATAGATCCAAAAACACATATACCATTTACAAATCCAAAAAATGTTTTAGTAAACTCATAAAAAAAAAAGTTAAGAAACAAAAAAGAGGTTGAAGAGAGTCAAGAGAGAAGATTCTCACCAAAATAAAAGTTGTGCAGATTGTGCACTGAAGAAAGAAAAGTTAGCATTACACCTTGAAAATCCATATCAATTTGTGTAGATTGTCAGGGAAATAAAAATAATTTATTTACTAATTCTAGCACCACATAAAAATAGTGATATTTTCTAAAAATATTAATGTCAAAGTATGATTTTATTTTTATCATCAAATTTATTATAATGAAAATTTTCTATACTTATAATTATCAAATACACTATAAATTTATTATTATTCAGATTTATGTCTTTTTAGTCAACACAAATATCAAGGATTTATCATACCGATAGAAAATATTTATAATATTGAAGCAACTGAAAGAATATAATGTTTGGATAACAACATAATATACATGAACTGTTTTTTAAAACATGTTTTTCTTCTTCTTTTTGAAACTTGCCTCATAATTAATTTATGGTCAACTATATAAAATTTATATAAAGAATAAACAGAATTATTTATTAAAGATATTATAGACTTTGACCGCCTTTAATTCTAATGCGGAAGTTCAAAAGTTAAAAGTCACCTTGCAATTAATAAAATTGATTTTCAAGGTTTTGCATTACACCTTGAAAATCCATATCAAATTGTGTAGATTGTCAGGGAAATAAAAATAATTTATTTACTAATTCTAGCACCACATAAAAATAGTGATATTTTCTAAAAATATTAATGTCAAAGTATGATTTTATTTTTATTATCAAATTTATTATAATGATAATTTTTATACTTATAATTATCTAATCCACTATAAATTTATTATTATTCAGATTTATGTCTTTTAGTCAAAAAAATATCAAGAGATTTATCATACCGAAAGAAAATATTTATAAGATTGAAGCAACTGAAAGAATATAATATTTGGATAACAACATAATATACATGAATTGTTTTTTTTAAACATGTTTTTCTTCTTCTTTTTGAAACTTGCCTCATAATTAATTTATGGTCAACTATATAAAATTTATATAAAGAATAAACATAATTATTTATTAAAGCTATTATAGACTTTGACCGCCTTTAATTCTAATGCGGAAGTTCAAAAGTTAAAAGTCACCTTGCAATTAATAAAATTGATGGATAGATATCCGAACAAACCGACTCCAAATAAACCAACTAGGAAAACCCGGTTAAACCTGGAATTTATTTAAGTTCAAATTATACATGCATTTTAAAAAGTAACTAACATATAGAACCAAAAAAAACCACACTAAACCGAACTGAATCATTTTTATTCAATATAAAGTTTACCGAAACCAAACTAAACCGGATTGGAAAAACCTAGAAAACTAGTCACCATTTTAACATGGAAAATAAATAGCCGTCAAGAAAAAAAAAACACAAAAGTTGAGAAATAAAGTAGGTATTAATATCGCAATTCAATTTGTACCTTTCGAAAAGAAAAACAAACAAGAGCCATTGGAGAAGGTTTAGCCACTATCTTCCTCCTCTTCGCGATATCTTCCTCCTCTTCGTTCCTCTGCAAATCTCATCCATATCCCTCCCTTCCTTCCAAAGCCGTCAGTATCCTCTCTCTCATTTCTATCCATCGATTTCGTCTCAAAAGCCACCTAGATTAGGGTTTATGTACGTTGATTTGGAAAGCTGCGGCTACGATTTCTCAATCAATTCACGGTTTTCGCCTTAGAATCTAGATTTTTCAACTCCTTTTGCGAGTTTGGCCGTAGAATCTAGAGATTGTTCTCCTTCGAAATTACAGAATTGGAGTGGTTTAAGGTTTTGCATTTCGTAGATTCTCTGAGATTAGGGTTTGAAAGTTTGAAAACATTTCTCCCTTTCTTATTTTTTTTTATTTTGAGACTTTTCATTGATTCTCCTTTCTTATTGAAGGAATGATTATGGAATATGTTTCTGCTCTAAAAATGCATGTTTTCTGATTTGTTTTGATTATTATTATATATTATATGGTTAGGTAACGATGAATGACAAAGGAGATAAGACTTGTCCTCTATGTGCTGAGGAGATGGACTTGACTGATCAGCATTTCAAGCCTTGCAAATGTGGCTATCAGGTTCGATACTTTACAAGTTACTCTCCGTGCAGGATGTTTTGGGTTCTTGATTACTAGTTTGAAATCAAAATTGCAACATAGAGTGTATGAATTTGTTTGAGTTTGAGAACCTAAGAGTTATTTGAAGAATTTGATTTTCTGTTCGTTTTGTATGTGTATATTGCATTCACACAAGCCTATGTGGAACAATGATCTGTAGTCTTGAAAATGCACACCCTTTCTTAAATTTTATGTTTATGACTTGCATGACCCAGTCTTTATCTTGTTATCCGTTCGTTTATGTTTTGATTAGTTTACTTTAATTATATGTCCTTGGTGCAGATATGTGTTTGGTGTTGGCATCGGATTATTGAGATGGCCGAGAAAGATAAGACAGAGGGTCGCTGTCCTGCATGTCGTACCTCTTACGATAAGGAAAAGATTGTCGGGATGACGGCTAGCTGTGAAAGGTAGATCTTAAGCTGAAAACAAAAGAAAAGAAATCTTGTTCTTCTTATGCGTGTAGAAACTTATCTTTGTTGTTCTGATAATTCATCAGGTTGGTTGCTGAACTTAACAATGACCGGAAAAAATCACAGAAGGTGAAGCCTAGACCTTCAGAGGGAAGGAAAGACCTAACTGGTGTGAGAGTCATCCAAAGAAACTTGGTTTACGTTATGAGCTTGCCTTTTGATCTGGCAGATGAAGATGTAATTCCATCATCTATACTAATCTCCTTCGAAAGAACTCACTTTTTTGCATCTCATTAACGTGGGATTTATTATATGATGCAGCTTTTTCAGAGTAGAGAATACTTTGGTCAGTATGGGAAAGTCGTAAAGGTAGCATTGGCTCGAACGCAAGCTGGGGAGATCCAACTGTTTCCAAACAATTCTTGCAGTGTGTATGTATCCGTATTTCCTTACATATAATATCATTGGTTTCTAGTTGTGGATGAAAGACATGTTCACTTCTAACAATCTTCATTGAACTAATATTTCATTTCTTCTTTTCTCAATCGATGTTTCACAGATATATTACTTACTCCAAAGAGGAGGAAGCAATTCGTTGCATCCGATCAGTACATCTATTTGTTTTCGATGGTAGACCTTTGAAGTATGTGATGTTTCCTTTTCTTTTTTTACGGTAGGTTGTGGTTCAATTTCTAAATATTTCTGGATGTCGTTAGGGCATGTTTTGGGACCATGAAGTACTGTCATGCGTGGATCAGAAACATGGTGAGCAAATATTTGTTTTTTTTTTCGCTCTGTTCCCTTTAAGAACGAGCATACAAGCCTAATTCCGTGTCGTCTTTTTTTCTTTCTACAGCCTTGCAACAATGTGGAATGCCTTTATTTGCATGAGATTGGTTTTCAAGAAGATAGTTTCACGAAAGATGAGACAATATCAGTGCACATGAGGTAAAGTAACTAAAACCATGGTTTCAGTTAAGCTCGATAGATTGTGGGTTATTTCTTAATTTTCTTTGTTGCTGATAATAAGCTCTCTTTGTAAAGTATATTTTAGTTAAACTTATTAGACCCAGACAGCTTTCATCCTTTCTTGAAGCTCGCAGGGATTTTAGTTTGCATCAGTTCCTTGCTCTTGCATATATGTTGTTTCGTTCTGATTCTCTTGTTATTTGAAAAGGAAAATTGTTGAAGAAATTACTGGTGCGGTGCCTAATTCTCCTCGGCGTTCAGGGAGTATGTTACCTCCACCAGTGGATGATTATGTTGATAATGTGTCTATCCCAAGACCAATTCCAAAATGTGTTTTGAATGTAAGTTGTCAGCCCTGCTTGGAGCCTCTTTGATATTCTTTCCACTGTCAGCATATTCATGAATCATGATGCGTTTATGTATGATTTATTATGCTTTTGGCTTCTTCTTTCTTCTGCATTTTTATCTTTGCAGAATGCACAGAGTGTTGTCAAAACTTCTCCCCCAAATAGTAGCAACGGCCGATCTGTTAGTCTTCCTGCTGGAGCCTTGTGGTACACTAGACTCTTGTGTATATATATTCTTTTTAGTTGTTTACCTGCTTTGTCTGTAACTTGTAACTGGTTTTTCAGGGGAATGCATGCTTCAAGCAAGTCTTCCGTACCGAGTATACCATGTTCGGGGGAACCCTTAAGAGTTAAAGCTGTCACAGTTTCATCTGCATCTCATAGTGATGTATCAATGAAGCCAGCATTAGAGGATAATCATACTTCATATGGGAATGGCTTGAAACCGCAAGAGCTACTGGATAGTAAGATTGAGTTTCCAGAGCTTTCCTTGGTTAATAGGACCCAGACAAGTAATAGTAAGGCATTAGTTTCTGCATCTCATAGTGATGTATTAAAGAAGCCAGCGATAGAGGATAATCATATTTCATATGGGAATGCCTTGAAACCGCAAGATCTATTGGATAGTCAGACGGATTTTCCAGAGACACAGACCAATACTAAAGCATTAGTTCCTGCAAATGTGGATAACACTAGAGCTATTAGTGTGCCATCAGATTGCACGAACTTTCCAGAGCCTACTTCTCAGTCTTGTAGATCCATGCTGTCCAATGGTGACAAAAATATTAATGGAGGGATACAGAGTGTATGCAGTGACGCTGTGTCAGTGGATTCAGATAGTGTTGCGGATGGCTATGGGGGGCTAACAAGATCTGACAGTGCACATGCTGATCACGTTTCCTTAAAGTCGTCTCATACAGAAGTGTCCCGAAACTCTCTACAGCATTGTGTCAATGAAACAAGAGAAGTTCAGCAATTGCAGAAGACTGGTATAACTAAGATAAATGGTGTCGTTGTCTCAAGAGAAGAAGTAAATGTGGGTACTGCTTTGATGTCTCCGTTGGTAACAGATCGGCATCTTCAAGCGGAGGATGATATGTCATCATTTATTAGAGAAAGACTCAAGGATCCCGAAGTTTTTAGCTGCCAGCCCATTGCAACCAATAAAGCTAGTTTCCTACGCACAATGCAGCCTTCTTCATGCCAGTATAAGGTTGGGCATGATGAAACCAGGAGTATGTTTGGGTCCTCCGCGGCTGACAGCAGAGGAAGTAATATAGCTTCGATCTCACATGGATATAACGAGATGCCACAGAGAGAGCCCAGTCGTTTAAATGGCAGTCTTAATCACTCTATGCTGTTTCCTGACACCCAACCAAATGGAAACTGTGGCGTTGACACACAGGGAAGCTCTAGGAATGAAATAGATGACAGGATTGCAAGCATAATGTCGTTAGATCTTGATGAATACTTGACATCACCTCATAACCTGTCGAAGCAACTAGGAGCAGGTGACGTAGAGGCCAGGTCTCGTGAGCTAGCTAGTTACTGTGAAGCTAAGAATAATCAATCCCGGTTTTCTTTTGCAAGGCAAGATGAATCAAAGGATCAGGCTTTTAGATCGTCTAACGTCTTCAACCAGAGACCCCTTGGCAGTGACTTATACCAAAATTCTTCAGAGCGGCAGAGTCGTGATATGAATATGCTTGGAATGTATAATGGTATTTCATCCAGTTATCTCAAAGGAATGGACTATGTCACGCAAAACTCCACTTTACCCTCGTCCTATAAACCTCCTTGTGAGTGTGATTTCTCATCCTTTTACCTTAATCTTCTAGTCTTCTAGCTATATAATATTATATAGTAGGCTCTTACTTTTATGTTTTCTTATACTGGACCAAGCTGATTATTTCTTTTTTAGCCGTATCTCTACTATTTGGCTACTATTTTTCTTTGTTATGATGATATTATGCTTCTGTGATATTGACTTGGATATGTTCTCAAAGCATATATGTCCATAGTGCCTGCGTGTTATTGACTATTCGTGTAAAAACTTAAACTCCTTTGCTTTTTTTCGTGTAGCTGTTACAAGATCTCCGGTTACAGCGCCACCTGGATTTTCAGTTACAAGCCGACCTCCTCCTCCTCCAGGCTTCTCATCAAATGGGAGAGAACAGCAGACATTGAGTGGCTTTTCAGGTAAGTTTATATTTATGTTGAAGTTCCCTTCTCGTTGCTCTGTTTTTTTTTCTCTGTTATAGAAATTGAGAATTTGTTGTCTTTATGTGTAGGGAACCATCGTTATTCTGAATCACCAGTGTACAATAACACCCCATATCATCAGTCACTTCCAATTGAAAACAATGGTGGTGTCAGGGATGTTGAGTTTCTGGATCCTGCGATTTTGGCTGTTGGTCAAGCTCCAAGCCTAGATTACAGATCAAACTTTCAAGGAAACACAAACATATTCTCAAACGAGACAAAGCTTCAACAACAACATCAACTGGCAATGCAGAGCCCCTTGTCTTCACATCAAAACTGTAGACTCACTGATTCTTTGGGAATGGCATCAAGGTTTATGGATCAATCTAGAAATGTGGCATTGCCTAATGGCCACTGGGATGGGTTGAGCAACGAGATCCAAAGTCAAAACAGGTTCCAGAATGAGAGGTTT
This sequence comes from Brassica napus, assembly GCF_020379485.1. Taxonomy (NCBI): domain Eukaryota; kingdom Viridiplantae; phylum Streptophyta; class Magnoliopsida; order Brassicales; family Brassicaceae; genus Brassica; species Brassica napus. The sequence goes on from NC_063440.1 coordinate 15,270,090, forward strand.
ATTGGGTCAACAAATCGGATGAATGGTTACAATGGGACTTTCAGGATTTAACACCATCTGTCAGAGTCAGTAAGCCGCGCTTAGATCGCCTCGACCTTTGGATCTTAGCTTCTGGTTACTTTGAAACTGAGCCAAAAGAGAGGTGGTTGTAAAAAATCTTTAGGAGGTTTATTATGCATTCCTTTATTAACATTTCATTTGGTTTTTTGAAATATGTCAAATATGATTTTCCATTAGAGATTACATAAAGATTTTGGTTTGCATCTTCAGTTGATTTAACTTCTATATTAACATATTCTTTCGATTTAAAAACCATATAGTTTCAACTTGCATTATAAAACCCTTAGTTGACATAACAAAACCATAAATCTAGTAACTAACACCTAATTTCAACTTGCACTTTAAAACCTTTAGTTGACTATATAACATGAGTTCTATTAAAAAAAAGTGTGTTGTGGCAAAACATATGACTAGGTAGTAATAATTAATCACTCACTAATGGAGATGTGTTGTCTCTACTACCCAAAGAGGTCGTGAGATGTTTAAAGTATTCTACTACACCAACTAAATCCTAAATGGAGAAGATATTATAAAGTTGTGAGGAGACACCTCATTGATTCGGTTATAAAATAATGTTACATATTGTTTAATGAATGGACCCATAATGTTTCTCAATCGTCTCACGTTGTCTCATTTTGTACCACTAAAATATACAATAGTTTATATTAAGGATTCTCCGACAAGGTATGTCATCATTGGTATTTATTTGCTTTTATGCCTTTGTTGCCTTCTTCCTGCTGACTACCACAATATATACCTTACGCAAATTGCGAGAAAATTATAAAAATAATTTAATGTGTTTGGTACACGGTCAGAGAAATAGTCATTCACTTATTGTATTTATTTAATTCGACAGAAACAAAACCATATCTTTTACATGGCTCCAGTTTTGGCTTAACCATAGAAAACGTCCAAAGAATTTGGGTCATATTTTTGCCATGTTCGTCCATAATTCATGCCATGTATTTCTCAAAATTGTGATGGGTTTGGAGTAATAATACTATAATAGACAAATTTATTTAGCCTTACATAATAATTCACTTAATCTAACTAAACTCATGTATATTAACTACCAAGCACTAATAGTTTGATGGTAAGGTTAATTTTAAGCAAAACATAACCCTGTACTGAAACTAAGTTGATGTTGTTTGTTCAGACAAAGATGAAGTCACGTCTTAAATTTCAATGGAAAATCTAGAAAGACTAATCGTCGTTACTGTTTTTTTGGGAAATTAGTTAGATCGTGATAATTTAAATCCAAACTTAGTCAGTCAGCTTAAGTTAGTCGTTTTGTGTTGCGGCGAATCACATGATTAACATCGCAAAAATGTGTTCAAAGGATTGTCGGCTAAAGATAGTGTGATTATCCTACTTTATTTCAAAAGAATGATAATAAAATGTTTAAAGAAACATGTGAGTTAAGATTACTGATAAAGGCATAGGATACGAGTCGTAGGATAGGACCATTTTTGGACTAATGTGGATAATAATTTAAGTTTCTTTAAGACATCACATCTCTTACTGAATATCTTTACATTACCCCAACGGTAGATAGACTTTAAGATTTGATTTGACAGAACAAGAGATCGAGAATCTCTTATTTTGCCTTTTAGCTTTGACAATAGGCATAACAAACAGCACACACAAAAAATCTTTAAACATTTGATGACTAAATATATTTTTTAGATAAGTCTTCTAGGCTAGGGTGTTCCTACATGTGGTAAATTTAGACGGTATAGCATCCAGTCCATTCTACTTTGTTCCAAAAGTTAAACCAGTTTATACTATGATAGTTTTTTGTGGTTGTACTATATAGTATATAGTTAGGTACTACCTTATGCACAACTCTCAATCGTATATAGATAGTTAAGTTACTATGTTTGACACGTGATTTTAGAATATAAGTATATATTTTGGTCATATCCGAATATATGTATACAAATGGAAAGCTAATGTTTTCTCCACGAATCCTTTGGGGTTCCGAAGAGGCAGCCAAAGTTGTCACATCCTATCACTATCCCTCTCTTTACTGTTGTTCTTTTCAATTATTGCTATTAGATATATCAAATAACCAAATCACGTACCGACAAAAACCCAATTCTCAGTTTGTTTTATTGGTGAAATCTGTTGCACCAATAATAAACATCATGGCTACACATTTATACTTAAAAATTACTGTCTCCAATTACAATAACTATATAGTTAGTATGATGATATATATTATGTAATTAACCTCATAATCATATTTTATTTTCAAAAATGTGGATTGGATGTATGGATTATTTTATTTGTCGAAAAATGTGGATCGAATAAATGGGTTCGTTCAATATTAGTAAACTGATATATTTCAAATAGAAAACCGACTCGATTTAATTGATTCAATTTAATCTATCCGATCTGATTTAATTTAACTAATAGCTTTTAAATAGTTTGAATTAGTTAAATTGGTTTTGTTTTTTTTTTTAATTTAGATCTAATCGATTTTTATTTAGGTAGAATTAAATTCTAATGTTCAGGTCTACTGTTTCAACAAAAAACATTTTATAATAATGTTGTTAACAATGAAATAAGTATATGTTATGTTAATTATATATTAATGATATGAGTATATAAGTAAATATACCGACAATAATTTTACTTTTTATGTTATTTACAAAACTTTTGCCTTACAGTTTCCAAGAGTCGTGTTCTCTTTACCAAGGTACACGGAAGAACATGTTTCACATCGACGATAAAGAAAAGCATATCCCATTTTATAAATAATCCAGTTACCATAACACTCATAGTTTTAAAGCCTCCTCTGTAAGTTAAGGTTGTGGATAAAAGTAACCAAGAGAGGAGGCATTGTCATTGGGAGGTTGTTGCCGGAAATTAGAGAATCCTGATGATGCTGCTGCAACTGAGAACAACTGTGGTTGTGGGCCTGGTGGTTGCGGTCTCATGGCGCTGGTTTGGCCTGGTCCTTGCCATCCCCAGTTACTCATCATCCCTCCTCCTTCAGCTTCACTTCTCTTCTCTGTTGCCCTTCCCTGGAAACCAAAACATAAGAAACAAGCAAACAAACATTATCTCATTGTATGGTTTTTACATAGTTTTTTCTGGTTACATTTCAGATTATTTTTTTATTTTACCTCGACAGGGTTGTTATAACCGTTCCAGTAAGCGCGATGGTCCGATGAACCATAAGGAAGAGGTGCGTTCACCGGCTTTCCCATGAACTCATTACCTATCTGCAAGCGTTGTAAGACAATAACTAAACGTTTTCATGATTTTTTCAGAGATTGGTGTTGAGAAATTACCGTTAAACTAACTCCACGCTGAGTTTCATAAGTATTAGAAGGGTAATGAAAGAGCCTTCCGTTTTGCTTTGACGCATTCCCGGGGGAAAGAGACATTCCCAAGCTGAGATCAAGCTTGTCATGAGCACCTTCATAAATAAATAAAACAACAATCATAAGCTGTGTTTTATAGACTGATGATTAAAGTATTACACTAGATTATGTACGTTACCTTGGTTATTGGTCTCAGAGTTAGTCTCATTCTGGTATGAACTAAGCTCGAAGTTGGTAACTGCTTCCCTACCATTAGAGCTTATCGCAGCCTTATCATAAGCCCTGTTTTCAAGAACAAAGTGTTCAGAAAGAGTTAAAAAAAGAGCTCTAGTGGAGTTCTTCTTAAAGAGGTACAAAACTTTAAGAATAGAAAGTTTTTTATTTTCTCTGGCAAAACAAGTAAAAGATTCATGATCATTGTTTTAATATGACCTTGCAGCTTCTACTTCGCTGTCGAACAGCCCAAGGTAAACATACCTGCAATTCAACCCATCTTAAAAATCCCCAAAACATTTTAACAATCTCACCACTTTTGGTTTCAATTACTAAGACACCATTTTCTAGTCATTTAACATTACTTCTAAGTGCTCAGATCAAAGAGAGAAAAAGTTGGCTCACTTTTTACCAAGAAACTGACCCATCCTAGCTTCCCATCTCCCACATTTGTGTAATGTAACTCCTCGGTACTTGGAGCTTCCCCGAGAGAAACCTGTGCTCTGTCGACGGAGTATGTGCACAAACTCTTCCTTGCTTAAGTTTTGAACCTGTTGAGAGGGGCAAACACTCAATTAACATTTTCCATGAAAGAAAGGATTTTACTAGATGACACAAATAATATAAAAACTAAACCTGTTTCATATCTTCCTCGTAATCGCCGAGAGTGAAGTTGATATCAGCATCAACTCCTCTAAATTTGATAGCAGCTCGATCATAAGCTCTAAATATATATAAAAAGAAATAAGATCATAATCATCAAAAGACACAAACAATGCTGAAAAATGATCTAAAACTTTACCTAGCCGCGGCATGAGCAGTGTCAAAACCACCTATACGTGAAAAATCAAGAAGATTGTTAAAAATGAAATCAAGAACTAAAATAATGAAAATTTAAATCTTTTACCTAAATAGACTTGTTTCCCACAATCCCTGCAAATAATAAAAACCAAAACAGAGTTTTTGGATTTTAATCGAATTTCACAAAGTACAAATAAAGGTTTTTAATTTTTAATCAGTTTCAGAAACTAAAATAAAAAGTTGAATTAATGAAATTTTAAATAAGAAGTCAGGGAGTTTTAATTGGCTTTTACCATATATGTGACTCCCATCTACCAGTTCTTCGGTAGAAGGTAACTCCTCTGTACTGCGAACTCCTTGACCTCGGTCCTCTCCGACTCTTTTTCACCGGAGCCGGCGCCGGCGCCGGAGCCACTAAGTTTGTTTCTCCTTGCCTCGAGCCATCGAAAGAGAGATCTATCCAGCTTCTAGAGCTCGACCCTCGTAGATGCCCACAGTCTCCAGCCACCGGGAAAAACTCTTTAGTCACGGCGGTGCTTTCATCTCCGCCACCGCCACAGCCGTCGCCGCTGCTTCCGACTTTTAAAATATCGAAATTTAGAGTAAAAGCACGAGTCGAGCAAGAGTCGTCGTCAGCTTCAGCATTGATGACCGACGACGTGGACGTCTCTGACCGGTTCCCGGAGCCGTCTGATGTTTTCCGATCTGCGTACGAGTCACCGTACTGAGTTGACTCGGGAGAGTCAGCGTCGAGGTTAAGATCCAACATCTTGTGTCTCTGTCGGAAAAGTTTACAAAAGGTTTATAAAAGATTGACAAGAAACAGTATAAAGTCTGTTGATCACGTGATAAGATGAGAGAGAAGGAGGTTTAGAAATCACGGTGAGGAATGAGGAAGAGAAGTTTCATCGCCGGAAAAAGTTACCGCCGGCGAGAGACTGTTAAACGGAGAAGATAGAGAGAGAAAGAGAGAGAGAGAGAGTGAGAGGAGGGAGACGTGTGAGGGAACATTTCAGACACATTTTAAGAGGAAGATCAATATTTATAATTAAATAAATTGTAAGTATATGTTATATCGGTAGTGTGTATAACGTTAATTGTTGTTGGTCCTTTTTTGGCAGTGGTGCACCGGTTTAACAGGTTTCCGGTCTTTATATTCGTTTTATTATTACAACTAAATCCGGTACGCACTGCTTTTGGGTCAATGCTTTGGTTTGTGACCTGGCTTCTGGCTCTAAGTACAGTACTTTTTTATTTGTTTGTGAGAGACACTGCCGTCCATTTTAAGTAAGGATATAATAACTAGGGTTAGGCATTTCTGGCTCTAAAATTTTCAACGGAATTTCGATCATTAACATAATAATAACTAGTGTTTACAATTTTAAAGCATACAATTATATTTTAATAGTAAACTAGATTTTCAAGTGCGGGTTTTTTGGATTATATTATAATACAAAGTTTTATTATATCAAAAAATATAATTTTTAACAGTTATATAATCTATGAATTAGTTTAATTGAGATTTTATATATACACTTTTACGTAAGTTTATTTTAGGCATTATAATTATATCCGGATAAAAAAACAAACTGAACCGACCCGAAAATATAGGTTTAGTTCAGGTCTAGAGAAGATAACATATTGGATTTTTTTAGACCCGCATGTCTTTGTTTGAGTCTGGATCATACCCTAGATCCGATCATAAATATGTTGTGTTTATTAGGTATATTTAGATATTTCAAATATGTTTCCTCTAGTATGGACATTTTTTTTTAAGTTTTTGGTTTATGATTATAGTTTTTGATTTCAGGTAAATTTTCAAATTAAAAAAAAATTGGGTATTTTTCAGTTCATCGTCTCAGACTTTGAATAATATTTTGAATTTTTAGGTATTTGAATTTTTTTGGGTATTTGTTTGGAGTTTCGAATATTTTTCCGGTTTTTTAGATATTGTGATTTTTTTAAGATCCTAAATACCTGAACATATGTGGACCCATTACGTTTATATCAGGTCCAACAACTTTTTGATATATATTTTTAACGTTATTGTACATAAACATGGTTGATGAAATATTTTTCTGAGTAAAGATATCATAAAGAATAATATTAGGATATATTAAAAATATTTAAAATTTTGTATGGTTAGAATGATTAATGGTATTACCAAAAAAAAATAGTTATACGTGACTCCAACAACTTGTTTATATTAGATTTTTTAAGACTATTTCTCTTTTAATAGTATTGATTCGTTTTTAAGTGAAAGTATAAAAAAATATAATATCTAAACCAATAATTTTCAAAATCGTGAATAATCAATACTGATATCGTGAAGTCGGGTTAACTTAAAAAAAAAACCAATGAATTTCTACATTTTTGTGAAGGTAACATGAATATTCAGAAAACTCATTTTTAGATATGAAAATATCTATCAAACCATAGACGGTTGAAAGTTTACTATATGATATGAGATTTTAGTGCGAAAATTTATATATGATATGATTACTTTATTATAAAAGAAAGAAGAAGTTAGAATGTACACATATATGTCGAATAACTTCTCTTGCTTTAAATCATATATTATATGATAAAAATGATAATATAAAACATTAGTTTCAATGCTTTTACGATTAAAAATCAAAATGGTAAATATAGTAATAGTAGTGAATAAATAAAGAAATTAAATAAATTATTGTTAGAGAAATATATGGTAACATATTGTTAGTCTAAATTTAAGGTAAGACCAAAAAATAATAAGATAAATGAAAGAGTCCAAACAACTTTTTAAAATAGATTTATTAAAACTCTTTCCCTTTTAATAGTATTGATTGCGTAAGATGATTATTGAAAGGCGGGCGTTTCAAACTTTATAAATACCCGTTTCAAAATTTCAGATAAATATTTTAATAAAATAATTGTTTTACCTATATATTTACTATATAAATGTGTGTTTTTCTTTGACAAAATATTGTTATTATTTCTTTGCTTTGTTATAAAATATGAATAGTGATATCTTTTGTAGAGTATTTGATGAAGAAACTGTATATTTTTTCTCAGTTTATGTGAATCCAATTTTTAAAATATAATTATAGTAACACATATATATTAATTGTGTTTAGATTTTGTTCTATGTCTATCGAAATTATAATGATTTCCCTTTCATATAAATTATCATTTGCATGCAAACAAAATTTACAAGGAGCATAACATAACTGAGACATTAAGCTACTGACAAAAGGTTTGGTAAATTTCTATAAATATTTACTTACAGTTTAAAATTTTAAATTATTATAAGATAGTACTTCATAGACTTTTAGTTTCAAAATTTCCTAGATTTTTAATTATTTCAAATATTCAATTCAATTTTCAAAATATATGGTATTCAAAATAAAGTATTTAATTAAAAGACTAGGATACTCGGATATAGTTTTGAATTATATATATATAATTTTACAAGCAAGTGTACAATATTTACATATATTATATAATAAAAATAAACACCTTGATATGTTAGAAAATAAATTTAATTAAAGGGTTGAGTGTTCAAAATATTCAAATACGTTATTTATCATATTTAATATCAGAAAATTGTGAAATATATATGTATACACTTTAAATTCATAAACCAATACTTTAACCAACAAAATATTGAATGTCATAATTGAGTGTTTATTTATTGGGGTGCTAATATTTAACTTTCATGAGATTTTAGATTTTCTTGATCCTGCTTTGGATATTTTATTTTGATTTTTAAAGCTTTTATACTATTAGAGAGATATTATCTGATGTTGCCCGCTGTTTTCATTTGAAAGTATGATATTGAAATTCATATATATATATATATATATATATATCAATACTATTAAAAGAGAATGAGTTTTAATAAATCTACTTAAAAAAATTGTTTGGACCCTTTCATTAATTAATAATATTTTGGTCTTACTTTAAATTTCAACTAACAATCAGTTACCTTATATTTCTCTAACAATCATTCAGTCAATATTTTTATGTATTAGACCCTTATCTTTTTTGTTCACTATTTGATTATACCACATATATACTTTATTTATTAGACCGCATCATTTGGTACATGAAAATATTATACCACATGATACACTTCATTTTATTAAAACACACTTCTTATCAATACATCACTTATTAATCCCAACCACGGACTGTAGCAATATTAAAGGTTTAACGTTCAAATATGGGTAATTCATTACAACATTAAATGAAACTAACATGTATTGTAAGTCAATTTCTATAATTTTATTAAAAGAGAAACTGGTTTTTGCTCATTAACAATAGTATAGGCATTGGAAACAATAGAAAATATATTGTAAATGTTTCATTCAAATAAATACTGAAATTTTGGTTGTTAAAATCAATGCTGATATTGCCTAGATTGTAACAATCAATTTGAAAAACAAAAGAGAATATATTATCGATATGCTAATTATATTCATTTACTTGATTAACACTTTTATTGATTTCGAATTCATTTTAAAGAAAGTCGATTGTTAGAATATATTTTCAGAATATATTGTATTTTATTGAGAATATATTATATATACATTTTGTAAATAAATTACTGAAATGATTCTTTTTTTATTTAGAATTTTAACCCACATAGTATTGGTTTTAAAGATATAGAATCTGTTTGCCTATTTATGAAATTTATTTTAATGTTGGTTTCGTTTTTTCAGTTTGGTATGATTTATTTTCCAATAAATGTTATCAGATCAATGCTTTATCTTATTTAGAAATTCATTAAAATTTTATTTAATTTCAAAAAAAAATCCGCGCTTTTAAGCGCGGGTCAAAATCTAGTATATTATTTAAATACTAGGAGTTTCGATGTGTTCTAGATTTTTTTTCATACGCAATGTCTTACAAAATTAAGGCATGATACTTATAGTGTATAATAAATGTTAAGTACCTTGAAATACCAAAATAAAATTTAATTTTAAGAGAGTTGAGTCTATAAAACACCATTTCAAAGTCGTAATCCCAATATTTCTACTAATACAAAATTTTTGAATGTATCTTTACATATCATTAACTGAATATTTGCCATTTCTTTTATTTTATGTAATATGGCATTATTCAGATTTCGCCAAAACGTCTACGAAGTTCTAAGAGTGTCTCCTTTTGCAGAGCTCTGTCCCTACCTGAAAGCATGTGACGTATAAGATTTATGCCACAAATTTAAATTACATTTGAAGGCCACATTTTCTTATGCTTTCTTATTAACAGCGTTGTGTAATGTTTTGATCTCTTAATCTTAAACTTGATTGTCATAATTTTATCTTTAAAAATCTCTTATTTTTGGTAATTCCTAAATGACTTTGTATTTTGTTATGGTGAATCTAGTACAATTTTTTTAATTCATATATTTTGTGGTGTAAAAGCATTTTAAGATGTTTATAGTTTATATGATTGAAAAATTTATTTTTTTTGGCTTTAGGCCACCAAAATTACCGGCACTGCTCCTTTGCTTCATGATTTCTTATGGAATCAAAATTCAAATACTAAGCATAAATCCGAATGAACAAGTATCCCAACGTATGGTGTTAACGCCCAGTAAAATCAAACTCTACTAATAAGAGTTTGGCAAGAAAATTTATATTAGTAAGAGACTACGTTCTTGTCTCTAAAACCAAAACAACCGTGCCGCCATGCGGATTACATATTTGATTGAGTACATTTTCTTGAAAGCTTTAACTGTTTCTTTTAGTTTTAGTCAACCGTGAATACAACTAGCATGTAACTTTTATCTTAAACTCTTTCTATAAGAAAATTGATTTGAATCAGATTAGATATATCTTCTGATGAACCCCCAGCGAACAAGAAAATACTATATCACCTACCATTGACATATTGCCACATAGCAAGGTTGAAGAAGATATCTGACTATCCGACCAGTCGATCGGAATCGAGAAACCAAGGCACATGTTAATAAGATAAATCTACACATGAGATTGTGAGCTCTGTCTTGGACGGGATTGTCCTTTCACATGAAGGTGGGTCAGTGATCTAACGGCTGGGGTAGGTTCAGATCTATTATATAATATTTTAATAACGCTAATCTAAAGAAGAGTAAGAACTGGTTTGATTTCGAATTTACCCCTCCTGCATGTGATTCACGATTTAACTTGATATTTTGTTCAAAAGAAATGATAGTGACCTTAAAACTCAATTCCACGAAACTCTTTATCAAACGACGCTGAGATGCTTTCCCTGCCAAAAAAATGATCTTATAAACCGTAAAATTTGGTAAAACTTTAGAATTTGGTGAAACTTTAGAATTAAGTAAAATTGTAAAATTTGGTAAAATTTCACATCGATTATTTAGATCTAAAAGTTTGAAATTTGAAATTTAATTTGGAGAGGGGAAGGGGTAAAAAAAGGTGAAATTGGAGTTCTATTATTTCATTAAGAATACGAGAGTATGTAGATTCATTAAAATATGAAAGATTATTTTTTCTCCGCTAAGAGTATATGAGACTTTTGTTGAATCAAATGCTGAAATGCTCTCCCTTCCAAAAAAGTGATCTTATATATTTTTGTTCTTTTTTATATGTTTTTATTTATTTTTAATCCGAAAATCTATCTAAAATACCAAAACACCCTAATACATCTATCTATTTTCAAACAATATCATTCATACTTCAAAACCTAGTTTCTTTCCCTTTCTCGCAAATCTAAACTTACACTTCTCTTTTCTCTTCTCTATTATTTCTTTTTTTTCTCAAATCTATTCTTCTTCTACAAAATTTCTTATGTTTTTAATATGAATTATTCATTTTTTTATTCCTCCTCCTCTTCCTCCTCCTTTGTACTACAATCCAGAGACAAAGTTTTACTAAATTGTACAATCGTTCAAATACAACTTCGTAAAACTGTAGAATTTAGTACAACGTTGTACCACTGTCGAGGTACAACTTGGTAAATTTTTGTACATAATTTTACCAAGTTGTACAATTGTTTAAGTACAATTTGGTAAAAATGCAGAACTTGTAAACCATAAAACTTTGTAAAACTGTAAAATTTGATAAAACTTTAGAACTTGGTAAAACTTTAGAATTTGATAAAACTGTAAAAATTAGTAAAACTTTACATTGATCAGTGAAATCTAAAAACATAAAATTTGAATTTTGATATGGGGTTGGGGGGGGGGGACAAAAAGGGTAAAATTAAAATTATGTTATTTTATTGAGAGTATGTAGATTTATTAAGAGAACGAAATATTAATTTTTCTCCATTAAAAATACATGCGACTTTTGTCCATCACAACGTAGATGTTTTCCTTTGACAATTTGCTGTAGAAAGAAAAGACATGATATTTTTATATGGTTGATTTGTTAAACCTCTACTAATGAATTTGTTACTTTGATTATTGTCTCATAATTTTGGCCTTTGTAAGTTATTTCTACTAATGAATTTGTTACTTTGATTATTATCTCTGGTATTTGTGAATTAGATTCATAATTGCTGGGATAATTAATCCACAAAATTATTCCTCCTACTTATAGTAGGACGTTGACTTTCTTCTTTTGTTTAGACGATTTTTAGATCTCAAATCAGGTTTTTCTCAACTATAATAAGGAGAAATCTTCCATATTTAAGGATATTTAAGGATTTAACTTAGATTTCGACTACAAAAACCTATAAATAGAGTTCCTAAACTTTAGCACAAGGGATCGACTATTCAATTATTCATTACTTTGACTATAGAGACAACCGACTAAAACTAGGGTTACTAAACCTATATGTTTTAATTCCTGCTCTAAAAGATCAATAAACACTATATTTGATCTTTGTTCCTTGTTCAATATTCTTTACTTTTTGTGTTATGTAGTATCATGAGAGCCGCCATGCTTTATTTTACTCTAACGGTTTGGTGCTAAAATGAAATGGATAACCAGGATTACGTGACAATGACTGGAAGTGAGCATGATCAACTTTTGGTCACTTCGGCGGAAACCGACTTACGAGCCAGATTCTAAACCATGCAGAGCCAAATTTATTTATTTTAAGTTTTCTTTTATTTTATTTAAAATTATATATTTAAATTATTATTTTTAATTTTAGCTTTAATTTTTTTTTAAAAATAATCACTATTCTATATACATTTTGTTAATTGAAATATATAAAAAATAGTTGAAAATAATTTTTGAGAAATGTCATTTTTAACCTTTATTACATACTTATAAGTTTAGTTTTTTAGTGCAAAAATTTTGAAATAAATAAAAGTGTTAATTTAAGATTTTAATATATCCATATGTTAATTTATGAGGGGAATGTTTACTACAGATTGCAAAAAATATAAATTTATAATTGTTATATTAACAACCGTACTATAACGCAATATCATAATATTTTACAAATATGGTAAATTTAATGTATGCTCTGTTAATTTACATATTTTGTTTGATGAAATAAGATATGTTCATATAACAGTTTATTTGTGTTTTTAATATTAAAGAATCAATTAAAATAAATATATATATATCTATATATATATATAATAGAATAATAGAATATTAAAATATAATCAATTTATTTGCTGTGTCTTGCATTTATTTTAGTTTCTTTTAATAAATTAAAATGAAAACATATTAAATTTAACATGTCTCATTGGTAAATGTTGTTAAAACCATATCATATTTGATTTAACATGTCTCATATTTTAAAATATTTTTTTATCAAATATATATATCTAGCTTTTATTTTATAAAATTTAAAAGATTTTTTATTAATTATAATTATTTATTTATTATTTAATTTTATAAAAAAATTTATAAATTAAATTATATTTTAATTTTTTTAATTTTTTTGTTATGTATGTTTATATATATACTTTAATATACTTAATAATTTAAAAATTAATTAATAGAGTACATTTATTATCCAATTTAATATTTGATAAGGCTATAATATAATATAAATTTATATTCTGTAAGTAAGTCATAATTAAATTAATATTAATGTATTGTAATTATTTAATATTAATTACGAAATTATGTATTATTTAGATATTTATAAAGTTTAATATTTTAAAAAACTGTATATTTATATTTTAAAATGATATTGTAAGATTTTATTAGATTGTAATGTTTAAAAATCTGTATGAATATCTTTTTACTTATTTAAATTTATAATTATTTTAATATTTAGTTGAATAAGTTAAATAATTAGGTTGTTATAAGATATATTAAGATGGATAATTGATATAATGATTCAAATTTGGTAATATCATATGGTCTATCTAAATTGTGTTTTTGTTTTAATAGTATTGATAGACTGTTTAATTGACTGATGTTTTAATAGTATTGATAGAATATTAAAGTTATAAAATGTATGTTAGACAAAAAAAAAGGAGTATGTTAGAGAAAATACATAAACTTTGGACAAGGAGAACACAGTGGCAATACTAGCAAATGGCAATGATATAGCTTAACGTAAGATTCGCACACTCGTTTGTCTGCGCAGACCCAATCGTATGGAAGTATCTGATACATAAATCACATATAGAAATAGTAAATTTACAACAAATTATAAAAATATGAACTTATAGAACTATATAAATAAATCCTCTTCCATAAGTTTTTCATAACTTATTAATAGTATTCGTGTTGGAGGGATAGTCGTGTCTAATTTGCTCATGCTAGTTGTTCGAATCATGTGGAATCATTATATAAGAGACATCTTAAAAGCAGGCAATGTAGACACCTTGCCGACAAGAAAAAAATGCAAGTGGGTAAATAAATGTTCCTTTTTATTTGAACATAATAAATTTGGAGAAGAATATAGTGAATTTTTTTTGGTTGGATACTATGGTTGAAAATAATATTTATGGGGATGTGATTGTGAAAACATATGTTTATGGGTTGTGATTGTGATTTCCATCGCAAACTTTGGTTTTTGGAAGCCGGGGTCATTTTTCGCCATCGTTCACCATTAGATGTTTTGGTTTTGTTCTGTTCTTGTTTATTTTGTCGATTGATTTGTTTAGTTCGATCTAATCTGTTTTGGTTTACCTCTGGATAGTTTTGATTTTTTCTTCAATCATTTCCACTATCATAATTTTTGTTTCTTCGTCGGATCTAAAAAGAATCATACTCCAAAATGATGCGTATATCTCTGTTTTTCTAAACGAACTATTTGATTTTTCTTTTGCATGTGTAAATAAATATATATCTAAACTATTAAAACAGAAGTACAAATTTGAATTGATCCAAGATTTTCCTAAATATTTACAGTCAAATACTACTGATAATTTTCTACATTTTTTATAATTATTAAGGTATCTCTAATTCCACTCTATTTTTCACTCTAAAATAGAGTTTAAAGTAAAAATACTCTAATAATACTCTATTTTCCATCTATAATAGAGTAAAAATAGGTTTATTCTATATATAAAGTAAATTGTTTTATTTGTTCATCGCTCTATTTTTCATTTTAAAATAGAGTACTATTAAAGTATGATATCTTGCATATTTGCATTGTTTTATCCATTCATCCATGAGCATTTTCATCATATAGATTAGGTTTCAGACATGTTTAGGTTGCATTTTGCATACATGAGTCTCTATTAGGTACTGGAATACCACATGAGGCTATTTGGAGCTCAAAAGAGGTGAAAAGGTGACCATTGAACGAACCGAGCATGGGAGCGACCTCCCGGAGCGACATCACGAAGTCGCTGTGTCCCACTTCTCAGAGCGACCTACCAAGGTCGCTCCCGATCCAGAGCGACCCGTTGGAGTGACTGCACAAAGTCGCTCGCGTTTTCACGTCCGGAGACACACAACTCGCTCTCGGAGCGACCTCTCGCAGCGACCCAGCGAGGTCGCTCCCGAAGCTTGGAGCGACCTGTCCAGAGCGACAGGGAGAAGTCGCTCGCCATCTTGGTTCCCGGAGATAAGAAATCGCTCTCGGAGCGACCTCTCGCAGCGACCCAGCGAGGTCGCTCCCGAAGCCTGGAGCGACTTGTCGGAGCGACGAGCCGAGGTCGCTCCGTGTTTTGTTTCTGCTCGAACTTGTGATTTTTCAAGGGCATTTTGGTCATTTCATTATGCACGTTTTTATTTTCTAAACCTATGTTTTATTACTCTGTAAGCCACCAGGAGGCAGATCATCTTTGTTCTTAGAAAAACCACCAAAAACCTTTGGAAAGGGATCTCTTTGAATGAATTGATCAGTTTATTATTGAGAATTCTGTGTTCTTATCTATTTCCTGTGTTTCTCTACATGATTAATCTGAAATCCAATATGGGTTTAAGAGGAATCATGGAGATTAGTGAGTAATCACCTTTTGAATTCATGGGTTAGGGAGATTAAGGGTGATTAGGTTAGTTCTAGGATGTTTTAGTGTAGATCATTCTTGTTCCTTGCTAGTAGAGTATTCATAATGCATCTTCTGAGTTGGCCACTCAAAAGTTGATCAATAGACATTTCCCACCCAAAAGGTGTTCGATGAAATGCCTGAGACAACTCTCCTAGGCTTTTAGTATACTTTGCCAAAGACATTTGTTGTTAAAGGTACTAAGATAGCTAATAGACTTGTTAGTAATGATTGTTTTCATATTATTCAACCAAAGACATTTGATGTTTGAGATATGTTAGCAAATGAGCATTCATCTAGACATAGAGCTTGCTTAGAATTGTGTCTAAGCTTAAGGTTGATAGTTTGATTGATCATTTGCCATCCTTAGTTCGATACTTGATCACCCAAGGTCTAATCCCTATGCCCATGAGTTCTCTTTTCCCTTAGTCAAGAAAGTATCATTCTGTTATTGCTTTTTAGTTTTAGTCATAGCTTAAAACCCATCTAAATCATTGGTTGCACTTAGATTAAGTGAGTACTTGCATTCTCAGTGCTTTGATATCCCTCAGAACTGGTTCGACAATCTTCTATACTACAACATTTGTCTTAGGAGCCTTGAAAACTCCTAACATCAAATTGGCGCCGTTGCCAAATTCTGAGTAGATTTGAACATTGAGATTTAGTCACTTGCTTGAGACTAAGTCATTTTTATTTTCTTTTGTTACTGACTCTTCTTCACCTCCCTTTAATCTACAGGTGTATGAACTTGAGGAGCAGGGGTCCATCAAACCTAGTTCCAAGAGCAGCAGACATCAGGGCTTTAGAGAGAGAGTGTGCTAGAAAGAGAAGAGAAGAAGAACATCAGGCTCAATTGCAGAGACTGAACACTGACATGGGAGACGTCCATCAAGAAGATGCAGGCGTCAATGGCGCTAACAACAATGGCCCACCTAACCAACAGCGAGCAGCTTTCCCCATTGGCACTTACGACCGTCCCAACATTCATGGTCATAGATTGGGAATCCGAGCACCCGCCGTGGCAGCCAACAACTTCGAGATCAAGTCGGGACTCCTCAACGTGATTGAGAACAACAAGTATCATGGCTTGGCTCTAGAGGATCCATTTGATCATTTGGACAGGTTCGACAGCTACTGTGGGTTGTCAAAAACCAATGGTGTGTCCGAAGATGCCTTAAAGCTCAAGCTATTCCCTTTCTCTTTGGGGGATAAGGCACGTCAGTGGGAGAAGTCTCTACCCAGCGACTCCATTACCACTTGGGATGACTGCAAGAAAGCATTCTTGGAGAAGTTCTTCTCTACTTCAAGAACTGCTAAGCTGAGAAACGAGATCTCGAGCTTTCAACAGAAGGGCTTGGAAGGTTTCAGTGAAGCCTGGGAGAGATTCAAGGGCTATCAAGCTCAATGCCCACACCATGGTTTCTCTAAGGAGAGCTTACTGAGCACATTCTACCGTGGTGCTCTCCCTAAGTACAGAGCCAGACTGGATACAGCTAGTAATGGGTTCTTCTTGGGGAGAACTGAGGAGGATGCAGAGGAGCTGGTTGACAACATGGTTAAGAGTGATGCAGTCTACAGTGGAGACCACGACAGAAGCAGTAGAACTGAGGATAAGCAAACGAGGAAGGAGTTGAAAGCTCTACAGGATAAGATAGACATCCTCCTTGCTGATAAAGCTACCCAAGAGCAGCTGCACTTTGTCGGCAACCCAAGCCAAGAGACACCAGCTGTTGTCCATGAAGTTGAGGGGTTGGAAGGTCAGGAAGAGCTGTGTTTCATCAACAACAATGGTAGCTGGTACAAGAAAGAACCCAACTTTCAGTACAACAACTACCAACAGAAGTCCTATTCCAACAACCAGCAGAGTGGCTATCCGCCAAGAAACAACCAGCAAGGCAGCTATCAGCCTCAGCAAAACCCCTCGTCTGGTTCCTCTGCTCCTCAAGAGAGCAGCACTGATACCTTACTGAAGCAAATCTTGGAGTCTCAGACTAGAAGTGAGAAGCAAGTTGGTTATGAGTTGAAGAACCTTCATTCCAAGATTGATGGGAGCTACAATGAGCTCAACAACAAATTCTCACACCTTGCTTCTACAGTCAGGAATTTAGAGAATCAATTTGCTTCCATGAACACTCACCAGAATCGCCAGCAAGGATCTCTACCTGGAAAGTCTGACCAAAATCCCAAGGAGGCCAAAGCTATCACCCTTAGGAGCGGTAAGCAGTTACCTCCTAGAACCCTCACCAAGGATGCTGAGAAATTAGGTGAGGGGGTTGCCATCAACATAGATGATGAAGTGGTGATTGTTGATGAGAAGATCAATGACGAGATCTTGGAGAAGATAGTGGAAGCCAAAGGTAAAGGAAAGGTTGGAGAGGAGAAGAAGACAGTAAAGGATGGTGAAGTTGTTACTCCAGCAAGTGAAAGTTCTTTTGTTCCTCCTCCCTATGAACCCAAACTTCCATTCCCTGGTAGATTCAAGAAGCAGCTGCTAGAGAAATACAAAGCTCTGTTTGAGAAGCAAATGAGTGAAGCTCAGGTTGCAATGCCCATCATCGATGCTTTCATGTTGATTCCTCAATACAACAATTTCCTGAAAGATGTTGTAGCTGCAAAGAAGAAGGAGATGGAAAGCATGATGAATCTTACCCATGAGTGCAATGCCATCATCCAGAGGCTTGATGTTCCAGAGAAATTAGAGGATCCAGGAAGCTTCACACTACCTTGTGCTCTTGGACCTATGGTATTTGAGAAAAGTCTCTGCGATTTGGGAGCTAGTGTCAGCTTGATGCCTTTGTCTGTTGCAAAGAAGCTTGGATTCACTCAGTACAAGAAGTGTAGACTCTCTCTGGTGTTAGCTGATCGTTCAGTGAAGTATCCTGTGGGCATCTTAGAGGACCTCCCTGTGAAGATTGGAAGGTATGAGATACCTACAGATTTTGTGGTGCTTGAGATGGGTGAGGAGGCTCAAGACCCATTGATTCTAGGAAGGCCATTCTTAGCTACAGCAGGAGCTATTGTTAATGTGAAGGAAGGCACGATTGATCTCCATTTGGGTAAAGAGAACATCCTCCACTTTGACATCAAGAGGAAAATGAGGAAACCAACTGTGTTCGGGCAAGCCTTCTACATTGAAGAGATGGACATCCCTGCTGATGAGCACCTTGAAGAGTTACCACCTGAGGACGACGAGGAGGGAGCATCTCCCTCTACTCATTCCCTATAGAAGGTAACCCACCACACTCCCTTGTATATACCATTTCATTTTTGCATATTAGTCTTCTTTTCGGTATCTCTCTCTCTACTTGACGACACAGAGACTGTGTCACTCAAGTTTGGGGGAGGTACCAAGTATTTGATCATGTTTGCTTTGATGTTGTTTCATTGAGTCATGCATGGCATACCTATTTGCATAGAAAAAAAAAAAAAAAAAAAAAAATCAATCATTTAGTTTGCATCATTTGCATTTTTAGGAGAGTCTAGAGCATATAGGTTGCATTCACTTGCATTGGGAGCAATGATTTGAATGCCTTGTAAAGAACACTACGTTGCACTTGACTAGCTTTTGCACCTCTCAAAAAGACTTGTATGTTTCGAGCCTTGAAAACTCTTCCTGAAACTTGTTGATTGCTGAAACTCAGTCTTTGAAGCCAACTACAACCTTATTAGAAATGAATGAACTTAATGCTTCTTGCTTAGGGTCCCTTGTGTACTGAGTCATGGCTATACACACTGGAGTTGTCACATCTTTTATGCCAATCTTTTTGACAAACTCTAGTGGTAGACCACACTCCCAAAACCTTTCCTTCCTTTTAAGCTTTCATTGTTTGATGAGTGAGACCTTCTTCGGAAAGTCTTACATGCGCATAATGTTGAGAGTATCGGGAACGACAATGCTTGATCTTCATTTTTGCTAGATTGGACACTCTTTTGTCTAGCTATAGGTGGGAGGGTGAGTGTTGTGATCATGATTTGGGAGAAATGAAAAATAAAAAGGATAGACTCTTTGTGCTTAAGTGAATTGATTTTCTGGGATAAGTAGAGAACCTCTAGCTCTAGTTTTGAAAAGTCTTGGCCCCCAACCTAAAAAAAAAAATAATATATATATAAAAAAAAAAAAAGAAATCGAAAAAAAAAAAAAAAAAAAAAAAGAAAAGAAAAGGGGGCTAGCAAAGTTGTTAGGAGCTAAGAAATGTTTTGAGGTTGTAGAAAAATCCCTTGTAGATTTCAAAAAGAAAGAGTTAAAGTTCTTAAGATCTTTTGGTGAGAGATGTGAGTTGGGTTTGACATTTGGGAATGATTGTGTAATTGTATGTTTGGGAAAAGGGTAGAACAATGGAGATTAAGCATTGTATGCATGAGTTGGTCCCTTTCTTAGATATATTATGTGCAATGTCAAGGCTACTTGTTTTGAGAGTAAACCACCTTAAAGATC
This sequence comes from Brassica napus, assembly GCF_020379485.1. Taxonomy (NCBI): domain Eukaryota; kingdom Viridiplantae; phylum Streptophyta; class Magnoliopsida; order Brassicales; family Brassicaceae; genus Brassica; species Brassica napus. The sequence goes on from NC_063440.1 coordinate 15,290,278, forward strand.
ATATGTTTTGAACCTCTTGAATCACTTGAATAAAAGCCTTCCTTTACCCAACCAAATGACTTGGACCAACTGACCATTTGCAAGAATTCACCTGATGTTTTGTGCTTAATGAATGTGAGAGTTGGTTGATTTGAATGTGTGGATGCTTGATGATGAGTGTAAGAACAAAAAGAGTTAAGATAGGCCTAGAGAAGCTAGAGTGTAATAAGAGAGTGTGCTAGTTGTGTTTCTTTTGGCTATGCGCTCCCTCCTTCAACCTCTCTCCCTATGAGTTCTAGAAAGTTCACTTGTGGACAAGTAAAAGAACAAGTTTGGGGGAGTTGATATCTTGCATATTTGCATTGTTTTATCCATTCATCCATGAGCATTTTCATCATATAGATTAGGTTTCAGACATGTTTAGGTTGCATTTTGCATACATGAGTCTCTATTAGGTACTGGAATACCACATGAGGCTATTTGGAGCTCAAAAGAGGTGAAAAGGTGACCATTGAACGAACCGAGCATGGGAGCGACCTCCCGGAGCGACATCACGAAGTCGCTGTGTCCCACTTCTCAGAGCGACCTACCAAGGTCGCTCAAGATCCAGAGCGACCCGTTGGAGTGACTGCACAAAGTCGCTCGCGTTTTCACGTCCGGAGACACACAACTCGCTCTCGGAGCGACCTCTCGCAGCGACCCAGCGAGGTCGCTCCCGAAGCTTGGAGCGACCTGTCCAGAGCGACAGGGAGAAGTCGCTCGCCATCTTGGTTCCCGGAGATAAGAAATCGCTCTCGGAGCGACCTCTCGCAGCGACCCAGCGAGGTCGCTCCCGAAGCCTGGAGCGACTTGTCGGAGCGACGAGCCGAGGTCGCTCCGTGTTTTGTTTCTGCTCGAACTTGTGATTTTTCAAGGGCATTTTGGTCATTTCATTATGCACGTTTTTATTTTCTAAACCTATGTTTTATTACTCTGTAAGCCACCAGGAGGCAGATCATCTTTGTTCTTAGAAAAACCACCAAAAACCTTTGGAAAGGGATCTCTTTGAATGAATTGATCAGTTTATTATTGAGAATTCTGTGTTCTTATCTATTTCCTGTGTTTCTCTACATGATTAATCTGAAATCCAATATGGGTTTAAGAGGAATCATGGAGATTAGTGAGTAATCACCTTTTGAATTCATGGGTTAGGGAGATTAAGGGTGATTAGGTTAGTTCTAGGATGTTTTAGTGTAGATCATTCTTGTTCCTTGCTAGTAGAGTATTCATAATGCATCTTCTGAGTTGGCCACTCAAAAGTTGATCAATAGACATTTCCCACCCAAAAGGTGTTCGATGAAATGCCTGAGACAACTCTCCTAGGCTTTTAGTATACTTTGCCAAAGACATTTGTTGTTAAAGGTACTAAGATAGCTAATAGACTTGTTAGTAATGATTGTTTTCATATTATTCAACCAAAGACATTTGATGTTTGAGATATGTTAACAAATGAGCATTCATCTAGACATAGAGCTTGCTTAGAATTGTGTCTAGGCTTAAGGTTGATAGTTTGATTGATCATTTGCCATCCTTAGTTCGATACTTGATCACCCAAGGTCTAATCCCTATGCCCATGAGTTCTCTTTTCCCTTAGTCAAGAAAGTATCATTCTGTCATTGCTTTTTAGTTTTAGTCATAGCTTAAAACCCATCTAAATCATTGGTTGCACTTAGATTAAGTGAGTACTTGCATTCTCAGTGCTTTGATATCCCTCAGAACTGGTTCGACAATCTTCTATACTACAACATTTGTCTTAGGAGCCTTGAAAACTCCTAACATCAAAGTATATCACAACTCTATTACAAAGTTACTATATTTTAGAATGAAAAATAAAGTGAACTATTGAAGATAGTCTTAGTAAACTTTCACGCCATATTACAATAGGAAATAAATAACAAGCCAATTAATGTTTGGTTATCCACTAATAGCATTTGTATTTTTTAAGACCATAAAACGGATTTCATCTTCATTGCACCACAATCCCAGTCTCTGCATAAAATCGTTTAGTAAACCAAAAGTTTTGAATCAAGTGTCAAAATCTAATTGAATTAACATTAAAATTCATTAGAAAAAAAACTTTAGTAAACGTAATTGATGAGAACATCACTAAACCAGATTATATAGATTATATATGTAACATGAATTAGATACAATTTTAAAAACATTTGGTTTAAGTTTGTATTAATTGTAAATTAATTCAATTTTTTTTCAAACAAAAAATCAATGATTTGATATATTTCCTATGGATTTAGTTGGACATAGAATTCAAATAAGAATTAACAAATTTCCTATAGAAAAGAAATCAACTATGTATTCCTAAAATAATTGAATATCTGACTAACTTAACATAACAAACCCCTAAATTAAACTATCACATTAATAACAATAATATATATATATATATAATTCCAAATCACACTTTACTATATTATACATTGTATATCTTTATTATATTCTTAAAATTTAAAATGCTATAGAATCTAATTAATTAATTTCAAAATACATTAAACAAATATTTAATAGTGGCAATTTAAAATATATATATTCAATCATATTAAAAAGAATTAAATTAGATAAATATTAAATTAAACATCCATGCGGGTGTACGGGTTAAAATCTAGTCTATATTATTAAAAGAGAAGTACACAAATAAAATAACCCTTAGTTTTTCAACTTATTTACAATGGCATGCCACTGAAGTTATTAATTAAGCTACCTTTTATGATTTTTTGTCTTTTCCTCTTTAATTAATACATTTCTAGAATCAAATTCTAACTAAAAATTATGGCAACAATAATTAATAAACCTAGCTATTAGTATTCTTGTCTTTTTCTACTTTATTATACATATGTGTGTTTGAAAATAATTAATTCCATATATACATTTCGTAATTACATACATTATATGGTAATTATTTTACTAATTCTACATATACATAATAAATAGTATACAACAATTTTATTATACATAATCATAAAATTTTGATCCATAAAAACAGTTTATACTACAATTTTATTATATATTATCATAAAATTTTGATCCATAAAAAATAAAAATACATTTATGTGACTTTACAGGTCATATTCTAAATAAATGGATGATATAATTAAGGGTTTACATGATAAAATAAAACTACTCAGTATAAACTATAAAATTATTGTGTTTAGAAATGTCATATTAAAAAAAAATTAACGAGTAAATTTTAAAATATATATTACCACTTATACAAATAAATATTTATTTATAAAAAAAACTAACACCTACGCGGGTGCGCGGATCAAACTCTAGTATAATTTAAATAGGATAAAGCGAAGTAGCCATGCATTCGATCTCTCGAGTGATCGAGACTGATTAGCCCCAAAAATGATGAATCAAAACCTCTTCACTGTGTTCAGGTGGTGGTTTTGATGAGTTTTTGTTGCTGATAGTCGCCATTAATCTTCTCAGATGAAGGAGATGAAAGATTTGATTATTAACTTACGGCGATAAGTAAAAAAAAAAAATCTCACCCAAAATATTAGAAAAACTTGGATTGACATTCGTCTCTGTCAGTCTCAGTGGATTTAGCTCAAACAAATTTTTTTCGGTGATATTTCTTTTGGCTTTTGATACCATGTAATTTGGCAAAACTCTTACCTTCATATATTACATTATGTAAACTATATATACACTGGATTCATTAGGGTATTTGTACAATATATGAAATGTTACATATTTCCTAATCTATCAGAAACTATCGATGCATACATCATCAAATTAAGGATCGATGAAAGACGCATGTACTAAAGTTGATGCTTACTTCTTTATTCTTTGTGTTCGGTTTGTATTTGTATTTGTAATGTTTTGTTATGATTTTTCACTGTTTTGATCATTTTGTAATATTTGGCCAATTTGTGGCTTTAGTATAAAATGTCGACCAAAAAAACAAGTAAACTTCAGAACTTATTTATTTCAACATAACAACACTAAACTTTGGGTGCTATTGGCATTAAATTATGAGTATTGCTTTTTTTGGTATTGTATTAAAAATTTGACCAAAATTTTTTCTTATGCTGGTTACTGAACAGATTCAAACATTACAAAAAAAATTACAACTATACTCTACGAATTTACAATAAAAAAATTAGCAAAGCAAAATACACATATACCAAATATTGGGATAGCAATTAATTAGATAAGTGAAATGATTAAACATTGTCTCAATATACTCTGCACATTTTATATGAATTACTATTGATGATCGATAAATGAAATTCGCGCACTATAATTTTTTTTTAATTTGTTTTATTATGTATTTGTAAAATTAATTTTCTTGTTTCAAATGTTTTAAAATCCATGATAAAAATTTAGAACCCCTATAAATATTTTGGATGAGTCTTAAAAACACATCATTAATTTTAATCACAGCAAACCAAATTTTGAAAAGTTTAAGTAATAATAATTTAGAAAAAATCTTAAGAAATTGAGAAAATGATGTTTTTCTTAATAACTGATCAATGAGAAAAATTAAATTTAGTGAATAAATAATTTTGATATGATATTAATATATATATATATATATATATTTATTTATTTATTTATATTTTCCAAAACAAAGAGAAATTACAATTCGAAAAATATGAGGCAGGTGGTCGAAATCTTTGACTAGTTACTAATGAAATACATGTTTACCAATAAATCTACCACCATATTTATATATATATATATATATATATATATATATATATATATATATATATATATATTGGTTACAAATGCCAAAATGTAGAAACGAATTTGTCCACACATTTCCCCTAAAGATCCTCCCAAATTAGTTGGCTCCCATGATTTTGACATTTCCCTATCACTATCCAATTCACATCCCAACAGTGTTTCTTTCTTTATGTATTTTAATAATTTATAACTATTGTTACACATTACAATTTGTTTTTTTGTAACATATATATTAGAATTTGTATCTTTGGTTTTTCATGCATCAGTTTAACTGGAAATACTTTTTACTTTCTTTCTATAAAGACATATCACAATACCAATTTTCTACTTTTTATTCAATAATACGTAATTTTCTGTAACATATATAATCTAATCCCTATATTTTTAACTTTTAAGCAATTTAATTTGGATACGTAAAACTACAGTTGCTTTTTCTTATAGAATTTCCATTCATTTTTTAATTGTCATGGTTTCACCATTTCTGCCATAATGTCTATTGGCCGACATGAGAAAAAAAAATCCGTTTAAAAATAAAGAAAAAAAGGAAAGAAAAGTTTAATCATCGGTTTGTGTTGGCATAAAGAAAGATCGAAAACTGAAAATGATTAGAAATGAAGAAAAGAAATGGGTTTCTTGCTATCTTAGCCACACAACAAAATATTTTTGTGCCCTTTCCCATCATGGTAAGTGGAAACCAAGTCTTCAACCTTAAAAGATACATAAACATGTGTAGAAACTATAAATCTGGAAAACTTAAACTATTCCAATTTTGGCACTCCCAATAATGGATCTCTTCGCTACCTGCTACGGCCGGTAGGTAAACTAATTGACACATAAAATAATAGTTTTCAAATATTTGTTGATAATGTAAAAAAATCTTGCCTACCCAATTAAGTTATGCCACGTAGTGGATATGCCACATATATGATCCTACGTACGATATTTTACCCTCCCTTACCAATGTCACCATCGTCGATGTGACACCTTTATAGAAAACATAATCATTCATGAAAATAACACGACAGTAAAAGTCAATTTGTCTGTGAATAGCACCATTGAAAGTTGGCTGCTTCCAGTGCCAATTACATATACGGAAGCAATAATCGGTTAAGACCTGAATAGATCAATGAAACATGTATTTAAAATTGAAATCGAGATCGTTACAAACCGTCAGATGTTTAGAAGTTTATGTTTACTGGTGGCTGTAAGAACACCACATTGGTAAATGTTTTCAAAATGGAGTTTAGACAAGAAAATATATGATTTTAATATAACATAATGAATGAATTAAAATTTAACACTAATAAGAAATTGAACCCGTTCAAACAAGACATACCAGATTTTGATTCCCACGACTATGCAAATATTTTTGCACTTTATAAATATTTTTGATATTATTAGAAATGTTTTAAATATATAATTTTCATTTTAGTGTTATATATTATGTAACTCTATATTATTGTTTATATTTCTTAGTCTGTATTATTAATATATAGTAATTTGTTTGATACATTTTACTTTGTTATTAATTTTTATTATTTACAAATATATTTTTGAGTTAGATACAATAAAATAACAATTTAAAATAATCAAATAGAAAACCTCTTTTAAAATATTTTTTTAATTTATACATTTTTCATATAATATATTTTAAAATTTTATTTATTTATATCATAGAAAATATATATGTTTAAGATAATTTATATTTACATGTTGTGTTTTATTTTAGCATATATCATTTTAGTATTTTATGGGTTTTATAACTAAAGATACTGTTTTGTTTAAATAATATAGCTCTATTATTTATAAATTTTATACATAGTAGAATCTATCATATTATTTTAGTAAATTTTATTGATATATAATATTTTTGGATGTTATCATATTTAAGTTTTTTTTAATTAATATTTCAAAATATTAGGTTACTTTAATTTTTACAACATATATAGTTTGTTTTTCGTTGTGCATTTTAAAACGTTATTCTTTATTATCAATCATTTTATCTTTTTAAAAATTTGAAATATTATAATTTTGAGTTTGAATATTTATTTTGAAAAATGTATATTTTGTCAAGAAAACTTCAAAAAAATTACACAGCTATTTTTGAGTTTGGAAGATTACATGAATTTTAAATTTGTTTTTACTAATACATTAATACATTATTTTATAAAAATATTTTAATTTATGGTAATATTTTATTAGTTTTTCTCAACAGATTTTGTTATAATTAAAGTAAAAAATAAATTAAAACTAAAATTTAATTTGTCATTAATATTTTAAATGAATTATTAAAATTTCAAGTTTTCTTATAACACATTTCTTAAATAGTATATGAACTAAAGCTTATTATATACTATTATATTTTTGTATATATATATATATATTTAAACAATATATTGTTGAGAGTTTCAAAATAAACAAAAAGATAATATATAGTTGTAGATATAAAATTTTAACTTGTGTTAATAAATTTACTTTTGTATAAAAATATGATATAGTTTATGAATTTTAGCTCATTTAATGATGAGTGATAATTTATTTAAATGTAACAATTTTAAAAAAAATTTCTTAATTTTCATTTTTAATTCATAAATCACTTATATTTTTTTATAAAATACAGAATATAATTATAAAATTTTTATTTTCTTGTTTTAGAATAAAATTTTAATTAAATTTAATGTATAATAATATTATATTACTAATTATGAAATTAATTAATGTGTTATCTTATAAAAATATTTAATTTTTTGTAAGATTTTATTAGATTGTTTCTCAACAGATTTTGTTATAATTGAAAAAATAAAATTTAATTTATTGTTGATTTATTATTAATGTAAATAATCAAATATATAATATTAACTAATTCTTTAAGTGGTTTTATTATGACTGTTAATCGTAGATAAAAATATGATCCTAAATTAATAGATTAGATGTAATAACCGATTAAGACATGAGTCTGTAAATACTTTGCTGTAAAAAAAAATAAAAAAAAAAACCGATTAAGACTAGCGATCCGAATAGATCAATGAAACATGTATTTAAAATTTAAACCGAGATCGTTACAAACTGTCTGAAAAGATGTTTTAAAGTTTATGTTTGCTGGTGGCTGTAAAAGCACCACATTGGTAAATGTTTTCAAAATGGAGTTTAGACAAGAAAATATATGATTTTAATATAATATAATGAATGAATTAAAATTTAACATTAATAAGAAATTGAACCTGTTGAAACAAGACATATGTATTAAGAGTTTCTCATAAAATTTCATAAATTTTCATATGAGATTCTCTTTTTACTCTCTTTCATAATTTTTGACCATTTTCATTTTATATATTACTCAGATACTTGTTGAGTTCTCTATAACGTAGATACTCAAACCTTTGGACGCGGACTTTGAAAGTTCAAATTCATGAATGATTCATTTTAGGGACTTGTCCATGACTTTGTTTGACGGTATTTCTATAAAAATGGACTACTGCATGTTCAAGAGAATCGTAACTTTGTTCGTCGGTTCTATCGTTAAGCTTTGCACATCTCATTGGTAAAATAAACAAACAAACTAATGTTTTTGGTCTAATAAACTAACTAACAAACTAATGTTTGAGTCACATATCATATTATCAATCATTTTTGAGCATGACAAATTTTATTTCTAAATCACAGAAACAAAGCTTTGTTATTGGAGATAGCTTGCTTTTTTCCCTTGACAAGATCTATTGAGTAAACTAATCTCGGTCCATTAGACTATGTCGACTTAAATATTAAAAAAGAAAAAGAAAAACGCCTATAAGTAGAGAAGACCTAGTTCAAAGAAGACATAATGAAATTCACGCAAAAATCAACACAAGAATTAGAAGGTTCACATCTTAATTGTTTTTGTCGAGTTCTTAACTTAAACGAGTTTTTTATATTTTCTTGTAATCAACCTTTGATATCTCAGTATACGTCTTTCAAATAACTTATCATTGAATTTGTGCCTATTTAATTGTATGTGCCAAATTCAAATTAAGTAATTATCATTATCTATAGAAAACTAAAAAGTAACGCCAAGAAAGATCATAACTGGCTGGAGACGATACTCATATATGCACATGCACTATCCCGTCGGTCACAGATTTCACCACTATGATGACCATGATTCAAAACCTAATATAATGGAACGTCTCAATCAACAAGATAACCAAACAAAGCAATCAATGAGCGCCTAGATGTCCTAGTCGCCGGTTTTACACCACCTGATGATGGAAACTACAAGAAAATAATTCTCCTATACAAAATTGAATCTAACAGTTCAAGGAGCCACAATGACTCAGACCAACCACACAACATCTCAACAAATTGATGTTCTTCGGAGTTTGATATAGGATCAAAGATCCATTTGGTAAAGAGTTTGGCTCCCGGGAAATAGTGTGTCCTTTTTAAAACGCAAAAGACTCCTTCACATAAAGATCACCAACGTCAGAGTCCAATATTGGGTTAAGCTAAAAGTACTATATTTCTCAGGCGAATATGATCCTAGCGATTATATGATTGTGTTCAACATAGCCTTGGAACAAGCACAATTTACCGCTGAGGAGAAAGATGCAGAATATTATGAATTGTTCATGGAAAATTTCAACAGACCGGTTTTGACATGGTTCTCAAGGCTCAAAGAGGATTTTGTTGACAGTTTTTACGGACTGTACCGAATTATTTAAACATTACTCGATGTTCATCTGACAAGGGGATTCAGCGAGAAAGAAGAGCTCATGGTTTTCATGGAAAAATTTAAAGAACTGGTCTCCAAAGTTCACGTTCTAGATGCCACAGCAGTGGAGTCTCTGCGTAATGCACTGTGGACACACTCGCCCTTCAAAAAAGATCTATACACTAACAACAACATCTCGTTGGAGGATGCTCTCCATCGTGTCCACTGCTTTATCACAATGAAAGAAGATAAACATGCCTACATGATTAAGCACAATGCGATCAAGAGCTTCATAGCCGTAAAAGTTGAATATACATATCAAGAACCTCGAAAACACTCATCCTACAACAAGCAAGATAAGAAAAATTCAAACTATTTACTCTGTTGCCGGGAAGAACCTATTGATTCAGCTGTAATCATTATGGTCAAAATCTAGGTTAGATTCTTTCTTATTATACTCAAAAGACTTTTAAAAAACAAATCTGACCTGAAAATGAAATGCGTTTGGCAAAAAAAAAGATCGGCGTCATGCTTTTTTTTTGTCAGCAACAAAACAGACTAATATAGATTCTGTAAACCAAACTGGTAGCTCCGCATCCATATGGACTACAAACGAAGGTTGCTTTCTTGCACTACGTGCTAGACTGTCCGTCCTTGAATTAAGCGTCCTTGATATATGGATGAGCTCTGAGCTGTGAAAACTTCTTTGCAGGATCTTGATATTCATCCAGATAACTTGTAAATGCGGGTCATTCTTCAGGTTCAGAAACCATCTTCAGCAACTAAGAACAATCCGTCGCAAAAGTAACAGTATGTCTTAAATTCCTCATACATTCCATTGCCCAAATGAGCGCTTTTATCTCCGAATGAAGGGGTGATTGATACACTCTAGTATTCCTTGCTCCCATCAAACTATCAAATCCTTCCAAAGTACTACACCATCCTTGTCCCGAATATCTATCATGTTCTTTCCATGATCCATCCGGAAAACACCATCTACCAGGGATAGTGGGTACCGTTGCGTTCACTACCGATCGGGCCTGATCAGATCTCTGTGCATGATTAATTTGCGCCTCAGCCCAGAGTACCGACTCTGTTTCCGCCAACTTGAAAATATCGCGGGGGTCAATATTCAAATTGATAAAAACTTTGTTGTTTTTTCCTTTCCATATATACCATAGAATCCATGCAAAATGGTGATCGGCGTCATGCTTAAAATTGAAGAACTTGGTTATTTCAACTAAATATCTCCAACTAAGTGAAAAATATTTTTTCTCCGCACATGAAAAACATGCATCAGTCTAAAAAGCAATTACTAGTGTTTTCAGTTTTAACTATGTTCTTACATATTGAACAACAATAACTATTTTCATATTAGAAAGATAAGAACTACAGTAAATTTTATTTTCATATATACGAAAGTGTATTTTTCAAAAAACTTATATAATGGTGTAATTTTTAAAATAAAATCTCGAGTAATAGTATTTCTCCAAATTTTCCCTAAACTTTAAGATAATTAAATACTTTTGGGGAATATTGTAAGAAAATCTACTTCTATATTTTCGTGGAAAATAAATGGTACATTTTGACAGATCATGGTGCATAACAGATATCATTCCATTTTAAATATCATAATTGTATCTTACATATTAAGTATGAGGATGACTATTAAAAGTTTGAAGTGGAAATAAAAAAAATCTCTAAAATTGTCATAAAGTCAAAGATATATTTACTTTAAAATGACATAAAAATTAAATACCCATATGTAACAACTCTCTATAAATAACAAATATACTCTTTCATTTCCAACATCATCTTTTATTTATTTGTTAAAAGTATTTTTGAGAATGCCAGAAAACAAAAGAGGTCGTCAAAAAGTACCGATTGCGAAAATGGAGAAGGATGCCAACCTTCAAGTTACCTTTTCAAAGAGACGACAAGGTCTTTTTAAAAAAGCTAGTGAACTTTGCACCTTATGTCGTGTAGGAATGGGAGTAATTGTGTTTTCACCAGGCCAAAAAGTATTTTCTTTTGGCAATCCAGATGTTAAATCTGTACTCGATAATTTCAAAAATCACAACCATAATCCTCTTTTATATACCCAAGACGGTTTGAACCCAACAATCCAAAATCTCAACAGCTTACTTACTCAGGTAAACATCAATTATTTTCTTCTTTGTACGCTTCTATAAGATTATGAAGTATTCTAAATATATATACTCCAAAGCATCGTTTATAATGAGTATTATATATATTAAATGTTTTCTCTAACTGTGCGCAAGATATACGATCATGAAAATTTTTAGTTTTCTGTAATTATATTTTTCCACGATTAAAAAGAGCAAATAGTTTTCTAGACTGTGCCAGGATTAAAAACTGATGTATGTTTTGTAAGAATCTCGCTCATGTTTAGAAACATATATATGTTCTAATTGTAAATTTCCATGGTCAAATTAATTTGAAAGTTCATTGTTAAACTAGGTTTACTTTATATTCATATGAAAAAGTATTGAATACTGTTAGGGATCTTCTGAATTTCTTTCTTGTTTCGGTTTAGTTTTCTAGTAATAAATTTTATTTACTGTATTAAAACAATATATATTTTTATTTGGCTCGGTTTCAATATTTTCATTTTTGATTTATATGTTTATTAATCGAAAACCATTCTTATATTTAGTTTTCATGAATTTTTATTGTATTTATTTTATATAATTATAAACCAAACTTTTTGAAACATTAAAATAATATTTACATTTCTCTAAATTATAAATATACTATTTTCTATAGTTTATTGAATAATTATCGATTACAAAGAAATATTTATTAAAAGTATGTTTATTACATATAGTTCTATTACTATATATTATATTTTAATCAATCGATGCTTATTTTGTTTAATCAGTGTACAATATAAAAAAAAAAAAAATCAGTGTACAATATCAGACTATATCTGTATACTACTGTTTTTAAGAACATCGGTAAAAAACTACATATTCTATTTCAGTTTGGTTTTACTGTTACACATGATAAAATTCATTGCAGGAGATGGCAATCCTTGAAATGGAGAAAAAAAGGAAGAAAGAGTTGGATGAGATAAAAAATAAGAGAGAAGAAACAGAAAAATGGTGGGAAAAACCTCCGAATCAACTTGACTTAAGGCAAAACACTTGTCTAACTAGTGCTCTGGAAAATCTGAAAATGGAGTTGGTAAGTCAACGGTCCCAACACTTGCAAGCAATTGATCCTCCCAATCATTATGGCGAAAGTTACAACAACATTGTTGGTGGTGGCAATGTCGATCTTTTCGACCAAACAAGAATGTTCGATGGGAATGCATCCAACTATAATCCCAATTCGATTATTTCTAATCATGGACCCATGTTCGCAAATAATGATAACACCAATGTCTTTGAAGCACTCGGTCCAAGATCCAATCTGAATTTGCCTGAGTAGAACCATGATCAATACAAGGACCAAGGTCTGAAGGAAGAAGGAAGAGGCAACATAATCCCAATCATGATTTTCATCACCTTCGACGTTGTTATCTTGTTTGTCTATTTTAAATAATTTAATCTGTTGACAAAAAAATCAATAATCTATGTATAAGATATTTGTTTCTTTTCCTTTTGTTGTTTTTCTGTTCTGTCAACATTTTCTTTGATGTTGTTTGTTGTGTGTGTTTAGCATGTGTGCATCTTTTACTTAGTCCATTCGTTAAACCATGTAATTTCATATGGACTGTCCTTACTGTTACATTGTGCGATGCAGACCACGCTGAACAAGGACAGAATAGATAACTGCATAAACTAGTGGATCTTCATTGCTTAGCATAAACATAATTTTTTTTTTGGTATGAGACATTCTTTTATGGTATGAGTAACTTATCATTTCATAATAGTCTTTTTTTTTTGTTGATAAATATGTGAATTTCATTAAAATGAAGCTAATTTGTACAAACAAAAAGTTATGCAATAAAGCCAAACGATGCCATAAAAAGTTAAAAACACCAAAAAAACTTTGAAATTGGTATTATACATCACCAATTAACATTTCAAAAATGCTTTAGCCAAACTTGCATGAGACCTCTGAATTTCCTTCGCTTTTTCCTTGCAAGGATTGAGTTACGTATTAGCCTGTCTAGGTCATTGAGGATCTTTTGAGGCGTAGAAGAGGTTGTGTTGTGAAGATGGTTATTAATGCGTTCTGCCGAGAGCTGGTAGATTGTTGCTTGAGCAGCAAGCCAACGGAGCGTTGTAGGGCATGTGGAGTCTGATGAACTAAGCCAGTCACCAAAGGCTGTCCAAGTATGGAACAGAGTAGGCCGGTAGCTTAGACGTTTGGTCACAAGGTGCCAGACTTGTTCACTGAAGCTGCATCTCAGAAATAAATGGTCTCTTGTCTCAGCACATCCATCACAAAGAAGGCAAGATGCATCAATACATGGGTCCCAAGTAGCAAGCCGTGCGCGAGTAGGCAACCTATCCTGTTGAGTAACCCACATATGAAAGGCGTGCTTTGGAGTATGACCTTTAAACCAGACAAGAGAAACCCAATCAACTTTCTCTCCTCTATGCCTGATAGCTTCCCATGTAAAGCTGGTGTGAAACTTAGACAAGCTGACTTAATTTACGAACCATTTATAAATGTCAGGAGATCCAGATTGAGCTGGTAGCGGCACTGAACAGAGCACCTGAAGATGCTCCGCTTTAGGCGATCTGGCAGGACGGATAAGCCAGCCATTGCTTGGACAGCTCTCTCTCTCTCTCTCTCTGATTGTTGCATTCAGCGGTATACGGAGATACTGAGGCCCATTATAACCAAAGAACCTGATCAGAGGACCTAGTGGCAGCCAATGATCATACCAGAAGCTGGCCGAAATACCATTTCTCACTTCGCATCTTAATTAAAAATTGTTCAGCTAAGGGCCGGATGCGAAGGATGGATTTCCAAATCCAAGACTGGTGCTTCTTCTCACCAAAGCTCCAAAAGCTTGCACCTTTTAGCCTGTTTCTTTTCATCCAAGATACCCACAGAGATTCATTTTCACAGTGAAGCAACCACAACAGTTTGAGGGGAAGAGTTTCATTTCAGAATAATTGATGGCTTGTTTTCAATCTTTCTTTCCTAGCTTTCATGTGACGTATGTTGTTTTTCCTTGCAGGACAAAAGCCTGACTGCTACAATTCATGTGAAGATGTTCGTGACACGTATAGAAACAAATGTTGGGATTTTATGAATCCAGATTTGATTGACCAAGTGGGTGCTAATAAAAAGGTTTCTCACCTTATTGGATTGAAATTTCAAATATATGGTTTATAATTCAGTAAAACAATCAGTTTTGTAAAATATATAGATTGTATTCACATTTATGTACTGCTAAATATCATATATGTAATTGCAATTTATTTTAGCATGTCCTAGCTGGTCACTGAGCTAACGATTATCATCCTTACTTGATTGCTCCATGGGAAGCTTACGGTTGTCTCATTGAGTCTTCTATTGTATCCATCTGAGGTCCTGTTAAGGCATTTGTCGACATTTTGCCATCTCTAACTTGCATGTTTAATATAAAATTTATCTGCAACCTAACAAAAGCATGCAATACCCATCTCTTCTTTTGTGGTGTGGTTTTAATATTTACAGGCTCATGCCATCTTCTTGAAGAATGTGAACAAGTCCGTGATTGATACAGTGGTACGTTCTCCGCTTATATTAGTAATATATTTACTATCTTCAAGGTCTAATTTACTTTGGTCCATTGTGGTAGACTAGACATATTGAACATGTGCATGAATAAAAGCAATACCGAACTCTGAGAGTGGAGCTGGCAAATGCGGCTAAATAGCTGGTCCAGATGTGGAAGGCGGCGGTCAGCTATTTCTATGGCTGTAGGCAATTGGCCGTGGGTCAGACTTCAACGAGAAAGACCAGATCCGGTAGATAGGATTATTATCCTATTTCCAGGGGCTCTATGTGCCAGATCTGGACAACCCGGCGCTCAACTCTTCTTCCGGCGATGGCTCTGTTTTTATGCTCACGTCCACAGGTGTTCTCTCTTCCTCCCCGATGTCACCTACTTTTTTTTTTAAAGGGTTAAACCCTGATCTATTAAAAACACAGACCTAACTCCCGGGTAGAAGGTGCAACCTACGGATGGATCCTCTTCCGGGTACTCAAATGGGCCGTAAGCATGGACCCATATCCGCGTGGCCACATGTAGAGCTAATAATTTCGGACTAGAGGAAAGTCAGATGTCACCTACTTTTTCCCTTCCACTTAGCCACTATTTGTCTTTAATCCCAGCCGGAGGTTACTGTTTTGGTTGCCGTTTAGGGTTCAAAATCAATAAATAAAAAGTTTCACTAAAAAAAAGAAAAAAAAAACTGCAACAATGAAGATGAAGACATAAGTTGGTGTAGCTACGGAATCAGAGCATTTCTCATGTGATTTTATGCGTCACTATAAGACCGTTACTCGTTTCCTTGCACAATTGTTTTTTGTTTCGTTTCACAGAACAGATATATATACACCAAACCAATTCCGCTGTACGTATAATGGTGATTATGCCAATTGCCAACTATGTCAACCCTAAAAGTAAAAGGTTTAAAGAATGTGATGCATAACATGCAACTGATTCCCAGTATACATAATTTATTTTTTGCAGTAAAATAATAATTCAAAGCTTCTTTGTGAAACTCAGTATTTTATGAATAAATATTTTCAAAATTCATTTAATTTGTCAACAATATTTATGATATTCATGTTGAATCTGGATGATGACATATCAAAATAATACAACATACTAGATAATACTAGAACTATATCTCATGGACATTTTTGACATAATTCATACATATTTGATACTTTACTATTTCGTTATTCGCTTAATATCCTTTCATCCAGAAGTTATAGTTAAGGAGATTAAGAGTATTAAGAACAAAAAGGACCACATAAAACAATTCAAGACTTGTCTCGTTGAGATCTTCTCCACCAAGCCATTGATGGCCAAGCCAACCTGTGATGGTATTGGTAACTTCCACAAGAGCTGTGCTAAGGAAGAAACCAAATGCGGTCGAACACCAGCCCAATGCCGTGCTCATACTCTTCATGTTCGATGGAGCTTCTCTATAAAAGAAATCTAGCATCCCTCCAAATGCCAACGTATCAGCCACAGTTAGCAAGAGATACTGAACCATTAGCCATAAAACAGATATTTTGAAGTCGGAATGAACCGCTACATATTTCCTCGTCGTCTCCACAATCGCTGCAATCACCATCGAAAAAGATGAGAGAGCTAGGCCAAGTCTGATGCGATATAAATTAAAGCTTGGTGATATGTCTAATGAGATTCTTTTTTCAAAATAGTCATATAAAGGTGCAGATAAAATCACGAGGAGTAGAGGAATAGCGACTAGAGAAGGCACGGGGATCTCGAAGGAACCAAAGAGTTTTCTGTCCATGATCATGCCTTGTTGTACCGAGAAGGTCGATAGTTGTGCCAAGCAGCAGTTCATAGCAATCGTGCTAAAAAAGATTGGTAGGAGACCCAAAAATGTTCTTGTTTCCGCAACTTCTATTGCTGAGATGTTTTTGTTCAACATTGCTTTATCTAAACACCTAAAAAATAGCTTCAAGTAAATATAAAATATTTTTTTAATACAAACAATAATCAAATGAGTTAGACCACTTACTTCAACTTGTTATGAGAAATGCCCTCGTCTGTAGAGATAAGACTTTGCATCATCTCCTCATCCAAAGCAGACTTATTTCGGTTTCGTGCAGCAGAAACAATCACTTTTGTGATCCTTGTCAATGAACTTCCAGTAGGAGACTTGAATCGATAAAACGGTAACCCTGCCATGAAAATAAAGAGTGCAAGGGCTAGAGTCCCGGCTGAGATAGTAAAGCTCCAAAACCAACCTTTGCTCTCCTCGATTGACACCACGATAGTTACTGCCAAGATGGATCCACAACATATAGAGAAGTAAAACCAATTAAAGAATCTTGAGATCAGTCTTGGATTTCCCCTGTCAAGTTGATCGCCTCCATGGGTGGGCAACGAGGCTTTGATACCGCCAGCACCAAAAGCCATCGCATAAAGTCCTGTAAAAAGAATCGTTGCTTGAAGAGTTGAGGGTGTTTTATCACTCTCAGGCTGGAGCTTCGGGCTATAAGATTGGAATGTCAGCAAGATTAATCCCTATTAAGATGAGTAAGCCGTAGCGTTAAAATGTGATATTCTTTTTGATATTAAATACACTATGTAAATGCCAGGTCCGTTTAGGTGCAGCTTTATGAAGTTTAAATTACCATGAGTTCTAAGCAACAAAAGATGATGAAAGTTGTGAAATTAGTGAGGAAAGAATCGGCAATAAAACCACCAAGAAGAGTGAGCAAAAACGTTGTTCCCATAAAGTTAGTGACCATGTTTGCTGCTGTGGCTGGTGAATAGTGCATCGAACTCATGAAGTATTCAACGAAATTGAATCCATTAGCAACGAACACTATGTTCTCCATCACCTCTACAACTACAGTTACCACAACAAATACATATATAGATATTACTTTCTTACAAATAAAGAACATTTCAGATTACTTATTTTTACCACAAGCAATAGCTGCCGGTCCGATCCCACCATGTTTGCCAGGGATTGCCTCTCTACCTTTCCAATCTTCAAACCTCTCTTCTATTTCATTCTTCATAGCTTGGTTATATGAAATACAAATAGTTTGTGTATGCGTTTATACGTGGATGTATTTTATAAAATGATAACTCTAAATTAGTAGATTATAATAACTATTTATATGTATCTAAACAACTATCAATCAATATTAGATTCTCAAACATGCTAACAAATTCAGATATTTTTACAAAGGAAATATATAAACCTATTTAACTTATTGGTAATATGAAAGAAATCCATAAGATCAATTAATATTTAAAATTTTTAGATAAGCAATTTATACTATATTTATTTAATAAAGGTTCTGCAAATGAAATTGTGCGTTTAAGGTTATTTAAATAAAAGAGCAGATTCTTTTATTTCTTTTTTTTTTTTTTTTTTTTTTTTTTTGACAGCAAGAAAATTTACAGACTCATATAGACTCTGTAAACCAATGTGGTAACTCCGCATCCATGTGTACGACGAAAGACGGTTGTGTCCGAGCACTACGTGCCAAGCGATCCGCCTTTATGTTTTCCGTCCTTGGAACATGAACAATCTCTGAGTTGGTAAAGCTTCTTCTCAAAAACTTAATGTCATCCAGGTAGCTTTCAAATGCCGGCCATTCTTCTGGTTCAGAAACCATCTTCACCAATTGAGAACAATCCGTTGCAAACGTGACCCGGTACTGTCGTAAGTTCTTCATACACTCCATTGCCCAAATTAGAGCCTCCAACTCCGCATGAAGAGGTGAAAGACTTGCCCTTACATTTCTTGCCCCTAACAAACCCTCAAACTCCGGAAGCGTGCTGAACCAGCCTTGTCCTGAGAAATAATCCTTGTCTTTCCAAGAACCGTCAATGAAACACCATCTTCCTGTAGTCTGTGAGTTAACTCTGAACTGCGCTTCAGGGGCCATCCTGGAATCATTAACAATTTGTGCCTCCGCCCAAAGTGTTGATTCCAATTCAGCTAAGTTTAGCGTTTCTCTCGGGTCAACATCAATATTACTAAAAACTTTATTATTCCGACCCTTCCAAATGTACCATAGAATCCATGCAAACTGATGATCCTCCATTTTTGGATTAACTCTCCAAAACAGATGATCCATATTAGCAAATATCGAGCCCAAAGGGAAAATATTTGGGTTCGATGGAATCTTAGATAGTGCCCACACTTGTCGTGCCGGAGGACATTCAAAAAACACATGATTTATTGATTCTTCCGGATCACCACACCTTGCACATCTTGTATCTCCTTGTATTCCACGTGATTTTAAATTTTTGGTCACTGCTATACAACCTGTCAACAACTGCCATAGAAAATGCCTTAACTTTGGAGGACACTTCACTTTCCAGCAGAATGCCTTAAGAATATCCACGTTGGGTCCATAAAATTCTGGTTGTTTCTCCTTATCAGGATATATCCTTTCAATTTGATACCCTGATTGTACCGTGTATCTTCCATTTTCAGTGAAATGCCATCCATTTCTATCATCCAACAGATTTCTACTCAGAGGAAGACTTTCAATCATTTTTGCATCATTGGGTTCCACCAAAGTCCTAATTGCCTGTAAATTCCATGTTCGGGATTCCTGATGAATGAGGGAATCCACTGTGAGGTCCGGGTAGCTATCGTGAAAATTTTTGTTTGCTGGTCTCGGGCGAGTGGATGGGAGCCAGGGATCATTCCATACTGAGATAGATGACCCTGTTCCAACCCTTTTAATTAGTCCTTTACAAACCAGAGATCTAGCAGAGATAATACTCCTCCAGCCATACGACGGGGAATATGAGCGAATCGGTTCCAGGGGTGAAGCATTCCTGTAGTACCGTCCTTTGAAGATTCGCGAGAAAAGAGAATTTGGCTTCTCAATCAGCCTCCACAGCTGCTTTCCCAACATTGCTGTATTAAAATCCGTCAAATCCTTGAAACCTAGCCCACCATGATCCTTATGGGCACATAATTTATCCCATGATTTCCAATGCATACCCCTTGTACTTCCTCCTGGGCTCCACCAAAACTGAGCTACTGCACTCGTTAACTTCTTCACTATAGCTTTCGGTAGTCGATACACCGACATCACATGATTTGGCAGAGCCGTGATAACCGACTTAATAATCACCTCTTTTCCCCCTTTTGTAAAAAATCGAAGAGTCCAGCCATTCACCCTATTATTCAGACGATCTTGTACAAAACCAAACACTTGAACCTTAGATCCCCCTAAACTTTCTGGCAAACCTAAATAAGAACCCATACCTCCTAGGTTCTGAATCCCCAAAATATCTCTCAACTCTTGCCTATTGGATTCCTCAATTTTATGTCCAAATTGAATTGAGGATTTCTGAAAGTTGATTTGTTGTCCTGATACAGTCTCATACTCCTTTAGTATCCTAAGAATAGTCTGACACTCTTCTTTGTTTGCCTTACAGAAGAACAAACTATCATCTGCAAATAGCAAATGAGAAACTGGTGGACACGCTCTTGCTACCTTCATACCAGTTAAATGTTTCTCCCGCTCCGCTTTTTTTATATTCGTGATTAAAGCCTCAGTACACATAATAAATAAATAAGGAGATAATGGATCTCCTTGACGTAATCCCCGCTGAGGTATTATAAGGCCTCTCGGTTGCCCATTAAGAAGAACTCTATATTGAACTGAAGATATACACCCTCGCATTAATTTAACCCAATGAGAATCAAATCCCATTTTTTGAAGAAGAGCCTCGATAAAATCCCACTCTACCCGATCATATGCCTTACTCATATCCGTTTTAATTGCCATAAACTTATTTTGACAGGATTTGTTGGTTCGTAAACCATGGAACATTTCCTGTGCAATAAGAATATTATCCGATATTAACCTTCCTGCCACAAAAGCCGATTGTGTTTCTGAAATTAGATGGGGAAGACAATTCTTCAACCTTTGGCACAACACTTTCGAGATAATCTTATAACCAACGTTACATAGACTTATCGGTCTCAGTTCCGTCATCCTTGTAGGTCTTTCTATTTTTGGTATCATGCAGATATTAGTTATGTTCAACCGTGAATCCATATTTCCTGTAACCAAGAAATTATTTACCAACTCAACCACATCCTTTTTAATGACATTCCAGGAGTGCTGAAAGAAGAGAGCCGTCATTCCATCTGGGCCTGGCGCCTTCTCTGGATGCATCATGAATAAAGCTTGACGGACTTCTTCCTCCGTTGCTACTCGCAGTAGCATAAGATTCATCTGTGGGGAAATTGATGGTCCTATCTCCTCCAAAAAACTATCAAACTCCCCCGGGTTAGTTGAACTAAACAAACCATCAAAATAATCTACCACCACCTTTTCCACACCATTTTCTTCTGTAACCCAATTACCCGCCTCATCATAGAGACCCACTATTTTATTTCGGATCCGACGTTGCTTTGTCAAAGCATGATAAAACTTAGTATTAAGATCCCCAGATGAATGCCACATATTCCTACTCTTCTGATGCCAGTATTCCTCCTCATCCTTATAGGCCTCTTGTAATTTCTTGGAAATGTCAATAATATCCTCTTGTGTTTTATTGTCATCTGTTTGTACTTCTTCCAGTGCCTTTTGGAGATCCTGAATTTTGTCTTTTCCATATGGTTGGTTGTTTTTTCGCCATGAAGATATTTCATGCCGACAATTATTAATCTTAGTAATAAAATCTGCTGATGATCCTTCCTGATTTTCTGTCCAACCCGATACAATTGATTCCATGAGTCCCTCTTGGCCAATCCATCGCTTATCAAACCTGAACTGTCCTCTTCTCCTTCTTGTTAATTTATCTTCTAAAAAAGCTACCACAGGTCGATGATCTGAGCCCACCAGCCTCAAATATTCTGTATAAGAGTATGGGAAAAGTGTATGCCATTCCTCATTAGCCAAGGCTCTATCCAGTCGGCATCTGACTGTAAAAGCTCCTTTCCCTTTACCTCTCCGTCCTTGCCATGACATTTTGTTACCACGAGCTGGGAATTCCAATAAACCACTGTTCCTTATCATATTATTAAAAGGAATAAAAGAGGTTGCACTTCGTAAAGGTCCCCCATCCTTTTCATGATTCCCGGTAATTTCATTTAGATCACCAATTACAAACCAAGGATCAGACCTTGCGAGTCCATACCTAGTCAATCTTTCCCATACATGTTCTCTTAGCTCTTGAACCGGATCTCCATAAACAAAGGTAAGGAAAACTTGTTTTCCATTGCTCACTGCTTCAATATCAATCATTCTATTGCTAGAGTAAAGAATCTTTACTTGATACTCATTGTTATAAAAAAGAGCTAAACCACCACTCCTCCCATTCGGATCCACCGTAACCAGACTATCGTATCCAAAGTGAGATTGAAATTTCTGAACAAATTCAAAATCCTGTTTCGTTTCCGATAAAAACAAAAAGTCTGGTTTATGTTTTTGCCGTATTTCCCGTAAATAACTTATGGTCCAATGACTTCCAAGTCCTCTGCAATTCCAGCTTAGTATTTTCATATAAAAAAATATATTTTTAAGCGGAAAGGCTTAGGTGTGATGCCACCCAGAAACCAACCAATGTTACACCTCCACACACACCTGCCAAACCCTCGCTCACATTGTCGCAATCCCACATGCTGATTCCAATTAGTATACCATTGTATCCATAACCAAACCTCACCACGAATCCATTCCGGCCACATATGTTTATTATTTAAACCAGCCAAGTTCAATTTATATTTCAATAACCATAAACTCCAATACCTCCAGGACTCTCTAATAAGAGAAACCGCTTTCAAACTAAAGCTTAAAGATTTCAAACTAACAACAACAAAATTTCCTGACCAGACAATGATATTAAATTGTATTATCAACTCTCCCACACCAAGCCTCATCTTAGTATACGTATAATGCTTCTCCCTGGAGTTCACTTCAAGATATGAGAATCCAAATAAATCTATCATTTGTTCATACCACTTTGATACCAAGAATATTATATCCTCTACTACCATCTCCAACACCCTAACTGATCTGTTTATTTTTACACTCCATACCAAAATAATATTAAGAAAAAAACAAGCAGTAGTGGTATTGTTGTATCTGTCTCTGATCCATCTTTCCCACGAATTCCAGAATATACCTCCATACAAACCAAGCATCCCTAAATTTCCCAAATAAACCTGCAAAGTAACCGTGAAGAGACTCACCCGATGAGCCAAAAAACAAAACAAAAGCAGTTCCCTTTTGTTCTCTTGCAGAAACAAAAGCAATTCCTTTTCATTCCCCTGATACACTCTTTGCCAATCCACTAGACCCCACCAAACCGTGCCTCCCGCCCCAGAATCCCAACGTCGTGAGATCCTGAAAAGCCAAGATCGCCTCATGTGTCGCCATTTCCCTTGTAAAGCCGATCCTATAATATCCATTCGACGCCCCTTAAACCTTGAACCACTTAGAACTTGCGATCTCGCTTTAATGAGAGCGAGATCTCGTGATTGGAGGATGCGTGAAGGGAACTCCCTTAACCGGAACGATATTGAAGATCCCTTTGATTCTCCTCGCCTTATCGGATGAAACTTTCCTAAACTCCAAAGATTCGTTCGAGAGTCGACCCCTTTTAGCTTCCATCCACCAAAGAAAACGTCATAGGGATGTAGATCTGCCTTCTGATTGTACCTTAAAACCTTCCAATTGCCCCGTAGTAACCATTGATCTCCGGGATCCCAACCTTGCAAATCCATGAAGCCCTAGTAAATCGCTATCGCCATCGCCGTATACATTCATTCTTTTATTTCTCACATTTACATATTAAGAGAAAGAGTAACTCCTTAGCTTTTTGTTGTAATATATAATTCGATTGCAGTAGATCTTGCTCCTGTTATTGAATATTGTATTTTCCAATCTACTTTCTAATTTAGCCTTTCTGATTTTTGTTTATTATCATGCACAGCTTTATCCTCAATGGAGGCTACGTTCATTGCGCGTTTAGCATTAGTTAAAGAGGTTTTATGGCTAAAAATATTCTTACAATATGGCTTACAAGTCGCAACAGATGATTTATGTCATCTGACTATTCATATGAATAGTCAAGTTTGTATATGCATCAGTATAATTATAGTAACTACCATATAGTTATTATTTTATATTTGAATATTTTTAATTGAACTTTATGTCATAGTTGTGTTAAACCAAATCATAATTACATAAGATCCATGTTATTATTCTTAATAGTACATGTCATATTTATTTGTTAGAATGATTGTGGTAAAAACACCTAAACAAATCTTTTTTTCAAATAATGTATAGGAAATATATATATATTTTAAAGATAAACATTCTTCCTTTTGATGTGTATACTAATGCATATAATTTTATAATTATAGTAACTACTATATATTTATTATTTTATATTTCTATAATTGAACTTTATGTCATAATTGTGTTAAGCCGAATCATAATTACATAGGATCTATGTTATCATCTTTAATAGTACATGTCATCATTTATTTGTTAGAATGATTGTGGTGAAAACACCTAAACAAATCACTTCTCAGATAATATATATGATATATATATATATATATTTTTTTTTTTAAAGATATACATTGTTCCTTTTGTTGTGTATACTGATGCATATAATTTTATAATTATAGTAACCACTATATATTTATTATTTTATATTTCTATAATCGAACTTTATGTCATAATTGTGTTAAGCCAAATCATAATTACATAGGATCTATGTTATCATTTTCAATAGTACATGTCATCATTTATTTGTTAGAATGATTGTGGTGAAAACACCTTAATAAATCACTTCTCAGATAATGTATATGAGATATATATATATCTTTAAAGATATACATTGTTCCTTTTGTTGTGTATACTGATGCATATAATTTTATAATTATAGTAAATACCATATATCTATTATTTTTATATTTGAATTTTTATAATTGAATTTTATATGTCATAATTGTGTTAAACCAAATCATAATTACATAGGATCCATGTTATCATTTTTAATAGTACATGTCATCGTTTATTTGTTAGAATGATTGTGGTGAAAACACATAAGTAAATCACTTCTCAAATAATGTCTAGGTATATATATATCTAATTATACATTGTTCATTTTGCTGTGTATGCTGATGCATATTATTAAGAAGTGTCAGTACCAGAGAGGCTATGTTCTATTTTTTTTTCAAAGACAAACAGTTTTCTTATATCTCACAAACATGTATTTATAACGCAAAGGAGCCCAAGCAGGAGCTTTTTCATTGGAGTTTGAATATTTTTAAGTCTGCATACGCTCAAGTGCTCAGCTCTCTATTTCAGTGGCCATCGTCGCTAGATAGATACGCTTAAGGGATCAGCTCTCTGTTCAAATGTCTCTCTCTATCCAATCATCTCTCGCTCTCTCTGTAACGTCGTCTCTCTATTAAGTCGAAGGAAGGAGACGAGGGAGATATAATTCAAAAACGTGAGAAATAAGGTTTAACGTTGACAGGTCATGATCAGGTTTAATGGTTATGGGTAGGTTACCGCAGTTTTTAAAATGCTATTAAGATTACGAAACGTGATTATACTGATTTTATTAGTTTTGTGTAACTAGACAGTCTAGACTGGATTATTTAATTTAGGTGGAGAACTGGTGAAAAAAATAAGTTTGTGGGAGTCGTCGATGAGAGTAAAATTTTGGTTGTGGGGCTCATTTCTTTCTGAAATTAGACACGGTATGTTACATAATGCTTATCAATATCGCCGGTATTATATTCGATCAGATATCAATTATGATTGATCGAGAATCATGAATGCTCTGAAGAGATGAATAATTACATAACCAGGTGCTAAAAAGACCGTGATATGTGTGTGTCATACTAAATGTACGTGATATTATGACAATATAGGAAGTAAGTTATTATTTTTATTTTAACCATATTGTTCGCATAGTTAATTCAGAGTTCCTGTAAACCTTGTTTTGGTTTTAAAATTACTCTTGGATCTTCAACTATGTTCTTGAAGAAACTAGCTAATGTTTGTTGTTTTATAATATTTCTTATGGTGATGGAACAATAAGTTTTATGGGACATTTTAATAAAGTAGTTAGTTTAGACTAGATGAACATGACAATGAAAAAGAAACCTATTTTCAATATTGACATATATGTTTGCAAACCAGCCACTATACTATTCAACTGGAATTTGGATATAGTCAAGAAAAGTCTAAATATATATTATCGATATGAGTGTTAAGAAATGATATAAAAAGCAAAAAGAGTTTGAAGAAAAGTGATACATTCTTAAATGAAAAAAAAAAAGAGGTTGTGTGCTAGTGGCCTCATTTCTTTCTGAAATTAAACACGGTGAGCTTGTGCTAGTGGGAGGTTGTTACATAATGCTTATCAATATTGCCGGTATTATATTCGATCAGATATCAGTTATGATTGATCTAGAATCATGAATGCTCTGAAGAGATGAATAATTACATAACCAGATGCTAAAAAGACCGTGATATGTGTGTGTCATACTAAATGTACGTGATATTATGACAATATAGGAAGTAAGTTATTATTTTCATTTTAACCATATATATTGTTCGCATTGTTAATTCAGAGTTCCTATAAACCGAGTTTTGGTTTTAAAATTACTCTTGGATCTTCAACTATGTTCTTGAAGAAACGAGCTAATGTTTGCTGTTTTATAATATTTCTTATGGTGATGGAACAATAAGTTTTATGGGACATTTTAATAAAGTAATTAGTTTAGACCAGATGAACATGACAATGAAAAAGAAACCTATTTTCAATATTGACATATATTTTTGCAAACGAGCCACTATACTATTCAACTGGAATTTGGATATAGTCAAGAGAAGTCTTAAATATATATTGTCGATATGAGTGTTAAGAAATGATGTAAAAAGCAAAAAAAAAGTTTGAAGAAAAGTGATACATTCTTAAATGAAAAAGAAAATGAGGTTGTATCAGGTACGTATTCGAAACAGATGCAAAATTTATCTCCCAAAATGCATGTGTACTTGCAGGGATGGCACAATTCACTTACTATATGTTTTACGTTGTTATCTTGTGATCCAACTTGAATCTAGAACTGAAGAAGGAAGGTTTACAAGAAGAAAAAAGCTAACATGGTTGATGGTTAGCTTATGAGTGGGTATATCATGATGAAAGCTATGAAGATATCACAGAAAGTTCAAAGCATGATAAGACTACCACAAGGATGTGTGTAATACTGGCTTACCAATGAAGAAAGGACAATGCAATTGTCAAAGTTTCAGGAAGGTTTTTTCGTTATTCACAGCATGATGAATTGACGTATTATGCAAAATTCAAGAGTTTAAGTTTTTGAAGTGGTTGTTGCATAAAGGTTGCTTATGCATGTTATGTGCCAAAGTTAGTGATGTGATTCAAAGGTTTTAAAGGTACAAGCTTCAAAGGTAGCTTCAAGCTTGGATCAAGGTGGAGATTGTTGTCTTGTGATCCAAACTAGAACTAAAGAAGAAACGATTACAAGAACAAGAAAGCTATAGTGAAGTCTGGCGTGGAGTATAGTAAAGTTTGCTTATACGTTTGTGAAGTCTAGCTTCGCAAAACAAAAGGAGAAGGGAAAAGACTCTGAATAGAAGAGAGGTTTCATTGTACCTAATTTGTAGGGTTTCTGTTGAGGTGATATATATAATATACCATATATAGGGCTATAGACTGCTCCAAAGAGAGACATGGTGACTGGTGAGAAAGAGAGAGCTTGGTGTTGAGTTTTTCTAGTTTTCCTCTTGTGTATCTCTTCTTCTCTTGTTCATCTTCTTCTTCCTTTCTCCTTGTAGTTGAGAAGCTCACGTTAGGGTGTTAGCTGACCGTAAGAGTTATGTTGTTACCCATACAAATGTAGCTCTTGGTAATCAATGGAGACGACAAGAGACCTGATTTTTCTCCCCTGAAATGTGGCTCCCCTCACACTAAAGGGTAAACTCAGAGTCAACAAAATATGTGTGTTCGTGCTTGTGACTGTTTATGCATTAGATATTTATTCGTTCTAGGGTTTAAATCAGTTAATTGAAGCAATCGATCCTGACATACATGCTATGATTTTGACAGTAATCTCTAAGATTTTCTAGGAGTATTATGATCTTTTTATGTGCGAGTGGAGGATGTTAGTTTATGATTAGGTGGCCAATCATTCGACAGCCCACTTAGCATGTTTCGTTTTTTAAATTGTAAGAAGTTTCGGGACAAATTTTATGATCTCTTTAGGCCATAGACAAAAACCGGTTGTTTAATCCTTTCTTGGCAGCTGGTAAAACTCGAACCTGGCACCTCTACCCCTCAAAGAGAAGACTCTACCAGTAAAGATATCCATCCTCGGGTAACTTGTTTAGTTAGTTGGAAAAAAAAATTGTATGCCACTTCAAACAAAAAAAGTGTCTCTTCTTTTTTTTTTTAAACACTTGCATTTCATTAGAAATTATAACATCCAAATACAAAGAGGGATCCAAAATAATCCAAATTTACAGCCAGATACAAAGTGGGATCAGAGATAATCCAAATTGGCAACCAGGCTTAAAATATTTTAAACAAAAAAATCCCTGAGCCAAGCAGGAAAACCTGACGCAATATAAGATTGAAACAGATCGTCCTTAACCATAGTATTAGCTATAAGAAAAGCTGCTTAAAGGGTGGCTCTTCTCAATGTATGGTTATGTATATATATGAAAAAACGCATCAACAACTTTTCATGGAAGTCTTTACAAGAATCAACAAAAATGCTTAAACGATGACAAATGTTGGTTTATATTCGTCATCTTTTTTGTTATGCGTTCTTTTCTTGATTCGATCTGATCTATATTCATCGCTAAACTGGACTGGGATGTGTTTGATTAAACATATTCGCTTAGAACTCTAACAAGTATAATTAGTTCATGTTGCATGATCTTGACCTTTAACTAGTTCATGTTAAACGTTTACTAAAGTGGCTTATTTTGCCACAAGCGCAGAATAATCATAATGCTACTATCTTCAGCGCGACTAAGAAAGATAATACAACAAGTATGGCCGGCTTCATATACCCTAAAGCAGTTTATCTGTTTAAACCTTACGGAGTGGTTGTACGACTATATGAGAGACTTATCGCTGGTATGGTTCATAGATCCTAAATTTGAAACACTATATATATAGTACTTTGTAATTGTAATTAGCAAATCCCTAAATAATTAAAATCTTTGCTAAAGAACAACACGCACGACGAAACTGAAAACTCTTTAAGCAGTGCATATGACTGATGTTGCTATAAATAAATAAATCTATTGTATCGCTGATTCTCCCTCTTAATCCACACTCGTTTGAAATCGTCTGAAAAACTCATTTTCTACTGCCACCTTTTATACATTGACGCAAGAATGTATCTAGAAAAAGAAAGGTAGGTGATTCAGTGATAAATTAGATTTGGACATTTCGAAATCAGGAAGTAAGTTTATGTTACATCACGATTGTCTTTGGTTGGATTTATTCAACCAAAGAGAAATAGAATCATGTTGGGTCGCCACAACTCATAATGATACATAATAGAGGATCGACTTGAGTGGGAGTGACTAATAAATGTCCAGCTGTGTTGATTGGCAAAATTAAAAGAAGAATGGGTAGCACAAGTGGTTTATTTCGATCCTGGACCGCTTCCTTTCTACTGTCCACTTACCTGTCCCTATTTATTACCCTTTTAGTTTTTCCTTTTTTTTTATTTTCTCGATTATTATTATACTATAAATCAATACTATCAACGATTTCATCTCCCACCATTTGTTGTAGTAGTTTTAAAGAAACTTAACTTGTCAAAATAAGATATTACAACTATGCTCACATACAGAAGACACTGATTTTAAAATAGCAACATAAAAACATATCCTGATGAAAAATTAATAACAAATTACTTATGTAAAGTAATTAAATTTCCGGGTTTTCATCCGAAGAACAAGGATTTCTCGTTGGAAACAATGGGTTTAAATGCGAGTTATGGTTTCTCTCGTTTTCTTTTTTGTAATAATAGCAAAAAACTGGAACTATATTGAATTCGTTACAGAGAATAGAGATGCCTGCTCCATAATCAAGTTTTTCCTAATAAAGTATATAAACCTGGCAGGTCCTCAGATTTTAAAAATCAAAATTATGTTTTTTGGGGTCATATCCAAAGTAGACTTTGAATATTAGTCTCTAACGAGGAAAAATATCATTATCAATTTTTTTTTCTTTTCTTTTTTCTTGACTATGCTCTTATAACGACAATAGTTTTTTCAGTTAGGTCATCTCCGTTTGAAAATTACTGCATCAAAAAACCTTGGAGAGTCTGAGATAATGATATTTAGTAAAGATTCTTTCTTACTAGATACGTTTAAACTAAATAGGTCCTAATTGAGACATTTGTTTACTTTATTGAATGTTACTCGTGAGGCATGAGTAAACTTTATTATTCGTACCTAATCAAATGCTAGTATTAATTAGGGATCTCTATTAATAATTGCGATTGTTTGTCATTTTTTTGTGGAGAAAATTGGGGCCCGGGATCTGGTGGGTGAAATGAAATGCTCATTGAATGTTTTGCCTACCAAACAAACTCGTTTTCAATTCATTTTCTAATTTTTATATTTGAATATTTTGTAAATACAAGTTCGACACGAAAAATCGTTTCAGGAATAGAAATTATAAAATAAAATATTTTATGTCGCACGTAAATGTTAATGTTATTTTAACAAAGAAAAGTAGATCAAGACATGTTCGGAATTTGAACATCATAACTCAGAACTATACTGAAGTCTCTTTATTTCCTTGTATTAGTTTCAAACCAAACAATTGAAAATTTACAATCACGTAAAAGGAAGAGTAGAATGAATTACATTGACAAAGTTCAGTAAATGCGAAACAATATTACAAATTAAAGTGCAAAATGAACATAATACAAAAATTTATTAAAATGATACGACTTTTGACGCAAGAAAAAGAGGACAACATTCCAATCGGATGACAAATTAGAAAAATTCTCATCGTATTGGAGGTGCATTCCCCCGAAATTCTTTAACAGTGTGAAATTAACAAATTATAAAAAAATTATATCAAGCAATACGTAACCAAAGTTTCTGTTACATGCACTCATATATCCTTTGATTCCTTTCCAAGCTCATTCAAATTAACACAAATTAAAGGGAAAAAAAAAAGAGAGAATATTGTCACCTTTGTGTTGTTTTTGCGTATGCGTTTCTGTGTGGAAACGTTTTACATATACTCGTCAGGGATCTTAAAAGTCTCAGGGATCTTGAAAGTATCAGGATCTTCATCTTGAAGCCAACCATACATCTTTGTAAAAGGATTCGAAATCGATTTAGGTGGATAATCATTAATGCAATGATTCCACACATTCCCTTTTGATTCTCCAGTGGTGAGGTCTCTCAAAACTTCCCAAACGCAACTATTACACTTAAAACCAGCTCCAAAGCTTATCATAAACACCCTATCTCCTCTCTTCAGTCTCTTCTTAGCCTCCATGTAAGCCAACACATACCACAAACTACTAGCCGAGGTATTCCCAAACCTGTAAAGAGTCATCCTCGCCGGTTCAATATCATAGTCGGTTAAATCCAAGCTATGTTGGATCCCATCAATCACAGCTTTTCCTCCGGTATGAATGCAAAAATGTTCAATCCCGGTCTTGAAGTTGATCCCTGCCTTTATAGGAGTCCCCGGTGGGAGATTCGTGGAGCCCTTGCTAGGGTTTTGACGCATCTTGATTTTCTTGATGAAAAGCTTTACCATGAACCTCAAGAGCTCGGTAACAGGAAGAATCTTGGGTGCTATAACCTTCAAATTGTCTACCAAAGCGCGAGTGGCTGCCTTTGGTAGATTCTTCCCCAAGTAAAACCCTACACGACCCTGTTTGTCCTCGGACTGGATACAGCAGTTGTAAGACTCCTCTCTAGCTCCATGGTGAGTCCGTACCAAACACTTGAGCTTAAACATTGCTTTCTCTCTCAAGCTACGTTTGTTAGTCAAGAGAATGGCAGCACCACCGGACCGGAACAAGCAGTTGGCTAGAATCATCGAACGGTTGTTTCCGCTATACCAATTAGGGCTCAAAGACTCGGAGGTAGCAACGAGAGCTAATTTGTTTGGGTAGCTTTTGAATATGTTCTTGACAATGTCTACAGAGATTAGACTCGCGCTACATCCCATCCCGGTTAAGTTGAAGACTTTGATGTCTTCCCTCATCTTGTAATGGTTTATAATTCTTGACGGTAAAGAAGGCATTGAGGTGAGCATGGAGACGTTGACTACGAGGATGTCGACTTCTTTAGGTGAGATTTGCTGTCTCTCCAGGAGTTTTCCGATGGTGTCTACGTAGAACTCTTCCATCTCCGAGATCCCATCTTGCAACGTAGGACGCTCTTCTCTGCCTTCGAAGACGAGTCTCGGAGCGTAGGTTTGTTCACCGATCCCTGAGCTCACGATGGCTTTGAGAAGGAACTTGTATTCCTCTAAACCGAGGTTTTTATTTCGGTGAATGATTTCTCCGCTGAAGTGAGTACTCACCATTCTATCGTCTGATGGTTTATGACATTGATAGTCTAAGATGTAGCAATCTTTGTCTTTTTTTGAGTCTTTGAGTTTCCAGATCTTGAAGAAAAGATAAGAGACAAGGATGCATAATATGAGAAGGAGAAGATCCATATTATTATGTTTTTTGTTTGTGTGTTTATTTTTGGGGTTAAGAAAAAATAATGAAATGAGTAAGATGCTTGAGAATGAAGTGTAGATTGTAAAAGGGGATTATATAAGAGAACATGATGATGGATGAGGAAACGACAGCTATGAATTTTTCAGTGGGTTCTACATCACCGTTGAATTTTGTTTGAGAAGTTTAATACAGTACCTTTTAAATAATTTTTCTACAGCTTAAAAAGCTTAAGGTGAATTTTAAAGACAAGTGGGGATACATTGATGTTTGCGTATACATGATGCAATACGTGTTCCTTTATTAAATGTGATTACTTGAAAGAATTTTGGAAATACCAAAATTACTGAAAGAGTTTTGTCAGAATACTTTTCTTAAAAATGGGTAAGAACTTGTTAACTTTGATAAAAAAACTTACACGTCCGAAAATACCAAACTTAAATACATATAAAATCTTTTAATTGGTAATTTTGCTCATGTAGTTCATGTGTCTTATGGTTGATGTTTAGAACTGTTTTATGGCTATACGTTGGTAACGATGAGGGTAAGTACTGTCTTATTATATAGTTGTGCATGTTTGAGTTTTGAAGAGGCATATATTCGTTATGGTTTTAGAAATTGTTGACATATATTACTAGCTTGGTTTCTCATGTGGTTGGGAGCTGATAAGTGATCGAGGAAACTAAGCTTCATTTTGCTGAAAAATGTGGCATAATTTTTTTTTCAAAAAGACTGGCATAGTCTCAACTTAAGAACGCTTCGTTGGATTTGTTTGACAGTGAAGAAGATAAGAGTAGTGTAAGCTTTTCTTCCACAAGTGGATTTGTTTGACAGTGAAGAAGATAAGAGTAGTGTCTGTATATGTTTTCTTCTTCCTTTTTAATCTGTAAATTTTTCTTTTATCTTTTTAATATGAATTCCTTTTAAAAAATGAATCTATGGAGAAGAAGAATGAGATAACGTAGGAGAGAAGGAGATCAAACAAAGAGTAAAATTAATAGATATAAGTTTATATGGAAGACTAGTATATCTCCCGTGCTATGCACGGCTATTATTTATTTGTATGTATATATACACTAAATATAGTAGATATAAATTTAACAATGTTAATTTGCATTTTTTTAAAAAAAATTGATATTTATAACTTACAATTGCATAATATAAAGAGCCCTAATATAATCCTGAAAGTAAAATATTGATCTTCTTTCAAAACCAAATAAAAATTTATTACATATGAAACACAAATTGAAGAAAAACATGTGTTTTCCATAAGTACTATTAACATATCAACCTTACTTTGTAGATAAATTCTATTAGTGTCTTTTGTCGTGTTTATCTCTTTTTTTTTCCTATGGATGCTTTTGTTATCTTTCACTATAACTTTTACATTTCTTCATTTTCAATGCTATACATGCTTTGACATTTTGTTTCCAAAAAAATCAGACAAATTTTGTTAAGCTTAGAAGAAAAGTAAAAGTGAAAAAGTATATATAGATCAAAAGTAAACAAAATAAACACATAAATAAAAAAATAAGGAAGACCAACCTGATCACTGATCAGATTAGTAGGTGATATATGAGTCTTTTTCATTTTTCCTCTCACCTGAATTTCTCCAGCTCCATTTGTTGTCTTCTAATGATCATCATTTTTTCTTGTGGCACTTCTCAAATTTCTGAAAGATTTTGTACGTGTGCTTTACGGCGAGTCTCTATTATTCTCCTTCTCTTTTTTTTTGTGTGCACATTATTCTCCTTCTCTTTTTTTTGTGTGCACATTACCACACAAAATAAGAACTTCCAACAAATCCAGAATTGGTTTAATCTATTTTGAAAATGATATCGACTTCGTTTACTTGCGTTATCACTTTCACCCAGCATGTAGCAAAATGTTTATAAAAAAAGCTATCAGTAGATTATAAAAGAAAAGGTCGATGAAAAAAAAATTTCAACATGACGCAATTTAGGATTTGAGGAGGAAGAGTTTGAGTGTTTTTAGAGTTAATAACCTGGACACTACTAACGTTCATCAGCCAATTTTGGAGTACGATTGGCCTACCCGTTTGAAGCCTACTGTTGTGCCACCGTGGGTTTGCCAGAGATTTCGTTGATATTGATCCACCATTCGATACTATGGATACGGTTAATAAAATTTTCAATCTATCTGTTTAAAATTGCAATTTCACACTTTAGACAGAGAGTTAGAAGCTGTTACAAAGAATATAGGAATTTAAGCAAGTAGAGATGAATTTGAGTTAAAGCTCTGTGAGTTAATTTTTTATCTAAACAAAAGATTACCGTTTCCAAAGATCGTGAGATGATGGTGTAGTGTGAGGAATATTAGGAACTTTTATTTTTTTTATAGAAAAGATTAGTTGAGATAAGCACACGAAACTGTTTTGTATTTTTTTTTGCATTTATGTTTTTAAAATTTGTAAAACATATGACATGTGTCAGATTTTGATTTGTTAGGCGACTTGCGCTTTAGTATATAAGGGATACAACAATTTTGAATCATGATCAATACTTTTGAACGTGGTGTTTATGGTTTTTCTGAACGGGGTATTGATAATCTGATTTTTTTTAGGGATTTAGTCATTGGATGTTGAGAAAATTTGGAATCAAAATTTTCTTTTGTATTGACATTATTTTTTTTTATACATATCCACATGTCACTCTTTGATTCGCTAAGCAACTTGCGGTTTAGTATATAAGGGATTTTATTCTCTTTTTTAAAAAAGAGGTAAATTTCATTCCAAAGTGTTCTTATAAAATAAAAGATATTTTCTATTATTTGTAGAAGAATGTTATATTTATCCTATTTATAAAATAAGATATAATATTAATTATAAATGAAAAAGTATAAAATTTCTTTATTTAGAAGAATACATTGGAGTGAAATTCACTTATAATCTAACGTTATTCTATGTACAGAAAAAAAAGAGATATAGGTTAGATCCTAAGTTGAGATTTTTTTTTGTGTGGCAACAAGTAAGATTAGGTTTTTTTAAGTTTGTTTAAAGTTTTGATTTTGAATTTTACAAGGCTGACATATTTTTACTCTATAGTTCAGTCCATTAGTTTTCTTTATTTATCTAGAAAACTTAGTGTGCCATGTTTTTGCGCATATTTTGATATCGAGAATCTATGTGCATTTATGATCTGCATGATTAAATATGAAACCAACTGTGTAATGACAGTGGATATGAGGTTCATTGGATGATTATTGGCAGAGAGCTGCTCCCATACTGGCAAGCTCGAGATTATTTTCAATCTATTCACCATTAGCATTTATCACGTTACCAACTTGTCATTCATAACGTAGATGCCATAAAACCTACGAGCGTCAGGATCCATTGCCTGACTTATGAATAATTGTTAGCACAGTTTTAGTCTAACATATAAATATATACATACGCATATGCATAGACAAAAGAGTCTGATGAGACAGCAGTAGCGGAGCTAGAGCAGTGGCATGTGGGTCAAATGACCCATATGAAATTTTGTAAAAAAAAATTTACATGTATTTCTTGCATAAAATCCAAAGAATTAAACTTGTTGACCCATGTAAAATACAATTGTTACCAGTTTGACCCATGTAAAATAATTTTCTCCCTCTGCCACTGTGAAACAGTTGTTCTTTATCACATGCTAAACCTTTTTCCCCAATGTCTAGATCGAATATTGCCTATTGATACATTTTCCCCATTTCCTCATTCCTGTTTTTCATTTCATAGTTTATGGTTCGTTATTATTAAAGAGATTGTTGAAATGTGAGTTTGAGTCTTGGAGTAGAATGTGAGCATAGGAAGGAGGTGAAGAAGAGCCAAAAATAAAATAAATTGTGAGAGTGAAATTGTCTTAAGTCATTTCAACTTCCACCAACCGAATGTGGTTTAAGAGATTACGTTTACGTATTAATCTTTAATTACTAAACGCTTTGGCTCACATCTTATGCGTGCGTATATTCGCTTTAAAACTTTAGTTTTCTTATTCCTTATTTAATTCATCTCTCTCTCTCACAAAGTTAGGTGTACATATTTATTGTGTATTTATACATGTCTCCAGAACATGACATCCTAATTTATGCATTACTCCTTTCTGTAAATAGGATGTACAGGCTAGTTCAAATCTACGTTAATGTATTGCAGTACTGATCCAACCATCTATTTTTAACAAGGGTATTTAGCTAATGACTATAATAGAAAAGGTAAATTAACAAAACAACCATCGCCCTTTACTTTTGACTTTCGGACTGTACTGCTCACATATTTTATAGCATAAAGCTGAGAGTTTCGATCCAGGACTTCTTTAATCTCTTGTTTACCACTAACTACATTTCTAGGAACATCTACAGCAACGCATGAATCATGCCTAGAGGAAATGTGCAAGGGTCTGAGTGTGATTGCAAAAGAAAAGAAAAGGAAATCAAGTGTAGTATTGCGTCAAGCATCAATGCTATAATCTGAGGTACATGGTTCTTGTAATTCAGGAAGAAGACTAAGGTGTTGCAGGAAGGCTACAAAAGGTTCTTATTTTGAGAGAAAACATTTACTAATGGGCTCATAGAAAGAGAAGACTAATTGCAACTGAGGATCAGGCTCTAAGAAAGAAGAGATGAATATACATTATCTCGTGAAGTGGATGATGGAGTGCAATTGTGAACATACTCGTGATAAGTTTCAGTTATAAAGGTTGTTATGCATTTTTTTTCTCCGAGGTCGTTATATAACATGGGATAAAATGAAGATGAGCTCAGATAAACTCACCAAAATTTGCAGTTATTGTTACCACATGTCTTGGACTGATCTGTCTGTTAAAATGGATACCCCCTCTTTGTTCGCACAATCTGCGATGATTTCTGCTGGAGCTTTTCAGTGGTAAGATATGAACATAGACTTACATTGTAACAAATGAGGTCGCAAAAAGTCTACTAATGATGTATCTGATAGAGCATCAAATTTAAGATGGTGAAAATGTCAAGAAGATTTGATGGAAGACGCATGGTGGACTTACTTGGTTCTTCTAGGAAGTTCACGTTGGTCAGCATCGTTGATGAAATAAATAAACTTGAATACAAGAATGCCGGTTGTTGATCAACAAGAGAGATGAAGCTTGAGAACACCAATACCTATCAAAGAAGGTCATGAGCTCCTGCGTCTTGAGTCCATGATTGACTTAGAAAGACAGAGAATCTCCTACATGTTCTAGACCAAAATTTCAGAGCATTTGGTTGACAAGCTGAAGCTCTTAATCAAGTATTTCAGTTATCAAGGAATTACAATCTAGAATCAATCCAGAAAAGTCCTGAATCGATCTAGCCTTCGATGATCAAGAACAAGCTCTTGATGATCGCCCAAGTTGTAGAGAAAATATCTCTCACAACAATAATCCCTCAAAATATCTGAATGAATGTAAATGAAAAGTACTACAACTCTTATATAGTTATTCTCTTATTCAAATGATATTTTTTTGTTTATCTTCACTCTTGAACTTCACGTCTCTGCCACCTCAGCTCCTCTTTTCCTCTTCAAATAATATGCTCGTAAAGGCTTATCAATGGGATTCTCTGAAACAAGTTCAGGACAAGCTGATGAAGAGGAGACTGTAACCGAGTTATCCTCGCACAAGTCTGTTTTGGTGATGCAAAACATACGGGAAGTCACTTTAAGAAGAAACAAGAAGAAGAAAGTGACGTGAGGAGCAAGGTATGGCTTTAGTATCTTTTGACATGTGTCATATCTTAATTAGATAATCTCAAGAAGAAGATTCGTGTCAAAGAGCAACATCTACGAGAACTTTCCCAGTGAAGAGACACTTGATTGAGAAGTTATTCTTGTAACCGAGTTAGGCTGCTAGGTCTGTGCTTGGTTGATCTATTATTAGAGAAGATCTTAAGTGAAAGGTTTTGTTTAATAAGGCTAATAGTACCAAAGGTCTGAGCGGCTAACAAGTATGGTTATCAAGGGCATGGGAGCAAGATAAAGATTGGATAAACCGTGTTTGAACTCCCTGTGATGTTTGTACATACATCAGATCAGTTAACACGTGGAAAGAAAAAGAAAGTCACATTCCACCTGCATAGAACTTTGAAGAAAATAGTGAGTGTTCATGCATCGATGCTACAGTCTGCAGGTGTTTCCGAACTTGAGTTGCGGGAGGTGCAATCATAACTCAACTAAGTTTGTGCGTGTTGTTGGTTTCAGAAACAAAAACGGACCTCTTTGTACTCGAACCAAGACTGCCAAAAAAATAAATGCCAACAAACCACTAGACAATGCTTAATACTCAAAATATTAGAGCAGCATTAACGCAAGGAAGAGAAAACACGGTTCTTATTTTTTATTTTTTATTTTCTGTTTTGTTTTGACCGATTTAGAAAAAAAAATTAAAAATAAACCAATCGCGGGTCGCCACGTTTTAGTGGGGTCCGCAAACAGTACTGAAACTTTACCACACTCGGCTCTTGCAGAATAAGAAGGAGTGGATTTTAACTTTTTGGTGGGCTCCATAACTTTTAAAACTCTTTAAAACCCTGCGTTAATGCTAGTAATATTTAATTTTAAAATGACATAAAATAAATCTTCGGTTAATCTCTAAATATACTTTGATTTTTTCCCAACTCAGTAGATCCAATCTAAACGTACGAATAACGCCTAACGATTTTCGAACATGGCTAATATCAAACATAAGAATGAACTGAAGAAACGCACCCTGATCCACCCGACCCAAAATACAGATCCGAGATATAATTCCCAATATCTTCAGGGGCAACCCCGAGATTCTTCCTTAACCCGACCCGATACTTTTTGTAAAACTCGGTGTAAGCAGGTATAAGCATCATAGCAGCCGAAACTTTAATCTCATCTCTCAATTTCGAATCCGGTACAACCCAACCGGTTTGCCTCTTATACGCTTCCTCAAACCGGTCACTAAACCGTCTAACAAACTCCTCCGCTTCTTCTTCTTCTTCCTCCTCCTCCTCCTCCTCCGCCGTCGCAAGTGACGTCATCAGCTCTCCCCAAACGATCTCCTCGAATTTCGCGACGTGCTTCTTCAGCTTCCCTTCGTGCTTCTCCAGCCAACCCTCGCTCAGAACCTCCTTTAGATTCGACGTACGGACCTTAACCACGACGTAGTGGAGATTGTTGATCAAGAAGAGATACGAGAGAGCTACGTCGCTGTAGAGACGAGACTTGGCGTCGATTTTGCAGAGTAGGAAGAGAATCAGCCACGAGATTCGTTTCGCAAGCGGCGATGATAATGATGATGATGACGTGGATTCATCTTCTTCTGGTGAAGCGAACGACGACGTTTCGGGGATGATGTTAACGAGCACCTCGCTGTAATCGGCGAGGAAGACGATGTAGTTCATCACGTATCTTGTAAGCTGGTGGATTCCGCCGTTGGAGATCATCGATTTCGAAGATTCCTTCGAAATCGAAGACTCGAACTCGTCGATCATCGACACCACCGCTTCCTCGAGGTTCGCTAGGGTTCCGGCGATCTGCGATTTGACGGAAGACGTCGAATCGTAGCTGAAAACTTCTTCGATTCTCGGCATAAGCTCGACGATCGACTGGTAAACGTCGAGAGTGAGGAAGATCTTCTCCGGCGTTTTCCGAGATCTCGCCACGTTTCCGGGGAACGAGAACAGAGCTAACGCGCTTTGCAGAGTGATCTCGGCGAACGAAGATTCTCGCAACGCGGCCGAGGAAGAGAAGACGTGATCGGAGAGGATCCGTTCGCCGCGAAACAGAGTCGTAACGGCTTTTCTCGCGGCTCG
This sequence comes from Brassica napus, assembly GCF_020379485.1. Taxonomy (NCBI): domain Eukaryota; kingdom Viridiplantae; phylum Streptophyta; class Magnoliopsida; order Brassicales; family Brassicaceae; genus Brassica; species Brassica napus. Next base: position 15,330,862 of record NC_063440.1, read on the forward strand.
TAACCATACTCTGGTCTTCTTCTCCGTACTCTCCCACTCGAGCTTCTGAACCTGCGAGAGGGTTAGACTCTCGAAGCCGAGCTGTTCCAAAGCTTCGACGATGATCGACTTGCGGATCTTTTTGTAGATCCTGAAGCATTCTTTGCCGTATCCTGATGACGTCATGCAGTCGGCGATCATCTTTAAATCCGCCATGGCTTCTGCATCATCGTCTTCTTTGGAGATGTTTCTTGAAGAGTTTCGAGAGCGAGCAGAGACGGATTCTGGATCGAGGTAGCGTCGGTTTGATTTTAGGATTCTGTAGAACTCTTTGGATAGATGGTTCATGGAGGTCTTTAGTAGACTCTCTGCTCGGATAAGCTTCGTTGATGCTGGATTGGCGGAGATGAGCTTGACCATTGCGGAGTGTAAGGTGGTGACAGCTCTGATGAATTGTTTAGCTTCTTCTCTGTTTTTGTTGGAGAAAAGCGAGAAGGTGCAGCAGAAAGAAGATGAAGAAGAAAAAGAGTCTGGCGAAATCCATTGGTGAATGATGGCTTCAGCGTCTTCGATGCTATCTTCCATTAGAGACTCAGAGAAGCTCCGGTGTGAATGTTGTTTCAGCTTTGAAGAAGAAGAAGGTGAAGTTAAAGCAAAGAGGACCATCTTTTTTTTTTTTTTTTTTGTGTTTTGGTTTCTTTTTGTTATGATTTTGAAATGATGAAATGAAGAGCTTGGAACAGTATTTATAGTGGTACGTTTTCTTTTTGACTTCAAATTATTTTTAACTTAAATAAGAACAACAAAAACGTGTGACATACAGGTTCGTGCTTTTTCTTACGTCAGTTTACTTTTGATTCACCGTGTTTTTTCAACTCATGGGATATGTAGTATAGCCGTCCATGCAATGTAATAGAGTCGATAGATAGATATAACTGGACGAGTTTAATTGGTTAAGTTGTATTAATGTGTGTCGTAAGTTGTAACTACGATATCCAGAGCCCAACCGTACCTATTTGTTTATTTATGTTACTAGGCGGCTTTTAGGACTTGGCTATGATCATTCATCATCCATATTTTTCAGAGAAAAAAATTGTTTAATTAGTCTTGTAACAAGAACGATAATACGATAAAGAATAACGAAACAAATGAAACGGAGTAGTTCTCAGAATAAATAATTAAAAACAAATGAAACGGAGTAGTAGTTACATGTACTTTTCTCTTTGTTTCTTCGTGCGAAATTGTTTCACTAAACTCAATTGATAAAAAAGTATTACACCAGTACACCACTTGCTATAATGGTGGGACGGGGGAATTTTCTTGCATTTATGAGTCACAAAAAGTGCTACGTGCTACCAGTTCAATTAGAATAATCCCATCTGAGCATGCACATATAATTCTAAAAAATTATGACAAATTTATGTTATAAACAATAAAGAAAATTTACTAGTTACAGTTTTTAATAATAATCCCTCCGTATCGGATGATTGATGTTTTCGTATTTTGTTATTGTATCCGAAAGATTAATGTTTTGGAGTATAGTTAATATATTTGCCCTTAAAACTAAAACATCAAATAAAATGTAAAAATGAATATTAAAAATTATTGGTATAACCAAAAAATGATAAATAAAATAATCTATTTATTATTTCTAATATGTGTGAAATAGTTCGAACATCAAACATTTGTATCAAATTTTGTGTTTCAAACTCTCACTAGTCACTATTCACATTTGGATATTCTTTTTGAGGTAAACTGTAGGTTGTTTATGATCAGCAACAATTCTAAAATAATAAAGAGGAACCAGATAATTGAAAATATTTAAAATTGAACCGCATATTTTTGTTAATTTTAATTTTAAAATGGCTATAATTTAAAGCCTATAATAAATGCTAGAATTTGATCCGCGCGGCACGGATGTTTGATTTAACTTGTGTTAAACGTAAAGTCATAAATTGCTAGTTTTTAAAAAAAAATCATGTATATTTTTTATGTTTTATAATTTGGCGATTTAGTTAATCCCATGAAAATGTTATCTTTCTTTAACAAATGCAATTTAGTTAATATTTGTATAATATTATAATGGTCAATATATGAATATTGATTTGGTTAGATAAGTTTCAGAATTGTTTGTAATTAATTAATTTAAATTGATTTTAAATGTGGTGACAAAATTTGTAAATAAAAAGAAATATTTAATTTATTGTAAATGTAATGGCTAAATGTGTAAATAAAATAAAGTAATAAAAATTCTGATATATATGTTTACATACAGTTCTCATTTAAAATGTTATCCATGTTTCCAAACAGTACAAAAAATACTTTAGTTTCAATAATATAGATTCACTTGTTAGAATCTATTAAGATTTTGATCTATTCACGGTATATATGCAATAATAGATAACATCAGATCTTGATCACATAAGATTACACTGCTATCAATAAAAAAGAGCAGTCTAATGAAAATGTAATAAATTCATAATACTTCATTTCATTGTTTTGGAAACCAAACCTAGCATTCATATTTACTACTCCCTCCGTTTTTTAATATAAGTCGTTTTAGAGAAACTTTTTTGTTCCAAATTATATGTCGTTTTCGGTTTTTTATGTAACATTTATTAGTAATTAATGTTGTCTGACCAATGATAATATATCTTCTATTTTTCTATTGGTTAAATTGTGGTTAGGTAAATAATTAATGATGTCTTTGTTTCGAAAATATAAGAAATTAATGATTTTCTTAATCTATGTGCATAGCTTCAAAGCGACTTATAATAAAAAACGGAGGGAGTATTAGCCAGTTTTCTTTTTTGATGATTACGGTATATCATTAACATCATCCCTCCTTTTGGTTAACTATAATGATTTCGTTTACACGTACGTGTTATGTGATATAAGATTATGTTACCATAATGGGATCACGGGAAAAACACTAATTATTTTATTTCATTTAGTGTTTTTCCGGTAATCCCTAACAATAAATTTTGTATAAAATCTTGCATACAAAAATCGTCAACCAAAAATAGCCATTTCTTCAGAATCCAACTTTGACTATTTTCCAAATTTTAATATAAAAACAATATATATATGCAGGTTTTATACATAGAATTTATAATCTCGTGGCTTAACTTTAAAGGAAGTTGGTAAGTTTCAACATTTAAAAGTCTAACTAAGGAGACGAATGCATTCTCAAAATATATTACTACATCTATCCGTTCTTCTGGTGCGCCATTGGCTCACTTCTCATTCAAACGAGGAGAAAATACCAACAACCTATAAAAATGACCACCACTTAGTTCTTAAACTATTAGACTAGCCGCGTCACACTAGTAGAAAAATGTTATATAGACACGAAAATTTTCATGACTAAAGCTAATTTTTCGTGACTATACATTGATGTAGACACGAAAAGTCACGAAAAAATTTCGTGTGTATACGATTGTGACCAAAATTTACCGTGACTAAACGTGTATAAAACAGTCACGTTTTTGACACTGTTATTTTTCGTGGTTTATATTTATCACCCTTAGTGTTTGTGACTATTCCTGTGACTATTTATTAAAAAAAAAAAAAAAATAATTAGTAAATTAAGAATTAATGAATTAAAAAACAATACAAATATGTTTTTCGTATATATGGTGTCATATACATATTTATATATCATACATATAACATATATACAAAAGCGTGAGCTTGACCGGAGATTTAACTTCGCCGGCACAGCTCCGCCTCAGCCTCTGGTTTGTAACGTCACTGCCTCAATTCGTCGCGCCTCTGCATTCGGTTAGTCGCGCCTCTGCCTGCGGTTCGTCACACCTCGCCTCCGGTTCGTCACTCCTCCGCCTCGTCACTACATGCGGCATGTCTCCGCTATCTCATCCTTCGCCTCTGGTGTGCCTCCACTACTCCAGCTGTTCTTTACTCCAAATTGTCTCCATGCCAGATCTGTGAGCCGGGATGTTTGTACGATCTAGATCTGATGCCGAACAACTCCGACGATAACTGCATCTCACACCAGTCTCTGGCGCAACAACAACATCGTATCGTAGGAGTAGATTTGGTAGACAGTGAAGGAGATCTGGTGATGGCAGAAGGAAGAGATTCGGTTTGATAAAATACGATAGTGGTTGATGAAAAGATTATGTGAGTGGAGTAGAAGAAAGGAATTAGGTGACCAGAATCGATGAAATCGATTTGTTTGTGTTAAGAGGAAGAGAATCGTTTGTAGAAGAAGATAATACTTGTTTACAGAGGAAAAGGTACATGGGAGAACGAGAGAAAAAGGAAGGAAGTAATATGAGCCATTAGATCAAATTGATCAATGGTTAAGACAGTTATCCTTGTCAAAAGGTATAGACCAATGAGAAAATTTCACTAAAGTATCTTGCTTTTATCTTTCTTTCTTTTTTTTTCTTTTTTTCCCGACTTTGTTTTCTTTTTTCTTTGTAACACATGCATCCTCTACCATTATATGTATTTTGTTATTATCATTAAGTTGTTATTTCTAGGTATTTGGTTCATAATTTTCAGATAATTTAGATTATTAGATATAAAATTTAAAAATGTAATGTAGAAGTTAACTTCAAAATTGAGGAATTTAAAATTTTAAAGGATTCAATCCACATTTAAAATGATTTAGTTCACATTTAAAAGTAGAAAAATTAAAAATTGTTTTTAAACTACAAATTTGACTTCTGAGTATATATAAAATTATATTTTTTATTTACATTTTTAACTAACTAAAATTTTTATATTTGAGTCGTCATTTTATTCTTTAAGTTTTGATGTTTGGATAAGCTTTGTGGTAAGGTTTAAAATAGGGTTTGAAGTAGGGTTTGTGAATATGTTTAAAGTTATGATTTGAAAAAAGAAATTAAAATCTTTTAACTCTGTATAAGAGTTAGATCTTAGTTTAAGCTATAATATAGTAAACTACATTGCATATTTAGAGTTTAGGGTTTCAAAATTTCATTTAGGGTTTAGAGATTTAAATAGTCGTGAACAAAATGTGACAAATTCATGACTACTTAAAAAAAGTAACACCATCTGGTCACGGTTTTTAATTATGTCCGATTAGTCACGAAATTATTGTGGCAAAACGTGTCTATATCTAGTCACATTATCTTTTGTGACAAAAACATGACTATTAATGTCACGGAAATGACACGATTAGTCACGTTTTTTCCTATTTTCATGTTTTGTGACTAATCGAGACTTTTTCGTGACTAATCAAAAAATAGTCACACACATAAGTGACTAAAACGTGACTATAGGAGTAATTTCTACTAGTGTCAATGGCACAATAATAATAAGAGATCCCTAATAATAATAGTTGTCTAAGTTTATTTTAATTTGCCATGAATAAAAATATACTACCTGATGATATAACTTGAGAGACCTTCAAAAGTTGTTCGCTGGCCAGTTATTCTTTTTCCAGCGTGGAGTAGTTTTTTTTATAATAAATGTTAAATTTGTATTCATAAAAAAAAATCTTTTTACATCAAAGTGTAGACCTGAATAAAAAAACGTACTCCTTTTTACTTCTTCACTTCTAATGAAACTCAAGAATATTTACACTCTTGTGTTAAACCAATATTGGAGAGCAACATCCATCCCTTATTCCCTTTTGCTCTTTTCAATTTCATTAGGCTTAACTTGTTTCTGACCCCTTTGTCAATAAGCTTCTTCACTACATTTTGTGCTTAAAGGAAAAAATAATTATGTGCCACACCTACGGCCTACCAATGTACGTAATATGGCTTATTCTTGCAGGTTCGTGCTTTTTCTTCCACCAGTCTATTTTGATTTACCGTGTTTTGTCAACTCATCGGATATATAGTATCGCCGTCCATGCAATGTAACAAAGTTAGTAGATTGATATAACTGGACAAGCTATTGGTTAAATCGTATTAATTGTGTTTCTAACAATGATATCAAGAGCCGTCCTTTTTGTTTATTCAGGTTTTTTTTTTGAAAAAGGGTTTTCATTAATATTTTTTTGTTTTTTTTTTTTTTACAACAGAAATTAAATAAAGCCCAACTACAATCCCAAATGGGCCCAATTAGACAAAACCTAGAAGAGTAACAAGCCCAAAAGAGCCCAGAAGCTTGCGAAAACCCTAGCTCCGAGCCTCACCCTGTCACGATGAAGCCGCCACGCCGGAGATCAGGAGACCGCTGACGCCAAGACCAGAAACCGACCTCCGCCATAAGTGCTACCGCCTGGATAGAGAAGAACTTCACCGGAAGGACTATGCAGGGACTAGGCGAACGCCGGAGAAAAGAACAGAGAACCCAAGAATCCGAGAGCCAAGCAGATCCAGTCCAAAGACCGTTGCCGTAATCAGCCGCCTCCGGTGATCTCTTTCACGCCTCTCCGCTGCCCTCAAAACGGAAAGCTTACTTGAGGCACCGGAAGTTCATGCTACCATATCCCAGTTCCGCCTTGAAAACCATCTCCTCACCGAGAGCCACCACCCCCCTTCACAGATCTGCTCCACTCGACTCCAAGAAGCGAGCTCTGACCAAATCTCCACCGAAAACCCCTGAGGAAGCGATGACCTAACTCCGTCCTCAAGAACTAGGAAACGCAAAGAGCCGCCGCCATCGATCTGACAGAAACCGAACCACTCACAACTTCAAATCTGAATCGCCACCAAGCCCTCTTCTAGATCTGTTAAATCGCGGATACAAACCCAGGCAAAAAGAAAAAGAAACAAAAAGAAAGATGCCTCTCACAATCTCACGGTAGAAATTGGAGAGGGAGGTTGAATCGATGGCTTTGTGGTCAGGAGAGAGAAGAGAGGTTTTTTTCCCTGGAACGATTGTCCCGGTCTTTCGTTTATTCAGGTTTTAAATACGAGTTTTAGGACTTTGCATGTAATGTTCCGACTAAGGTGAACACGGGGCAATGAATAAAGAAGCAATCTAATGAAAAATAAATTCATAATACTTACATTTTGTAGAAATGCCAAGCGACAAACCTAGCATTCAAATTTACTACGCTGTATTTGTAATTGTAACATAGTAATATATTTCATTTTTGATGATCACGGTATATCATTAGCATCATCCCTCTTTTTGTTTAACGTTTTCATTTACACATATGTGATATGGTTATAAAATACAAAAAAAATATATTTTCTGAATTATATTTAGAGTCCAATAAAGTATCAAATCTTGCATACCAAAGTTCGTCAACCAAAAATAGTCATTTCTTTAGAATCCAACTTTGACCTATTTTGTAATATAAAACATTACATTTACGCAGTTTATACAAATAATTTATACTCTCATGGCTTAATATAAGGAAGTTGGTATGTTTCAACTTTTAAAAGGAAGCCTAACTAAGGAGACGAACACATTCCCTAATATATTACTACATGTAGCCGTTTTCTTGTCCGGTTCCGGTATTGGCTCATTTCCACGCAAACGAGGGGGGAGAGGCCAATAATATATAAAGATCATTGCGTAGTTCTTAAAACTATATTCTTACGTTTTCTGCCAAATCCTCAATTCCTAATTAGTCTCAGCCAAACCACTACACACTAGCCGCGTCAATGGGTGCTCCACTAAAATCTGCACAAAAACAGTATTAATTCTCTAATAATAATGCTCTTAGTTTTTTTTATTCACATGCTCTTAGTTTTTTTATTTGCTATGAATCAAAAAATACTACTTGATGATACTAAGTCTATTACTCAAAAACTAAAAGTCTCTAACTCTAGAGACTTAACAAGTTGTTTGCTGAGAAGTTATTATTGGGTCAAACTGGAATAGTTTCCATTTTGTGCTGAAATGAAAAGTAATTATGTGCCACACGTACGGACTTTCAATGCACGTAATATGGCTTAATATCCGTTGGATCCACTCATTTCCCAAAATTGCAGTTTGATTAGATTTAAGTAGATTAATTACAGCTGTCAAAGAAAACCTTGGCTTACAACACCGCGTAAATTAAATTACGTCGCATAACTGTATATTTATGGTTACAAAATATGACAAATGAGTCGACATTACTTGTCTCGTTCTTCAAATACAGCCTTACACATAAAACAACAATTAATCTGTATCACATTTGTTTTATCCTCAATATAGAAAATTATGGGTTTTCAAAATCACCTTTGTTCAACCCTGTCAGAACTCTGAAAACGATATGATAACCTACCTGTTTGTTTTATCATTAAAAAAACTACCTGTTATTTTCCAACTTATGGAGAAGTGAATGATTTTTTTCAAAATATTTTATAACACTATCAAACTCTTAAAATATCAAAGTGAAACATAAACACATTGCAACTAACTTGTTAATAGCTTGATATCTTTCTAATTGGTTTCAACAACACCAAGCTTATGACAATCCAATTTACCTGATAAAAAGCTGTAGAATCGAATAACGAACTTTCAGTTGTTTTTCATTAAGATTCTACAAAGTATCCCAAATATATAAAAATAATTTTAGAAATGTATTTTGTGGGAACCGAAATTTCTCAAATCGAAATTTATAGTGAAAGAAAACGTTAATGATTTTGATTCTCTATATAACCACCTAAACACAAAAAAAATGAAAAAAATATTGAAATGATTTCTATTGATTTTGGATTCAATCTTATTAAATGTTGTCTACATTTCGGATTCAATCTTACGATCAAGTCGAACGTAACTCAATTTATAAATATTTGAAAAGAGATCAAATTATGTTTGCGACGTTCGTTTACTATTCGGATGCAAAATAAAAAACAAAGTATAGTGAAATAAAACCTAAGGTTTCTAAGTGAAAAGAGTTTCTGTAGCGAAAGTTTTGTCCCCTTTCTTCTCTGTCCCGACCTTGTTTATACACCTTCAAAGTCGTCTATTTTGCCATTTTTCCATAGATACAGATCTCTCTTCTTTCCATATTTCCTCTGATATTTTATTTTTGTCAAGATTTGAGTTTATCTCTTACGGAAATCTTCCATTATCATATTTTATTCCTTATTCATCACCAAGTAAAGTAGACCATCATTAAGATTGTGCTGCTTTACGTGCTAAGCCGTAAATGAGATGTTTTGTATCTTGGACGGTTTTACAAGTTATGCGTTTTTACGAATTTTCACGGAAATATTGTCAATTCGCTCGAAGTTGCAGTTTTTGTGCCGTTGATTTGATGAAAGTAACTTTGTTTTGTCGAAAATATATCGGTGTTTAACTTAACCGCTTTACTTGTCGTTTGGCTAAATTTTACGGAAAACAAAGGATTTCTTGTTTTCGAACGAGATTCAAGTGAGAACATGATGAACATGGCGATGCTCAGGGAAGAGAGATGAGGCTTGGGATGATCATTCTTCTTGAGGAGAGATTGGTGATTCTTGTGAGAGAGGAAATAGGCTTGGGTGATGCTAACTCTTCTCAAGGGAGCTTGGGCGATGCTTGTGGAAAAGAGAGGAGGCTTGTGCGATGCTCACTCTTCTCAAGGAGATTTTGGGCGATTCTGAGGAGAGGGAGTAGACCTTGGGCGACGCTCATGCTTCTCGAGGAGAGCTCATATAATGCTTGGGGAAGAGAGATGAGGCTTGGGAGATGCTCATCATTCTCAAAGGGATCTTGGGCGCTGCTCAAGGAGAGAGGGAGAAAGCTTGGTGATGCTCATAGAGCTCGAGGATAGCTTGGCATTTATTAGGGAAGATAAAGGAGGCTTGGGCGATGCTCACTCCACACCTTTGTTACGCCTCTTTCGTTCTCCGTTTTACAAAATATTGTTTTGTAAAACTGTTTTATAGGCTGTTTACACCCTAATTTTGTATCGTGTTAATGTTTTTGAGCATGATGTTGCCGATGGCATTTTATGTCGGACCTTTGTTGCTTTCGAGCACTAGCCTTATAGGCTGTTTTGGATTTTAATAAAATCGCCTTGAGTTAAGATTTTACTCATAGAGCAGCTATTCGTAGAGAGATAGAATATGAGTTGTCATCTGATTTCTGACACTTAGTGAATCAGAGTATTTGTAATTGCATTAGATGAGAGTGTACGAAGGCTCTCCATTTGTATAGCCTCATAAACGTTCAAGTACCAACGAAAAGATATATTTTGGAATTCTGTATCGGTATTTTGATACTATGCTTAGAGATGTTCGAGACCAGAGTTTTGGGTCTAGGACAAGACCTAATCTTACTCTTGATTTACAATAATTTGTTTGACTTAAACCACCCATTGTGATGACTGTTTTGACCACTCCACCAAATTTTGTCTAACTTGGTTCTTAGTAAGAACAGAGTTAGTGATGCAACCTTTCGAAGTTTTTTCCACAAGGTATATATTCTGGTTTATCTTGTTGTCACCTATCAAAGCCAAAGAGACATTTCTTCTTAAGAAGATTATGATCATTGGTCTTTAGATTTCATTTAATCAATGGCCATAAATTGTGATCTTTGATAAAAAAAAATTAACCAATGAGAAAGAAGTGTGAGGATAAAAAAAAATATAACTTTGAACCTTTAGATTAAAATCAATCAATGGTCTTGAATTCAGAGTTGAAGAGATGGTTTTGTTCTGCACAACTACAATACGTCGTGATAAAAATTACACTTGATGACTGACTTATATGAACGTAACGACTAACTTATACCATTCAGATACAGTTTAGGGTTTTGGGTTTAAGGTATATGATTTAGGGTTTATGGCTCTTAAGTGTGTCCACTGGAAAATATAAGAAAGTACACACATTGTAAGTCAAGAAAGTATCTCAAGATCAAGTTAGAGTCTCAACTTGGAAATTCAAGAAAGTATACAAATATAAGGTTTTAAGTAATATATCTCAAGATCAAATTAGAGTCTCAACTTGAAAATTCAAGAAAGTACATATTCAGTTTGTTTATATTCACTTGATATTGATAAGAAGAGTTTCAATATAACTTTTATAAGTAATTCAATTCCATTTTTCGATTTAGTGTATGAGGTATGTCTGAGTTATATAAAAGACACGGTTGAGTTATCTAAACGACACAACTGAGTTATATAAACATTTTCTGATTTTAGAGTATGTTTGAGGTATGGTGAGTTATATAAATTACACGGTTGAGATATATAAATGACAAGGCTGAGTTATATAAAACATAGCATAAGTTAAATACAAAATACACGGCTGGGTTATGTTTCTCACAGAGAAACACACAAAATACGGGTTTGCTGCACCACTCAGGTGATAACTCTTCCATGTCTCCAAGCTTCATTGAACTACTCTGCGTCTTCTCTGTTGAATCTGTCACTTCTCTCTGTCTCTTCCATTCTCTTCTCGTTCAAGCTTCTCTGTCATTCAGATCTGGAAAAAATTGGATTTCCAAATCTGGATATCAAATCACAAACAATACAAAATCTGAAAGAGAGTGAGAGACATACCTAAATCGTCTCTTTTTTCTCTCATGTGGCCCTTCATCAATAACCAATATTCATCATAACCACCACTGACAACATCAAAACAAAATCCAAAAGTCACATTCTTTTTAACGATGCACACAGTGAAACCAAATCTACCACATGAAGAAACAAAGAATCAAGCTTTTAACAATATAATCACATAGCTCTTCGATACGGGTGATATTGAGATGGAGACGTTCATTAATCCAACCGAGAATCTAGTTTCTTTCAATGAATACACCCCAAAATCACCCACTTGGGTGTTTTCGGAATTTATTTGTCTTTTCTCCTCGGAATGCAAACTGCTTATAGTTATGTGTTCGGAGATTGGCATGAGGTAACTTAGCCACAACTGAATATATAAATCAGCTGCAACAGAAAAATAACTCAGCCACAACATAAACAAAACTCAGCCACAAACTCCAAAATTTAAAAGTGAGCGTCAAAACATACCGGAGGAAATGATTTCGGAGAAGAAGCTTGCAGGAAATACGATTTCGACGATGACAATAACGGATAAGACAGGTTCGAACAGACGATTTCGGACAAAAAAACGATAAATAACAATGTAGAACGGTTATGGTGGAACAAAGTTCTAGGTTTGTTTTTCTTTTAACATTGAATGTTTAAATTAAGGGGAACATTGATTGATTGTATTTTCCTTTCTTTTTTTTTCTCACATTTATTAGTGACATGGATTATAGTTTTAATGATGTGAATTTGTTAATTAAAACCAATCTCAACTTTTAAAAAAATAAACAAGGATTTTTAATGTAATTTACTAAGGGTTAAAAATATTATAGTAATTTAAAAATTTTCTATAACACTCTAGTAATATAACAACTTTTCTACGGTTTTCTAGTAAAAATGTCTTTTTATTATCATTTTGTTTGGAATTTTTTTTTTTTTGCTTTAAGCAAGGGACCCTGTTAGTGACTGCATAATTAATTGACGTTCTTATAAAAAAATATTTAAAATCTTTCATTCACATTGGTACCAAAATCAATTTGGCATTTCTTTTGCTATTCGCATCAACATCTAATTTTGACGACTGACATTTGTCAAATTGTGATGTTTAAGTTAGATAACACAAAAGTAGAACAAACAAAATCATAAATGTCACATCTACAAACAAAATATAAAGACACGCGTTACACTAAAGATGTGGAATGTAATCGTTTGCCAAAACTTCAAAGACAAGGGAGAAAATAGAGTCACGAGAAATAAAATGATTTAAATAAATAAATGTATAGGTTGTGATCAGGAATTGAGATAGCATGAGTTTGAGTTTAGTTGGTTGCTTTACGATTAGAAAGCGACTCTTAGACTATGCATCTTTACTTTAATTACTTTGTTAGTAAAGCTTTTCCATTAACTCATTAGTTAACGAATCAAATATGTAACCAACTAATCAAAGCTGGGGGTGTTTATATTATGAAATTGATGATCACTTATAATGTTACACGGAGCCTGCTTTCTCCTTTTCGGTCAAAGAATATCTTTTGTTTTTTTAATCTACATTTCACTAGTAGCAATAGTAAATTGTACTATCGATTCATTGAAGTGTAGAATGTCTTAGTTAACTGGCTTACATATTACGACCAGATTGTCGAGATTGTGATTGATTTTCATCAACTAGCTCAATTTTCTTCGATGTTTATACTAGCTTGTAAGATGATTGCTTTTGTTCATTGTTATCAGGATAACTTGTCTTACATAATTGCGTTGTTTCTAGGATGTTCTAGTGACACATTACACCACTAATTAACGCCTAAATTCGTGAATATAATAACATGTTTGAAGGAAGAAAAAAACTCATGATAAGTAGCAGCAATCACACGACTAGTTTTATCTTTAATATACAGACCGAAAGTGCGAAATAGCCGGTATCCACTTTAGTTTTAAACTTGTTAAATTGTCTTTGTTCACACAAAATCATGCTCTTAGTATTTGAGGGATGTTAACGTGTTGAATTGATAGGCTTGTTGATCAACAAAAAAAAAAATGATGGGCTTTGTGTATGCTTCAGGGCCATATGATCTTTGATTCGTTGTCGCGAACTTCTCTGTTTATTTAAGGAAGTTATGCAAGCCCACAACACCTTTGCATGCAAAGCGAGCGCTCTACCATTTGAGCTACATCCCCATTTTAGAATACCTAATTTATTTTGTATTACTTTAATCCCTCCGAATTTGTGGTATATAACACACCACCAAAAGCAAATTTTCTGTAAAACAAGCAGAAAACGTCACGTGGAAGATATATATAGTAAGGATTTTCGCGAGTCTCTGAGCACTATAGCCCCAAAAACATTATTTTCACGAACAGTAGTGACAATCCATATTTTTTTGTAACTTAGCATGTGTTAGTGCAAAACTGCATGCATGGCAATATTTGTAGTAAGATAAACGGTGAAAAGATGGTCACAATATAACTATGCACAAAAGTGTCAAAAGAACCTATACCCCTTCAAACAAAAGCCAACCATGTAAGTTTCAATAGTTTGTGCTACAAAAGCACGATACTAGCTAAACTTATGTGGAGGAACAAAACTCTGTTGGTTAATGCATTAGAGATAAATGATGATATTTGTGTACATAACCCGTTCTGAAAATTAAAGGATTCCAAGCCAAAAATATCTGAAGCCTAAAGTTGATATATCAAGAGAACTAAAAGCTGTGTAGGAAATGGATTTCAATCTGTGATACCCATGAAGGGAATGAGAGCAAAGAATACTAGCTAAAACAGTCTAATATATATATATATATAGTTGATCCTAAAAGACTTAATAATCTGACTTAAGACCCAAGCCCATTTTTGATATGCTTGTACCCAAATCTCTGTGTGTGTCATTGTCCAATCACTATTTTTGACCGGAACATAACCGTGGAGTGAGTGCGATGTAGCAATGTAGGTTTTGAGCCGGAATCATACCTAACTTTCTTCACTCGTTCGGTTCAGTGATTTGAACCAAAACCAACATATCAAATCAAATATAGAAAAGCCCACAATTCTTGGCTCGTTATTCTATACGAAAATTAATAGGAAACAACAAAATTAAAATTAGTAATCGGTGTATTTATTAGTACCAAAATAAAATAGATATCAATTTCTTCCTTGTGAACCAAGAATAAGATTTCTGATGAAATTAGATAAACTATAAATCATAAACGAACCTGATCAGAAAAGTATTGGGGATTTTAAACGTGATTCTTTCCTTTTCCAGAGTAGAGATGTGTATCATTTTGAAGCGGTTTAGATCATTAGAATGGAAATAAAGTAGAAAGGAAAATAGGATCTGTAAAACATTATAAAAGGAGGGTTAGTGTATTCTATTTCGTTTCATTCACACATTCATCAGCGCTTTTTCATTCAGCTAGTTCAAGATTTGCTTCCAAAACTTTCTCTCATCGATCATTCTTGTGATCTTTCTTGTTTGATAATGGCAACAAGAACGAGAATCCTCAGCTTCGTGTTTGTGATGATGATGATGATCTTCACGGTTCTCTCGGGTTACTGCTCGGCAAGGGTCTACAAAGTTGGAGACTCCGAGGGATGGACAGCCAAGGACGAAGTCTACTATGCTTGGCCGAGACCGACCATAAGGAGTTCCACGTGAGAGATTCTCTCGTCTTCGAATACGATCCCAACATCAACGACGTGACTCATGTTTCTGGCGCTCTAAAATACGAGTTATGCGACTATTCTTCTCCTAAAGTCGTCTACAACACTGGACAGGATATCGTGACTCTCACGGAACCAGGTCTTCACTACTTCATCACCTCGAACCAAGCTCAGTGCGTATTGGGACAGAAACTCGAAGTTCTTGTCATCCATGACCCTTTACGTCCGGTTCCTCTACCAACACCTAGCAAGTTCCTATCTGTCGGAAAAACCTACAAGGTCAGAGTCTCAGAGGGATGGAAAGTCTATGATAATGACTTCTATAACAAGTGGAGTGAGGAGAAACAGTTTCATGTTGGAGATTCTCTAATTTTCGAATACACCAACGAAGTCAACGACTTCTACGAAATCAACGGTGATTTAGAATTCATGACATGCGATCCAACGTCTCCTGTAGCTGTGCACAAGACAAGACACGATCCTGTTAGGCTTACCGAACCAAGAGTTCATTATTTCATAACCTCACAGTCTGGTTATTGTGAAGTTGGGCTTAAACTTTGAGTGATGGTGGAACCAGTACCTAAAGCATGTTACTTACCCTAATTTCCCCAAAAAGGTGGACTTGCCAGCTATGGAGCCTCTCAACAACTGGTTACAGACTTTCAAACCCCAACCCCATCATTAAACCAGCTTGGAGCTATTGTTGTCTCATTCTCTTGTCTCGTTTAGCTTCTTTACTGCTTTGTTACGAGAATAGTTTCATGTTTGATTTAAACGTAACTGAAGCACAAAACTAACATATTATTTTCATAACAAAAGATACCTTTTAAATATCTCGACAAAAACAAAGATAAGAGTTTCTAGCAAATTCAATTTACCAACATTACTGCAATTCCTTTTATTAATACAAAGGGAGACTCTTTTTCTTGCATAAGGGTTTATCTTTAAATTTATTTTATAAAAAAAAACTCTTTAGCATTTTCTCTCGTTTGCATAAAGAAAGTTGTCTTGAAAATGCAAACAGAAAGAACTGAAATCTTCAACTTCACAAACAAAAACAAAAGTTAAACACAAAGTCCAGTTTCATGTATTTTCTTACACAACTCTTTCACATTTAGATTACAACTGATAAAACCACATGCACCAACCAAACATTCTCAAACTCCAACATAAGAAGAGGAAAACAAAGCAAAACTAGTAAGATAGATAAACAGTACACTGGAGAACAGTCTCAAGTCCATCAGTGAACTGATGCGGCTGCTGCTGCTGCGTCCCGCTAGATCCTGTAAACGTCTTCACAATCGCAAATCCTCTAGCGTTCACATACTTCCCGGTACCTCCCATAACTCCTAAATGTGATTCCGAAGCCGCTGTCCTATGAACACCAAAGAAGCTTATACTATCTTCATAACCACCGCTCTCAAACATGGCAGTAAACGCCATCGTCTGGCTAGTTCCATCGACCGCACTCGCCACATAGTACCCCTGCGCTTTCCCGAGCAAACCAGATCCGAGTTCATGCCCTTCGGTTAGTTCATCGTCTATCACAGTCATCGTTCCGAACATAAGCATCTGTAGAGCAGAACCGCTCGGGAGCTGGCCGCCGTTAGCCACTGGCAGACCGTTTAAAAGGTTGTTGTTTCCGTTATTTCCGTTGTTTTGGAGAATGTTGGCTGTGGTTCCGCCGAGTCCAACGAGAAGAGGGACGTTGTTGTTGTTGACGATTCCGTTGTTGTTGTTGTTAGATGGAACTCCGTTGGTTATGGGAAGGTTTGCGCCATTGGGTTTAGCGAATGGGAGTTGACCACTCAAAGCCGGGTTTGCGACGACTCCGGTTACGGCTCTCGCTGTGGGGTTCGAACCGCCGAGTATGTCGTGCATAAAGAACACTAATGTGTGGTCAGGACCTACAATACCACCACCACCGCCAAGAGCTGGACCAGCACCTGCACCACCACCAAGGGCTTGCCCGGTACCTACACCAGGACCGGTGGCTGAACCAGCAGCTGGTAAAGGACCGGGACCAGTGGCAGGCAAGGAGCCTGGACCACCACCAACCGGTAAAGGACCAGGAACAGAGCCAGGGATTGGTAGAGGACCAGAACCAGTAGTAGTCAAAGAACCTGAACCACTTGATGAGACTGGCCCTGTACCTGCACCGAGACTGGTGGCAGTAGGACCTGAACCACTTGATGGTACTGATCCTGTTCCTGCACCGAAACCGGTTCCTGCAGAGCCTGAACCAGTTCCAGCAGAATTTGAGCCAGACGCTGGTAAAGGACCAGGGAAGGGACCTGAGCCTGGGGTGGTTGTGGCTGGGAATGTATCTTCTTCGTCAAGAAACCGAGCAGCAGCTGCGAAAGTAACAAAGAGAGCTATAACCAAGAAAGAGAGTATATTTTGACCTGCCATTGAACAAGAAGGATGATCAGAGAAGACAAGATTGTTGTTTGAATTATGTGATAAGCAAATTCTGGAAGTATATATATATAGACAAGAATGAATATATTAAGTAAAAGAGTTAAAAGAAGAAGATGGAGTTGATGAAATGGAGCAGGTGATATAGCTATTTTCCATTATCTGGTGGTTTGGTTCTGGAGAAGAAACATACAAAAACAATTTGAAAATAATCGATTTAACTTTTTCATAAGATTTGAATATTAATTCGTTAAATTACCCAAAGACTATCTAACTCTATAATATAGTAATTAAATTTAACGATCTCACCATGAAAAGTTCGCGCTGCTTGACTTGCCCCCATAATAATTTTAAAATTTAGTATATTTCTTAACAAATTTGATGTCTACACCTATAATCATATGTAAGTTTACACCTATTTTAGCATTTGTGCACCAACTAAAAATAATCTTTGGATTCGCCCTCACGCATACTTTATTAACTTTAACAAAGGAACCTTTAAATGAGTATAATTATAAATGAATTAGACCGAAATCCTAGTTAAGAGAGTACAGTGCTCTCCGGTTCGATTATCTCGATTCCTGGTATAAGTTAATAACCTTTGTGAAAAAAACTATATATCAGATATAACTGTCATAATGTTTTTTATTTCGTCATCTTTACGGAGTGGACGAGTTATTCAACAAGTATATCGAGATCAGAGAAGTGGAAACAACCTACTTGTTCATGGACCGTAGCTGTTACTCGATGTATACAATAAAAGCACAAGCACGACTACTAGTTTTGGTTGAAACATGATAAGGAATTCTGGAAAGATAAAGACAATATCGATGCAAAAGTATCTGAGAGTCAATTAGAAGAAGTTTTTCATCCTTTCTTATTTATTCAAATCGCAACAAGGAGAAGAGAGCACCATAGTCCATAGAAACCAACAGAAAATAAATAAAACACACTTTCCTTAAACCACAAACGAAACTAAAACCACCAAAGCTTAGTTCATAATCTAGTTGGGAGGAGGGAAGAAAATGGCATCAGAAGTCCTCTTAGATCGGAAAGCCTTCTCCACCTCCGGAGCAACCTTAAATGCCGCCTGCAGAACCTCCGGCGACAATGCCTTCCACACAGATGTCTTCCCCGCCAAGTGAGTGAAAATGGGACTGCCAAAACATTCAGAGAAACTTGTTCAGCAAGCTTCTTTAAATAAACCAAAAAAATATGATAAAAAATAGAAGAAAAAAGATCTTACTCAGGAGTGGTCACAATGGAGAACCAAGACAAGCCATCAGAATCAGCAATCTTGGAAACAACAAAGAACCTAGGAACAATGAACAAAGCACCAGCTTTCACATGAGTCTCAAGAACTCTCTTCCCATCAGCTCCAACCACCTGAACACGACCGCTACCACCAACGATGTAAGTAACTTGAAGAGCAGAGTCACAAGAGAATCCAGGAGAACACATGGAATGCCCATCGATCCTCACAAGATCAGCACCAAAACCAACTTCACCAACCAATGGAAGATTCTTTGTGTTCAACACGACAACTCTTCCTCCATCCTTGATATCAACATCAAGAGGAGCCTCCAAGCAGTTCAACACAAACCCTTCCCTGTCACCTTTTCTAGGTGAAGGCATTTTCAAACTCCCATCAACTTTGACGATCCCGTTTCCTGTCTGAGACCCGACAAGCTTTTTCACTGTGGTCTCATCGAGATCCCATGCTCTGCCAACAAACTCGGTTGAGAAACCGGTGAAGATTCCATTTGAACCAGTTAAGTAAAACTCGGTGAACTGTCCTGCCTTGTGACCCTTGTGAGTCTCACCAAGGAAGAGGATGACTAGCTCAGTGTCTTCATTGTTGAACCACCATGTTACTACACCGAAAGGTATAGCTATGGAATCTCCTTTCTTGATTTCAATCACTTTCTCCTCCTTTTCAGGGAGAACAATTCCAGCTGTTCCAGATCCTGACAAATGTTACACGGAGACAGTACTTTAATATCAGTTTATGGAACCGTTAAATAAAAACATATGAATCACAATAAAAAAAATATTTGCATAAAACAAGAGAGTGACGTAATCAACGGAAAGATCTAAGAAGACACGGACCTTGAAGAACGTAAGCGACCTTGGAGGAATCAGAGTAGCGAGGAAGAGCTAAGCCATACTTCTCGAGAGCGAGCTTAGCGGCTCCAATGTTGCCATCACGTAGCATGGGTAGCTCTTCAGGGCACCATGCAAAGTATGAACCTCCGTCTCCTCCGTACACTTTCTTCGGTAGTCTAGGTGAAAGATCCAACTCCATTGTTAAAACGCTAAAATGAAAACGGTGAAAGAATGATAAAAGGAGAGAGATGACGAAACTTTTGATGTGAGAAGTGATTGATAGAGAGAACGTATTTATAAGGGCTTGAGAATATCTATTCGGTTACTAACTGAGAGTTTCTTGGAAACGTATATTTGACTAAGGATAAATACGCTGATCAACTTGGATAAGTATAGATATAATAATTAATAATTTTAATTTGAGTGTTTTTAGCGATTATTTACCTTATTTTCGACTAATTTCAATATAAATCCATTTAAAATATAATATTTTGTGTATATTATAACTTTTCATTGTAGTGTTAAGTATTAAACAATGTTTCTGTTTACATAAAGAGATCCTGTAATTATTTTTTTGGGCATTCTAAATTTAAAATCTTGTGTTTTCTTAATTGCTATTCAGATTTGGTCAAGAATAACTCAATAATAAAATCCAGTTAATATAAACAAAAAAGGATTAATAGCATCAACTTAGTGATAAGACTACATTTATTGTTTATTGTCAAAGTCTCAAAGATAAAACTCCATTTAATTAATCATTTAATTCATATTAAAACGTATTAGAATAAATTTGGTTGAAATTTTGCAAAGGATTGAAGTTTTTGGCATGTTTGACGTAATCCACTGTGCTATTATTTTGGATAATCAGCTAAATGTTTATCCAGATAATTCTTATCGACTTATCCAGATAATCAGCAAAGGATTGAAGTTTTTAGTATGAGGTTGATTGGTTTGTGCTTTGGTTGCTGTGGACAGCAAAAAATATTTCTACAGCCACAATATTTAACAATCAAGCTTTGCTTTGATTTTTGAAACCTACAGCTTCGTTTCTTTTTTTCCTTTTCTTTTGGCTGTAGACACTAATATTTCCACAGCAAAATAACAGTGCTTTAGAAACTTATTAATAAATCTGTGAGTTTTATAACATACAAAATCACAGCAAAAATCTTACAGCTACAGCAAAAGAATGGAGTAATGAAATCTTCTTCAATTCCACTACATTTGCTAATCCATAATGGAGTAAAATGAGATTACTCTAACAACAATGGAGTAAAAAAAATCAAAAGAAAAAACAATAGAGTAATCCTTTTTTTTTTTTACGAATACTTATATTTCTTACTTTAAAATGTAATAAAATTAAAATAAAACTTCACTTGTGGAGTTTTTTTTTTGGTCAACTAGTAACGCTTTTCATAAATAGCTTATTTTCCAACTATGGAGAAAAAGTTCACAACACATAATAACAAACCGCTGCTATACTAGTAAATCGAATACATAAACTATGGATAAGAGGAACCATTACACAAAAAATCAAAGGCATAAAAAAGTTCTCTGAACTCGACTCCAACATATAACTGCTAAGGGAGATGAGATGATGCCACTGAGAAAAAGCATACACGCTGCTTCAATATATGAGATATCAAACAAAGTTATACACTGGAAATTAGACAAAGAAAAATTTAATAAATAAAAAAATGTTCAACTCTAATTAGTACAAAGCTTTTAAAAAAAAAAACCAAAAATAAACTAATGCGTACCAACTTCTTAAGTCCAAAGTGGACAATATTGTATTAATCGGACAAAATAGAATTGAACATGAGATTTCACAGTCCCAACAATTGGTTTCAAAGCACCAGGTTTGACGAAGATCTGCAAGAAGACCAAAATACCCTTCGAGGAGGAACAGGATCCTTTAAATCGGAAGAAGAGGTCTCTGGCAGAGACGTCAGAAGATCATGGAACTTGTGATGTTGTGAGAAAAGCATTCTCAATGCGATTGGGTGCCAGATGTCAAAGACACGGCAAGATAAGGTGCCAATGAATATCGCAGAAGAAGAAAAAACATTCGATATTAGTGTGATTCTTAGTTTGAAAAAGAGAATGTGAGGTATCAAACAAAGTCCAACATTTTAAACAAATGAAAATCTAATGTATAAAAAGAAATGTTCAACTCTAATTAGTATGAGACCTTTTGGAAAGGAAACCAAAAGTAAATCCATGTTGACCAGCTTCTCATACCCAAAGTGGATAATATCGTACTAATCGGACAAAATAGAGTTAGACACGAGATTTCACAGTTCCAATACAATACTTAAGACTGAAACCACAACTGAGGCGGAAATAATAATCAGGGTTTTGGCTTCATTAGCAAAGCCCACTGCTGAAACATATGACATGTCAAACACCAAAACAAACAAAAGCTTATGCCATAAACTTATGTCTCAAAGCTAAAAAACTATTGATAAACATGGGAAGCCTTCCAAAGAGATCTTTAAAGCACATTCAACCGCTAATAAAAAGCTAAAGGTAGCAACACATAACTATGGAAACTTCAAAGGTGTTTGTACACCAACAACCTAAGTCAGAAAGATGAGTAAAAAAGCTTAACAACCCGAAAGAAAAACTGCTTCCCTATCATATAAACATTCCACCATAAATGATGATTTGACATAACATAGATCTCCACACAGAAGTAACCATGGCAAAGATTTGCCCAAACACATCCATGTCCAGCAAGAAACAGTGACCTTTCACAACCAAAACTTAAGCAACAATTGTTTAGAGGTAGAGCCAAGAAGTGGATAAAGAAAAATAACTTAAGCATTTTGATATTTTGTGAAATTTTAAAATGTAAATATTAAATTATTATATAACTAAGAGTTTATTAATGCTTCTAAACCAAGAAGTATTGGGTTCAAACCTTAGAAAATGCAAATTATGCAAATTATAGAAAAAAATGTTTTAAAAGATCTTCAGCATAGTACATGGTGTATCATCGAACATGGATCTCATTGGCCGGCTTGGAGTAAGTACTAACGCAGTCAGACGTGTATTCTCATAAGATGATATAATTTTTGGTTGTAGAATCTTCTATGTAATATTTTCTCATTGTTGTAATAGCATAATTAATCAGATGTTATAAAAAAATTAGCATATGACTTAAGTTTAGATGCATTGTTGTAACGTTGTGAGATGAATTAAGCAAGTAAATCAAAGCAATAAGTTTTGGTTCGTGATATTTTTAATATATTATAAACTTATATAATTAATTACAGTGTTATAAAAAAATTTACAGTTTAATATAATAAATATACATTATTCAGAGGAGAAATGGTATTAAAATTCAATTTTGTTATAGATAGCCTGTAAAAGCCCACTTAAAATTAAAAGGCTGAGAAAGCTATAATTGAGCGAGCTAACTGTAGCAGAGTCCAAGGCCCACAAAATTGTGGACTATATAAGCTTACGGATTTATGTCTATTGCCCCCACTCTACAAAGTAACATCAAGAAGTTCTGTGCAATTACCAAGGGACAACAAACCTATTTTCTCACTCCTCAAAAGCCAAACATTTTAATTTTCAACTTATGTAACAGTGACTTGACACCGAAGTCACAAAACAATGCACCGTCTTTCAAACTAGTTGAAGGTGAAGGCCGTCCATGGCAGATGCAACTGAGGAAACAGAACATGTCTTGCGCCTAACTTGTATGCATAAACAAGACCAAAAGCCACCTCAATCACTGGTCATAGTCCAACCCATAAAACAGTATTGTCATTACTTAGTTTTTCTTTACCAAAAATCAAGTCTCCTCTGTCATGGCTTGTCTCCCATAGAGCAATGCATCTTCTTTCAAACTAGTGGTTGATGGCCGCTCATGCCAGATGCAACTAAGGAAACAAAACATGTCTTTCGCCTAACTTGTATATATGTCATATGAACAAGACCAAAAGCCACCACAAACACTGGTCACAATCCAACCCATAAACAGTATTGTCTTTACTTAATATTTTTCCAAAAACAAGACCAAGTCTCCTCTATCTCTGATTTGTCTTTTTTTTTTTTTTTTGCTAAAATTTGGTGCAGTCTATCTCTGATTTGTCTCTCCCACGTTTATGATCTTTGATCTTTATACTTAACAACTACTAAGAGTTAGGCACACACTGATCTCCAAGCTAAAAATAGGTACTAATGGGTATATTTCCATCATAAATAAGTTATATACATATTGATGTTTATATTTTGTTATAATAGGTAGTTTAGAGTCTTTAGACAAACGTTTATATTTTATTAATCGAAAATAAACGGAAAGTACTTTACATTTGACGTTTTGTGTTTATATTAAACAAATTATTTAGGAAACAAATGTCATATTTCCAAATTAAAACAAAAGCACTGAAACTACTGTTTATTCATAAAAATATTATTGTAAGTTTGTAACTCTCTGACCGCCTCCACTTCACAAGTCACCTTCTTCTGCCCATTCAATATGTGGTTGATTGACATCAGTACGTTATCCGGCCACGGTCGATATTTAGAGTCTCGGAAGACTTTCTTACATATCATGTAATACTCACATAATTTTAATTTTATTTACGTAATGCAAATCATATTTGATATCCATTATTTCACTATTCTACCTCAGACAGATTTACCCATTTATGTATTTCGAAAACATAGATCGAGTCAATTTAATTTTAAAAAATTCACATCTAATACTATATACAAAATCAGAATGTTACAATTATAGATTGAAGCAAAATTTGTAGAGATTCAAGAATCAGGACAATATATGGTAAATGCTTGAAATAAAGATTCATGAATACATAAATCCATGAATCTCAAAGCGTTTATACTTCAATGTACACACAAACTCTCATAACCCCATTTATAAAATCTTTACAAATAATATAATCCCAGGCGGCTAACTCAATAACCAAAACAAAGCAGAGCAAGAAGAAAAGATAGTAAAATACTAATGAAATCTTTGTCGCTTAGCAAATTCCATTCCAGTAGCAATTCCAGGAACAGAACAGCTTCTGAAGTTGAGCATTGACGTCGTTGTCTTCGTTGAACAACCCTTCATAATATCATACGAGTTCGAAACCGGCGGGACCCTGAAACTCTGTTGAAGCGGCGGAGGATTACGCCACCTTGGAAGAGGACCGGCGACAAGAAGTGTCTGAAGCAACGGTCCTGACTCCATCACAGTCTGAAGAAACTTCCCTTTCTCCGGTAAAGTTTTGCCTTTTATGATCTCATTCATCAATGCTTCAGCTGGATCGATCTTAACCGGTCTCTGCTGAAAATTACTTATCCGGTTAACGGGTCGGTTTCTGAATTTGATTTGGTGAACCGGTTCCGGTAAAATGTTGAAGTTGGAGAATTCGGGAGACGAAACCGGTTCGAGGAACGAGTCAACCGGTGAAGAGCCGTGTGAGTTAGACTCAGTGATGCTCGAGTTAGTTTTAATTGCGAGGAGTTTCTGTAATTGATGTTTAGCTTCGTCTCTTTCTTGACGAGCGAGTTTGAGAAGATGAAGAAGACTGTTCACTTCGTCTTGATGAAGCTTTGATTCTTCATTGGCTTTTGTTTTCACAGCTTCAAGCTCAAAGGAAGTGTATTGAAGCTTTTGTCTTAATTCATCCATACTCTGTAATAAATATCAAAATGTTAAAAGTAGTTATTATATGAAAAGAAAGAACTAAAAGTCAGAAATTAGTTAATAAAAAACGAACCGAATCATTGAAGAAATCAACATCTAGAAAATAGTATACTGAATTTGCTCCAAAAAGAAATAAAATAGTATATTGAAAAAGTTAAACTATAAAATGCATTTGCTTTTTTTTTCCTAATGATGTGAGATAACAACCTTGCGTTCATGGGGTCAAGAATTCACTCAAAACGTTACTAAACGTAAACCAAACATACATTAATCACAAATATATATAAACGTCAGGGCTTGAAAATAATTAAAATTTTAAAATAATAATAATTAAATAAAAAGACAAAAGAAAAATAGTATTTTGAGTTAAATCGCAGAAAAGTACAAGAAGTCACATTTTTGTAGGTGAAATGGATTGTTCTTATAGATTTTCATAGATCTTGAGTTTTTTTAATGTCGGAAATAAAAGTGAAATGTCGGAAAGAAAAAAAAGAAGAAGAAGATACAATACTCAAAAACACCAAATGTGAATTATTATAAACCAAAAACTCCAATTAACTATCTTAATCACATCTTAATTACACAGACACACAATAATTCGGAAGGACGAAGCCAAATTCAAAAGCTATAGAACTCTAGAATTGCTCATACATAAAAATGCGAAGACATGAACATAATCTTCATGCAAATTATTAAGAGAACAAACCTCTTGGTAAAACCAAATAGAACCCAACTCTTCCATATTGTTTTGTCTGTTCTTCTCTAGATTCTTAGAGCGAGAAAAAGGGGAGAGAATAGAGAGAGAGAGAGAGAGAGAGAGAGAGGGCGTTGCAGGGGAAATATTGTGGGTATTCTTATAGCTGAGAAGAAGAACCCACAGCAAGAGAGGACAAGGAGATGGGCATTCATGTCATGTCATACACAAAAAAAATAAAAATAAAATAATAAAAAAGGAAAATGATTAATTTTGTTTGACTCGAAAACTTGGTTAGATTCCATATTTGTCCTTTCTCTCCGAGCAGCACTGAGCTTTCTTTCCTAAAACCTCTCCCACTTTAGCCGGGGACTTTGTCTCTTCCTTGAAATAATTCGTTATTCTTACTTTTACCATTTTTAGTTTCTTAATACTTATTTTTCTTTTTCTTGACTATCATGCATGACATTTATACACAACATGTAAGCATATAACCGTGCATGACAGTTTTTTTACCATTTTTATACCTATATACATGCATGGCATTTTTGTACACAACATGGACATTTATGATGTTTAATAATTTATAGTAATGTTTATTTAAAATTCAAGAAATATACTTAAAAGAACAAATCTATTATCTTTTAAGAGAGACTAATTTTTATATACAGTGTCAACGATTATATATATATATATATATATATATATATATTATATGTCATATTTGTTATTACAGCACTTTGATTGATTGACATGTATGAAATCTTAAGCAGCAACTTCCATTGTTATTATTTTTTATTTTATTATACTGCTACTTTGAACTTAATGCCTCCTCGCTTCGTATGGCTTTAAATTAATTTCCATAAAATGTTTTGTTGTATTTATGTATTTCCATACAATGCAACCATTATTTTGTATTAACGAGTAACACACCAAGTTGGCGATTTACATGACAGAAGACTGAAATGGAATTTCTAACGGCATGATTTGTGTTTTTGTACAATAATAGTATAATACGCTTAACTTACGCGTTTAAAATGCTAACTTTCGAACGCGTTTTAGTGGTCATTATTGCTAAACTTAAGCAAACATTGGTAAGTATTTAAGTTTTAATATCGAAGTTCTATATATACTAGAAAATATATTTACCCATCAAATTGTTACTCTACACCAGTTGGAAGTATAAAATTGTCAAAAGAATTATCTTTGCGTATTTTTAAAAAATTTCAAACACTAACAAAATGAAAATTGACGCAAAAAAAAAATTCTCAACATAGCTAAATCAACTGTTTTAATTGGTCGTATAAGTACCGAAATTTCCAAGCCTAGATCATTTTATTTTAAACGAAAGATTTAGGTCAAGTTGCTAGACTATTTCGCCACTGCATTAAGTTTTTCATTTCAAGTAGTAAATTCATCGAATCAGTAATATCTAAAGTATCAATTTTTAATAACTACATCACTAACTCTTAAAATTCCTTTTTAGTTATAATTAATTAGAGTAAGTTAGGAAAAATAATAGAGTAAGTAGAGGGTTTTGTACTCTGGCTTCTGATAGTTAAACTCAAAAGTTATGTATCCGCATGGATGCTCCCAAAATAAATAAGATAACAAAGTTGGCCCCTACCTTTTAAAATACTTGATCAGCGGAGGTTGCACGATGGTTACAATCATTGGCTCTACGTGAATTCAAGAGTGAACAAAACAAAACAATGGGGTATTATTTTATAAATAGATAAGAAATTGGATTAGTATTTTATACAGTGATAGAAACGTATAATTTTATCAAATATTCTATGAAACCACGAGAGGCTCCTAGATTTCCTTATGAACTGCCCGAGAAACTGAACTACATATACACATATTTTGACTTGTTAAATAAGTAATTAAGTAGAGCTTGACCCCGTAGATATTGATTCTTATATTTTTTATACATTGATATTTGTTTTTCATAACTAGTGTTATATATTTTAGATGAATCATAATATAACCAATTATATTCCAAAGATCTGGATCGAATCGGCTAATATAATTATTTTTGGTACAAATATTCGAACATGTTTCAGATACATTTGTTATTTAGATATTTTTAAGTTTTTATACATCAGAACTAAACTCATCCAGACCCAGAATAACTCAACTCAAAACCCACACATAAATTTATAATACTCAAGTGGGGTCTAATTTCTAAAAAAATGATACCCGGAAAGAACAACACGTATCTAAATGGATAGTCTATGTTCGTGCCTAACTGATTTTATAAACTAATAAAAAGACTATTTCTATGTGTTTGTCTAAATTAAATGAAATAGAAAAAAAATTTATATAATAAACTAATTATACTGAGTGAAAAATTAAGTGACAATAAATGTAATATATCTTTATCATTTTAATTTAATTTATTATTTTATTCACAAAAACATGTTTTTGAATTATGTTTTTGCTACCTAATTTTTCACTGATTGAAACTAAAAAAAATGTTTTAATAAAACAAACTAAAACGAACGTTTAACCATATGCAAAACCCAGTTATTTTACATTTTTGATTTTATAATTGGCACAAAATTAATGTTGATTAACTAATAAATAAAAATATGCATTTTTTATTATGGTAAAATAATTAATGATGTAATGTATTGTTCAGACAATATAATTAATGACATTGCTAAACTGACAGAAATATGGAAAGACAATTAATGTAATTATATTAATAAAATTACTTTTTTGTTCAATATTAATGAAATTACTAAAATGACAATATACTTCTTTTCTTATAATGTTATTCATGTTTCCAAATAATTTTCATTAATACTGTTATCCTTGTTTCTAAATAGTACCAAATGGTACTTCAGTTTTAATAATATATATATTTAGTTATATATGAATATATTATCATTTTCTTATGTATAAAAATAATTAGGAAAAAAATTAAAAATAGGAAAAAAAGGGTGATGGATGACTTATCGGAAAGTAATTCGTGATATCGTGTAAGTAAGGCCAATGCACGGGAAAAGATCATGTGGTAATTGTAGAGTCAGTAAGCAAAACTTTCGTGCCTTGGAAAAATTAAGGCACCGACCGTCAAATGTGATGGGGCCTACGGGCCGAGTGAACGGGAGTGGCTGGCGTATTAGTCGTGGTCGGGCGAGGCGTTACAAGTGGTATCAGAGCTGGTTAGCCATCTCGGTTTTGACCCGAGAAGCATTGTGAGACCTGTCGTGGGTGCAAACGAGGACGTTGCATTCTTTGAGGAGGGGTGAATTGTAACATCCCGAGTTGTGATATATAGAAAAGTTTAGAGGATTGATTTGGCTACCTATGTTACCGATCACACATATGTTTAGAATTCTAGAGTAAATCTGTGCTTGAGTTAAAGTAGTGAAAATATGGATGACCTATCGAAAAGTGATTCGCAGTACCGTGCGAATGAGGTCAAAACACGAAGAAAGGTCATATAGTGATTACATGGTCAGTAAACAAGATTTTCGAGTTTTGAAAAGGTTAATGCAACGACCGTCATATGAGACAGATCTCACAGGCCGAATGAACGAGCGTAGATAGTCCATTAAACGTGAACGGCGAGTCATTACACTTTTGCTGTGTTTCTATATTTAGATTGTATACATGTTTTACTATTTCGTCTTTTACCATCAACCCGATATGGTAATAACAAATCAAACAACACATTTTTCGTATATATGTTATACTTGTTCATAGTTTTTGGTTAACATCTTGACTTGGCTAGCTACTCGGATAATTCATTTAGTATACAAAACACCGAAAACTATATACAAAATTAAAACTATTATAAATGTTTATGATTTTTATTGGAAGAGACAATGGAGAACGTGGGACTGTAAGGAATAAGAATAATGCCAGATACAACCTTTGTTGTCTCGTTGCATTGTATGTAGGAGGTTTCACATATATTATTAACATTTTCAAATATAATTTGTTGGAACATTCGCATTTATATATGAAATAGGAAATATAGAGGACTAAACATTAGCTAAATGCGAAAGTAATGAACAAAGTCCTTAGATTGCCTAATTTCATTATTTATGAACATGCCATTCTTTCACACTCCCAACTATTTCCGCATCTAACTATTTCGTAGAACTCAAGCTTTATCTTTTTTCGACCTCTATGTTTCTTTTTTCTTTTGTCGGCAGCTATCTGATCATATTTATACACTTAATACGACCATTTTGCTCTGTAAACAGATGTTTACTATATTACCTACACTATTTAAGTATTGTTCATTTTTATTGTACAAAAAAAATCTGAAGATAATTGATCGTAGTTTTTTTTCTTGAATTTTAATTGATCGTAGTTTTAGTATCACGTTTCTTTACATGTTTACATGATCCTATAAAAACTCACCTTAATATATATATGTTCTTTATTTTGAACCTCAGACTCAGAGGTATATCATACATTTATCCACATAATATATTTATGTTCTTAATTGCATCCTCATAAGAATATTGTACAACGTAAAATGGCTAGAAAGTTCATTTTATACCTTTTATAAAATCGTGCAGATGACCAAAAAATAAAAAAATCGTGCATACCAAACTTTCGAACATTTGTACGTACAAAAAGCTTTCAACCTGAGTAAAATAACACTTACTTTAACATTATACTGCTTCATGCTTTAAGATTCCACGAGGTGGCATGCTTCATTTGTATAAATTAATAATTAATAAATTTGTAAATTAATATTTGATAAATAAATAAATACGATAAATTAATAAAAAATAATTTAAATTAGATCTGTGTAAAATATAAAATAATTCAATAAAATAACCAAAAAATAATATTTATTTATTTTTAGTTAAGTATATGAATATATGATCTTATTCTAATCAATAACTACTATATAATTTATCATAAATCATAAATTAATAATTTAAAAAATCTTAAAATATGATATAATTATATAGGATAATAAGATATATAATATTCTAATTAAAATAGAAAGCATTTATATTTTATCATACATATTCAGCGCACATAATTTAATTAAATAGATGAAATACAAATTTATATCATTTAAATAATATAATAATGTGAAATAAAATATTTTTCATCTTTTAAATCATTTTAATATAAAACTAAAAAATCTATTTAAATTAACATATCTATAAATTAATAAATTATTATAGTTTAAACATTATTAATTTATAGAATTTTTACTGTATATATCACTAATATCAGAACCAAGTTAATAACATTAGTTGTATGATATGAAAACATACTTAAACCGGTCTCTTAATGTAGCCTTGTGAGATAATTCACACAAGATTAGATAGAAGCTTTAATAAATTTATTCTTCTTTTAGTAGCGGTATATATCCCAACATACGTGATAAAAACAAGAATGAATGGATAAATTAAAATTCAAGTTTGTATTTAATGTATGCATTATGCATACACGCAGCGTAGACATGGATGGGAAACGACAAGCCACTAAATTTGATAAGCATGTGATCTGAGATAAGACCGGCGGATTATAAAAAGAGTTATTGTCTTCTGTCTTCCATTGGATTCAATGTATCGGGTTGCTTCATTTACCTAAACATTTATTTAATTTAGTGACAATTATTATTTAATCAACTTTTCTTAAACGCCCGGCTATGCCTAAGACAAAAACCGTTTTGGCGTTTTTAGCCAACAACAATAACATCTTTCAGACGGCACGAATTAGTTAACTAGTATTAAGTTAGTACCATTCCTCAATATCTAGATAACAATTTATTTGAACATGAAATTCTATTAATACGATATACAAGATCTATACTCGAAATTAGGTAACATCCTCAAGATCTAGATTAGCAGTTCTTTAAACATATTTTATTAACTAGTACATAGTTAACATCAAAACCTTACTTCATATTAAATACAAAATGATACTACGAATTGATGTAAAATGTTTCAGATATGCAAGAGATTAATTAAAATCTTGTATGGTGTCGTATCTAAAAGTCCATTACGTAGAACCATTTTTGTAAATGAATATTTATATAAGATATTATATAAGATGTTGTATAGTTTGAGTATAATTATGTACTAGATGTTGATCCGCGATTGGAAAACGTAGATTTGTTTTTGAAATTAAATAAGTTTTGTAAATGAATATTTATATAAAATATTGTATAGGTTTGAGTATATTTATCTGGAACCGCCAATCAAACCGTATTAATATAAAAAAATGAAATCAAAATTAAATTAAATTTCACTAATAACCAAACATAATATATATATTTATATATATATCTAGAACAAAACAATCAAACTGAACCCGAGAATCATATGAGTATTTGAATTTTCAAAATACGAATTATATATTTACAAATAGTAATTATATTCAAATTCTAAATAACAAAGTAAACTAAAAGTAATATTTATAAACCAAATGATCCAAATAATGAATGATCCAAATAATTTTATTCAAAATACTAAAACATTTCTGAATTAACTGATATTTTTATCCGCACAACCCGAATTACCTGATATTTAAACTGAAAACCTCAAATTATCTGATATTGTATCTATAAATCCCTAATTACCCGAACAAAAAGAATCAAATTGGAACTGATTTGGACCCAATATCTTTGCATATTA
The DNA here is from genome assembly GCF_020379485.1 of Brassica napus. Classification (NCBI taxonomy): domain Eukaryota; kingdom Viridiplantae; phylum Streptophyta; class Magnoliopsida; order Brassicales; family Brassicaceae; genus Brassica; species Brassica napus. The sequence goes on from NC_063440.1 coordinate 15,363,366, forward strand.
GTCAGTTCCCAACTTTTACTGAACCGAACCAAAAAACTGAAATAACCCAAATGAAACCAAACCAAACTTTGTAAATACCTGAACGATTCCTAAATTCTAGAACCAAAGCACCAAAAATCACAATACCTGAACCAAAACCAAATGTTGAGGTCTATTAGTGCATAGACATTTAAATGATGTCAAAAACATTCTAATTTACAAATTATTTAACTCTGTTTAATGGGGTACATGTGTAGCCTATATACGAATTAAGATTAAATCAGTGTTTTCATATCCGATCCAGACCCGCGGTCAAACCTGAAAATCCGTGGCCGTATATAATCCGGACTGGTTTATGTTTTTTATGTAGTATTCTATGAGAGGTTCTACCAACATATATGTTTCCACAAAATTTGGATTTAATGAAAACCTATTAACTAAAAATCCGATAAAACTAAAAAACCCCGCCATTAACCCGTGAACTGGTACCGGTTGATCCCACAATAATCCAGAAAAAAAATCTTATAATATTCTCATATGCTTTAAAATTGAATTAACTATTTGATTTTTCAAATAAAGTAAATGCATTGTATTTATGTTATGCATTTTAATTTATAGGTTTTGTAATCATCGATGTTATTAAAATTTTATTTAGAGTATTTATTTTTTGTTTATAAGCATACAATGAGTTTAGAACTATAGATTTAATTAAATTTATGATTGCGGGAATAACTTTATTAATAGGTTATAGATGCAATGAATTAAATTAGTGGATATGTATAATATTAAGCCAAAAAAAGACAAAATTACTATTAATGATAATTAAATTTTCTTTCTAAAGTTAGGGATACTTTAAGAAAATTAACAATTTCGTTAAAAGGAGAAACCACTAAAATATTTATGTTTTAATAATATAGATTGAAGAAACAGTTTTTTTTTATATTGATGAAAATTTCACATTTACGATAACTATTTACATAAAATTAATAATTACATTTTGTGAATATTTTCAATTGTGAATATTTCCAGTTCCGGTTAAGTCATATATGATACTATGAAGTAGAAACTATTTTAAAAAGATGCATAAACTAAACTAAGCATAATAACAATGTGTTTTTACAAAAAAAAAAAAAAACTAATTACTAATATAAGTTACATAACTTCCGCTTATGAATTTATAATTGGTAAGTTTGAAACCACACATGGAACCGATCGATAAACTGAAGACAACCGGAAGCTGTCTATTTAATCTGGTTAGGTGTTTTTCTAACCCATCTTATGGTTAAGTGGTTACAAATGTTATTTACATAACAAAACAGTGTACAAGCTGTTAGATAACAAATTACACGATCACATCTTTCTTCACAATCATGATTTGTTTGGACTGTACGTGCTCATGGGTGCTTGTTTTGGAATAGTTATGTTGGTGATTCTCTGGTTGAGATCTATAATCGTTCGCATCAAATAAATCGCATCAATTACCAAAAAAAACCGCATCTGTTCTTGTTTCTCTGTTTTGTATCTGTGTCACTGTGTGGCCATTTTGTCCATCAGTTTCCTTAACATTCTTGCGATTGACCATTGTGTTTCTACTGTGGTCGTCTCGCCATCAAATTGAATTGCATGTTCTGTCTATGAGCAATACAGTTAGAATATTTTAGGACGATATCCAGCACTGACATTTGTTTAACATAATTATACCACACGACTTTTACCGTGTAACTTTTGCTTCCTCTTTGTAAAATACTTCGCTCTTTTCACAAATTGTTTTTCTTAATGAGTTCGTACGGAAGAAAATATCATTTGTCGTTATTTAAACTGGGTTTGTTTTAATTCTCTTTTACCTGGTTGTTACACTAATATTACATCAATGTTTGTGATTACGAGATAGAAAAGACGTTTGAGTTGACACTAATATTTGTTTTTCTTTTTTATTAAAAACAAAATTTGATGATGATACTCAAAAGACTCATTGATGTCAGTGGACCTAGAGGAGCTCGAGATTTGGTATCTTCTTGAACGCTTCAGTCGCAAAGACAACAACTTTCGGTTGGCGTTTCCAAACATAATGATCTGAATCACTCCCTTTACTAGTAAGAGCAGTTCCGTGTTTGTGAACCGTTATCTATCAGATAGTCCAGCAGGTCAGGATAATTACTTAGAGAATGACCAAAATTTTTTTGTGTATTTAGTTCAAGTAAGCCGTTCCATGTCGACAACGTTTTTGTTCTATCATTTCCTCATAATATTCCAACATATCCATTTCTGATCTGGTATCCTTTCTATACATTGATATGGATGGAACAGAACCGTTGTCGACATGGAGCGACAAATTTGATACCAATAAGACGAGCGACTTACCAATGATAAATTTGTTCTAGATAAACTCATTTCCATTTGCAGTCCCCACAGAACTCCTGATCACTTGATTTGGCACTTCTCTCTGCCTCTTCTGATTCTTTTTAAACCTTAAATCTTTCAGACTTCTTCTCTTAGTTAATTCTATAACTTTCAGCCTTAGGTACATTTGACTGAAAACACAATTTAATTTTGCAATAAAGTTTTACATTACTATAAATATAAGATGCTAGCGCGCGCACACATATATATATACTCCAAAGTTTTACATTACTACTATATTGCAAAATTAACTAGTTTTTTTAATTCAAGTGTCTCGATGGTTGAAAAACAATTTAATTTTGAATCCACTAAACTGCCGGTTTGTGTTTTCAAGTTTTTTTCTTTAAACCGCTGATTTTTGTCTATTGAGTTGTATTAATCACTAACTTTGTATCAGCAATTGTCAATTAAATTAACCAAGAAAACGAAAGTTTGATAAAAAAAAAATTAAAAAGCTAGAGATTATAGATTAGTATCTAGTGGTGTAATGAAAAAAAATGAATCCTAAAATCTGAACCGATTTGACCTTCAAAGGTGAGTCTAAACCGAATTAAATCGTCATAAACATCTGAATGGTTTTTGTTCTATAGTATTTTAAATTTTGAGTTTTACCCAAACCGAAACTGAACGAATATCTGAAGAATCCTAAAAAAATTTAGAAACCCAAAAACTTCATACCAAATCCAAAATCAGTTCTAAATATTGTAAATACTCAAGTTACTCAAAGTTCCCAATAAATATCTATAACATAATAATTAACTCAAATACTTAGTTTCATGTATATTTTGGCATTTGATCACATTAAAATTGTTATGTTTGGACAATTGCATTTAAAGTTCAAATTGTAAATAATTTTTCCTCTGAGGTTTCAACAATATTGTTTAATTTTTGAAGTTTAAATAATGTATCTACTTTCATAGAACTATTAGTTGCTAGTCTTATTGTTTATGTTTCTTGTCTCTTAACAACCACTTTTTAGTAATACACCAAACTTTGGTTAGTGAAAATTATTTAAAATTTTTAAATCTGTGAATAAAATGTAGATTTTTGAATCATAAACAAGTATTTGAATAACAAAATCCAATTTAGAACCAGGTCCAAATTTAAATGGGCTCAGCCAGATCTGCAATGTATTACTACTATATATTCAAATATGACATTAAAAATTTCAAAATATTATTTAATTCTTTTTTCATAACTATAAAAAATTTATTTCTCAAATTTTCTACAACTTTTTTTAAAAAAATATAACTTTTAATCATAAAATTATTAGTTTTATGTATCTATAAATTTTATAAATACAGTTTGGTTTTAATTTTTGATAATTATAAAAATATTATATTAATTTTTATATTAATTTTATGCAAGTTGATTTAATATATTTAACCAAAAGAAAAAGATAAAAATATGTCTGATATTATAATTTCAAATATATATTCTTAAATATAATTGAAAATAAACAAAAGTATTTTTTTACTTAATTTTATGTTTCATTAAATCAAATTTATATTAAAATGTTGCTAAAAATAATAAAATATAAAAATAAAATTTTAATTTAAAAAAAAAATTAGTATTAGACATGGTGCAGAAAAAACAGTTAATTTATATGGAAATTAAGGGCAATTCAAATCCTTCATGAGTGTATAAAACATTGAAGACCGCACAGCGCACAGGCCACAGGGTATTTGACGGTATGGTTAGTGTTTAGACTACCTAGGGATTTGTACTTAGAAATGATGAGTGAAAGTTAAAAGTTGAGGTAAAAACAATTACAATATCAATCATTCGCACCGCACTATAGAATAGATATGTGCCCACATATAGATACGTCCGTTTAACATTTGTAGGACAAAATCATTGATGATGGTAAGTTTAAACTTAGGATCCTATCTCGCCAACACAACCGCAAGATGTAGCGAACAATTATTCACAGTTTCTTAAGATTTAACAAGAGATATCCATATTTACTGAACAGCTCGACTAATCTCAAGGGTAAATTATTTTTGTGCAAGAACTCTCTCGTAAGTTTTTTTTTTTTAAAGCAAATCTCTCGTATGTTTGTTACACCTTTGCTTCTAAAACCAGGATCGTTGGGTCACAAGACTCACAACGCACTTGTAGGGATGACCAAGTGTCCATATCCCGTGTGTTATAGTTAGTTCAGCACTTGCCAATATTAATTACGAACATACACAATTAATGTTACTGTGACGTCCGACTATCCAAAGCTAATAGATTTTCCATGTCCTCTCACTCGGTCCACGGGCTCTATTATGTGCGACGGACGATGCATTAACTTTTAGAAGCTCATTAGTCATATTTATTTATTATGCAATTATCATATGACCTTTTTCGTGTTTTGTTTTCACTCATACGATATCACAAATCACTTATTGATAGTTCACCAACCATTCTATTACTCCAGCTCAATCACGTTTAATTCTAGAATTTTAAACAGATATGTGTCCGAAAAAATAAACGCATTTTGATAACATAAATAGCCAAAAAAAAATTCTTAAACCTTTACATATATACCAGAAATCATGATATTACAATTACATTGGTCTATATAAAAATGAGTGCAAGTCTTAAATATTTAATACCAGAACTATGCTTTTGGCACAACCATAAATTAATGGCATTTTCTGCAAACATTGATTTAGGTATGAGCTTTATGAGAAAAGGTTAATTTGTTTTTCACTTTTTAAAGTTCAAAAAAGATAAGAGAATGTGTACCTTTAGGCTTTATAAACAGTAAATGATAATCATATGCAGATATGAGGATCGTCCTTTATGGAATTAAAAACATAAAAAGCGGTCAAGTGTTTTATGATTAGTATTTAAAGTATCCATACATTACTGTGAAATAAGGAACTTATTAAAAATCAATAGGTAATAGCTGAGAGCCTGAAATCAATTTTATAGGCTCGTGAATAATAATTAGCTGAATAGCGGTAAAACAATCAATTTGTTTTTATAAAAGAAAAACAATCAAGTTTATTCCAACTACAACTTCTCTTTTGTTTGTTTGTTGGCATTGTTGCATAATTAAAGTACTTCCGATGGGTTACAGCAGTTTGGTCCTCGGATATCATCTCGAACTGGAAGAGTCGGCATTGCTAAATATTTCACATTGGTTAGGACTCGGACAAACTAATGATTTTTAAAGTCACAGGGACATTGTTGGAGGTGGGTAAACCCAGTCTTTGAAACCCAGTCTTTGATAAAAAAAAAGTGGGTCAACCCAGTCCGAGAGTACGACAAAATACCACAAGGGATTAACCAGAAGACAACATGCCTACAAAGAGAATGGGTCTATACCGAGTTACAGAGTAGTCAGCGCCGAGATGATAAGATCAAACCAAAACGTAAAAAAGATTAAGAAAATAAATACAAGTTTAAAGATATATGGTATCTCAGAGATCACGCGGCCGTTATAATCCTTCCTCCCTTCAACACACCTATAGAAGGACAACAAAGGAAAATAACAAAAGGGATCCCATCTTTTAGATATCAAACCTAAAGTTTAAATACTTTGTACTCTCTTACATATTCTTTGGATTACCATAGTTGTATCAGTTCACATTATCAATAAAATACTATTTTCCACATAAAAAAATCATTAGTAAATATTCTATTCATCAGTTACTTATTTGATACATTAACTAATATTAACCTTATTTTTTTAGTGGACTTTGAGATCCACGAAACACCTCTCTTTCACAAAAATTTGGTGGGTTTTACATATGGGTTTTATTTGACCTGGTATATGATACTGCTGTTTAAGATCACCGTATATGCCAAAAGGAATGGGAGTTTTCATGTTTATCACCATTTTTTGTATCATTATTCATGTTTACCACCACTAAAAAGATATTTTCAAAATTACATTCTTCATTAAGAAGCAAAAGACTTTTATACACTTGTTCTCTACATATATATAATAAATAATTATTTAAATAAATAATTAAAAAATTATGTTTTCGAATTATATTTTTTTAAATTCGAACTTTTTTATAACTTTTAAAAAAAGAAAAGAAGAATCAATTTTTTTTTCATAAACTTTTTTTTTGAAAATCAAAAACTATTTTTGAAACTATTTTTTAAAAATTATATATTTTTAAGTATTTATAATAAATTTATTAGAATTATAAATTTCACATCCCAAAAATCTTACCCCACCACTCTCAACTATAGACCTTAAATGTAGATTAGTTAACTTCGGGTTATCAATGTCTTTTTTTTTTAAGTGAAAATAAAAATGGTTAATATAAATATAAAAATAGTATTATGAATGTGATATTTTTAACAATTTTTCCAAAAAGAATCCTATTAGAATATGCATAGGTATGTCATACATAGGTCGGACAAGACAGAAGAAGTTTTTGCCAAGATTTTTTATTTTTCTTTTGGATGACACAATGTACATCTCAGAAAGCAAAAACCTATTACGATGACAAATTGAGAGAGTATAGAATTGGAAGAAGTATTATTGACTCATAAGAATTAAGGTACAATATGTCTGGTTTATATAACGAATGATTTAACCTAATTTCTAAACTAATATGGCATAATATATATATATATAATGATAAGTTTTCTATTCTAATATTTTAATATATATTCTAATATTGATCATTGGATTTGGGTTGATCTTTTAAATCTCCCAATACCCTCCTTCAAGCTCATAAGTGGTAACACATGTGAGATTGGACAATCTTCTAAATATAACAGCAGAAGTAACCCAAGTAGGAGAATTAAAGGCTCGGGATTTGTAACATTGGTTTAAAAAACAACGATGGTTATTCATGTTGCGGAAGCTTCATGAATGCTCCATAATTTTTTTGTGATTCCGTGATAAATGATTTAATTTTGGTTTGATTGTTTGTTTTATCCATCCTACACTGAGATGATTGTTTGATGTCCAATCTTTATGGTATGGTGAATCGATTGTCGGTTTACATAAACTGTCGTCAAAAAATTTGAATTTTTTTTGTGAGCTAATAGCCATAAGAAAACAAGTTTGAGATCATACTTGTGGTAACTTTATCTACATTTATATAATCAAATTAAATAACAAATTATTTAAACTAGATAACTGAACTAAGTAATAATTTATTAAAATTATATACATGATAGCAGCAGCTATTAAGTTTTTGTAGAAGTTTGCTATGACATAATTTTAGAAGAATCAGAAGCCGAAAATTCCGCATTATAACCCTATTTTTATTGGTTTGGAAAGGAAATTCAATAACTTATTTTGAAGACCGCCCATGAGCTGAAGGAAAGAAAATGAATTTACTAGAAAGAGTCTGGCCTAGTGTGAATGTTAAATCGCCTGGTGACCAAAAGCGATAATAATTATTGGTATTGGTTGCCATAATAACGAACTGAAACTGAATAAATTGGGCAAAAGTCATATGTTGTAATGATGTTGGCCAGTGATATTTCAGTTATGCTCATCATTGGTAAGGGTTAAGAGGTTAAAAGACCAAACATATATCAAAAGATTATATAAAGGAATTGATTTTTTAGGAAAAAGGGGGCTTCTATGATTTTGTTTTTTTCAAGTTAGTTATGAGACAGACCTTTATTTATCATTATATAGTGACCTCTTTTTTTCTTTTCTTTTCTTTTCTTTGTTTTGTCAACACCTTTTTTTTTCTTTTTTTTTTGACAAGATACAGTGACTTTTGTTTCACATGCATCATATAAAATCATATATATATATATACATATAGAAATTTGGATTTATTTTGGTTTGTGAAATTAAAATATTGAATATTGTTAAGTTTTATATTTTATAATTTATGGATTAGATTCAGTTTTGATTCCTGTCAAGTTCTATTTTTCTCACAAAAAATTTTCAGGAAATTTTTTATTAAAGATATTAATTTTATTTTTATTTTCAGTTTGATTTAGTTTTGCAGATACATAAATTTTAATAATTTTAGTTACAGTGTAATTTAGTTTTAATTGGTTTAAATTGGTAACAATAGATACTCGCATAATGATAAAATAAATATAAACTCCGTTATAAGCTAAATTCACATATTATAAATCACGAAATAAATTTATTTATGTAAGATGACAATTTTTATTTATTTATATAGTTGTATATGTTTTTGAAACAGGAAATATAGTATAAAACTATCAGTATTTACATATACTTATAATTCATATTTTTTATAAATTTCAATATATTTTAAATATTATGATAAAATATAAAAAATGTTAAACTGTATTAAAAAGTTAGAAAGTTGTGATAATTTTAATAAAATCAAAAGAAAAGAGACATATTTTTAAATGATTTTATGGTAAGCTTTCTTAACTTGACTAGCAATTAAAGATAAATTATCCGCTTATGTAAATTTAATTGGCGATTTACCAAACTTGAATTCTATGTAGAAAACCAACAAGGTTGGGTTAGTGGCACTTGAAGGATAATCTCAATACGGTGAATTTGCAGTTCGGTTAAGAATGCATGGTTGTTGCGAGCATCGTGGGATTAGTCGGTTGACTTCAATCGGCGGATTTTCAAAAAATAAGAATTATGCGTAGAAAAATAGAAAAATCATAAACACTTCTTTTTACATGTATATATTCAGAAGATGGAATATGCTAGAACTGATTTAAAAAAAAAAATATGTATATATATGTTTTGCTTGAGAAATTGTCTCAAACTCTGTGCAGCAATAAGCTACAAGGACCAGGCTCTTTTAGTAAAGAATAAACATGGCTTTTTCAAGCCTCAGTCTACTAAGTGTAAAGAGCAAAACAAGCAACACCATCAACGTTAACTACTACTGGATATGGGCCTGTTTATCCATATTGGCCCTCGAATTGATATGGCTTATCAAGGAAAAGAGGCCCAAAAGAGAAGAAGAAAGAGCTAAGACGCAAGATGTCAAAATGAGTTATAACTCATTAGCTAACTTAGCGTCCAGCTTGATTTTTTTATGAACATAAATTCTATTTTTTAGGTTTATTTAATAAATGAGTTTAATGAACAAGCTTAAATTAGATTACAAATTATATAAATGATTTTTAATAAAAATGACCCAATTCATGAACTTGGTCATTTTTATACTTAAAAATTATATATATCATATGTAAATAAGATAATTTCTATGTTATCATATTTATCTTCTAAAATTAAAATGTAAAACCAATCTTTTTTAGATATATATAGAAAATGTAAAGGAAATTTTTATATACCCATCATCTATCTTTAAATTTAGATGTAAAACAAAATATTCCTAAGAGACAATTTAGAAATTACTCACAATTATCTTACTTAAGATTTTGTTTTACATTTAAATTTTATAAAATATAGATAAGTAATATATAAATCATACTTTTAATATTATAAAGCTTAATAAAACTTATTTTAATATTTTGTTTTATGATAATTAATTTTTTTATATTAAATCACGAAATAACTCGTTTAGCTCATGATCTTGATGATCTGAGTTCGAGTTTACATATTAAAGTTCATCTAATAAATGAGCCAAACTGAGCTAGCTCACGAAAGATCTGAACTCACTATGAGTTGAGCTGAGTTGAGCGAGCTATCTCATTTTGATACCCCTACTAAGACCCACCTGCAGACGATCGTTGCTTCACTACTCGTGTAAAGGGATTCTTACACACGCAATGGAACGACCACCACAATAGGATGCAAGACCTAGTCTTCGCGCCAAACGTAGCTGTCAACTGCATCAACAACGACTATAAATACTTTAAGATGTAATGATGACTACGGAAAACAGTTGAAGCAAGGAAGAGGAGACTGCTTATAAAAGGGGTAGAAGCAAGAAGCAAAAGAGGAGAGTGAGAGAGACCGACTACGAACTTTTAGATTATCGACTACCTGTCCTTATTTCTTAAGAGTTGAAACTTGTATCACTTTTTCCGTACTCGATTATACATTTCAATAAGTGAAATCTTTGGCCTCCATTTATGTAATTGTTGTTTGCTAGTCTCTAAACTCGATTACCGGTTTCAAGCATCAACAATTCACACCCATCGTGAGGCTTATAAAAAATTTTAACACATGAAGTAACATGAGCAAATAGAGCTGGGTTTGCAGGTAACCCCCCCCCCTAATGGACTCGATAACTAGCGGGTCGAGTCATTTTTTCACTCAAAATTTTGATCTTCTGATCTGCATTACCCGCAAAAAATGGGTACCCGCATCCGCCTCGCCCAGATTTGCAGGTGTTGTGAACAAATGCAAATTAACTCAAAGAAAACAAAAGAGAGCAAAAACGTATTGAGGCAAATACTCATTTCGAGTTTTTTATTATTATTATATGAACGAATAAACTTATAAACTCTTAGACCCGTATTTATAGCAGTCTCAAAACCTGATTTCATTTTTCTTATAGGAATACATACTTATCTAGAAAAAGTATTTTTTTCTAAACCGATAAGGCATACTGTATCGACTGGTGTACTGAGATTTAAGAGACACTTCAATATGCAACAGAGGGTAATCTACCAGACCCGCAAATAATATAAATTTTCATATAAAAAATTAAAAATTATTAAAATTATTTATTTATAATTAAAATTATATTTATAATATTATATATAATTGAAATTATATAAATTTTTAATCTTTTATTTATTTTGATATTTTATTTATTTATTATAAACTAAATATTTTTGTGGACTAGTGGGTATCCGCGACTCAAATTTGGCTCGCACGCATCCGCCCCGCTTAAATTTTATTCGACCCACACCCGCATGTTAAACTTTTTGAATCGAATCGACGTGCACCCGCCGCAGGGTGGGACCCGCAGGTAAGCACTTAAATTCCCAGCTTTTTAAGCAATCATGGAACCAGAAAATGGTAATATCCTCTACCGGAGAAAACAACGTATCGACGACGACGTCAACAAGACGTAACCAGTCATTCGCTCAGTCCACCGCCAAATCCAGACATGTTCCCACCGTCAGGATATAACGTCTCAACGGTGCTATGTTTCATGGTAGAGCAACCAGGGGAACTCACACATGAAGCAGCCTATGCATCATGCATAATCGCATTGAGGAACTTGAGTACATCATGGGCCGACTACATGTACAATGCCCATATCAAACATGCCAACCTAGGGAACCGACCAAACAATCAGAATCCATTCTCAGTCCATCGATTTGAACTAGCGACAACCATGACAGAGCAATCTAGGGACTCTCATATGTATTCAAGGCAAACTGTAAATCCTCGACCCGGAGCACCCATGAAGACCGAGAACGGTCATTCACAAACACATGCAATTCGACACAAAAAAATAGAAATTTCACCGCTTATCGTTCTCGCTAAATTCATCATCTTCTTACAAGTTCTTTCTCTCTTTGTAATCAACTTCGATTGATCAGTAAACTCTTTTCAAATAATTTACCATTGAATAGGTGACTTCAAAACGTACGTGTGGAATTCAAATTAAACAAAATTGTATTAAGCAAAACTGAAATATAGTATTTGGCAAAAGAAAATTACAGGTTTGGTTTCATTTTGATTAGTATACTTCTTGTGCTAAATTTGATGGCATACTTCCTTAGCGAAAAAATTGGAATACCAGATTTTACTAACCCGAAAACTATCATTTGAATTGAGACCCACAGCACTACAATTTTTTACTGTCGACGAATTTGGTGTCAAAATAATTAGTTTATTTTAAACACAATCTTAAATCTAGTTTTTCTTGCAACGATCTAAGATCTAGTTATGTGGGGAAAATCATGTTAGAAAGCTGTTGTCATTTTTAGGTCTAGAATCTTGGAATTTGTATTACAAAAAACATGATGTAATTTCAAATATCTAATATTTCAACTTCTTCTGTGAAGGGCGGCGTGGATCATGGACTTTTGGAAGAAGAAAAAAATATTTATTGTTCTGGATTACTGTTTTATTCAAGCTTTTATTTCTTCTACCTTTTTTTTTTTTATCAATTATTTCTTCTACCTTTTTGCAAACATATATGAACACTTCAGTTCACGCGCTCCTACGTACTTGTCTTGTACGGTTTTTAATTTTAATTTTCGCAGTTGCTGTTTTAACCACAATTTTTTTTACTAAGAGCAATTTCACACCTCTATTTTTACGAGAATAGATTATCAAGTTTTTTTTAATCAAAAAAAGGATTATCAAGTTTTAAACAATTAGATGAAAAAACCCCGCCTACATGTGGTACAAGCAAAAAAAGGATTTGTGTCAAATTACAGGACTAAAAAAAACTGAACAAAACACATTAATTCAAATTGAAAACTTAGTGAACTATATTTTGAATTTAATATCTTTTGCTAATGATAATATCTAATCTCCTAAAATAATATTGTGTATTTGTTTTTTTGTCAAAGTTGAACCAGTCTATGACTTAACATCGGTAGAATAAAGGAGACTAAAACTCTTTATCAAAAAAAAAGAGTTAAAGGTGACTAATTTTTTGGTTTAGAAATTTATAAGATATAATATTAAAACAAATGTATTATTGAATTCCATGGAACTTATGGTAGAAGTGAAATGGAACTTAAATTGGATTTGAAGTTTGAACAAAGAAATGAAAAATAGTCAAAACCATATAAGGAAATAATGGATATAGTGAAAATTAAAATTAATACATTGATTTGGAATTATAGTTTGAAAAACTATAACATCATCTTTTACGAAACGAAAGAAGTTCGAGACATGAAAAAATTTTAAATGTCTAAGTCATTTTTAATTATGTAAGAGACTTTTAATTAAAAAAAAATACATGGTGTAAAGAATTAAAGAATATAACGATTCTTTGAATTTTGGTTTCTTTTCAGAAAAAGTAGAAAAATATGTAAAATCATGAATGATTGTAAATTTTTTTTAAGTTTCTATTGAAAAATCCTTATATCATATTAAAGTTATTGAACGATAAACTTAAAGACCGGTTTAACCAGAATATTACGAGTTATGTAAATTATTTAGAATATAAGAAACTGATCCACTGATTCTCATGTAAATAACTTGGTTTCCAATTTCTGAGTAAAGTATTTGGACCATCAAAGCATCCACCACTATAATTAATACATCTTAGATGACATGTAAGAAGAAAATTAATTGATGAAGTATGTTTTATTAAAGTTTCGATTAATAAAATTAGTACGATCTCAGAAAGTAATTGTTTGTAGTCAATTAGGAATTAAATTCCACACCTAGAAATATCCAAGATAATACGTAACCTAATTTTCATCCGTGATGTTGAATGAAAACAATAAATCTTATTTTACCAAAAAAAGAAACAATAAATCTTACACGTCGAAAAACAAAAACAAAAGGTGGAAAATGGGAGTTGAAAGACACGCCCGTGAGCGTGAGAGTGGAATAAACGAGCATGCATGATTAATAGTAAAACACTCTAGAGCGTCTGACTCACGACTATTTTCCGATGATCGTTTGGTTTGGTATGCGATGACATCCCGTGACTCATCCCAACTTGCCGTACCAAAAGTCTTGCCGTACTTTATCTTTATTTACCAAAATACCCATTTCTTAAATTCCGTTTTATATTTTTTTCCATTTAATTAATGATATAAGGGCATCATACAATTTATTATATGTATTAGATTAGATCTAGAGCTTACTTGTTGACGAATAAAACTCTGTAGCTTTATGTTGATAGGTAGATTAAGGATGATAACGATGTTGTGTTGTAATTAACGTAGTTGTATATTACCCCCTAATATTATTACCTAACACACTTGCTGGTATCAAATCAGTATATGTTTAATTTATAAGAGAATATACTATTAAATTTGTAGCATGTTGCACCGTAAATTTACTATGATGTCATATTTTATTTTTAACATCATAAGTATTAGCAGTGAAATTTAGACCAACCAATTGGATATTGGTTTCATAAATTTCCAACTTAAAAAGAGTTGGCATGCATAGCTTGATTTGTTGATTTTTCTTTTATATTAAGTATTTTCTAATTTTATATGTACGTTGACATTCCTAACATCTTACTTTTCAGAATATATAATATTCTATATGCTAATATTAAAATAGTTCATAACAATTTGAATTCCGGTCTGTTAGCTAGTTCTTTGCATGATCGACTGATTTTTTGTTTTAACTACTCGTTTAGGCGTTTAGTTAAAAAAAACACACACACATTCAGCATATAGTTTATGATATAAATGAAGTCGAAAAGAAATTATCCTTAGTAACTGCAGTAAGTCATGGGTTTATAGATTATGTTTACATGTACATGTCGTTCCTAAGCGATTGAACAAACTAGCTAGTACTATCAGGGCTTTTTATATACAAAATACTAACTTATTTTCATTTGCTATTTTAATATATACACAAAAATATTATTGAACGTGGAGGGTCAACAAGATGGTGTTTGTTCAGCAAGAGCAAAGGGTAAAACTAGAATTTTAACTAACTCATATACAAAAAGTCAATGCAAAAAGCCAAGCTAAGTTGTTGCTTATATAAATAAGATCATAAATCCATTATTCAACAAAGTCTTCGTTTCTATTTTTCATTTCTCACCCGTATCAAACACAAAAGGAGATTTGTTTAGAGAATCATCAAAACAAATGGAAAAGGAAAGAGAGATGGAGATAATCAACAAGATGGCAAGCTGCTTGATTTTTCTATCAAAGGCTCACCAACACGACACCAAAGGCCGCGTTTTCGCGTGCAAGACATGCAACAAGGAGTTCTCGTCGTTCCAAGCCTTGGGAGGCCACCGAGCAAGCCACCGCAGATCGGCCGCGCTTGAAGGCCACGCACCACCTTCTCCCAAGAGAGTCAAACCGGTGAAACACGAGTGTCCCATATGCGGTGCCGAGTTCGCCGTAGGGCAGGCCCTGGGTGGGCACATGAGGAAGCATAGAGGAGGAGGATCTAGCCGGAGTTTAGCGCCAGCGCCGGTGACGATGAAAAAAACTGGCGGCGGTAACGCAAAGAGGGTTTTGTGTTTGGATTTGAACTTAACGCCGGTAGAGAATGAAGATTTGAAGCTGGAGCTTGGGAGGTTAATTTTATAAATTTAAAATTTCTTCTTCTTGTGTGCGTATACTTGTGTAGAGTAAGGTTATTTTATTTTATTTTATTTTAGGACTCCAGTAATTTTTGTATGAAGAACTTTATGGTACTGTTATGTATAGTTACATATATACAGGTCTATCTCAGTAATAATCTCTATGTTGAATACTGTTGGCGTCTCATCATTACGTAAATACGAAAACATGTATGGTGTTAAAAATGCATCTAGGTTCAGATTGTTAGTTAATATGAATTAGTTTACTATTTTATTGGTAGTAAGTAATGCTTTCACTATCTATATCAATTGGTATTTGGTTGTGTAAATTATTCTCTTCTTTTCCGAAAATTTGGGGAATCTTGGACTGAAAGCCTAGTGGTCGTCGACTACTATTCGGAGTATGTGAACGCCATCTAATTTTGTCGTTAAGACAACCATAGTAATTAACCAATAATGGAATAACTAGAATCCTAGTCTCTGACCTCAAAATGAGTTTTTCATCACTAAACCATCGTAAATTGGTTGGTTATATAAACTACTGAAAAATAGTTGTCTACAAATAGGAGTGCATTTTTTTTTAATAGGAGTGCATCTTGGTTTTGTTATTTATCTGCAAATATAACATCTTGGTTTTGTCATATGTCTAAATACATGACAAGTTGTTTTGTTTAAACTTGGTACTCGTCATGCAAATCTCACTTACCAAAGTTTTGCTAAAAGTTTTTGGTTTTATAAAGAAATAATTTACAAGAAGTTTCAAGAGTTCTTCGTTGTCGCGTTGATTTTTTGGTTTAAAGAAAATACTGATTAGTATTTCAAAAGTTACGTCATTGTCATGGAGAATCAGCGTATCCACACAAATAAATCTCAACTGAAATGAGTCGATGGTGATAACCACTTACGTAGAACGGAAGATATGATAAATATTAAGCAAGTATTGTTGTAGTTAAGTAGTCATAGTCATGTGGATATGAAAGATTGATTTTTGCTTGATGTATTATCTAACCACTGCATAACCCCTTGAACGGTTGCATTTTTCAGTTGAGGATGGTAATATTTATGTGACGAGATACATGATTGGAGCGACTGCAAAATATTATAGTAGTGTAGCACTTTCTTAGAAACACTCAGGGAAAGACCAAGCTTTAATGTAAAAGATATCAACATAGCAACCATACTAGCTAGCTAGATGTATAGGCGACGGTCCTTGTGACTGGTAATTAAATAAATTGTTTGAAGATATCTTGAACATATAGTAGTGAGATGGAGCGTCAATATGTGCAAGAAAAATGTGGATAAAGTTTTTTGAGACTATAATGTGGATAAAGTTAAATTCAAAAAGCTCTATGTAAGAAAAGGATTCATAATTGGACAACACTCTCTTATAGGTTTGCATGTGTGTTTTATCCCAAATCTAAAAACCCGTTTTTGGTATTAATCAATTTCTATATTTTTATTATAACCGAACCAAAAACTGAGGATAACATATTAAACATACATATATTTTTTTTGTGATAATATCCGATCGGCTCCGGAAAAAACACACTTAGTGTTACATAGTGGATTAGCCCGAAACATAACATATTATCTGGCCTAAATTTGAATACCTTTCGACCAGAGATGGATCCAAGATGAATTTTAGGATGGGGCATAAAGCTATTTTATTATAACTCAAAGTTTAGTGTAGATATTATTGATTAAAATTAATCCTAGTTATTAATAGAAAAAAAGTTAAGATGGGGCACATGCTACACCCTCTCATGCTTTGGGTCTGTCTCTGCTTCCGACTATTGCGAGGGATGAACCGATCCTATACATATCCTAACGGTTTGACTTTCTATACTGAAAATAATTAAAATACCCATGGCAACTCTTCTTTACTTGGTTTGGTCGATAAAATTTATTTACTTCTTTGATATATTGTTAAGTTTAAATAATATATTTCATAATTTTATTTTGATGTTATTGTACATTTATCTAATAATACAAGCTTCAGGCTAGGGCTGGGCAAATAAACCGAACCCAAAAATCCGAACCGAACCCGATCCGATAAAAAATAAATCCGAACCAATCCGAATCCTACATAAATACCAAATAGATCTTGTTTTATGGTATTTCAGATTATGGGTATTATCCGAACCGAACCCGAACCTAGATGGATATCCGATACAACCCGAAACATTCAAAATCCCAAAAATAACTTGTACCAAACATGATCTCAATTCTTAATATATATTCAAAATACACTAAGATATTTATTGAACATCTAATATAATTATCTATTAAACGAAGGTTGATGATTGAAGGTGGCAGTTGAATATTGAAGTTTTTAGATTTTGGTTTTGTTTTCTTTGAATAATGTTTTTTATTTTATGAGAACTTTGTTTTCGTTTTATACCTTCATTATTTGGTTTTCTTTATATTAATAACTATCTTTAACTTTCGTTTGATTTTGGTTGATCATATGTTTGATGTCCTTTCTTATTTTTGAAACAATTTTATTTATGTTTTGGTTACAAAATAGGTACAAATCAAGTATTTTAAAATCGAAGAGCCGATTTTACTTATGTTTTGGTTATAAAGTAGGTATAAATTAGGTATTTTTAAACCGAATAACAGATTGGGACCCGAACCCGAAAGTACATCGGGTTGTACTGATTCTTTGAAGATTTACTAACCCCGACCCGAACCCCATAGAATCCGAACCAGTCCCGAACCGAACTTTCTTATAATCCGAATGAGGCTGATTTGATAAACCCAAAAATCGAGACCCGATTGGACAAAACCAAAACCCGATCGGAACCCGAATGTCCTTCAGGCGTTGTATTTACATAATGTATCTAAACAATGCTTAGTTTATCTTTGGGCTAGTATATACCATGTAGAGTATGTTTAACAGTATATAACAGTTGTAATCTAACTAAAAAAAAATTCAATTTTAATACGCAACAGTGCAAACGAACAAGAAGATTCTTAAAAGGCAAATTGGATAAAGGAGAAATATAAACCGCATCATATGTTAATGTTGTCCATACAATGTAGAGGGGTATTTAATCCTCAAACAGAATCCACAAAGTACAAATTAACAACCATGCAAATTCTTGCTGATGGCCTTATTTCCTAAACTGAATTTCTCTTAACGCCCACAGTAGAAAAAGACTTGTACAGTTTGTCAAGATAAGACCTGTTATCGATAACGAGATATAACTATAACTTGTTGATCAAATCGTACTCCGATATATACTTCTAAACTGAATAGTCTTCAACAGATTTTCAGAACTATCGCTTTCGCCATCTCTATGAAACAATAACGGGGTCTTGTGTCAACTAAATTAATGGTTGGAAACAAGTATCAAGATTTTTTTTTTCAAATTATCTGCACTTTCGCAGTTGCCTCGCTAGTAGAAAAAAAGTACAGAGTACCGATTTTCTGTGGATAAGGCGTTTTAGTCGCGAAAGAATTAACGTGACTATATGTTTATATCAAATTTAAACTGTATCAAAATCATAGAAAATCACAATTTTGCCACAATAATTTTTGTGGCCAAAAGCATTGTTTTGCCATAAAATAATATTTTACACATGAATAAATTGTAGTTAATATGTGACTGTTTCAAAAAAAATATTCTAAAGATAAATAAAAAAATCAGAATTTAAATATATATATATATACTTATTTCATAAATTAAAATAAAATACAATAAATATAATTTTAAACCAAAATTGATTTATAAAACTAGAAGTGGTTTATAAATTAAATTAGTTTACAAAATTTAGTTTAAACTAATTACTGGTATATAAATAAATATCAAAACAAAACCAAATAAACAAAAAACTTAAATTTAAATCAAGTTTTTCTGCCTCCTTTCCGTTTTCAAGCTCAGCTGGCTCATTCGCCATAAAGCTTAGACTGTCTATACCGTCATCAATCTTGACACACCGGGGCTTTTTCTTAGGCGGCTGGCCACACCGGAACTTATTGCTTGTGAATGACTCATGCAACAAATAGAATGGGAGAGAAGTTGTTGTTATCATCATATTAAGCATTGATGTAGTCATCACTGGCATTTTCAGCATCCCACACGTCTGAGACATGGAAACTTGTCCATCTGAGACAGAGAACCTTCTTCGACGTCCAAGTTGTGAATTTCGTCTATGTTTGCGACTAAGGAAACAAAAGAAGGATACTACTGGGGATAATTAATCCAAGAGTAAGAACCTCCAAGTTAAAGTATGATGTCGTCTAGGTTTTTGGTTACGGCTTAAAGGTTATGGGTTCCAGGTCAAGTGATTCATCATGTTCAAAGATACTGAAAATATTCCTTAAGCTTAGGTAGTGAGATTAGATAGTAATGAATCTTTCTAAGTCTATTGGAATAAGGAAATATTATAATATCTATGGCTATCTCCAAGAAAAATGAAAATATTTTATTATCTAAAAAATAGTGAATATTTCATAATTCTAAGAAAGAGCCACAACCTTTATTATAAACTTAGGGTTATAACCCTAGAAAAGAGAGGTTGGTTCGTCAAACTCAATACTTTATCAATTCTACCGCCGCCAAGGCAAGAAGGCATGACTCTGATTGATATTGAGAAGCGACGTCTCATTCCTGCTATTCATAATTCTGCTGAGAAGCGACGTCTCATTCCCCTTATCTTTTGACTTTTGAGAGATAACCTATGCACTTTTGGTCGATCAGAGTCATACCTTCTCAGCAGAATTATGAATAACAGGAATGAGACGTCGGGATAACGAATCCAATAAGTTATGTCTGCAGCAAGAAACCGACCTTCTTTTCATGCCTCGACAATTTCTGGCTCCAAGCCGTTTTTCTCTTGCCTCCAAGTAAAACATAATATTTTATACTAAAGGGAGTTACTTCCATATTTCAGGATATAGAACGGTATAACCGAGCTCTCGACTCTTTAAAACATATAGAAATATGTTTTCTAATTCTCAGTGTCGGCTTGATAGGGAGGGCGGTCAATGCGGCTGCCTCATGACTTGTTCCAAATCCGATAATATCAGAAGTTTTGATTATCTTCAATAGCATATATGAACTAGATTTTGTTATCATTAAACACACAATATCACAAAATTTTCTAGTTAAAATATCAAATTAAGAATGTTTGTGTGAAAGCTTAAAGAATTTTTTCAGTAACGTTAAAATAATTTATTATTCTACTTTTAGCCAGTTAAGCGAAAACCTAATTTTTATCTATTTTTTTCTAATTTATGTTAAAATGGAGTAGAACACATATACAATTTTATTCTAGTTAAAACAAAAGTAAATACATTTATCCTACTTTACTATCTCTTCCACTTTTACTATAGGGATAATTGGTTGAGTTGTATAAACTGATTTAGCTTTAATATTTACTTGCAGTTTTTAAAATCACCGATCATGTTTTATATTAGTTTTTAAATGTACAACTAGAAAAATAAAAAAATTTGTAAAATTTTTATTTTCTAAAGCACAATTTTTGTAGCTGTAGAAAATATATTTTGATGTATCAATAAATTTTAAAACTACATAATTTACAGCTAAATCAAAAATTTATACAAACTAAATTATACAGTAAATTATATAGTTATAACTTATAACCCAACCAATCACCCATTTTTCCATTCATTTTTGCTTTTTATATTTTTTTTTATTCACTCCAACTTTCTCAGTAGCACCCTATAGAGTATAGAACCTTAAAAAAAGTTTTATCCAAGGCCCCGTGTTCATCTTAAGAGCATCTCCAATGTATAACTTTATTTGTTTCTTCAAAATGGAGTAAAAATAAAAATAGAGTAAAATTGCTCCAACCCTACTCAATTTTCCACTCCATAATAGAGTGATGAACAAACAAAAAATAGTTTACTCCATTTATAGAGTAAATTTCATTATGGAGTAAAATATGAAATTGGATTGGAGCATTCCTTATTCAATATTCACTTTTACTTTATTTTAGAAAAAAAAATGGAGTAGGGATGGCGATGCCCTAAACCGGTCGGCCCTGCTAATCATGTGTTATATAGAAGAGTGTTAATACACTTTGAATTAATGAGAAAATTGCATTTTGTACTTTGATTTCCTCATCTTTTTATTTTCTCTCAACGAGCTTTTTCCATTTTTCTTGACTACGAAACTTGATGTTATGTTTTATCACCATTCATAAGCGTTTCCCACAAATTAGAGAAACCGCATTTAACTTTTTGTTGTCAAATTATTAACATACCGAAAGATTAAAAAAAGGGTTAATTTGCCAAATAACCAATCTTGGAAGCATAATTAAGAATATGACAATGATTTTGACATTATTAAGTCAATAACATTTAGCTCAAGTTTAGTCGGTTATACCCTCTTCTGCTACAAGTAACCGGTGAATAAGTCACGTAGATGACGTTGAAGAAAATAAGGTATGGTCAATATTTACTGCGCACTGTTGAAAATGAAGACACCACATCCATCCACGTCATTTACATAACTACTTCATATGTTTCTGTGCTCAGTAAATCTGTTCATGAAAATAAATTATTCTTACAATAAATAGTATATTCCATTTATTTCTCACAATTAAATCGGACTGTTATATTTCATATCATCCAAATAGTATAAAAAATTTAACTATATCATAATCCCTAAATAATAAATTTGATCTCAAATCCACAAAGATCTAAATAATAAATCCTAAACAATAATCACTAAACCCTAATCAGTAAACCCTAAAACCAAATATAATCCATAAACTCATATATAAACTCTAAATCTAAATCTAAATTTTGAATACTAAAATTTAAACTATTATCACTAAATCCAAAACTCAACCCCCACTTTCCAAATACTAAACCCTAAATCATAATCACTAAACCTTAAATCCAATTATAGATCAAAAACCCAAGTATATACCCCAATCCCAAATAGAATGTAACAAAATACATAGTATAGTATATATTGGTGAACAAAATAGAACACTTTTTATTAATCGTCAAATGAAACGATACATGATAGGGTCACTAAACCCAAGCCTTAACCACCACCTTTCAAATACTAAATCCTAAATCCTACTCATTAAACCCTAAATCCAAGTAGATCCCAAACCTAAATAGAATGGAACAAAATATATAGTATAGTACATATCGAGAACGAAATAGTATATTATTTATTAATCGTCAAATGGATACATGATAGAGTCACTAAACCCAAACCTCAACCCCCACCTTCCAAATACTAAACTCTAAATTTTAATCATTAAACCCTAAATCCAAGTATAAACCCTAAACCCAAATAGAATGGTTAGTACAGATTGGAGAACAAAATAATACATTCTTTATGAATGCTCAAATAAAAAGATACATGGTAAAAAAAATAGTAACAGACTAATTCACATTATATAACATGAACATAACACTTATAATATATATTGGTTTATATTTCTATTCCTTATGCATATAAATAGAATAGAACATAATGTTAGAAAAAATGTTTATCTTCTCCGATCAACTAAAGCAGTATAACTACCAGCTCCAAAATCGAAATTTACAAGCGTTTAAGTATGGTCTTCACGAACTGTTGAATCTCGAAGTGAGAAATTACTCACAGAGACGGTACGATTGTTGCGACTTTCGAGTTCAGAAGCCGTGAATCCTTTGTCTCCCATCTCCAACAAAGGCGTCACAATCGGGCTGGTACTCCACAAACGTCGCTGGTAATATACTCGGTGATTTCAGTGGCGGACAAAATGGAGAAGAAAGCATTAAGCTTTCACAATTATTATCATTTACAATTTGTGTCAAAAGAAAAGACACGTTTACTTCTCTAGAATAAATAAAAAATAATTTATATTTATTTTCTTTCAGCAGGTTACACCGGTTGTATACAAGGGTAAAAATGCATTATTACATAATAGACATAAAGTATATTGGTATAATAGGGCAATTGGTCACTGAGTTAATTATAATTTTTTTGGACGTCATACAGTGCAATTTCTCTTAAAAAAAAGCGGGGATCCACGTCACCGATCCGAGAAGAAGAAACACTTATCCAAAACGTCCGTTCACAGCCGTTGATTTAGAAACGATAATATCGTCCATCCAACGGACAACCATGTCTTACATCAGCAATCCCCGTTAGCTATTCTTATCCAATAGAATACGTTTCTTCTTCCTTCTTAACATCTCCACACCCTTGAGAGATCTCCTCATCGCAAAAACCTAAATCTCTTTCTTTCCCCAAAAAAAAAACCAGATCAATCAAGATGGCACCAAAGGCAGGAAAGAAGCCAGCAGAGAAGAAACCCGCCGCCGCCGCCGAGAAGCCAGCCGAGGAGGTAGCCGAGAAAGCCCCGGCGGAGAAGAAACCAAAGGCCGGGAAGAAGCTGCCGAAGGAGGCCGGGGCTATCGACAAGAAGAAGAAGCGGAACAAGAAGAGCATCGAGACGTACAAGATCTACATCTTCAAGGTGCTGAAGCAGGTCCACCCTGACATCGGGATCTCGAGCAAGGCCATGGGGATCATGAACAGCTTCATCAACGACATCTTCGAGAAGCTCGCCCAGGAGGCCTCGAAGCTCGCTAGGTACAACAAGAAGCCCACGATTACTTCGAGGGAGATCCAGACTGCTGTTAGGCTTGTTCTCCCCGGTGAGCTCGCGAAGCACGCTGTGTCTGAAGGAACCAAGGCCGTGACTAAGTTTACTAGCTCTTGAATGGTGTTTTCGTGTTTTAGGGGTTCTAGATCTGGTCGCTTTTGGTTTTATCTACTTTAAAAAATCGTATGGGTTATGCTTATCTAGTTTTAATGAGTTTGGTTTGTAATTGTGGAAGAACATATGTTATCGTTTAATGAATCTCTTTGTTCAATAATTTGTTTGCAAATTACTCGAGTTGTTAGCTTAGTCTATGCTCATACTTCGCTAACGCATCAAGATTATATAAATATGACTGGTAAAATGTGTATGACGTGTGACAAAGAGATCCATACTCTTATTGTCTTTTGCGGGGAATTTTACGAAATGGAATGGTATTTGTGACAACTATTAGTAACCATATTTTATAAATCCTTCGTAATCAAAGAAATAAGAATAACCAGGTTTGTAACTCCCATTAGCATCATTCTATAATCTGGTGACAATTCTCAACCATTGGTTGTCCGCTGCTCTATCAAGATATGATATTACCTCTTCATATTAAAACTAGCGGTGTACATCTCTGTCGTTCGAATAGTAAATTAAAACTTCCTTGTTACAATTGTAATCAAACACCATTATCTAATCATATGTTATATTGGTATTAATTCGTAAACAGATGGTAAATTTGTAATTCTGAACAGTAGTTCGCTAAACGTGCAAGCGTCCTCTCTCAGCACTCTTCTTCGTCACACACGCATACGTCGCTGCATTAGTTTCTCTAATCCTACCGTGTTTTTGGATCAAAAGCTACATAACTCGTTTCAGTGTTGCTATTCTTGATTCATCCAATGTATAAAACTATACGCAGAGCCTCTAGCTTAATAATTAGCATCCAATGCAAAAGTTTTAAGGATTATATAACTACTCTCTTTAAGCTCCTCCCATTATTATCAGTCATGTTTTTAATTATCCATGATATTACTTTATAATTCGTTGTTAAAACAATAAGGGTCCTTAGCTCAGTGGTAGAGCAATTGACTGCAGATCAATAGGTCACCGGTTCGAACCCGGTAGGGCCCTTTCTTTTTCTTTTTCCTTATTTTAATGAAGCTATGCATCTTATTCGGATCTGACGGAAGTTTACAAGTTTTATCCTGGACTGATCACGTGTCATGCGATTAAAATAGCGTCCAGCCTGGTTTCATGCGTGGTTTTATTTCAATACATCTGAAAGTTTTAGACTCCCACCCAGGTCTGGCGCCAAACAAAACATGTGAAAATTTTAGCCTTCCCGCTTCAGTTTTCACAACATTGAAAAACGATAGACATATTGATTTTCCGACATAATTATGAATCATCTTCGCTAAAATCAGAGTTTATTAGTAACAACTCCACAACGATAATGCTTTTGTAAAGAGATGAATTTTTGTTGACTATAAAATTTCATCACAAACTTGTTTCTAGAATCACGCCAATAAGCTCATTCTTCACTTTTTCGTCAACACAAAGAAGCCAAGTTTCAGACCACAATACAGCAGAGCAAATGTTATGACATCATGAACTCATGACTCGCCGATTGACAAAATTTAAGAATCATCAATATCGTATTATTTGAGAAGAATAAAGCATCAATCGCAAATTTGATAATTATATAGAAGGATTTGGCAAAAACTTGAAAATTAGTAATCGAACTTTCATTACACAAAAAGATAAACTTTAATAAAAAACTAGATTTTGACCCGTGCAACCGCACAGGTGTTTGTTTTCATTTTTCTATACATAAATTATTGTTTAGAACATAAGTGGTATATATTTTTAATGTTAATCATATATTTAAATATTTATATAACTATTTCAAATATAATAATTTTATAATTTACATGTTATAATTAATTAATTGTTTAAACTTTATGTATTTACCACTTCTTATTATATATTTATCTTATTGTATTTGCATTTAGTTATTAAGAAAATTAATATATTCATGAGAAAATATATTTAAAAAATATTTTGCATTTAATTTATGCTAAATTCTGACCCGTATTTCAAAACTGGATTTCTTTTTACCAATATTTTTATGCTTAATCATTTTAGATAATTTATTATTGTATATATAAAAGTGTAAGATATATTAATTTTTAGACATGTATTATATAGTTTGTTAATTTTAAGTCGTTCTATCATCATATTATATTTTAAATAAATAGTTTATATTTATGAAAATAAAATTTATAAATTTATCAATTGAATATAATTTTATCATATTTATTTTAGTATAATAATTATATTTTAACATGATCATGATTATAAAAATAGATAATATAGGATATAATTTATTTATTTTCATTTCTAAACGATAACTTAAAATACATTAAGTTATTGTTTAAATATTACACAGATTTATTAGAATTTTTTAAATATAATATATAAATGTATATTATATTTAAAATGAAAATATATTATGATTAAAGTAGTTACAAAGATTTTATATTATTAACTTTAAATAAATACATGTTAATTTTTATACATGTATTATATAGTTTGACAATGTTAACCCATATTACCAACATATTAGATTTTATTTTTGAACATAAATATTTTATAATTACGAAAATAAAATATATAAATATATAAATTTAATACAATTTTATTATATTTAGCTCAATATAATAATTTTAATTTAATATGATTGATTATGATTATATAATAACTAAAATATCATAGATTTTTTTATTTTTCATTTTATATAACTGAATATATTAATGTATAATAATATTTTAAGCTAATTTCGAAATTAGTGAAAATATTTAAATATAATTCCAAAAATGAAGATCTTGTAAAAATCTTTTTAAACAGATTTGTTAGAATTTTAAAATAAATATATCTTATATTTAAAATAAAAAGATATCAAAAAATACTATGATTAAAATATTTTAAAAATTATATTTATTATTAGTCTGAATTAAAGTATAGTATGAATTTTTATGTATATGTCTATTAGGTCCATTTTTAAAAAAATCACACATGAATCAAGGTTGTGACTTCTATTTTAATATATAAGATAGTGCAATTACCCAAACGCTAATAACAAACCAAGAAACGAACCAACAAAAAAGTAAACCGACTTAATCAGCAGCAACAGCACCACCCAGAAACCAAACCGAAAACAACCGATTTTAACCACCGAATCCATAGAGAGTGCGACCTTGCCTCTTCAGAGCATAAACAACATCCATCGCCGTAACCGTCTTCCTCCTCGCGTGCTCAGTGTAAGTCACGGCGTCTCTGATCACATTCTCGAGAAAGATCTTCAAAACTCCTCTCGTCTCTTCGTAGATCAAGCCGCTGATCCGCTTCACGCCTCCTCTGCGAGCCAGTCGCCTAATCGCAGGCTTCGTGATCCCTTGGATGTTGTCTCTGAGAACTTTCCTGTGTCTCTTCGCTCCTCCTTTTCCCAATCCCTTTCCTCCTTTTCCTCTTCCTGACATTTTTTTTGAACTTTCTAGGAAAATTTAGATGATTTGAGGGTTTTAGATTCAGATGGTGAGTTATAAAGAAGACGACTATCTTAGATAATCAATCGTGGCCGTTCGATTTATTTTCTTATTGTACGGCTAAGGATGGCGATCCGAGAGAATGTATAAGAAAGGATATGCATCGTCGATTACTGATGAATCAACGGTTGTGATTTGCTTCTTAGGTAAAATCGATGATTGTGCTTTTCATTTGTTGGACCGTGTAACTCGACCAAGTTAACCGGGACGGTTATGGATGTGTTTGTTATCTGGAGTGAAGCGATGTCGTTTTGATGGTTTCGGTTTTCAAGTCGTTGAGATCAAAACTCTTGTGCATCTTCTTTATATGTTCCGACACTTATTTATTTTATTTTTATTTTTATGTTCCGACACTTAAAAGGCTCCACTGATTGTAAATTGCCGGGCGATGTAAATACTGAGACATACGTGAGATCTATTTATCTTCGAGAACTCGTACAACACACATCAAACGAGTGCCGTGAGTCACTGTGAGTGATACAAAAACATAATACGTTCTTGAATGGTCACACTATTGGGCTTTTACATAAAACATCTTGTATGTTACAAAATATCAACGGCTTCACTTTTACGTCTGTGCATCACCAAGCCACCAATCATTACATTCAAAACTGTATGCTTGATTTATCTGTAACTATTTAAACGGAAATATTCAAGAACAAAAACTCTGGATTTTAACCTGTTTCGAATGACTCGAAGAACTCTTGAGGGTTCAACTGGAATGCATTTTTATAATAGAAACTTTATGAATACTTAATTTCTTCTTATTCCACAAAATGTTCACCTTCTGCAATAAAAAAAAAGAAGAGCATTTCATATTATTTTTTGTCATTCCAAAAAAATAACAACATTTTTTTTTGTAAATACATTTTACATAAAAATAGTTCCGAAACAAATGGAATACTTATTCCGTCCAATTGGATTCCACTAATTATCATTCCTTTAGTTCTATTTATTCATTGAGATCGATCATTCATCTGGACTACAGTACAAGCAAAAATAGTATGAAATATTACAGTTTTCACAAGATCAGTGTCAGTATATGACTAATTTTGCAAAAGAAAAAAAATGCAGAAAGCATCTCATTGATCACCAATAAAACTCCAAAGTAATAACCACACCACTCTTGAAAATGTCTTATTCCCAGTAAACTCAAAAATGACTGATAAAAACACAAAATTTAAATGAAATTTTAAAACACAGTTCATTTCTTGAGAACGCCAAGCCTGAGACGAAAATCTTCTTCCATAAGAGGAAGCCCTTCACGGAGCTTCACCTTTGGTTCCCAACCAAGAACTTCTTTAGCTTTGCTTATATCTGGTTTCCTCTGCCTCGGATCATCCGGTGTATTCTCCACCATCTTTATCTCCACGTCCGGTTTTATAAGCTGCATCAAAATCTCAATTCTCAGTATAATCACATTTACATGAAAAACAAAATAACAACAAAGACAAATGCTAACTAACCTCTTTAACCGTCTCAGCAAGTTCAACCATCGTGAATTCGCCTGGATTACCTATATTGATTGGTCCGGTTTGGTCTCCTTCCATCAGACGCATTAGACCATCAACCTACAATACCAAAGTTGTGAACTATGTAACAATTTTCTATATACATCTTTGCTATATAGAATGGACAAACATACCATGTCTGAAACATAACAGAAACTTCGGGTTTGTGTTCCCGGTTTCTGAACAGTTAGGGCTTCTCCTCTGCAAAACCAAACATTAGTCTAGGATAGTAAGATTCAACTCAATCTTTACCTGGTTAGCAAAAAATAAATAAATACAAATTCAAGAACTTGATTTTCACCTGAGAGCCTGAGCAATGAAGTTGCTCACGACACGACCATCATCAATGTTCATACGAGGACCATATGTGTTGAATATTCTCGCTATGCGTATTTCTACAATAACCCAATAGCAATAATAACTAATTAGCTAACCAAAAGTATTCAAAGAAATAGAATATGATGGTATAATTTACCAATCCCATGTTGCCTATGGTAATCATACATCAGAGTCTCTGCAACACGTTTTCCTTCATCGTAACAGCTTCTAACACCTGCATCATGATCCATTTATGTTAGGTAATTAGTAGCTTAGAGATTATTACGATTGAACACTGTAATCACTTACCGATGGGGTTTACATTTCCCCAATAGCTCTCGGTTTGAGGATGAACAAGAGGATCACCGTACACTTCAGATGTGGAAGTAAGCAAAATTCTTGCTCCAACTCGCTTAGCTAGTCCCAACATGTTAAGTGTGCCAATCACATTTGTTTTTATCGTCTGTCATTAAAACAAAAGAAAACCCTGATTATTATGATCATAAATCATAAACATTAGTCATGTTTTGAGTTAATGATTTTTTTTTTCAGTTAATGAAATTTAACAAACCTTAACAGGATTGTATTTGTAGAAAATTGGAGATGCAGGGCATGCTAAATGGTAGATTTGATCAACCTCGACCATGAGAGGTTCTGTCACATCTGAAAATTAATAAAAGGAGTTAGTTAATTAACGCATTTGTTTTTTTTTTCTCTATAGTAAGGTGATTAAAAAGAAGATAATACCATGACGAATAAGCTCAAATCTTGGATGACCAATCCATTTCTTGAGATTGTCTTTTGTTCCTGTGAAGTAATTATCAGCGACGATTACTTCATTCTTTTCGTTTTGCATCAATCTATCAACCAAATGTGAATCAATGAATCCAGCTCCTCCTGTCACCAAGATCCTCGTATTTGACTGCAATTTTGAAAACCATCCAAGCACATTCAGTTTCAACAATCAAATCCATTTATGTGAGACTGAGATCTAAATACAAATCGAGTATCAACTTATGACTTTTGACTTAATTACACATTATACTAAAATATTACACATTATACTAAAAACTTTACTGCATTTTAAAACTCAATATTGATTCTAGAGATTTGAAAGAATATTTTGAGAGAATAAACCTGCAAAAACTTAGAATTACGCAGAGGAGAAGGCATCGGTGGTGGCTTCGTCGTCGTTCCATTCGTTGCCATCTCTGCAAATTAGAAAAACATAATCACAGATTATCAAATGAACATACACATGCATATTTACATCAATCACAAGCATTAGAGAACTAATTAAACCTGATGATTAGCTAGCAGTTAGGAGCTTGATGAAACGAAAACTGTACACAACTAGTCTTCTAGTCTCGATGATGTACTACAAGAACAATATAAAATCGATATTTATAAGCATATTTACATTTTTTTAAAATCATATGAAACATGAGATGAGTCCCACAAGATTTGTTATCTACGCTAAAAAAACATGGAAAAAAAGAAAATTCCCTACCAGAAAAGTGAGAGGAATAATCCAATCAACAGGATTGCACCAAACCCAAATTTTAGTTTGGTTCACCAAACGTCGCTTACAAATTAAGTTTTAACAAAAAAACCTTATATCAAGAATGAAAAAGATAGATCAAAAAGAAAACAAAGACTCAAAGAGTTTTGACTTTTCACCATTCTAGACTTGTCTAGCTTAAACAAGGAAGACCGCAATAAGTTATATGGGTTTAAGGATTTTTATGGATCTTAAGTTTCGAGATCTGCGAGACGTTTAAACAAAGCATAGATTATTAACTATATATTGACGGAGGTTTACATGAGATATGCGCCATAGGAATCGAACCATTGTTGTTGCGCTAAACGAATTTACCTATGGCACCTTTTTCTAAAAATTATTCGCAATTTATCTAGAATAAATCTTTTGTTTTGCTTTAGTCGATACCATACAGCATTTTAGGGGTTAATTTAATTAGTCGAAACAAGCAGGATGTTAGCAGATTATAGTTTTTTTTTTCTTCTTCAGATTATAGCTTCATTATATATAGGAGACATTCCGAAAATGACTATACGAGCTCGTTACATTTTGCCATGACCCAAAACTATAAGAGAGCAAACAATGAATACAAAAATAAAAATAAAAATTTTAAATTGAAATAATAGAAATACTAAAATATATCTATTATATTTTAATTTATATTATAAAAAATTAAAATTAAAATCTTTTCTATAATTAAAAAAAATATATTTTAAAAATATATTTTTTATATTTATTGTCATATTATGATGTTTAAGATTTTTGTAATTATATAAAATATAATTATTGTTAATTTGTTATTTAACCGCTGTTGTATTTGGTGGTTAATCAGTCAATGTTGGCTATTTGGCATCGTTGGAGTCCACGGATTCAGTGGTTGACTTGACACTGTTGTTAATTAAAAAAAAACAAATATCAGGTTTAAGTATTACTAAATCTTGAAGTAAAAAGAGTGAGAAGGGTAAGTGCTCCTGTAGAAAGAAAAAGGAACATACCAACAAGATTTCCACACATATCGGGTATTTTAATTTGGGTTATGTTTCGGATATCAGGTATAACTGATCGGGATTAGTTATCCAGAATGCTCATAACAAAAGTAGTTCAAGTTTTTTACATTTTGGTTTTGTTTCGGTGCGGTGCGGGTAAAATGCTATGCTTAGTCACTTTGATTTTTTTTATATAAGAGCATGATTAACCCGGAGTTTTTAGGATGGTGTTCTTAGCGGAAGTTAAGAAATTGTTTCTTAATTTTTAACTAAAAAAAATTAAAAACCGATTCTTAAATAAGAATTTTATGAACTGGTTCTTAGTTTTTTTAGTTAAAAGTTAAGAAACTGTTTATTAACTTCCGCTAAGAACCCCACTTTAAGAACTTCAGGTTAATCATGTTCTAAGACGAGAAAAGCTTTACATGCCCACAAATATTGAAATTGGCCCAACATATAAAATAGAAAAATAAACTTTTTGTTTGTTTAGCCTTAGCATAATTGACATTGTTATTGGTATATAACCACACAACCTTATTAACAAGAAGAGGAAAAAAAGGCAACGTTTTTTATTTTTTATTTTTTTGGAACGTTTTCTTCTTGCAGACGCCATTTGTGATATCAATGGGAATTACGTTTATTTGTACAAAGAACGTATTTTGCAAGAGATCTCATGCAAGTTAACGTGGCTCGAAGGATTCTCCGACTGCACAACCTCTTTAACCATCTCCTCAATTTCTATTGCCTCTTGCCCCATTTTCTCCACACAAAACCCTAATGCACTCAAACTCAACACAACCTCACTCTTGTCCACTTCAACCTCTTCTCTTTCTTCTTCCGCACGGAACATACCATCCGCAACTCCTCTGCAATGCTGGAGATACGTATTTAGAATCTTTTCTGGCTCGCTCTCGGGGCTTGAGAAACTAGGGTTTGGTGTCTTCCCCAACTCAATGTCCCATGAGCTATTGTCGTTCTTTACAAGCGCCTTTTCGAGGGCGTCCAGTGATTTGAGAAGAGTAATTTCCTCAAAAGATTTGGCTAAAATACCTATGCTTTGTGTTAGACTCTTGAGATCTTTGTCTACGTCTCTAAGATTCTCCTTGCACTGTGGTGATTTTCCTTTTCCTTGTTCTCCAAGAAACCCTATCGCGTGACTGCTGAACTCCAACAGATCAGCCATTCTACACAATGATTTGAACAGCTTTTCGTAGCGAGAAGCGTTAAAAGGCGAAAACCAGAAACTCGGCTCAGCTTGTGCTTCTTCCGTAGACTTCTTGAGCGCATTCAGATGACTTCTCAGCTTCTTTTGACTCTCCACGATCTCCGCTTTACTCGGTTTAGCTCCAAACAAGCTCGCACACTCGTACAAAGCATGAAAGCTTCTAGAGAGCTCGAGTTTTGCCACATTAGCGGCTCGCGTGGGCTGCAAGACAAGCTCCACCATGATCGAACAAGACAACCCGATAAAAGTCTCGATGATTCTGTCGATCGCAAAGTCGCTTGGCCCTCCAAAATTTTTCCTCCCAAGAATCAAAACGGCTCCTATCGCCGCAGAGATTCCTCCGGCTTGTCCGTACATACGGCTCTTGCTCAAGAAGGCGGAGAAGATAAACCAAGGAAGCAAAGAAAGAAACCTAACCGTCAAAAACCTCTGAAACACAAAACAACCCATCACTCCGTACACGGTCCCTATCACTGTCCCTTGTGCCTTCACGTTCGCCACTTTAAACGTCGCCTCTCTTGCTGCCGCGAAGCTGATCGCTACTGGTAAACCAGCCCAATACCCGTTTGGCTTACTATACAACGACCCTAGAAAAATCGCTAAACCTAACGAAAGCGATAACTTTATCGCCGGCATAACATTCTTGCTGTCCCGACAACTAATCCAAGACCTACTCTTGGATTTGACTGAGCCCTTGTTCTTCTCCTCCGGTTTTGCTTTGTTCTCCTCCGGTTTAGCCGTTGAGATGGTTTCGAGGAGCCTAAGGCAGAACAAGAAGAAGTAAAAGGGCAAATCTTGAGATGTTTCCGGGATTTCTTGAAGTTTTTGGAGGCACTCGTTTGGTTTCTCTAGATCCGTTTCTGGAGTTACTGACGGTTGGGGGATGTTGTTTACTCGTTTGATTGCGAGAATCACACGTTCTTGCATGTTCTTGATACCATCTTTGACTTCTCCCGCAAGTAAACTTGAAGGTATAGGAGTTTTGCTTGCTAATACCATTTCCATTCCTCTCAGAGCGATCTCCATGCTTTGCAGTTTCTCTCCTTTGTTATCATTCACGTTTTGCCATCTCCATATCTTAAATGGAAGCCTCTCCCATCTCATGCTTGGCTATATATATATAAACATTAGAATATTAGATATTATCCATCTACATTTATACTAAAATTAATTATGAGAAAAACGGAAATATGATAATTGGTTAATTACTTGGTAGCGTTTGATGGTTTGATAAAGCTTGGAGGACATACGAGACAATTCTCGAGCTTGTGAGACAGAAGCCATTGCGGAGGTTGCATCCTCGGCGCAAAAAGCTTTCATGTACAACTTCACTCGCGTCGTTACATTTTGACCAATCTCTTTGAAGCTTTGTTTCACCTGCCCATATGTATATTTAAAGTAAATTGATTTTGGTAATATCAGAGAGAATCCTATACCATACACGAGAGGGTTGATTCAGTACTATACACAGCATTTTACTATTAATGATGAGAAAATGTTTTATTATGATTTCATGGTCTATTATATTAGTTAATTAATATTGTAAAAGGGAGCCATATTTGTTTGTGATGCGACACAGCTTGTGCGCAATATCGGGAAGAATTAGGACAAAGTTTTAGGCGGTGGTTTCTGACATAAGAAAGATATAAACTAATGTGGTACGGAATAAAGTTACGAACACACTTTAAAAACCAACGTCAACATGTTTTGTGACTGTATAACCAAAGTCCACTTATTTATCTATTATTATGCTTAATTGCTTATTGATTACTTTCTTCTTTTGTTTTATCAGTTTATTTCGAACACGTATACAGATCTACAAGATACTTAAACTCTTAACAATTTTTTTTCTTTCCTTTGAAGCAATCCGCTACTTATAATATGGGAAAATTTATGTACCATTTTCTCACAGTCGTGAATGATCGAAATATAGTTAGTTTGAAGCAAATTGTGTAAATAAAAAAATGTTATCCTCCACTTTCTTAAGAAAAAGAAGAAGATGTTATTCCCATGCAAGATATTAAATTGTACATTAGATCTCGGTTCTTTATTTACATACGTTTTATTTGTATCTTATATATACTAAACATATTATTAGTGTTTGAAACAATCGAGACCATAGTTTTACTACTACGTATAAAGATAAATCTGTGCATTTAAACGTAAATAAGAACAGTTCAAAGTGTGTTATATATGTATGTATTGAGGGAGAGAGGAGGTGGTACCTCGCAAGTAGCCAAGCGAGGAAATGGAACAAGAAGTGCAAGAACGCATGCTATAACACCAAGCGCGGTGCTAGCTGCGACTCTAAGTGGGTGCATGACTGGCTCAGTCTCAGCTCCATTTATATAACCAATAACATAAATAAGAACAATCTGGCCAAGAGCGATCCGCTTAGCCACCAAATGTGTCAAATTATTTGGTAGCACCACCACGAACGCTGCTAAAGCCGCGGCTAAAGCAGTAGTTCCGGCCGTGAGCCGAGCTGGTCCTATAAGCCTTAGTGTAATGATAGCCGGTGCAACGCTCTGACATGTGGCGTAAAGGGCTAGCCAGCAGCCACGTAGTGTGTCGCCGAGCGTGGCGTCCGTAATGATGAGAATGACCGTGACGTAAGAAAACGCCGGGAATGCCACAAAACGGAGGATCCACTCGGGTCCGTAGAGTGTAGCCGCACCAACGATTGTGCAAGCTAGAGCTGTGCGGAATGCCGAGGCTAGGCACGTGCGCCACATGGCTCGGCCTCTCTCAGTCATTTGCATTCTTTATAGAGAGAAACCCGAGAAAAATTATAAGGAAATAAAAGCTTAGGCTTGGGAGCTAATCGTTTTTGTTTGGTAAGAATCTAATGTGTTGAGGTGTAACAATTAGAAATTAGGAGAATATGGAATAATTGAGAGGGAAGTGTATGCCTGTGTGACGATGAAGGGGCTTATAAAGATGTATCAATTTGATGAGTGGGTCAGTGCTCTCTTAGAGGACGTGGAAGTACACCAAATGGGTTCCACGTGCGTGAAAATTAATGGATTATTATGTAATGAGAAATCAAATTTTATCTTTAATCGATTAATTTCGTTTGAATAGATAGTGGCCATATATTATTAATCATACTTTGTACCTGTTAATGTGTTCTTTGCCTTTACCGGTCTTTACGGCTCGGAAATATTATAGGAACAAGATATAATACTATTTGACACAAATCGGTCTTAAATCACGTTTTCAACAAAAAGTAAAATGAATTTTGTTCTCGTATCTAATGAGGATTTAGAGTTTTAAAAGTTGGAGTTCTGATAATAACTTGGTTTATGGTTGCATGGCCCTTTGGATTCAAAGGTGAGCTAGATGATCTAATCTTTACTTGTGTAAAGAGTTAGTGGTAGAAAAACGAGAAGGTAAGAAATAGCTGCTGTAGAGAATGATGGTGCACTAAAAATAATTATTATAACTGATGATATTTTGGTTTGAGTGATATAACATAATACAATTTTAGGAAAATTTTAGAAGAAACATTTAAATATTTATAAGAATTTTTTTTTTGGGACACAAATATTTATAAGACAGTAATATATAAAAACCTTTTTGATAAAAACCATTTCAATTTTAAATCAAGTAACCATACAGTTATGACAATTAAGTCATAGTTTGTGAGAAACAATAGATATAGAGATAAGCAGGAGCTAAATGTAGAGAAAGAGAAGAAGGCAATATCTTCACGCCTTTTTCTACCACGTCCTCCAACCGTGGTCTATTTATCTTGAATTTTTATGTATGTTTTAGAGGGTTTCTACTAGAGACCTCGGGTCAGTCTTCTACCATCAAAATTTCATTTTTTTTTTAATCTTTGTTAAGATTTCATATTGATAGCAGGTAAATATCTTTTTACATCAACAACTCATACAAATGTCAAAGAATTAGCAAAAAAAAAAACTCATACAAATGTTCTATAGAAATTGCAGCAAAAATGTGATTGGAGACTAAGAGCATGTGCATTGAGAGTTTATAGGAAAAGTTCACACATAAATCAAGAAAAAATAATAATAAAATAAGTAAATCACATGAACTTCTCTCTCCTAAAGCTCTTTGGGCTGAACCCCTCTCTCCTAAAGTTCATCACTGTAGCGCGGGCCCCACGTGTCGTGGCGGCCCGCGATTGGTCTAGTTTTTTTTTTTTTTTTTTTTAAATCGAAAAGAAAAAAAGAAAAAGTTTAATAATAAAAAATTGAAAAGATGAACCCCAAGGGGGGTTCATTGATGTACATGCTCTAATGATCGTACGTAAAGAAGAAAGATCCTCCTACCTACAAATATTTTGTCAAATGACTTAACACTACAATTCTTTACTACCATGAAATATGATCAAACTTCAAGAATAACTGGAAAGATAGAAACTATAGACCTGGCTCTATCTACTACGAAGGACAGATCCGCTGAAAAATGATCGGTCTTGGCCTAACCTAAATAAATGAAACATGTTTTTTTTTTGGTGCAAATAAATGAAACATGTTATGAATTCGATTTCTCGAGAGTTCCCATGCAAACATGAGGAAAACACCAAAATCCTAATGCTTGGGTTCAGAAAAGTGGATTATGTTTCGTCTTTGATAATATCAAACAACTTTTTCTGTAGTACACAGAAAACATTTTAACATATTATAGTTGCATGTATTCAAAATTTGATAACACGTACGCGTGTGTAATAATTTTACTATGAGTATACATTCGTAAGTATGTAACCATTTGACTAAATTACATCATCTGTCGGCTGTCGCACGTGTGTACATATGCAAATGCAAATATACATTTTTCTCCTAAGTTAATGTACTTCCATTTCGTTTAAAACGTTATCTTACGTTAACTGTGCCGAACAAGAGAAAATAATAATTCTTCACGTAAGGTATCCGCCGTTTACACATGTTCTCATTTTTTTTTGTCAGCTACACATGTTCTCATTAAAACTATAAAACCAAACTTCAAGAAATCCAGCAGAAAGGGAGTCACAAAACTATAAATGCCCCAGAAAGATGGTCAATGGCGTAAAAAGCAAATTGAGATTCAATCCGTACCGCTGTTATTTCATACAGTTTTTAACATGTTTTCACACTAAGTTTCAGACACACTTTTAATAAAGGAGTATTTGTACGCTCTATGCAAATTACATGTTTTTTTTAAATCTCTTTGCTGTTAAGCATTTAGTGTACAGCTGTTATCTCTTCACCATATACTAAACTAAACTCTATAGCAACTAGCAACCCAAAGATGATGCCACTCGTTTATGTGACTCTTTGGCTTATAGTCTTTTAGGTACATTAGCCACTTCTTCTCTAACTAGTTCGAAATTTATAACGCTCTCCGACCGTTTACGGCTAATGGGCCACCCATGTCCGATTTTTCGGTTTGTGGATCTCACACCGTCTGACGAGCAGTGCGTTAATTTTTTATGCTTTAGCCCGGAATCACCGCATGACATGACATTTCTCCGTGCTTTAGCCTCACTCACATGGTACCGCAAATCATTTTTCGATAGGTCACTCATCCTTCCACTACTCCAGATCAAGCACGCTTAAGTCTGGAGTTTTAAACAGATGTATGACGAAAAAGGTAAGTCAATTTTGATGATATAAGTAGTCAAATTAATTCTCTTAAGCCTTTTCATATATCACACTTCAGGATGTTACAATTCACCCCTTCTCAAAGAACCGTTGCGTCCCACGAAAGATGTCTCTCGGATCGAAACTGAGATGGCTAACCAGATCTGATACCATTTATAAAGTCCTGATCGTCCATGGCTAATGGGCCATCCACGTCCTTTCTCGGCCCGTGGATCCATCCCGTCTGACGGACGGTGCGCTATTTTTTTCCAAGGCTCCGACCGTCCAAGGCTAATAGGCCACCCACGCCTCTTTCTCGGCTCGTGGGCTCCACCCCGTCTCACGGGGGGTGCGTTAATTTTTTCCAAAGCTTGAAAGTCATGTTCACGGGGGATGCATTAATTTTGGCCTCATTTGCACAGTAATCACTTTCTAATAGATCATTCATTCTTTTACTACTTCAATCCAAATATATTTAACTCTAAAATTTTAAACAGATGTATGTAACCAAATCAATTTTGTTAAACATTTCTATATATCACAACAACACGAGATATATCACAACGAGGTGTTAAAAAAATTTGAACTATATCTATCTTTAACGGATAAACTAGAATAATTATACTCTGTCAGTAGCATAATTTAAAATCAACATTTTGAGTTAATAAGCGGCGAAAATTAACCGCAAATAGAGCCGATTACTCAGTAAACGCGTGCATGTTAGCACATGAGCTTAGCCGCCCACAAATCTCCAACCAAATCTCTCTTTGTCCATTAAAGTTAATTTATGTAGATCTCACCATTATCTTCTACGTTTACTCCTCTAATTTATTAGTATTACTTTTTAATGCTACATATTAATACTACGTCTACACTATATAACCAAGCTTAACTTTTTATCATGCGGCTGAAATCACGTCTAGGAGAAAGCCATCCTAACATTGTTATTAATTAATTAATTAATAATAGGGATTAGTGGATTACAATAGAAGAGTAAGAACATCAAAGTTGGATGGTGTCTGATCGTTTCACCGACATTTTTAACATTTAATTTTATCTACGTATTCGTATCCTCATTCATTCCTATCTAAAAGCATTCATATTCTAATTTATTTTTCGGATAAAACAGAAAACTCGAACAATATATAATAATTAATTAATTAATATATTTATATGTACCTGATGTCATTGATTATAGAATTCCGAAATTCCAAAACCCTTTACTCTGTTTACAAAGTGGATTTCCTCTAGATTTCCACTTACATTCTACTTGGTCCTAATTATATTGAAATTTACTTAAGATATTTTTTTGTTCCTTCAGAAGGAGGAAGGGTCAAGTGGGAAGCTGCTAGTCCTCTTTCGAAATTTGGTCAGTGTATTTAGTTAGTTAAAGCTAACCATCGCCTAATCTTCTTTTCTCTCAATTAAATAATCTACGATAAGAGCATGACTGGTTTCCCTGCTATCATCCACAAACGCAATTTTTGCGGTTGATAGCGATTGTTGACGTTTTCCAACGATCACTCAAACCGTTCTAAATCGTTTTAAACCACTTTAAACCGCTTTAAACTGCTTTCAACTTTTTAAATTCAAAAGTTGGTTACAACTATCCTTTGTGGGAGGATAATTTTTTTTTTTTTTAAACAATATAATACAAAAATAAAAATAAAAACAAAAAAAATTAAATTGAAATAATAGAAATACTAAAATATATCTATTATATTTAATTTATATTATATTTTTAAAATAAGAATATTTTCTATATTTTTTTCAAAAAATAAAAATATAATTTTATAAATATGAATTTTATATTTATTATAACATTATGATGTTTAATATTTTTATAACTATATAAAATGTAAATCTTGCTAATTTATTATTTAACTATTTTTGTATTTGGTGGTTAACCTATCATAAGTATCTCGCAAACGCACTAATTTCTATCGCAGTACCAATCATACAAATCTCTTAAAACCGCTTAAAATCGCAACCATCCGCATGCGCAAACTTCTGCAACCACAACCGTAACCGTTGCAGTTACACAATCAGGCCCTAAATCTCTCTCTCTTAAATTCTTGTTAATGAATATTCTAGTTAAAACTTTTTTTAATGAATATCTCTCTTTTTTTTTTGTTTAAACATAATTGACTTCTAATCTATTAAAACAAAAGTACAAATAAAAAATACCTCTAAAACTTACAAATTATTTAGATTGCAATGCCATTGAAGTATTTAGGGCTGGGCAAATAAACCAAACTCAAAAATCCGAACCGAACCTGATCCGATAAAAATGAATCCGAACCGATCCGTACCCAAAATAAATACCGAATGGATCTTGTTTTTTGGTATTTTGGATTATGAGTATTATCCGAACTGAACCCGAACCAAAATGAATATCCGATAGAACCCGAAACATTTAAAATCACAAAAAGAACTGCTACCAAATATGATCTTAATTCTTAATATGTATCCAAAATACTTTAAGATATTATTGAACTTCTAAAATAATTATTTGTTTTATGAAGGTTGATGGTGCAATGTAGCGGTTGAAGCCTGAAGTTTTTAGATTTTGATTTTGTATTCATTGAACAATGTTTTTCATTTCATGAAAACTTAGTTTTTGTTTTAAGATTTCATTTATCTGGTTGTCTTTCTATCACTAACTATGCTTATCTTTCGCTTGATTTTGAATGATCACGTTTGATGTATTTTCTTATTTTTGAATTGATTTTACTTATGTTTTGGTTATTAAAATATATATAAATCATGTATTTTAAATCCGAAGAATCGATTTTATTTATGTTTTAGTTACAAAATAGGTACAAATCAGGTATTTTAAAACCGAAGAACCGAATGGGACCCGAACCCGAAGTACAATGGGTTATACCAGTTCTTTGAAGATTTACTAACCCCGACCCGGATCCGATAGAACCGAACCGGTCCCGAACCGAAGTTTTATATAACCCGAATGAAACTGATTTTAATAAACCCGAATGGATAAAACCGAAACCCGATTGGAACCCCGGATGCCTATGCCTAAAAGTATTAAAAAATCCTAACTTGAAGCAATCAATGTCTTTTACTATTTTATTAAATCATTTCCTAAATCTCTTTTACTCTCCTTAAAAAAATTGGTGATATTAATTTATGAAAATCAGTTTACCATTGCTTCTATACAAAAATATTTTTCAAAATATAGCAATTAGATGCCTATTATTACGGAAGTATTAATGAATATCTTTTTTTAAAAGGTTATTTGTTACTGTTACGTTTTATTCTAATAATATAGTGATATACATAACTCCAATATATTTATTTCCACATTCAGATACTTTTGAAACATAACATAATTAAACAAAGAAATATTTAATTTACAAGCAAACCCGCACATACGAAAATACAGAATTTTATGTATATTTTTATATAAATAATAGTCCAATGTAAATCAAATATGATGAATGTTGAAAAATATAAAACATTACAACACCAAATTTAAATAATATATATAACAATTTTATTATTCATTAAAATTTTGATCCATATAAAAAATAAAAATATAGTTGTGTTTACGCGTTATTAATATTCTAACATTTTGAAAAACAAAATAAAATTACTCAATATAAAATATAAAAAATTGTTTAAAAATGCCATATTAAATAATTATTTTATACTGAAATTTTAAAATATAAACTACTATTTATACAGTATAAATATTTATTTAAAAATATAAAAAAATATGCACATGGGTGTGTAGATGAAGCTTTAGTTTTTTTTACACACCATTGTACTTACACACCTGATCATGCCGGTTAATATGGGACGGCATAATTATCATCTGTATTCATATCCTTACTCTTTCCTATAAGACTTATATTTACGAGTACATATTATCTATATATCATCTATAGATTATTTTTCTTGGATCAAATATCACCTGTAGATTAAAGTTAGAAATTACGCGCGCACACACAATTAAAAGAAAGACGAACTTTATAAATGTATATATTTCATGTCCTAAATGTGATGGCGTAATCAAAGTTCATGATGCCCATTATGCTCACAATGCGTATGACGATGGTTGTTACGGTGACAACCCCACTCAATACGAAGGTCACTAATTAAGTTGCCAACGACCCACATTAAAACGCTAAAATTTCTAATAGTGGCATCAAAGGTTTAAAAAATTAGGTTTCAGGAGATGCAAACAACTCGCATCAAACTAACTCCCTTTTTTATTCTTGTTAAATTTAGACTGTGATTGGTAACTTAAATAGTAAAATGGAGTAAAACAAAGTGGTGAAAAAGAGCTGAAAATAAGTAGTGGAAAATGAGAGA
The DNA here is from genome assembly GCF_020379485.1 of Brassica napus. Lineage (NCBI taxonomy): Eukaryota > Viridiplantae > Streptophyta > Magnoliopsida > Brassicales > Brassicaceae > Brassica > Brassica napus. The sequence goes on from NC_063440.1 coordinate 15,406,461, forward strand.
GAAAAAGAAGGTGAAGTAAATGAAATTACTCTAATCAAGTCTAAAGTAAAAATGAGTTTGAATTTCAATAGTAACTAAAGTAAATATGAAAAAGTAGTATTCCACTTGGTTACTCTATAATGATTAACTAGTAGTAACCTTAATATTTAGAGCAATTAGTGCCGAAAATCCACTATAAGTCCAACAACGGGAAAAAGAGAGACAAAGGTCTCAAATAAGTTTGTTGAAACATCTGGCTTGGTCAGCACTTCAAAAATTAAATGGAATATCGATCACCGAAGATTATATACAAAATATATAAAACGGATCTTCATAATAAACATCTTATTATGTATTTTATGAATTACTAGTTTCTAGGCACATATGTTATTTGGATGTGGTCTTATATATGTAACTGAGATTTTATTTTCTCTTTACATTTTGTTTCTAATACAAATAACGCCTCTAATGAAGATGCGTGTTTAATTGTTAAGTGACATATTTTTCCTTCAGATTGTTATTCTGATTATTATATATTGAGATTGTTATTATTACAATTATTATTTTGTTATACTAACATGAATAGTCACATTACAATTCTTAAAAATTAACATATATTGATTCTTCAAATCGCCTGTCTTGCAGATGGGTTCAACTTCCCCTAAGAACAAAAATTGAATGCACTCTAGGAAGAGGGGATGTGACCGTTTGTATTTCGGGGTGATTATGTTGTCTAGTCAAACAATAATAAAAGGGACTGAGGGAGAGTTTTTAGAGTGTCGACGTTGGACAGAAAAATTAGCCAATCAGAAACTCTTTTTTGACACGTCATTATGTCTTCTTTCGTATGGGCTCTATTGTTTCGTATGGGCTTTATTATTCAGATTATCCTGCGGCCCATCTTATCATACACACAAATATGATATCTCTTCCACCGTAGAAAATCTTTCCTCCGACTCTTCCACCTCTGACTTTTCCACTTCATCTTCTCCAACGCCTGCTTTTTTTCCCACAACATTCTCAATCAATTACACCGTTAAAAATGGTCTTCAATGTTGTGATCCATCTCCCCTTTACTTCTCTTATATATGGCTTTATCCCTAAACCTAATTCTACCCTAAATAAAAAAACCTACTCTGCAAAAAAAAAAACCTATGGTAATGAAATCCGCCGTAAAGTCTCAGCTTACCACCAGAAAAGCTCCCCTCGCCATGTATTTCAATGACATCTCTCCAGGACTATCAGAGTCACAGCTCCGATTTCGAGTAATCCACTTTTGGGAGGCAAAAAATATAGCTAATAGGACCCTCATTGGGATAGAGCTCCTACTCATCGACGAACAGGTATAGGTTCTAATCTTCAACTTTCATTCCATTGTATTATAAACCACCATCCTTAACTTGAATTATTTTCAACTCATGCAGGGGACTGTGATGCAAGGATTCATTTCCTCTTCTCGTGCTCCAACATACCTGCCTCATCTGAAAGCAGGAGCAACTTACACCCTTCAGAATTTTTTGGCTGCCACAAGCAAGGAGATTTACCGCATCGCTGATCAGAATTTAACAATTTCATTCTCGAACGGCTCTATTCTTGCTCCTCTCAACGACATCCCCGTCTCCGTCTCTTTTCCAACCGACAGGTTCAGGTTCCACACACATGAGGATTTCCAAGCTCACCGTGGTCTCAGGGGCGATCTCTACGGTAAAACCTGCTCTCATTTAGTTTTCAAACTGCGTATTGATTCTTATTGGGGCTTCTCTACTAATTTTCATATAAAAATGTTTTAGATGTCGTTGGCCACTTGAGGCTGGTGAATGGTCAGTCTCTCATTGACCGCCCTGTCCTTGACGAAGCCGAAGTAATCAGCACGCGTCGTATTTTGGTTCATTTGCAATCAAAAGAGTATGTGTTTCATTCGTTATAATTTTGGCTCGCTGTCATCTCCAAAAAATTTAGCTCGCTGTGATCTCCAAATACATGTTTAGTATTGTTTCATGTTTTATTTTATATGAGATTAGTAATATGATCGCTTTTTGTTATTGATTTCAATATATCTGATAAATCATACGTTGTGTTTTACAAAATAAATCAGCTAAGTTGTGTTAGTTTGGTGATAAAATAAAGGTTATATATTGGGCTGACGCTCTAATGCACTGCAAAACTTACTCCGTATGACAGCTTATTAAATCTTTCTCTGTTTTATACATTTTACAGTGAACCTGTTATGAAGTTCTACCTTTGGGACTAGGCTGCAAAGGACTTTTACAAGAAACTCACATCCAGTGAGGACACTCCCACCGTTCTTTTGGTCACGACCGTTAACCCAAAAGTTATAGCAGGTAATCAGTTACTCCCTTTTCATCACCAAACAAAACAAACAATTAATCCCTATCATCACTGAACCAGTGATAATACAAACGTTAATGTTTTGCCATGCTGTTTGTCTTCTGTCTCTACTGTTTACTTATCAAGTTATCAAACACGTTTGTGATCCAATATAATTAAAATAACCTGGGTCAATTTTCTCAGGTTTATGATCCATCCTTTATCAATTACAATTTCATTACAATGTGAAGGCTTGATTGTTACAGAAAGCATTAGGTTGCGTTTGTTTGCTGCTGTGTTACTTTCCGAACTTTCAGACATTCATGATAGTGTCACTAACGTGTGTTTTAATGTGTTAACCACAAGAACAGGTAATTTAGCTCTCAGTTCGATGGCCTCCTCCCGTGTCTTTATAGACAAAGATATTCAGCCCACGATTGATTACTTCAGCTGGTTAGTCACTGTAGAGACAACAGTATTGTGTTTGTCAATTCCAATTAGTGTTCTGTTCAGACTCAATTGAGTGAGCCTTCAATCTCATGTTTTGTAAATTGTCTCAGGTTGGGTTCTAACCCAGAGATTGCAAAGCGGGTAAATGCAGATGAGGTTACTAGGTCTGAGACAATGACAATTGGGCAGATCTATGCTTACATCAAGCAGGAAAATGCCAAGGTAAAATACAAGCTCAAGATAACTCTGTGAAAAAAATATTCATGTGATTCACTTGCCTTTAACCTATTGCAGGAAGCTTCTTTCGACTGCATAGCCACAATTGATGATGTTAAGCGTGACAGTGCATGGTACTATATTGGCTGCAGCGGTTGTCAAACAAAGGCCACCAGAGGTCCTTCTTCGTTAATGTGCGCCAAGTGCGGCAAAACTAATGTGTCTGGTGTAGCGAAGTGTGCATTCTAACCTCCCAACTTCATGTTTCATCTTTCCTTTTTTCACGATCATGTTTCATTTTCTACAATTTGATTTCTATTTCCTTTTATTTCAGGTATCTCGCAAAGATCTCTGTTTATGACAAAAATGACCAGGCTGTTTTTGTCCTACTTGGTGATGCAGGAAGTGAGTTGACAGGAAAGAATGCGGCAGAATTGGTTAACAACTACTTTGAGGTACCTAGCCATCAACTCAAACCTCTCCCAGTTCATCTAAAATTAACTTTATTCTTCCTCGAATGTTTTAGGCTAATCAAGACCTTGGTGCTGGCCATCAGATGCCTGTCCCCCAAGCATTAATCGACACCATTGGCCAAACACATAAGTTCAGGGTCAAGGTGTCTAAGCTCAACTTGACAGGCAAGATTCAGGCCATAACCGTTACGAAGATTGTCTCATCAGAGGTTCTGCCACCTGTGCCAACTCCAACTGAAATCCCACATGATGTGGAAGATGAAGTTGCCTTGCCTTCTGCAATTGTCATTGATGGCTCTGGATTCAAAGCTGATGATGCGGACGGAAGTACCAGCAGCATGGATGAATCACGCAAGGCTAAGCGTCCCAAACATGGCAAATAGAATTTATGCCACTCATTTTATACATGCTAAGTGGTCGCCTTTTTTATTTCAGTTTGAGCTAAGACTATGCTTTTTTTGGTTATTTTAGACTTTGTGTCTACAGAACAACTTCGTTTTTTTTTTTGGTAATGCCTACTGTCCTTCAGATGAGTCTATACAATTGAGGCAACACTCCTTCTCTGATAAATTAGATACATAACACGGACATATATTGCCTTACTAATGTCAACACTAACGCAATCAAAGTTTTAAAATACAATTCAAGTTTGAATAAACTAAGCGATATAAAGCAATGTTAAAAATATATCACCGACCAAAAAACATTAAAGCAATGTTACAAATATATATCGCCTACCAAAAAACAATTTACGCTCACCTCCAAATAAAAAAATAGAAACATAATATTTTACAAATCATAATGTACCATAAATATTCCACCATTAGACGAACGTGATTGACAGCATAAATTTTGCACCCAAACATTAAGTCAAACCCAATTGTTTTGATAAAATCTTCTTCCGAAAAAACATAAGAAATTAATTATACTATGTGTTTTGCCCATACTTGCGGGCTTAGTAATTTTACAAAAACTTATAAATAGATTGTATATTATCAATTCAAAAGCCATTAGAATAAATTATTTTATTTTTATATACGATTAAAAAAGCTATTTTAATAAAATATCTTTTATTATGTAAAATAAACTTGAAAAATTTTATATACACATAAAAAGTATATAGGATTTGTATGGATTTTTAGAATATTGTTATGTGAAATATTTTGGGATGGCATAATCTATAATCTTTTTAGATAATGATAGTTATCAAATTAATGAAAATCGTTTTTATTTATAGGTAATTATTTATTAACAAATATAATCTAATTATTTATTAAGAGATAATTACTTTAAACGTTCTAATTTTTAACGTGAGTGCGAAAAAATCATTTCCAAAATAATAGTATAAATATTTTAGAATTATTCGCCATTTTATTTTCAAAAATTATCACAATAAATAATTTTGATAGTCCTAAGAAATTTATCATAACTGATTGATGATTTAATATATGTATATATATATTAAAATAGAACCAGTTTAATATTACTAAACCAAATATAATATAAATATATATAATATATATAATATTTATATTACTAATTTAAATATAATATAAATTCAAATATCATATTATTGTTAATTATTTTAAATTATTCTAAACAAAAATACTATCTCAAAATAAAAATACGCAAATTTAATTCAATTTAATAATATTATAAGAAAAATCCGGGCATAGCCCGGAAAACCCTCTAGTCTTTTGTAAAAGCAAGTTGAACTAAGTCCTTCCATTCCGGTGTCCTAGTTGATAATTCAGCAGGGCAAGCTTACTCAGTTGGCCTGCTTCACCAGTAAAATTAGGCTGACTATGTTTCAATTCAGATAGACTTGTTACATTAGTTAATAGTCAAGAAGTTTAAGTCTATTATGTCCAGCTTTAAAATGGGGTAAAGAAATATGGTACTCCACTGTAATAATTCATACTTTTTTATTACATCATATGCTTTAAAATGACAATATTTCAAATTATAATGTGATATTGTGTAACAAATTAAATTTTATGTGTTATTGTGTAACATTCATAATTTAAAATCAATCTTATTCCACGTAAAACACGGGTTTTGACCTACTGTTGTTTATCTATTTGGCAATTGGCATGACCAAATGTGTTACAACATTATATTAAAATGACACGATCGATTCTTTTTATCTTTTGGGCTTTATCCATTCTATTCTTTGACCATAGTGTGCTCATGAACCAAACCCAGTATGTACTTGAACCTAAAATTAAATACACGTGATTTTAGTGGATACTTAGACAGTGAATGTTTCAGACCTGTCTACATATGAGTTATTCTTGAGTTTATCTCCTAAGGTGGTGAATCTTGGTTCACCAACCAATAGAATTCTATTATTTCAAATTTGATATTTTTAAAAAAGAAAATAAAATATTATCAAGTTATATTATGTTCTTAAAAAACAAAAAAAGTAGTAGTTACAAAAAAAGAATTAAAAAAATTATTTTTAACGTCGTCAGTAAAACACTAAACTCTAAATCCTAATCCCTAAACCCTAAATCCTAAACCTTTAACCTTTGGGTAAACTCTAAACCCTTGGATTAATCATAAACTCTAAATCAAAAATACTAAACACTAAAACCCTAAACCCTAAATCCTAAACCTTGAGTGTTTTAGTCAATGTTTTTAAACCCGACCCGGACACTGAACCGGACGACTTACTGGGTCGCTGGGTCATTGGGTCGACCGCGGTTAATAAATGAATTAATTTTATTATATAATAATATATTAGCTATGAAAATAAATATATAGAAACTAAAGTTTAATAGTTTCTAAATATTTTTTAAAACATAAACAATAGTTTGGACATATATATAATTTTTGTTTAAAAAGTATTTAAGAAATATTTAACTTTAGTTTTTATATTTTTATTTTCATTTGACATGCAAAATATAAAAAAATAGTTTAGACTATTTAAAATTTTGTGTAACAAAGTAAGAGTTATGACATCTTAAAAAATCAAGATATAAAACTCACAAATATTTAAATATCTAATTTGAATAATAAATTAACTTTGAATTCAAATTAAACTAAAAGTAAATGATCATTGTAATAAATTGTCAATAACAGAAATAAACTAACACCAAATCACATCAACTAATTTTGGTTTTTTTATCATCGTCCACTTCATTTTTTTAGGTGGCATAGTGAAAAATCTTCATCAAAATCTAAAAATTACAAATATAAAACTAAAAAGGGAAAACCTAACCTTTTTTTGTCGGCATCAAAATTTTAATTGAAAACTTAGAATATAAAACATAATCTAAAAACTAAAAAAAGAGTAAAAGTTATTTATTGGTTCAACCGGCGGTTCAACCGGTATCGGGTTCTGGGGTTTAATGGGTTTTTGCGGATTTTTATGGTTTTTTGCGGGTTTTTAAATATTGGGTTTTTCATAAAACCCAAACCGGATTTTTTCTGGGTCACCGGTTTTCCGGTTCAACCGCGGGTTCGGTCGGGTTTCAAAACACTGGTTTTAGTGTTTAGTGTTTATGATTTAGAGTTTAAAATTTATTCAAGAGTTTAAGGTTTACCCAAGGATTTAGGGTTTAGGATTTAGGGTTTAAGGATTAGGTTTTTAGGGTTTAATGTTTTGCTGGTTAAAAAATATTTTTTTTGTAATTACTACTTTTTTATTTATTTCTTTTTACTTTTTTCTTTTAAAAACATAATATAACTTGACAATATTTTGTTTCTTCTTATAAAAGATACTAGGTGGCCGGTCCGCACCCTGTGCGGACATAAACATATTCAAATTATTAACTAAGTAGTACATAGTTTTATAAGTAACGAATTTTATATCATAATACCACCGCCCTTGGGAGAAAGCATCAGGTACAAAAAAATGTTGGTACTCAATATTTTACATGGACGAGATGGAACAAAGTAACTTCAGTATCAAGAGGTATTTATTGTGTGTACGTATAATTGCAACGTTCCAAAATAATTTGTATGTTTAAGAAGATATTTTATTTTCAAAATCTGGAATAAATAGTGTATAGTTTCAGAGGTAACATATTTTATATTATCACTATATTCCCATTGAAACCCTCTTTTACCATTTCAGAATGTAATTAAGGACATAAAAAATTCAAATATGGAATAAAAAGTTCAAAATATGTAATAAATATGGAATAAATAATGTTAGAAATGGGTTGAGCAGAGAGAAGATACGAATTGCAGTCGGTGATTTTTGAATCAGACTCTGTTAGCTTATCAAAACTATTAACTCGACGATTAAATGTCCAGCTCTCTATGGAGTGACTGTGGATATTGTATCGCATATGCGGATATTTTATCGCATATGCGGATATTAATATTATGATTAGTTTAATTTTATATGGTTAGTTAATTTTTACATACAATGACATGTATATGCATAATATATATTATATGTATAATAATCACATAGTTATGATTCATTATTTGTGGTTGAAAACTATAAATCTTCTTAACATTATTTAATTCAAGATATAATACAATCTACTTTGCTGTTAGTTTTTATTTTTTATTGTAAAATATACAAATTACATTCATTAATTTTTAAACTCTAAACTCTTGGTAAACCTTAAACCCTTGAGTATACTCTAACCCTTTGGCTTTACCGGATAAATCATAAACAATAAACTCAAAACTTTTGGATATACCGTAAACACTAATCTCTCTCTCTCTCTCTCTCTCTTCCTCTCTCCTCTCTCTCCCTCTCTCCCACTCTCTCCCACTCTCTCTCCCCTCTCCCCTCTCCTCCTCCCTCCCTCCCTCCCTCTCCCTCCCTCTCTCTCTCTCCGTCCCTCCCTCTCCCTCCCTCTCTCTCCCTCCCTCTCTCTCTCACCTATTAATAGTGAGAAAAATGTCTTTATTATTAATTTACAACATTACAATATCGCGAATTCCACAAAAGTAAAACAAAAAAAATTAATTAATAGAAAATCTAACAAAAGCCACATTTTAACCAATAGAAGAGTATACTATTGATAACACGTTTCAAAACTTAAACAATGTAAATGAGCTTTCGTTCAAACGCATGATTGATTCAATCTCCGCCAAAGATAAACTCTTAATAAAATCTTCTGATAAACTCAAGCCTGAAAGAACATGTAAAAATTAATTTAAAAAACATGATATTATACTAAGAAGTAGAAGTAGAATAAGCTAAGAAGTAGAATATTCTTTAATAAATTCTCAATAAATCTTATACTTATAAGGTAATATTATTTTTGGAATATCTTGTTAATAAAGCTAAATGAGAACATCTCGTAAATAGATTGCACCAGAATTTTGGTTGACAAGTGTCACCATAAATATTAAGTTTTAAATGCATGATTTTAGGAGAGAAAATATCTTGTCAATTAATTTCGTTTCTCTGACATCTAAAATATTTAGTGAGTATTTAATGAATTAAACAGAGAAATGATCTCAAAAAGATGTTATTTGAATCGAGAAAACACAAAAGATAAGTAAAATGCTAGACTTTACTAAAATATTTAGCTTTCACAATAAGCTATGTAATAGAATGTTCTCAAATTAATTTTAAAAATGTATCTACCTATAAGTTAGGATTATTTATGGAATATATTGTTACTAAAATTACATTTTAAATATAAAAAAAAAAGAGAATATCTCGGGAGTAGTTTACACTAATGATTTAATTAACAAATCTTGTCCTTAAAGTTTAAATATTAAAGCATGAGATTAGGAAATAAGATATTATTTCAGTAGAGAAAATACCATCCTACTATAGATATTTTAAAAATATAATTGATTATCCAATTTTGATGTACAGTAGAGAAAATACCATTCTAAGTGCACATCTTTTGCAGGATCGGAATGGTGAACTCTTAGAGGTCTGAAATATGACCACTTCTCTCAAATCATCTCTGAAAAAATATAAAACAAAATCACAATCAGCAAACCAAAAAACAAATATGTGTATATATAAGCTTATAATTATTCACAATAATATAAATCTACAAATCAAAAAAAGAAAAATATTCGCAGCACAAAAAGATGCTATTGAAATGATTTAGCTGAGAGATGTTATCAAATTGAGTAAATGTTTTTTACCAGATTGAGGAACAAAGATGTTATCGAAATGATATATCAAAGAGGTGTACAATCAAATCATATATAGCTTCAGTGGAGAAATGATATATCAAAGAGGTGTACAATCAAATCTTATTTATAGTAAATTGGTAGACGTTTCTCATTGATTTAGCTTGCATGATAAGCTAAGAAGTAGAATATTCTTTAATTAATTCTCAATAAATCTTATACTTATAAGGTAATATTATTTTTGGAATATCTTGTTAATAAAGCTAAAGGAGAACATCTCGTGAATAGATTGCACCAGAATTTTGGTTGACAAGTCTCACCATAAATATTAAGTTTAAAATGCATGATTTTAGGAGAGAAAATATCTTGTCAATTAATTTCGTTTCTATAACATCTAAAATATTTAGTGAGTATTTAATGAATTAAACAGAGAAATAATCGCAAAAAGATGTTCTTTGAATCGAGAAAACACAAAAGTTAAGTATTAAAGTGATTTTATTTTTAGTAGTGTCGAAGATTAAAATAAATCAAAAAAAGAAATTCTAAAAAATCAATCAACAAAATCAAGAGAATTCTTTCCATTTGTAATAAGTAAACTAATTATTACATGTATTAACTAATATTGTTGCGCAAGTAATGTTAATTGAGGGATTTAATTATTTTTTCCTTTTCAATCAGTATTCAATGTTACTTTCCTTTTATAAGGGATCGATGAATTAAAATAAATTATTTGATTTGATAAAATGACTTTATATTCTAATATATCTATAGACTACATAAAATAATAAACCAAAATATTTACTTGAATTGATAAAATGACTTTATATACCATACTTTCGACAATTAGTTACCATAAATAGTTATTAATAATATTATGTAAGTCATTTGGAATCCAAAATATTTATTTGAATTAATAAAATGGATTTATATACCATACTTTCGACAATTAGTTACCATAAATAGTTATTAATAATATTATGTAAGTCATTTGGAAAGTGATGTTAATTGGTCATTAAATTATGTTTTCCCTTGCAATTAGTATTCAATGGTACTTTTCTATTATAGTGGGATCGATGAATTAAATGATATATCGAAATTACAAAATAAGGTAAGTATTTAGAGGGCTTTCCTTTTTAGTAGTGTCGATGGAAAGTATAAATCAAAAAGAAATTCAAAAAAAATTTAACAATAAACAAATATTCAATATAAAGTAAATTTAATTTTATTAATAATTTATAACATTCTGTAAATTATTTTAAAATTATGATAAATTTATTCTTTAAACAACGATAAATAATTAAAAAATAATATTAATAAACATGTTTGAATTTTTTAATATTTAAAATAATTATTATATAATTATATTCGAATACAATTCATCAAGTAGAGTATAAAACAATTATAATTATCTTATATAAAATTTCGTTCATTATATTTTATAGTTTATAAATATTAAAAGTAATAAATAAAACATTATTAATTTTTCTATAATTTCGAGAATCAGTTTCCATAAATTGTTATTCTGTAGATTATATGGCAAGTGATGTTAAATGATTTTAGATTTACTTTAAATTTTAGATCAAAATTAAATAAATAAAAATTAAAAATCATCGACCAATCAAATTACAACAATTTTCTTGAAACTTCACCTATGAACGACACGTCACCAGAAATCACTAAAGTGACTTCTCTTTTAATATATAGGGGGATCAAATATAAAATAACATAATTCTATTGCTTGATGAACATAGAGATTCACCATAGACGGTAAACCCAAGAATAAGTATCTACGTATTCTACTCTGCAAGACCAGATAATTGTCTCCATTCATCTTACTTACTTTCTTTTTAGCACTGTTAACAAGGAAACACACCTATTCAAGATAAAATTCATTTTTCTAGATTCATTTAAAAAAAAACTCATTTTTTGGTTAACTATTATACAAAATGTTAAATATATGAACTATACAAGCTCCAGTAAGAACGCGTTGAATTACATACCGTATTCAAAACATATGCATATTCAACAAAAGTTCTTTTAAAATGAAAAGATATTTTAGTTAACCATAAATTATTAAGTAAATAACTTTGTACACATTTCTTTACTACAAGAAATGGATCCCTGCATTGCAATTAATTTTGATATTTTAATTAAAAATTATTAAATAATATTTAAGAAAAAAGAATTATTATGTTACTTATAAATTGTTCAATTTAAATTATTTGTAATTTTAAAATAATACTATATTGGAAATAGTTGTATGAAATTTGTTAATTTTCATAAAAGGAGAAAATTAATTTTCAAATATATTTTTAAACATGTCATTGAATGAAATACAAGATGATTAAAAAATATTGTTTACAACTTCTGCAGCTTTAAAATTTAGTGGAATGATATTTTGAAGGAGGAAAAAAGTATATATATTTTGCAAATTTTCAGAGATATAAAAATATTTTTCTAGGTTAAATAAAATAATTGTTTCAATAATATTAGTATTACTGATTTTCTTTTTAATTTGTAAAATATAGATATACAACATAAATGCTAACCTGTTTATCATATATATCACCATTCAAATATTGGTTATAGATTTTTCATTATATATGTTATCATTACATATTGTTTTAAATCTTTTATTTTAGACGAACCGTAATTATTTTGTAATATATTTTTTCTTGTATAATCTGCATTTAAATTGCACCATAATATTTAATCCGTTGGTCATGTACTACCTAAACTATTGTGGTGTGCGCATTCGAAACCATCCGACCAGGTGTGCTCATTGCTCAACCTGGTCTAAAATCCAGAGTTTTTATTTCGTCAATGTTTAGTTACTGGGGTAATTTGTTAATTAAGTATTTATCGATTAGTAATAAATAATATTGGCAAATAATATTGAAAAATTCCCTTGATAATTTTTTTTTATTTTGCTGTTTTATGTAAATATATCGCACAAAATTCAAAATGACTAAAATGTTTTATCAAAGAGGTAAAAAAATATGTGTATTTCATGGTTAAGTAATCCAGATTTAAGTTTTAAATATGAGGGATGGGGTTGAGGATTTAAAAAAAAAAAATATATATATATATTTAAAATTTAAAATAATAATTTTAAAAATAATTTCAAAAAGATTATTGGTTTCAATTTTTTCTTTGAAAAATACAGTTTTCATTTTCAACTGAAAAACTATTTTCAAAAAGTATTTTTAATTTTTATTATTTATTTATATTTATGTATCTGTAAAGTAACAGTAAAGATTCTTCTATTTTAATGAAATATCTTTTGATTATATTCTTTCTTGTGTGCTCTTTTGGTCAAAATTCATTTTAGAGGTTTTTGGAGATTTACCCAATAAAATTTTATTTTATATTTCCATTGATTATCGTTGAAGAACTATATTGTGTGGCTTTGAAAAGAGGTACACAATTGTTTTTTCTCTTAAACACTGTTGTCTTTTAAATAGCACAATGTATTGTAAAGTGACAACTTTTTAACAAACCATCATAAGAAACTTTGTAAAACAAAAACTATATTTATTTTTCCCTTTTAAATCATTTTGTTACATGGATTACTAATAAAAAGTTAGTTTACACTTTAGTTTATGGCTTTATGTATAAACCTGGGTCATCATTAACGTATAATGTACATGTAAGACCATCTCCAATGGTTTTAATTATTTTTTCTCTCAGAATGAATTTGAAAATTGTTCCAATGGTTCCTCTCATTTTCTCCCCCAATTTTAAATATATTCATTTATCTCTAATAACACTTTTTATTTGATAAGATTTTAGATTATACTCACTTTTTTTTAATTCTACAAATTTAACCAAACTTTAACTTTTAGAAAGAAAATATTTATTACATTAATAAAATTATAACAACAAACAAAGCAATAGTATGATTTTACTTAAACAGTGGTATTACTTAAACAATAATATTTTTCCCATAAATATTAATGGAAAATTGACACAAATAGCACATTCATACTTCATAGTACCACTTTTCATGTTTACATTAATCACTTTTATTCTTACTTTTAATGAAGGTTAAAAGACAATTATACCCTTAGGGTTAACTAATATAGACTTAGGGTTTAGAGTTGAGGGGTGAGGTAGAGTTTTTAGGATGTGAAATTTAGGATTCTAATAAATATATAAATAAATACTTAAAAAATATATAAAAAATTTTGAAAAAATAGTTTCAAACATAATTTTCGTTTTTAAAAAAGAAATTTGAAAAAAAAATTAAAAAAAATTTGAAAAAGTTAATTTCAAAAAAAAAAATTATAAAAAAGTTCGAATTTGAAAAAGTATAATCCGAAAACATAAATTTTATTTTATTTTATTTTTTATTTTTTTTATTGTTTATTTATATTTTATTTTTTTATTTTTTATTTAAATAATGATTTATATATATATAAATAACAAGGGCATAAGAGTCTTTTGCCACTTAATGAAGAATGTACTTTTGAAAATGTCTCCTTAGTGGTGGTAAAAATGAAAAGAGGTAACATAAAAGTGGTAAACATGTAATTTCCCCAATATTAATCAACTCATTTCAAAGAGAGAAATGAGTTTCTTTATCCTTGATTCATCTAAATCGACTCAAAAACTTTTGGAATCAAGTAGTTTCATCTTCAGCTATTTTAACTTCCAGAGTTGAAACTTCTCTTCCAACTACAACTGGTGCACTTAGGTCATGTTCATCTTCAGTTATCATGTTATGTAAATTTACACAAGTAAACATTATGTCATAAATCACATTTTTTTCTTCCAAAAACGAATGTGTCTTTTCACAATAGCAAAACGTGTTTGAAAAACTTTAAAAGCATATTCCACATCATTTCTGCATGCTTTTCGTTACGTAACAAAATATAATTATTTTGAGATTTAGCTTCTATTCAAGATTTAAAATATTCGTAAATATGTCAACGCTGAATAAACACAGATTTTACAGAAAATTGTTACACAACAACAAGATCAAAGAACTCTTCATGCATCTATTTCATTCGAGTAATATTTTAATGATCTTGGTGAACTGGAAATGACCTACCTGATTATTAAATTATTTTAATCAATATTATATCAAGTTTGTTTTATGTTAAGAGTTATTAAATGTTGTGCTAAGTTTGTTTGTGTTTTTTTTGTCAGCAACAAATAGACTTATATGGACTTGTAAACCAAACCGGTAACTCCGCATTCATATGGACAACAAATGAGAATTGCTTTCTTGCACTACGTGTTAGACTGTCTGCCTTTGAACTATGCGTCTTTGGTATATGGATAAGCAAGGGTATTGTTAATTATATTTTAAGAAGTTTAATCAGTATATACCTATTAAATATAAGGTTTTAAAAGTTATGTTTAGTGTCAATGTTTTGTTTATGTATAAAATAAAAATTGTCAAAATTAAAATATTGTGCAAAAACGCTCAACACCAAAATGAGTGTGAATAATACTCTCTCAAAATGATGTAGCAAAGTGATTCATATACTCATGTTTTTCTTTAAAATGAAATACTACTGGAGATAAATTTCTTTCATTTTTTGATGTTTTTTTTCCTTTTGATGCACCACTGAGAATGGCCTAAGAATGTTCAAATACCTTTTAAAATATAGGACGTCGATTCAATAAATGTTTATGTAATGTGAACAAAAGTGTTTGTCTTTGCGTTTAATTCGAGTTAGGACATCGCTGACAAAAAATGTTCGGGCTAGGACATGAGAGTACAATAAATGTTTATGTAATGTGAACAAAAGTGCTTGTCTTTGCGTTTAGTTCGAGTGAGGTGAAACAGTTTTCAAAGTTAGGCATTTGAAGTTTGAACTTCAATCTAGTAGCGTCATTCTTCTTTGCACATTCACTTTTTACGTTTCTAAGACCATCTCCAATGGTACACTATAATTTTCTCTATATTTCACTTTAAAATAGAGTAACTCTATTATAGAGTTGGATTTGCTCTAAGACCATCTCCAATGCTACACTATAATTTTCTCTATATTTCACTTTAAAATAGAGTAACTCTATTATAGAGTTGGATTTGTTCCAATGGTTCACTCTATTATAGAGTGAAATATAGAGTATTCTTGTTTTTTCACTCTATATTTAGATTAAAAAAACAAAAATACTATATATTTCACTCTATTATAGAGTAACTCTATTATAGAGTGAACCATTGGAACAAATTTAACTCTATAATAGAGTTACTCTATTTTAGTGTAAATTATAGAGGAAAAAATAGAGTCCCCTTGGAGATGCTCTAATGGTTCACTCTATAATAGAAGTACTCTATAATATAGTGAAATATATAGTATTTTTGTTTTTTCACTCTATGTTTGGAGTAAAAAAAATAAAATTACTCTATTTCTCACTATATTATAGAGTAACTCTATAATAGAGTGAACCATTGGAGCAAATTCAAATCTATAATAGAGTTACTCTATTTTAGTATAAATTATAGAGGAAAAAATAGAGTCTCCTTGGAGATGCTCTTAAACCACCATTTGAGAATAAGTTTGGAATTACCTCAAAATGCCATAACTTCAATCTAGTAGCGTCATTCTTCTTTACACATTCACTTTTACGTTTCTAGACCATCATTCACCATTCACTTTTCTCATACCCATATTTTTCAAAATGGAGAAGAAAGACATGAAAAAGGATCTTTCACGTGCCAATGCAGCGTTTTGGCATCGAGCCTGCTTCATGACTAAAGTAGTGTCATGAGCTATTATGATGTACAACAATAATGTTTTCTTTATTGGAATTTTCCTCGCTAAGTACAAAATAGCTACTGGCCAAGTGACCGTTCCAGATTTTGAAATCTATTGCTAAGTTTTTTTGTTTTCTGCTAAAAAAATATCTTACTTACAATCGAGATAGTTGATGAACAGTTTAACATAAATTATTAAATAAATGTTAATAAATACGTGAAAACTCGTGAAAGGAAAAAACTTTACCGACAAACACAAATAAAAGGTGAAAGAACAAGACACTGTGTTAGCCTGCATGCTTCGAATGAAACAATGTCCTTTAACTTTTTTATTTTTGTAACTGGAACTATGTCTTTCTAGCAATATGAAGAAGATAACTAAGCAGAATCAATTCAAAAGATAATAATACATAATCGCATAGTTGGACTACAAAGTTTTTGAACAACAACATAACTGACGCGGGAAATCACAAACTAAACCAATCAAACCAGAAAGATAAGAGATTAGTACGATATCACTAGTACAACCATACAGAATAAACCGAACAAGAGAGACACATTAGTGGCAGAAGATGACTTTGAGCTCTCTAGGAGAAGAACAATCATGCATAAGCGATGGACTATCATGAGCGAACGTCATAGTCGAAGGACACGCGTGCTTAAAGAACAGCGAATGGCTCGAAGCACGACATGTTTGAGGACTATTGTAATGGTTCCTACAGCACAACTCATCCGTGCGGAACGCCTCACACCCACTCTTACAGGCCACCACGTGTCCACCGTGTCCCGACCGGAGCTGGAGATGAGCCGGGCACGTTCTCAAGAGGTCTTCGCGACAACCAACAACGGGACAAACTCCACGGCCTTCGTGAGGAGTAACTGTCATCGGAACGTTGAAACCGTCGACGAGGGAGACACCGTAGGAGGATAAGTCTCTGTGTCCACCGTGGTGGAGGTCGAACTGAGCGAGAGAAGCCGGGGTTGCGCCGCCGAGACCGTTGCACTCGAGACGGTTTCCGCAGTCTCCGGTGACGCAAGAGAATTTGCCGTTGTAGTGGGAGCAGCCGGTTCGACCCCAGATACGACCGGACCAGTGGGTGGTTGGTGGGGAGAAAGAGCGGTGGGTGTTGGTTGGGAGAGCGAAGCCACCTTTCTCGAGGACGGGGTGGCCGGCGTTGGGCTGAATGGCTGGCCAGACGGTGAAGGGACAGTGGTTGACGACGGTGAGAAAGAGCCGGCCGGTGTCTGCGGCTAAGGAGGAGGAGATGAGGAGGAGGAAGAAGAAAGCGGTGAGAGGGAGAGAGGTTTTAACCATTGTGATTTTTTTTTTTGCTTTAATTAAGGAACAAGCTGTGCGAAAGATGTGAGCTTATGTTATGTGTATATATAGAGCTGTATGGTCATAGAGTGACGAAAATAGTCTTTGGTCTTTTGTGGTAGTTAGAGCATCGGTATTGGTGGGACTTAACCCACAAGCCCTTAGCATTTTATATTAAGGTTATATGTTAAGGGACCTAAGCTAAGGACATTAAACAATTTGGTAGATTATTAGTGGGACTTTCCTGGTCCCTAAGGTTATTATTTAATTAATTTATTATTTTCATAATGTATAACATATAAAAAGAAGTTGTAAATGGAATATATTTTAAAAAAGTTTAACATTAAAATTGAAATCTTAAGAAAATTACAAAGTTGTAAAATAGAAATACAAAACATCATAATTATTAAAAAAACACACAAACATTTATTCCAATACAAATAGAAACTTATAAATTATATGTTATGGGTAAGATGTCCAAATTTAGTCCAAATATTTTCAATCAAATCATTTTTTAAATGCTCATGGACTTGTCTATTCCGAACGCTCGTGCGACGCTCAATTGTACTCACGATAGGTGAAGGCATATTGACGAAAAATGTAGCGACGTCTTCTCTTTCTTCAAATTCACGACCGTTGTCCTGAGTTCCTGATGATCGTTCATCTTCCACAATCATATTATGGAGTATGATACATGCTCTCATAATATTTCCTATTTTTTCTTTATCCCAAATATTAGATGGATTTCTAACAACGGCAAACCTAGCTTGTAGGACTCCAAATGCACGCTCGACATCTTTTCGCACAGCTTCTTTGGTTTGAGCAAATATTGAATGCTTCTGACCTTGTGGTAGTCGGATAGATTGAATAAAAGTAGCCCATTTCAGATAAAAACTCGTGTTTTTCGCTCTTTTGGTTGTGGATTGAAATCAATATATTCTTCACATAAATCTTCAAATATGTCATCTAATTCATCATCATTATCTTTGTGGTAATGATAATGTGAAGAAGAAGCCATAGAAAATTTTAACAAAAGATAAAAAAGTGTTTAGAATTTCAGAGAAGATGAGAGAAGAAGTGTCAATACTTATATGATAAAGAAGAAGTGTCTACGAATCCTCCCGTGAATGAATATTGATATTAACTCTTTACTACATCTTGTGACTTATTGGTAGAAAGCAAAATAAACATGTGACTTATCAACTCACTTATTGGTACAAAGAATCTGAACTTGTGACTTATGGTTATAAAAGAAATAAACATGTGGTAGCTTTGTGCTATTTGGTCACGAGCACAAATAAACCATTATCGTTGTCAGCTTTCATTCTAGTTGTCACCCATTTTAATTTACAAATGAGTTATGTTACAAGTAAGAAACTCGATCATGTTAGTTATTCTCAGCCATTCTATTTGAGGACAATTAAACAAACTTATGCGTTATATTAAAGAGTACAAAACCATATCCTTAACATCCGGTAAAAACCCAAACCATGCCGGTTAGAGAAGTTTAAATTATCCAAACATAACAACCAAGCCTATTACAACAACAAGAACAACTATGCCTATTACAAAGCACTCAAACCCATAACTAAAAGAAGATTTCTCCTTAGCCATATCACCCACAATCTTCTCTAGGTTTCGTATCTTCTGCTCTGTGTCATAGTCACTCAAAAGGGTTAGGCACATTTGTCGCTCTGCTGCCGAGTATGCGGCACAGAACTTGTTAACATCTTCATTAATTCTGTGCCACCTCTTCTTGCAACAACCGTGCTCCCTCCCACCATCCTCTATTCCATGGGGACTTGCTGCATAATAAGCAGCAACCCGTTTCCAGAAGGCCCCCGACCTCTGCTCATTTGCAACAATTGCATCTTTCGAAGTGTTAAGCCATGCACTGATCAGCACCTCGTCATCTGCTGGATTCCATTTGCGCCTTACACCACGGGCAGCCGGTGTCTGTACTGGTGGCTCTAATGGTGCATCTTGAGATTGTTGTGAGCTGAAAGCCGGAAAAGGCTGTGATTCTCCGAAGTTAACACTAGAATGAAAACTTTCATAAGGAAAGTTTTCATGGAACACGCTACCTTGTTGACTGTGAAGCAGTCCTACGTAGCTAGAGGAGTTGCTAGGAAGATTGTTTGGATCCATAACAGAAACTAAATATAAGAGATTTGTTGGAGAAAGACTAATGAGATGATAGAAGATAGAAAAGAGAAGAGATTTAAATAGGAGGAAGTGAAGAATACAAAGTACATAACCGCCTTAATGGCCAACTCCGAACAAGAAATGTCTATTCTCAACTTAATACACAACTAAAAAGCTATCAACTTTCTTTTAAAACATCAGTGGCTTAAATGTCTAACAGAAGACAGAGAAACAATCAGTTCAATGCATTAGAATATTAAGATTTTAATAGACATTACTCTAAAAACTATGGAAAATGCAATGTCTCTAAATTAAAATCTTTACGGATCAAACTCTAAATTATTAGTCTATACGAATCAAATCTATACAAATCAAACTCTAATTTGCAGACAAATCAAACGCTTATGTTCACGGGTTCGAATTTGCAGACTAATTAAGATTATAAATGACATGACCTTATGTTCACGGGTTCGAATTAGCAGACAAATCAAACTCTAAACCACTTAAACAATTGATCTGAAGCCATAGAAATCTATACGAAACAATCATACATTTGTTCACAGATATATATACTAAAGCTCCAAACTTATAAATTTGAACAAGCATACAATCAACACATCGCAATCACAGAAGCTACAACGAAACAATCATACAAGTGAACCATAGAAAGCTCCGGATATCTATACGAGCTCCAAAAAATTCCCGAACCCTAGCAACTATACAATTGTTCTCAAACCAATGAATCTATTTCTTTTTCCCATCGAATCTAACAAACACTCTGATCAATACCATTTTATTCTTCGAATTTCTAGAAAACCCTAAAAAAAAATTCGAAATCAGATCGGACTTGAAAAACATACCTTGTTAAGATTGGGACGATTCTCAATGGTTTTGGGGAGGATTGCTTCTCGTCGTTTTGGAACGGAAGCGAACCGATGTGGATTGGGCTTTGGAGAAGGATCGGGGGATGAAACGACGCCGGAATCTGCGACCTCGCCAGCGAAGATAATACCGATCTACAGCTCCAGTGAAAGAGAGAAGACGCAGGGTTGCCTTTCGATTTAAAGAGATGGATTTGGAGATCAAGGCTTCGCCATCGCCATCGCAATCGCCTTCGAGCTTTCGAATTTTTTTTTTTATTTAGGATTTCGGAGTCCTCGAGGAGAAGAACACGCGAACTACACAGATGGAGACAGCCACTCGCGTGCTGCCACGTCGTCAACGGGACGAGCCCGAACAGCCCTTACTTAAGGCCCGTCCCACTCTCTTTTAATTTCTTTTTCATTTAAATTCAACCTATTTAAACGTACGGGACGGGCCTAAGGGCCCCCGATACCGATGCTCTTAGAGCATCCGCAAGGGTGGACTCCTTCTTAGAGTCCTTATCATTATTATATTAATTTTTTTTTGTTTTTTTTTGTTTGAATAGTTAAAGACTCTAGTCAAAATAATGTGTCCAATGGTGATCCCCAATTAGAAGTTCTTAGAAATAAAAATAATAATTTTTTTAAAAAATTGAAATTGAAATTTTATTAATTGCATGATTAAAAATAAATATACCAGAAAAGAAAAGTTTAAAAATGTATAAGTTTAAAAACTATAAGTTTTTCAATTTCAATTTTTTTTTAAAAAATTATAAATTATAAGCTAAATAATTTCTATTAGTTTTTCTTATCTTATGTATAAGTTTATCTTCTTAAAACTATAGGTTTCATTTAATATAAATGTGATAGAGTTTAAAAATGTCTATGTTTGATACAAGTTTAAAAATGTTTACAAGTCAAATGTTTACAAGTCATAGCTGCCACGTAGACAAGAATTTGATCCTTAAATTCCTTATGTAAGGATCAATCCTTGTATTATGTTACTCAAATAATAGTTTTTTAATCTGATAAACATTGGATGTGGAGCTAAGGATCCTTAATGGACTCCCATTGCAGATGGTCTTAGGCAAAGCTTTTAGCATGTGTTTTTTTTTTGAAACAGAGAAAAATATTAAGTTGAACCAGAGTTATATCATCTTTACACTTAATACGAATAAAACATAAGTTATAGAGAAAAAGATTAAGATAGCACCAAACCAAGTTTTTGTTCCCAAAGTAGCACTTAATGTTCAAAGTCACAAAAATATGTTTCATTAAAGAGGTAAATATACACTTATACCCTTGGGTTAATTAATCCAAACCTTAGGGTTTAGAGTTAAGGGGTGGGGTTTTGGAATTAGGGTTTAGAATTTTATAAAAAAATAAATACTAAAATAAAAAATAAAAAATTTTAAAAACAGTTTCAAAAAGTATTTTTAAATTATAAAAAGAAAATTTGAAAAAAAATAAAAAAAAATTCGAAAAAAAATTTCAAAAAAAAATTTATAAAAATTTCGAATTTGAAAACATATAATCTGAAACTAAAAAAAAAATTTCTTTTTTTTAAAATTTTAAATTTTAGTTATTTTTATTTATTTTTGTTTGTTTATTTAATTTTAAACCAAGGGTATTAGAGATATTTTACCCTTTAATGAATGTCATTTTTGTGATTTTCTCATTCTAGTGCTATTTTTGAGACATAAACTTTAAAATGTGTTATTATTGACAATTGTCCTAAGTTATATCATCTTTACACTTAATACGAATAAAACATAAGTATCTGTAGAGTGTAGTAATATTGTAATTTGATATATTATTGTAGAAACATATAATCTGTAATTATAACCATATATATATACAATACAGTTACAATTTAGTTAAGGTATCTAGCAAATGTGTGTTAGTTTATAATGATCCCATGTAGGAAATATATTTAGCTATATACAGAAATTTGAAACTTGGTGAAACGGGACGAAACTCTCTCAAGTCTAAACAAAACAGTCTTGACTCTAAACTCGATAACAAAATTGATAGAATGGAGTTTATAATAGAAGCCATATATTTTATTTAATAAAAAAAATATCTCTGAATTTCTAACCTATAACACATGTTGCTTTGTGTGACTTGTGAGTCACGAGTCATATGCCATTTTTCTTCTTCTGAGTTTAGGGGCAATAAGGCTAAGACTGACAAGTTTTACATGTTCATGTTACTAACGGGGTTCTTTGCCAAACACAACAAAAGGACAAACAACAAAACAACAAAGCAAGAGAGGTATTTGTCTGCTTGTGCAACTTCGAGAATCGTGCGAACCTTTCTTGGCCTCGTTAATCCTAAACTTTTGCAGAACTGCTTGCCAATGCTAGGAATACGATAAAGTAAGCTACTACAACTAGATTTCCCATTTCCCAGTTTGACTAAACGGTGCTTAGCTTACAATAATTAGTGGTTACGCACATTCAGGTATATTAGATGTGTAATATTGCCTAAATTTGTTTAGCTTTCCTCTATAAACAATTGTATAAGCCGTTTATACATTAGGAAAACATGCATCTGTCAAATTCATAATTTTACAACAAAGATATGCTTACACCATTTTGGAAGTCACAATAGTACTGACATTTACGTTGTTTATAACATTTGTAATAAGACGAATCACATAAGAAACACAATCAATTTACTTTGATCAACTACTGCAGTTCTGCTTGTTATATACAGTGCGTTTCCAACCTCAAGAACTGGCTTGCTTGTGCTCGAAGCCAACACTCCTTCCCGAATCTCTTCTTCCTGTTCCATCAATAAGTATCAACGTACTCAATCATTTACCAAAATCATGTGATTGTTTGCTCAAATCTTCACTAATAAGTTGCAGTTTCATGAAAACTATACCTCATCATCCGACCCTTCTTCTGATTAAGACTAAGATTTTAGCAGTTCGACTGTATCTTTCGCAACTTCTTTGTTCTTTTTGCTGCGCTTCTCTTGTTCTTTTAATTTTCTAAATCTGTTGTAATTTAATATAAACATCATTTGTTTGATGTACTTGTAACAAAATATAAGCATCGTCAGGCGTTGCGTTTTCACTTACCGCAGGCGTTGCACCGCCTAGTTTACGCAGCCATACTTTGTTGGGCAGTGCTAAGTACATTGTTTGTAAACCTAAAATAAATTTGAATGTTAAAACATTAAGACGCAACATTTAAGATATGCAATTCAACAACTAGCTTCGTATATACACTGAGCATGAAGCCAACTACCTTTCATGTTTGTTCGCGTACATATCTTAAAATAGAGGAATAATCTGTCTTATGGTCAATTTACACATGTGTAGATCAGGAACATGAACAAAATGGCTAGATGAAAGTTTCAAGGTGAGGGAAACCAACCAGTAGATAGATAATCCTAATGGGATAGACAATGCAAAGTAGCCGATCATGAGTGGTAGAAACTTGAAAACAAAAATGTGTTCTTCTGAACATGATTGTTTGTCCGTTAAAAGAAATGAAGTTGAGCTTAGAACTTGACAATCATACCAAAATGTTTTAGTTATAAGGAAAGTCATTTCTTCATTGAGGAGGCTTCGTAATCTCCATTGACATATACTGCGGCAGTGTCACCCCATGTCCCCACCCCAGGCAATGGTGGATGCCCGTCCTGCACCACCGAAAGATATTAGACTACGATAAAAGTTTATTGCACACAATTTTCTTCTTAATCTCTCTCTCTCTCTCTCTCTCTCTCTCTCTCTCTCTCTCTCTCTCTCTCTCTCTCTCTCTCTCTCTCTCTCTCTCTCCTCGTGCCATCCGTCGTGGCGCCACCATCGAGCCCCGCGTTTGGTTCATTGTTGTTTTATGTGATGTTTGCTTTTCACTTTCAGATCTATGTTTTAGATTTACTTTTTTCTCGACATCTACTTTCCAGGTGATGACCCATTAATTGTGGGTCCTTTGTTAATGTTGTTTAGATATTGTTGATGATTGTGTTTATGAGATGAACAGTTAGATTTAGTTGTTGATGTTTTTTGATGTGTTGGAAAACACCTAGATGATGTTAGGTTGTTAAATGGTATGCGTGAATGAGAATGATTATGGTTATGAGTTGTGTGATGATAATGATTGGAATAATGACTTGTGTAGAAGAACGATAGGGATGATGTGATGTATGATGAAGTGACACCGAATCTGGGCATAAGTGACTATTGTACTGGAGGGTGGACAGTTCCGGAGGGGCTAATGGGCCACGACCGGGTAGTTACATAGGAGACACGGGGTGGAAAGTGCCAGTTGAGCCAACGGGTCAAGAGCAGATAAGTCCTAGAGATCTAGGTTGAATGTTGTATGTTAGGTGATATCAGTTATAACTGTGCTTGTTTTCTTGCTTGTTATGTGATGAGTTCGTAGGTTCTTTGAACATATTCTTACTGAGTAATTTCCATTACTCACCCATCCTTTTGTAAAAGTATGAGTCATGGGTGGTGCCACACATTTGAGATTTCATTTCTAAAACTTTTCCTTAAGTTATCTATGACTATGGTTCATTTTATTCGGTTTTCGTTTGAAGTAAGTTTTTTTGTAAGAAGATTAGTTCTTTGAATAAAACAAGTATTAAACAGAAAAGGTACTATTGTGAAGGTGGAAAGCAATATTTTCGAGACGAGGGTAAAATCCTTGAGACGAGGATTACAGGTTTGATGTAATTGGATTCACATAATTGAGCTATAAGGCTTCTTAAAGCATAGTTTGGTGTGACGGTATCGCTTTGAGTCTTTAGAAACGTCGAGTGTCGTCCTTCATGCCACTTCTTAGGGCCTAACTGGTTCAAACGCTGCGGTTGCGGAAGTTTGCGGATGCGGGCGGTTGCGGTTTCTAGTGGTTTTAAGAGATTTGTACGACTGTTACTACGGTTAAAAATTAGTACGTTTGCGGGTGACTTATAACTGGTTAACTATCAAATGCGGTAACAGTCAAATAATAAATTAACAATATTTATATTTAATATAATTATAAATATATCAAAAATCATAAAATTATAATAAATATACAATTTATATTTAGAAAGTTATAATTTTAATTTTTAAAATTTTATTGAAATTGTTTTTATTATAAAATTTTATAATATTAATTAAAATATAATATATATACATATATATTAATATTTTCATAATTTCAGTTTTAAAATTTTTATTAAATATTTTTAATTTTGTATATATATTGTTTTAAAAAAAAATTTTACCCTCCCGCAACTGCAAACGCTAGCTGGAGCCAGCTTTTGAATTTATGAGATTCGGAGCGGTTTGAAACGGTTTAGAACGATTTGAGTGATTGTTGCAAACCGTCGATAACTGCGCAAAAGCTGTGTTTACGGGTGGTAGCGGGAAAACAAGTCGCCCCGGTTAATAGAGTCACGGTCATATGCTTTAAAATATTTAGACGAGGACAAACCTGGAACTTACTTAATTATTGGGCTGTAGAAACAACCCACGTTATATGGTGGGCTTAACTCAGGATTCGTTTGGGGATATAGCTTTGTTTTATCTGTTCGCCAATAATAAGGGTTACTACTATATTTCGTTAAAGACAGAATCTTAGTCGAAAAGTCAGCTAATTTTGCATTCTTCTCATCTCCATCTAAAGACCATATACCTAATTGCGTATAAGCAAACCCCATGAAAGCTACTTACCAATTTAAAATCTAATTAACTATCTTAATCACATCTTAATCCCTCTTTCTATTGGACAAACACCTCTCTTGAGTCTTGTTTATTTCTCACCACCATTAATTCGTATTAGCTAGATGGAGACTTTATCTATATTTTGTAATAGCATTTTCGAGAAGTCTTATTTGAATTTAAAATGCATCATACGTGATCAATTTCAGTGTTTCTTAAATAAAGTATCTTAGATATTTGCAAAGTTACATCTGGCAGATATTTCAATTATATAACTCAATTCAAATTTAATTTCTTTTAATTGACATACCTGGCCTACAAAAAAAAGAAGAAGATACCTTGTCTACATAGATAATTCTGATATCAGTTGCTCAAAAAAAGATAATTCTGACATAAAATTTATCCACAATGAGCTTATAATCAAATAGACTCATAATAGTATTTGGAAGAATCTTATGGGATATTATGTCATTTGATTTAACCTTTATGATACATGTCAAGTTATTAAGCCGTACAAGCTATAGAATCTAAGTGATAGGATTCTCTGATATTCTCTTACTTGTGCTATAACAAGATAAGTATTTCTTTGCTACTCAACGGAACGTTTAGGAAATGGATGTTTGTGTTAAAAGAAACATTAATGCTTTCTGATCTTATAACAAAATCATTGGAGGAATATCATTTGCTTAAGAAACAAGCCTTGCAATATTAGTTTTATGTGTTAATCTGTTCCTGTGTATATCAATCTAGTTATGGAAACGTTTTTGATGTAGTGATTGAGTATTAGTATTTTTATTGTCTATACTAATACAATCTAATACGTATAGTTAAAATGTTAAATATGTTTTGTGATTACTATTTCTGATTTGTTACTGATTTACCAATCTGAAAGACTTTGTAATATGTGAATCTGTTTTAATGGTTTTAAACATAACTTGCCACATACGACATCTAGATCCACCAAGCAATTTTTTGCAATGAAAGTAAAGAGACTTCTTGTTGTTAGTTTCTATATACTTAACTTCAGATCCCAGTAAATTTAAGACTATTATAGTAGATGTTATCTTTTTATTTTCACTGTTTATTTAAAGTAAAGAATATCATTTACTTGACAGGCTAACACATCAATAATAATACCTAACCAGAATTTGTTTTAAATAATGGAAGGGCCAAAAAGAAGTATTCCAAGTTAATAACTTTGCATTGACGTTATGAATCCACTTGGATTGTTTTATATAATTTGTTTAAGCGATATGAAACAAGGGTTATAACTTATAAGCTTACTTCTTGCACACCTAGAAAATTCATCTGCTAACATTTTAATTACTACAGTACATTCCAGTTTAGTGTAGCTTAGTTAAAACAAACCCACTTCGCACTTTGATTTCTTCAAAGTTGAAACCTTAAACAAACATTAATAGACATTATTAGGAAGACGATTATTCGTTGACTATGTGAATTCATCATTTATGTGTTACAAGTTAATGAACACTTGGTAAGAGAATACCATTGTTTGTGAAGCTTGTGGCAGTATCGTTGTTGAAGATGGGCTATGCATTTTCATAAAAAGTTCATAAACTAAGGGCATGACTGGTTTTCCCGCTACCACCCGCAAACGCAGCTTTTGCGGTTGGTAGCGGTTGTTGGCGTTTTGCAACAATCGCTCAAACCGTTCCAAACCGCTCCAAATCGCTCCGAACCTCATAAATTCAAAAGCTGGTTCCAGCTAGCGTTTGCGGTTGCGGGCGGTTGCGGAAGGATAAAAAAAATTTCTTTTTTTCCAAAACAATATAAATACAAAAATAAAAATATTCAATAAAAAAATTAAATTAGAATTATAAAAATGCTAAAATATATCTATTAAATTTTAATTAATATTATAAAACTTTAAAATAAAAATATTTTCTATATTTTTAAAAAAATTAAACTATAACTTTCTAAATATAACTTTTATATTTATTATAATATTATTATTTTTGATATTTTTATAATTATATAAAATGTAAATATTGTTAATTTATTATTTAACCGCTGTTGCACTTGGTAGTTAACCAGTCATAAGTATCCCGCAAACACACCAATTTTTAACCGCAGAACCAGTCGTACAAATCTCTTAAAACCGCTAGAAACCGCAACCACCCGCATCCGCAAACTCCCGCAACCGCAACCGCAACCGCTGCGGTTAAACCAGTCAGGCCCTAAGATCAACTGATTTAAACGCTGATCGCAAGTCAAAAAGGAAATCAGGATAAATAAAGATTTTTTTTAAAAAAGTAGGAAAAGGAAAAAAATATCATAATACGTATATAAATAAAAAGGCATATCAAGATAAAAATTCATATTAAAAAAATTAATATAATTTTATTTGGATTTTCTATAAGTCAAATTCAAAAACAATCATAACTAATCAAGTTGTTTTATTCCGACTTTCCAACGAAAATTAGATCATTCTCATGTTTAACAAATACAAGTTTATAAATGTGATCCTCTAGAAATATTTAGAATTCTTTTTCTAATCACGGTTATCAAGGTGATTTCAAACCAACCAGTATTTTTCTTAGTTTCAAAACTAGGTTGAGCTCTACGCTTCAGTTGGACCTAGCGCAGAATGAAAAAAATCAAAAATTAATTAGAGATTAGTTTTGAATTTATTTTTATTTTTACAATAAATTCATGTATAACATGTAGTTTATGTAAAAGATGACAAGAAAATTTACGTGGTTCAATGGTTGCAAACTTTCTTATACTAGCATAGGTCTTAGGTCCAAAGGAAGAAAACAATATTAGCATCTGTTTCACTTTTTGTGGTTAGTAAGGATAAAAAGATGGATATGCCCTCATCTTCAACCTTAAATTTGTAAGTATGCATGTAGTTTTTAACGATTTCATCAATTATTTTACTTTAATCTCATGGATTTAAAGTGAGATACGTCAATTTTAAAACATAACACGCTATTTGAACTTACTATCTACAAAATAGTGATGCTTTTACTTTTAGCAGAGTAACTGACCAAATAGATGCAGTTCGCCACATTTAGTGGCTGTGGAGCGATTTTCCGGCATATATGCGGACACCGAGAAGAAGTTTTAGAACATGAGTTTTAGTAACTTTTTCAAACAGTAAAACCATTCTTGATTTAACTCTTGTTGGGATCCGTACCCAATAATGTTGGAAAGCCAACCATGAATTCCATATGCCATTTTTTGGATGGCGACTTACTTTATTCTTCAATACCTTCAAACCATATTGGAAAGCCAACCATGAAACTTTTTTTCAACTGGTGATAGTTTTTTAGGGAATGGGATATGGATAATAAAAGCGTCTCCAAGGTAATGGAGTGGCAGAATGTGCATATGCCTCATAGTACTCCCAATTAAATCCAACACTTCCCTGCTCCTTTCCAGTCTCATCTCTATCTCACCGGTAAGCATGTTTGTCATGTTGATGCAGTGTGGAACTGTATTTAGAGGCATTGTGGTTTTCAAATTTGGAAAGTTTCAACCCTCCTAGCTTTAGTGACTCGGTCTTTTGTGTCTTTAGTTCTTAAGGATGAAATCCTCTCTATTTGTGCAGTATTTTGATTATGTTTTAGTCAAATGTTTGATCGTTAGTAGTTCTTTCGAATTCTGAACAATTGTTTCATGGTTAGAATGGAAAACTTTCGTTTAGAATGGAAAACTTTGGTTTAAATAGTGTAAAAAAAACAACTTTTGATTTAGAACTATATTAAATCTTTGTATAGAATTTGTTGAACAAACTTAGTCCGGCCGAATGCAGCCGTCGTACAAAAGTCTTTTATAATTATAATTTTTTTTTCTAAGATAATGGTATTTTTAGAAGAGAAAAAAATTGGATTTTAAAGTTGATATAAATACATGTCTAATGAATTAAAAATTTATTCATTAACATAATCAATATACTATTCGTGAACGAAGTATTTGTATTTGATTCAACTAGTTATTTGCTTTAAAAAATATTGATTTGTGTTCGTTCATAACAGTAACTATTAAAAAATGGGAAAATGTATCATGTAAGTTTGAAAATACTAAAAGGAATAAAAAATAAACGAGTCATGGTTAAAAGAAAATAAAAATAAACGAGTCATGGAAATAAGAAATTGTCGGTGAAAATAAAAAGAAGAGAAAATATTGTCGAGTCTGACAAAGCTCGCGTGCCGATCAATTATTTATTATTCGGATTTGTCTCGATTTACAAGTTCATAAAGTTGAGTCCAAAAACTTCTGCCACTTCGGTTTTATCAACTACTCAATCTACCGTACGCTTTTAATTTTATTTAAGTTTATCGTTTTCGGTTGTTTTATATCCTCCACAAATAAGACACTCCTGTATAACTGTATTATTGATTTAGGAGTAGTCGATAACCTATAAAAATAACGACAGATGAGGATAAAATCAAATTATGCAAAAACAAAATATTGAGGTATGAGTCACTTCTTTATTAGGTCAACACGAATTTAAGATAATTAGCTATTGACATGACGTTTCTGTGGGTAACATTATTTAATTTGATCAAAATACATAGGAGTAGTGAAATCATAGCAATCAGGTTATGAACTTTTTATTAAAATGATTCTTGAAAGAAACAAATGACACACAACTGTGAAAATAGTTCTTTACTATTGGAGTATGATTCCTACATACTCCAATACAGTCACTCGATCAGTATCATTCTTCACTATTTTTTCTTCAAATTTACAATGATTATGGAATATGTAAGCATCACCAATAAATCAAATACCAAAACATCAGAAACAGAAACAAATCACGTGTAATGGGCCAGAGCAGGCAAGAGTTTAGTTATGACAATGAGTTCATCGACATAATCAATGTTTTATACAACTTTATAAAATATTAAATTAAGAAATTGAATAAGGATCTGATGGTACTTCATAAATGATTCAAAGTGAAAAAAGTAAAAAACATTAATCTCTTTTAGAAAAAGAAAAAACATTAATCTCGTATTTTGTTATATAGAAATCCTGAATGGGGTAATATTAATTTCATAAGACTGATTGTACGTTCCAAACATGGAATCTTATTTTCGTGCCTATTTTTCAATTAATTACGTCTAAAATTTGTGGGGGTGGGGGGGGGGGGGGGGGGGGGAGCACAAGATCCTCATGACAAACGCCAATCTGACACACACACAAGGTTATGTCGCCATGGGATAATGCATGACATCATAAGTAATTTAATTTAAAATAAAATAAAATGAAATAATCTATTCTATTAAAACAAGAAAATATTGATGTGATCCAACTATTTTAATACAATTATTTAAATCTTTTATTAATCATTTAAGAAAAATATTATACAAACAAAAAAAATACAAATATGACTGAAAACACAAATATAAAAATTAAATTTTCTTTTGTTAAAAAAAAAAATTAAATTTCTAAGAAAATGTAAAACAAAAATTATAAAAAGACATGTCAAAATCTAGTTGCGATTAAAGTTGGATCCAAACATCAGACATGTTTATAGACGGACTCCCTTACCCATACCACATCACGCTATTACGGGTTTTTTTTATTTATCAAGCTGTTACGGATATTTCAGGATAAAAAATGGTAATTTGGTCAACTATATTAAAATATTTTCCGGCATCATTATGAAAATAGCCGAAATACAACATATATGATGAATATTATGAATATGATGCGTGGTGATTAATCTAAGGTAAATGGGATCAATTAATAGAAAATGACACCCTGCAATGAGAAAACTTATAACTTGTGTTTAGACAAAAGAAAAAGCTGCAGCACGCACTAGAAATCACGTATTTTTTATTTTTTTTTAACTCTGAGATAAATATTTGAGAAATAAAAACCAGAAACAAATTTCTAGAGAACCATGAAAAACACAACCAACTCAAATTTAAAAAGGAAAACAACAGCCTAAAGCACGTTATCCCACCCAAAACTCCTCCATTTCAAAGACCCTCCATCTAGCGTCACCTTATACTCTTGTTGACCTTGTACCTTCCTCCGCAAGCAAGCTCCTCAACCAAGAAGGGCTACCTTGAGCTACATATGATTGGTATCTCATTTCCTTTGTCACACTCCGAGCAATCATAAAGGCAACTTTGTTTGCCTCTCTCTTTACTGAACTTACCATCCAATCTGTAACATTATTCAGAACACCCCTTAACTCCTCACCGTACCCCCGGAACGCTGGCCATGCCTTAGGTCTATTCACAGAGCCCACCAGTTCATGATCCTCCAGCTCAAAACTCACTTTCTGGAATCTATGAGAAATCATACTCTCAGCTGACCAGATTAAACCCAAACGTCTAGCCTCCAAAAGCGACGACACACCATTAAAAGCGCTTCTGCTATGAAGCAGAGTTTGACCTTCACTATTCCTTACAATCCAGCCCAAACCAGTCATACACGTCGCTTTAGACCATGAGATTCCAATATTGCACTTCACTCTTCCACTCTCTGGTGCTGTCCATCCTTTACCATTCATTTGGCTCTGATTCCTACTCCCCGTTTCCGCTTTTGCTTCTGCAGTAACCATTGTCCATCGCCTGGACTCCTCACGACATTTCATGACCGTATCCTCTGCCTCATAGTCTTTTCCTTCAAAGATAAAAGCATTCTTGTTCTTCCACAACATCCATAGAATCCACGGGAAAGAACAACTAACATCCTTTGGCACTCTAGAATCTTTTCCAATATTCAGCAGATGGCTAAAATTTTCATATAAAGATCTATGTTCAAAACCTCGTTGCGGAAAGGGGAACCCCGACGTCGCCCATACCAGTCGAGCCGCAGGACATGTGAATAAGACGTGATTAATAGTTTCTCCTTCCAATAAGACGTAATACGTGATTAAGAAATCACGTATTTAGATAAATTACTATTCCAATAAATTGATTTTAATCCACATAGCTTTCACACTTAAGTAGATTGGTTTTATAAAACTCGACTGTAAGAAAATAAGTAATGACACCATCCATTTAAGTAAAACTGTAAAAGTAATTGTAACTTCGGATCGTTTCCGCTAGTGGACCTTAACACTTGCTTATAATACAACCAACAACGGCTATTAACCGCAAAAGCTGCGTTTGTGGGTGGTAACAGAAAAACCAGTCACACCATTAGTCCATGGTTAGTGCGTTATTTTTTTTTAGGTTAAAAACTGTTTAATGACCATAAAATCACCACGCGATTTTTCTCTATATTTTGATCTCATTTTTATGATATCACGAATCTTTTTATGATAGGTTACTCATCTTTTAACTACTTTGACTCAATCATGCTTACCTTGAATTTTTCTTTAGATGTGAAAAGATAAGAAAACTTTAGGGATATAATTAGATAAATTAATTATATTAAATACTTCATTAGATATCAAAAATTAAGATGTACAATTGATCACACTCACAAAACATAACCTCTCTGTTGCACACCAAAAC
Source organism: Brassica napus (assembly GCF_020379485.1). Lineage (NCBI taxonomy): Eukaryota > Viridiplantae > Streptophyta > Magnoliopsida > Brassicales > Brassicaceae > Brassica > Brassica napus. The sequence continues at coordinate 15,440,124 of NC_063440.1, forward strand.
CGACCTTTTATGTCAGAGAACCGAGATGGATAATCAACTATGTTACCACTTGTAACGTCCTAACCACTTTCGCCATTAGATCTCACGTCCGATTACTCATACGACATGTAGGCCCTTGATAGCTCAAAGTTATAACCATAATTTCAATACTGTAACTCAATTCTAGAACTCAGAACACAATTTTATAATTTATTCACTCTCACTATGTCTAACAATCCAATCAACTAACTCTCGTTGAACTCAATAGGTTAAACATGCATTAATGAGTAAGTTTTGATGACTTTACAAAGTTCCCTAACATCAGCTCTCGTTAGTTATAGATTATTTTGCTTATTTAAATTATTCCAGATAATTTATTGAACCTTTTGAGCGTGAAACAACATAAACTCATGAGCTAGGTAGCTAATCAAGTTCAAACAATAAAACTAACTATAGATGAAGAAATCTAATGATATTCCTAGAATAAAAAATCCTAGTCATTCATTTTCCTTAATTCTTTTAAAACCCTAGCACCAACTATGAAGAACTCTAATGATATTCCCAGATTAAGCAATCTTAGACATTTATTTTCTTCAATTCTTATGAAACCCTAACACCATCTATGTAACTATTCACACATAGAAGCAAAAACACAAGAATATGCTAAAAATGCATTGTAATAAAAAAAGAGATAGAAACAAGGGTTGACGTCGATTGGCCCCCTGAACTACTCAAACCAACAATTTTTCCACCCCGACTTTCGGTCTCTTCAATTATCCCCACAGACTAATAATTACATCAATTTTCCACAATTTTGGTCAATTAAACCAAATCACGTTTTCACTAATGAAACGCGTTTAAGAAAACTGATTGCCCATTTGCTGACCCGATTAACACTTAACCCGACTTAAATCCTCTAACCCGAATTCCCAACTAATTAAAATTGTCGCGTTCTTTTCTTATCTCTTAAAAATTAGGGTTCATCATAGGATTTGGGGAAAAAGAGAATTGGGGCTAGAGTTCATCGAAAAAAATCCCAAATTGAGGAGAGTGAGAGAAATTGTGAACGATTCATGGAGGACGACGAAGAAAATGGAGATGGTCAGGTACCTGTTCATTCCTCTGCGACAATGGAGAAAGACGACGCAGATGGAGCAAATTTGGTCGATGTTCCTGTAACGACGACAACGATTGATCAAGACGAAGCAACTCAAGAGTGGAGCATTCCGGTTACTCATCTCAGTGAAGAAGAGGCAGAAAGATTGGCTGCGGTTCTTGTCCAGAATGAAGATGAAGAGGAGGAGTACTGGGAGTATGAACTGGGAGAAAAGCCGAGCAAAGCCAACAAAAAAGAGAAAGAATCTGAGAATGATGCAATTGGTAATGGCGAAGAAGATGAAGAAGAGCTTGAGGATAGGTACGAGTATGAAATCGAACAATCAGTGGCTGAGTTTGAGGATGAGGAAGTCATTAGGAGGAATACTATTCCAGATAACTCGGATGAAGATGAAGACTACTTCGATGTTAGAAATAGGAAACGCAAAAGATCTGAGGATAAACTAGAAGTGGGAACAGCTTTCTGGTCTGGGTTTGAGTTCAAAGAAGCTGTCTTGGATTATGCTCTTACCAAAGGTCGAAACATTGAACAGAGCAGGTGGGATAAGACGAAGCTTAGCTTTAAGTGTGGGATTAGAGGTAAATGCAAATGGAGGGTTTACTGTGCCTTTGATGTGCCTACTCAGAAGTGGTTAGTGAAAACAAGGTACAAATATCATAGTTGTACACCCAATGGGAAATGTAAACTCTTGCGAAGCCCGGTTATAGCTAGGTTGTTTCTGGATAAACTGAGAGAAGACAGTGAGTTAATGCCTGAGAAGATTCAAGAGCAGATAAAGGAGACCTGGAAGCTCATATCATCTCGGAATCAATGTCAACGAGGAAGAACATTGGCGCTAAAATGGCTGGATAAAGAGTATGCAGACCAGTTTGCTCACCTAAGAGGTTATGTGCGAGAGATTGAGAAGACCAATCCGGGTTCGAGCGTGGTACTTGATACTATAAGTAATGCAGCCAAAGAAGATGTATTTGATCGGTTCTATGTATGCTTTGCGAAGCTTAGGAGCTCGTGGAGAGGGACATGTAGGCCAATAATAGGGCTCGATGGAACTTTTTTGAAGGTTGCAGTCAAGGGAATATTGCTCACTGCTGTAGGACATGATGCCAACAATCAGATATTTCCTTTTGCTTGGGCTGTGGTACAAGCTGAGTCTGCGGATACATGGCTTTGGTTTATCAAGAGACTGAAGCATGATTTGTCTCTTGGAGATGGCAGCAAATATGTTCTTCTATCTGATAGCTCGAAGGTATCATTTAAAAACAATGATTTGTCTCTTTGAGTCATTAACCATGTTACTTATATTAATTCTTCATTTCAGGGACTTATAAGCGCAATCAAATCAGAGTTACCAAACGCAGAGCATAGGCGTTGTGTGAAACACATTGTTGAAAATCTGAAGAAAAAGCACAAGAAGAAACAGTTTTTGAAACCAAGAGTGTGGAATCTTGCTTGGAGCTACAACAAGACACAGTTCAAGGAAGAACTTACAAAGTTACAGGATTATAGCATGTCCTTGTATGATGATGTGATGAAGTTAGAACCAAAAGCTTGGTCATTGGCGTACTACAGACTAGGGAGCTTTTGCGAGGACGTTGATAACAATGCGACTGAGTCTTTCAACTCCACTATTACCGGAGCTCGAGGTAAGGCTATTGTACCCATGTTGGAAACAATAAGAAGGCAAGCAATGGTCAGAATTGCAAAGAGACACAAGAAATCTGAGAGGCGGCAAGAGAAGTTTACAAAATATGTGGTCGAGATTCTCAAAGCTGAGAAGGAAGATGCCGACAAATGCATAACAACTCCTTGTACGCATGGTGTGTTCGAGGTACGTCTCGGAAATTCTGGTTACAACGTTAACACTTCTAGGCAAACTTGTACTTGTGGGAAGTGGCAGATCACTGGGATACCGTGTGAGCACGCATATGGTGCTATGATAGATGCTGGGTTAGATGTGGAGGATTATATATCTGAGTTCTTTTCCACTAGTCTATGGAGGATGACTTATAACCAGTCCATAAACACGGTTAGAGGGCCTCGGTTTTGGATGAAAAAGGGTAGATATAGATTAGTTGTAGAACCACCAGAACCTACACTTCCTGGGAGGAAAAAAAAGAGTAATAAAAAGAAATTTCCGAGATTCAAAGGGAAAAATGAATCACCAAAGAAGAAAAAAAAGAAGGTTGTTGAAACACTTGGAAGAGAGGGACGAATCATGCATTGTTCCAAGTGTGGGGAAGCCGGCCACAATGCTCGAAAATGCAAAATCCACCCAAAGAAGAAGATCAAGACTGAAGCAGAGGACCCAAATAAGAAGAACAAGACTGAAGCAAAGGACCCAAAGAAGAAGAACAAGACTGAAGCAAAGGACCCAAAGAAGAAGATCAAGAATAAAGCAAAGGTATATTTGGGTTGTATTTATTCAATGTTCAGGTCTTTATTTGACATTGTTTTTGGCTTCACAGGACGTTGGAAGCTCTGGAGGAGAAGTCATTTCACTCACACAGCCATCTCAAACAAGCACTTGAAGAAGTCTAGTTTCTGTTTCACGGTTTTAAAAACTCTAGATTGTGTTTTGTGTTTCACGGTTTTAAGAACTCTAGTTTTGTGTTTCACGGCTTAAGTGTCTCTATTTTCTGTTTCACGGCTTGATTATGTTTTTCTCTGTTTGATCTTGATTGTAAGAAATGAATGTTGGTTATGAATGTTATGAAACAGCTTATTTTCTTATGTATGTTAGTTATGAAACAGCTTATGCCCTTATGATTTTCTTGTTTGTTCATGTTCTTCATGATGGTATTGTCTTAAGGATGAACAAATGACATAAAGGTCTCTAAAACAACACACAAATCGCTTACACTTGACACTTAAGGTGTTCAATATAGCAAAAACAACACATTGACAAACAATACAACAGAGACAGTTACCAAAGCTTACAACAAAGCCATGTAATGACAGCTAGACAACCATTCTTCTCCAAAGCCACATCCTCTTCACTTTTCTCAGTCTTCCTCATATCTTCTAAATCTTCTTCAACTGTTCTTTGTCTTGCTTCAACTAAAGAAATCTCTTCAGCTAAAGCTTCATCAACCCACTTGAAGAGATGATCTTCCCCTTTTCTCTGCAACAAAAAAAATCGAATTCACTTGTACATTGTAGATAACTCAAGCCAACAACATATGATGAAGGAAGACGGGTTACACGTACCTGCATTGCAATTTTACAACGATAGAATCTCCGAAAAGGATTCTTATCTGTCTTTGAAACAAATGTTGCAATCCCTTCTCCGCACCAGCAGCGTGTTGGAACACCATGAACTCCTCTGTTTCGCCTTGAACAAGCACCTCTATACCCAGAAACACATTGACCAACCCGTAAGAAACAAATAGAAGAAAAGAAATTGAGAGAAGATTTGATAAAATACCCAGATTTCGCTATGTATGATGCATTCCTACTTTTCTCCATCGTTGCAATTCTCCTTTCCCCCAAATCGTAGGATGAACCCTAATTTTCTGTAGAGAAGAAGAAGAGAACGCGACGCGACAATTTTAAGTTAGTTGGGAATTCGGGTTAGAGGAGTTGGGTCGGGTTAAGTGTTAATCGGGTCTACAAATGGGCAATCAGATTTTTAAAACACGCTTTATTAGTTAAAACGTGATTTGGTTTAATTGACCGAAATTGTGGAAAATTGATGCAATTGTTAGTCTGTGGGGATAATTGAAGAGACCGAAAGTCGGGGTGGAAAAACTGTTGGTTTGAGTAGTTCAGGGGACCAATCGACGTCAACCCTAGAAACAAAGGTTCATAGTTACAATTACAAAGTTATTTCATTATTTTTAAATTAATTTTATTTTGTATTTATATTTTTAAAATATTTTAAAAATTATTAGATTACGATCTTAAAAAATCAGTATAAATAATTTTAGTTATTTTATTTTAGAAATATTAGAATTCTTAGTTAAATTGAATTAAATTGTTAAATGATATATTAAAATGCATAGTTAATATAAACATTAAAAAATACTTATTTTATTCTGTAAATAGAAAATACTTATATTTTATTGATATTAAGAAAAAGAAGGAGAGAAAATATCTGCCCGAAATCAAAGAGTAAGCAAATAAAAAAAGAAACGCTGCCCGTCGGGCAAACCTCAAACTCCAATACGACTACGAGTCATCACTCTCTTTTATTTCCACTTTCCAAAAAAAAAAATTAAAAATTAAAAATTAATATCTGAAAGCCAATAGTCATATCAAAATGTGTACATAAATGCTGAAACTTCCCTCTTCTCTTCCTCTCCATCTCCATCTCCCAACCACCGTTCTGCCTCACGGTGGCGCTTTATTCTCCCGGCGGATCGCCTCACCGGTTGCAGACGGTGTCGTGATTCCCTCCCCCCCCCACTAGCCTCATCATCATCTCTACACTAAAAGATGGGGCAGAGCATGAGCTGCGGAGTTAGACCGGAGCACCACGGGATATTCGCCTCCGTTCAGTGCGGCGACATCGTCACCGTGCGGAGAGTGATGATGACAGATCCGAGTCTTTTGAACCAGGCCACTCCTTACGATCGCCACTCCGTTCTCCACGTCGCTGCCGCTAGCGGCCAGATCGAGGTTAGTCTCCTCCGAGATCTCAACGGAATCTCAACGGAATCTGGTGGTTTTGGTTTCAGATTCGCCGGAATCTTCTCGATTTTTTTTTGAACTAGCGCATTTCTGATTTTTGCAGATTTTGTCTTTGCTGTTGGAGAGATTCACGAATCCGGATACGTTGAATCGTCACAAGCAGGTTTAACGATAACATCTGATTTGTTTTTTTTTTTTTGTTGATTGAAAAATGGAGATTAGCTGATTGTGTTTGTTGTAGACTCCGTTGATGTTGGCTGCGATGTATGGGAGGATCTCTTGCGTCAAGAAGCTCGCTCAAGTTGGAGCTAATGTATGCTTTTAATTTGGAATAAAAATTTCAGAATTTGGATTTGATTTTTTTTTTGTTTTTGTGGAATTTTTGCAGGTTTTGATGTTTGATTCGGTGAATCGAAGAACGTGTTTGCATTACGCAGCTTACTATGGACATGCTGATTGTGTTCAAGCCATCCTCTCTGCTGCTCAGTCAAGTCCCGTTGCTGTTCATTGGTTACTGACTACTCACTCTCTCTCTCTTTGCTTGTTGATGTGTTTTAGAACAAGCTCTTTACTGAGAAGTGTTTTTTTTTCAGGGGATTTGCGCGGTTTGTGAATATTAGAGATGACAAAGGAGCGACGCCGTTGCATCTTGCTGCTAGGCAGAGACGTCCTGAGTGTGTGAATGTTCTCTTGGACAGTGGCTCTCTTGTTTGTGCTTCCACTAGCCTCTACGGGTATTGAAAACGTTTTCATTTTCGGTAAAAGTTTCAGTCTTTTGGGAGATTTGCTTATCCTTCCATGCTTTGTTGAAACAGGTCTCCAGGGAGCACACCGCTTCATTTGGCGGCAAGAAGCGGATCTATCGATTGCGTCAGGAAGTTACTTGCTTGGGGTGCTGATCGTCTCCAGAGAGACGCTTCTGGGTATTTTAAAGATTCTCTATGTTTTATTGTAATTCTTCTGCTAGTTTTAATCATCTTGAAATCATTTTTTCAGGAGGATACCATATGTGGTTGCCATGAAACATAAGCACGGAGCATGTGGAGCGTTGCTTAACCCCTCTTCTGCAGAGCCTCTGGTCTGGCCATCCCCGTTAAAGTTCATCAGCGAGCTCAACGAGGAGGCCAAACTGCTCTTGGAGCAGGCTCTGATGGACGCTAACAGGGAGAGGGAGAAAACCATCCTCAAGGGAACTGCTTTCTCCTTGCCATCACCATCTTACTCAGACACAGCCTCAGATGATAACATGTCTGAGGTAATAAACATCAAAACCTCCTTCTTTGTCTGTTTGATAACATGTAAAACACACATATTAAGTGAAGTATAAAACGCGTTTTGCAGATGAGTGATTCGGAGATGTGCTGCATTTGCTTTGAGCAAGCGTGCACGATCGAAGTCAAAGACTGTGGTCACCAAATGTGCGCACAATGCACTCTTGCACTGTGCTGTCACAACAAACCGAACCCAACGACTTCAACCGTGACTCCACCGGTATGCCCGTTCTGTAGAAGTGTCATCTCACGGTTAGTAATCGCCCAGAACAACAACAACGACAGTAGCAAGAGCCAAGACGAAGTTGTTGATCGCGAGGCAGGTGATGTCAGCTCCTCAAAACACAGAAAGCATAGAAAATCGATGAACCTTGGAGAAGAAAGCAGCAGTTTCATGGGACTATCAAGCATTGGATCGTTCGGGAAGATAACCGGCCGTGGCTCGGGAAGGATCGCAGCCGACAACGAGCTGATGGACAAACCGATACTGTGAGGAAGGGGTGAGAATGTATAAAAGATAGATCTTTTGTTGTGGTGGGAGATTGAAATAAGGAAAGAAGAAGTGAGTTTGTGTAATGAAATCAATGATTTGTTGTTTCTTTTGATCAATTTTAAAATGGTTTGCTGTCATTATTTGGTTACTTGTTGATATGAAAAGAGAACCTTCATCATCTTCTTGTCTCTCACAAACAATTAAATTAAACTAAGATACTTTTATTAAAATTTGGAGGAAAATAGTTTACATGATCAAACCTATCCCGTAACAAAGCTAAACTCATCCTGTAAATTCGAGAAGACAAGACATGTTTACCAACTTAAAACAATTCAACTCGAATACTTCATGTTAAGGAAAGAGTACAAATGTACAATCGTATTAGAGTTTTTACTAGTCTCCTAGTATTTTCACTCATTAATCTCCTTTTGACTAATCTTTTAGATTTCGTCATTGTGTTTCGTCATATATCTCCAGCGTATTGTTTAAATACATATGTACTTCATCTATTTATATCAATTTTAATAGTCTAAAAATATGAGATTCACACATCTTATACTTCACATGTTTGATGTTTGATGTGTATAAGGACAAGAGATAATACATGATGCATGTCTTCTTTTTTTCTTTTTTTTTGTATCCTCACTAAATTAGACTTTTCTCCTGTTTTGTTTTTTAATAATTTAAAATGAATAAATAAGATGGGAACAAATGTTATGGGGATGGCTGCTAAGTTGCCAACGGAGAAAGAGATGGAGAGCCGGAGAAAAAAGAAGAAGAAAAAAGTATATGGAAGAATTGTTGACCTCCACATGATCCAATCACTTTCTTCTATCCCTCTAACAAGTTATAAATATTTTGAATATTTGCCTCTTTGTTTAAACTAAAATATTTACACTTTTAATATTAGTCAAGTTGTTACAACTAGACAACTAGTCCATACACACGACCACTTTTTGTTTATTCCTTCGTGAAGTATTCTTTTTATACGTGTAAGACTCGCTCTATAGAATCATAGTAGGCAAAGACCGATACATTCGGTGGATACTTTATGTTAATCGACTTTTAAGGAAAAAAATAAACCTAGTGATTACTATGACATGAATAAAATTAGACAAACGAAGAAAATGATTGTTAGTTTCTTACTTTTAGATTTTATATTGAAAACATGTTTGAGCCGAAAGAGTAGATTTTGATTCTATGTCGAGAAGAGGGGGAAAAGTGAAAGAAAAAAGGGGGGATAGTATTCACATTTAAGGGGAAAATTGTTATCAAAAGAATTTAGAAGGTCACAGGTTATAACTGTTTAACCTAAAACAAAACCTAACCAAATTTGAAATACAAATAAATATTCAACATAGTTTACCAAATCAAATAAAAGTATAAAACTCTTCTAATATAGTTTACCGAAACTTCCATAATAATAAAATAACCTGCAACTTTAAATTATAAATAGAAAACAAACATAATTGTTTTATCATTTAGTTTAATATGTTTGGTTTCCAGTTTTCAGTTAAGAGAAACGCCAAAATGTTTAACAAAACTATGGAGCCTTCGATGTTGTTGCAAAATTCCATTTGTTGGTCATTATAATTCATTTATTTATCCTATTACATATAATGATCAATCGACATGATCTAACATTACCACAATCAAATGAGTCTACAATGTTTCAGTTTACCATGATTTGACGCTTTGACGTGTCTTAATAATTCCAAATCAGAGTTGTTCAATTATCGTTCTTTGGCGTGTCAATTCTAACATGTAGGATCCACTTATGGTACGACACTTACTTAATATTTCCATTCTTATAATCTAAGCTAATCTAGTCTAGTCACATTTGACATTTCAATTCTAACTTGTTGGAGCCACTTTCGTTGCTGAATCTACTAATCGGTTATGGGACCTGACCGGTTGATGAAAGAAAATTTAGACTAGACACCTTAATCCACCGAGGTGTTTAGCGTATTAAATCAAGCCACAAAATACAAAATATACAATCGATATACTAATTACAGCAAATTTTTAACCATGGAATTTTTTAAGATTGACAAAATGTTAAGTTACTATTACCAAATGACAAAGAAATATCAATAATAGTTAATATATAAAATTAATAAGTTATTATACTGATTGTCGAGATAAATTTATTTGATTTAATCTTCTCATAAATGACTTTACAATGATATAAACGTTAAACAATAATAGAAAACCACAAAATAAACTTTATCCAGTGTCAGTTCCTGTAACCCAACCTGCTCGGCCTTGATTTGTTTCCTTGTTAAGACCAGCATCAAAGTTACATTTAACATAGCCCCGTGGAGGACGCAACTAATGATCCTCTAAAAATGGTGCAGTAGTGATACCAAGAAACTTTTATTATACTTTGATCCTCTCTCTCTTTAAATTATGCTCTTTGTAATAAGTTGTTATTGCAACATCGTAAAACTCAAAAAAAAAAATGGTATGAATTTAACATTTATACAAAAAGAAAACTTTTATTCACTAACCTTGCTATATGCGATTTATGTCCCATCAAGTTATTGACGAAGCCATTTCAAAATTCTGTTTCCCTCAAAAAAATCTACTCAAAACTTACATGAACTGAAAAAATAATATGTCAACTTGATTACTTTCATTTAATGTGTGAAATATTTTTTTAACGACAGAACATCTGAATTAAACATACCTAAACTTGATTTGATATAGTTTTTAAAGATGTAAAGACTTTCTCATTCATGTAGTAATACATTACAAGAGTATACAATGATCATCGAGTTAGCTCTAGGTTAAACCATATTAACTGATGTTTCTATAAGTAATTACAAAGAATATTGAGTGAGTAATGTAGAGGATCAATCATATTACATCAATGATACGATGTATCCTTAATAGTTTTAAAGAAAACTTAAATTTGCATATATATGACCTCAATCTGTAAGAAAATTTTGTACAACACGAAAATTTGTAAATTTGAGTCAGATCGAACTTGTTTATTCTGCTGCTTTGATAGTACCGTTGTTATCTGCATTGCTTCTAATCAAGTTCATAAATGTGGTACAAGCGGAACTCCAGTCTTGATTCTTAAGATACATCATGTTCGAATAGCCACATCGTTAAATTTCACACAGCAGCAGCAACAGAGTTAGGGAAGACCAACCATTAAACAAATGTTCAAAAAAGGTGTTCTTAAAACAATAAAACCTACTTAACATTGTCAAAAAAAAACTACTTAACGCACGATACATCTAGTTCCCTTTAAATTTAATTTTGCATATGTGAGATCATTCTGATTTTCTTAAGTAACTTTTTAAATTTAAGTTGGTGGCATAAACTTTTTCTTTGAACTGCTGGTGGCTTAAATTTTATAAACAGAAATCGGGAATCTTAAAATATGTTAAAAATTGAAGTCAGAAAAAAATCTGACATATAACATGTTGTCGACTGCTTCACGTAGGTCCTATTCTGTTTCATGTGGCTCTTTCCTATTGTATTTCTTGCATTTTTTTCATTAATTATAATTTCCGTATTACAATATTATTCACCAACAAAATGATTCGAAGTCAAATCATATGTAATGTCCCCTCGATTAATATTTTGCTCGAGTCGTATCGTTGATCCTCCCGCTGTATATATTTATTTTTGTCAACCTCCCTCTGTATTTATGTGTTAGAAACGGGTAAATTAAACGTTGCTTAGATGATGCTCTCATTGAGTCTCATACTAATATATATATCGTCTGATGAAAATATTTTATAAATCCACAGCAAAGGCCCAAAAGGCAACCGATAGTACCTATGAACTACTCCTAATCCAGTCAAGGCTAAACCTACAAAAAGGACTGGAAGCCCAACGCCAGGGCCCAAAAAGTTACATACTGAGATTGAACGTTTCTTTCTAGAGAGTCCAATCTGAGCTTTACTGCCTCCTTACGTTATATAATATCCTTTTAACGCCCCATCCGCCCATGGCTAATGGGCCATCCACACAGCTCTCTTGGTTCCTGGACCCCATTCCGTTCCAATGTTGGTGCGTTAATTTTTTCAAGGCTCGAAATCATTGTTTACTGACCCTGCAATCACCACCTGACATTTTTCCGTGCTTTGATCTCACTCGCACGGTATTACAAATCACTTTTCGGTAGGTCACTTATCTTTTCATTACTCCAGCCCAAACACCCTTAACTCTGAAGTTTTAAACAGATGTTGACGGAAAAAATAAGTTAACTTTGATAACATAGGTAACCAAATCAATCCTCTTAAGTCTTTCCATATATCACAATTCATGATGTTACAATTCATCCCTCTAAAAGAACGCAACGTCCTCTTGCACCCAACAACAGGTTTCAAGATGCCTCTCGGGTGAGAACCGAGATGGCTAACCAGCTCTGATACCACTTGTAAAGCTCCGACCGCCTCGGCTAATGGACCACCCATGGCTGCTCTCTCGACCCGTGGACCTCATCCCGTTCCAACGGTCGTTCTGTTAATTTTCTAAAGCTCCAAATCATTGTTTACTGACCTTGCAATCACCACTCAACCTTTCCCCGTACTTTGACATCACTCGCACGGTATCGCGAATCACTTTCCCATAGGTCAAATCAATTCTCTTAAATTTTTTGATATATCATAATTCGGAATGTTACAATATTGTTTTATTTCAGGATGTTACAATATTGCCTATGATTTGAGCGCACATGGCAGAAAGTTTTCCATATATTGGACGAATTTTGGTATGAATCGATAAAATAATCTTGTTTCTAAAACACTGGACACACACGTTTTAAACAAAAGAAGCAAAAATTGTTGGATTTCGTTAAAGTCAAAATAAGTTGAGCTAGCTTTTTAGCTTAGAAACAGTCTAGCAATTGTGGGAACCTATGAAGATCAAGCATCAAGGGACTGCTAGAGTGAAGCGAGCACAACTTCAAAGACTTCGTAAAACTTTTGAAACTTTGGAGATGCGTTTTGGTGAAGGAGTTGCAGGGTACTTTGTGAGACTTATGGAGTTCACAAATGACATGAGGAACTGTGGGGAAGGAATGGATGATGTGAAGATCGTGGAGAAGCTTCTGAGAAGTCTCACTGAAAACTTCAATTTCTTGGTATGCTCTATTGAAGAATCAAAGGAAATTGATAGGATCACAGTAGACGAGCTTAAGCGCCACTACAAATCCATGAAAGTAAGGTCACTGAGGGAAGAAGTGAAGAACAAGTCTAACAAGTGGAAAATGAACCAAGGAATGGTAGAGGAAGAGGAAGATGGAACAATCAGAGAGGAAGAAACAACTTTAGAGGACGAGGGAGAGGCCGATCCTTTGTGAATCCATCAGCCATAAATTGCTTCAGATGTGGAAAGCAAGGTCACTACCAGTTTAGGGATTTCCACACTAATCAAACTTAGGTGAGAGTTTTAGCATTAAAATCATATCATATATGTAGTTAGGTTTCATCTCTACAGCTGTTTGTGATTCTCTGACAGTGTCAATTGCAATAACATTTTAAAAAGAAATTCATAACTCAACCAGGGCATAACTGTTTTACGATCAGCTTGTCCTATTATAGATATACTTATGAAGTTATAGTTGAAGCCAGAGAGAAAAAAATTACGCCACCTTATTTCAGAATTACAATTGAATCGTTTAAAAGAAACGATGGTGTTAACTTGTACAAAATAATAGTCTTTCAATGGTTGTTGCATCAAGATTCCTTTTGATGAAAACACATGTAACTTGCATGATTGTCAAATCTAGATTAGCCACCTTTATTCTGGATAAACTCTGCGGGAGATAATTGTGATTGAGCAAGCATTGGAGTAGTATATGGTCTTCGCATTAGAGATTTTTACTTTCTAATGTGGGGACTATATGATACTGAAATGTTTCATTTAACCCTTCCCATACAATGGACGTTTGGCTTGAGGAAGAAGTAGAGTTTCTTTATAGATCAGAAGCGTCATATATATCCAGATTTTGAAGATCATGGAAATTGTCTTTATGTTTGTTATGATATAATGAGTTCACTGAATGTACATATTTATCCTATCGGGGGTTTGAGGAGGTTCAGTATAATAATATTTATACAAAATGTGGTTCTTTTAAACTCCATCAAATACAACTTCATGTTGTATGGTTCTTTTAAACTCCATCAAATACAACTTCATGTTGTATAGACAATAGAACATATTACATATACGGGTTCTCTCTTAAAACTTAAAGTAGTTCTTAGATGGATCATAATCATTACTTCAAATTGACCAATGCAAATACCTCTGGAGTCTGGACTAAATTATTCTACTTGGATGTAGAGTACAACGACAAAGCAGGCTTGGATATATGTAAATTGGGAAAAAATACTATCACTATGTTATAAACTCTTTATACGGCCAATCGATATTTTTTTTTTGCATTTTTACGAATAATTAGTTGCATAGCTTCGTATAGGCAAAATGGGAAAACACGCTGGCCTTGATTTCAGTGATCGAAGCATTTAAATCTTCTTTTAGTTAACAAAATGTCATTAGTTTTAAATACTGTTTCAAGACTAGATTCCACTTTTACATAACCAAAGTATTTCACCAACTCTATTCTGCATTCCAATGCTTATAGTTTATGTAACTAATTACCGATTATTTCCAATGTACAAAAATCACGAGAAAAAAGCATGCAAAAGGCGTATGCGCCTCTAAATATTTCACGGACAATATTCCAAATTTTGAAAAGCCTTGCCACTTGCCAAGCAAAATAAAAGAACTAGCAACAGAAAAAAGATGTTAAAAATAAAATAAAAATAAAATGCCACTACATTATTATATAACTGGTACGTAGTTTATTACAATTTGGTTACATGAGCTACGTACGTTATACATACATGATACCATATGAAACATCAAATATGTCTGGCCTTTTTAATATTGTTACACAGAGATGTTGAATGAAACATACAATCGAATTCTCTAGAAACATTCAGAATGATCATTCTCCTGCTTTTATAATAATTTCTAACCTTCAAACTCCTCGACGGGACTCCCTTAGGTTTCCTCGGCGCCGGCGGACAGGTTTGTGGGATCGCCGGGAGAATTTGATCAAGACGTGTCGGAGTCTTACAGCAATCTTCTTCTTCTTCCTTCTTTACTTTTACTCCTTCCGGTGAGCAATTGGTTATGTCTAGATCTTGATCTTGTCCTAATTCTCGAACGCTCCGGTCTGGAAACCCTAGAGAGGGTACACGAAGGAACCCTAGTTCTGTTTCTCGGAGATTGTTTTGATCGGAGGGACGACTTCCAGCATCAGCGAAGCTCATCTTTCAGAAGAAAAACGTAAAAGGGACTGTTTCTGATGAGAGAGAAAAGAAAGAGGCAGAGAAGAAGTTTATGGCTTTGAAGGCTTAGTTTGGTTTATATAAATGGTAAGTGGTAACACTACGTACGTGTTGTTTTGAATTGTGTATTTTGTAAATTTAATTTTACTAGATCTTTTTTCCGCGCTTCGCGCGGATAATTGCTTCTTATATGTAATTGTTGATTTTTATATGAATATCAAATATTATAGACTATAGTTGCTTGTTATATTTAATTGTTGATTTTGTTGTATTATTTTTATATAATCTCTTGTTATATTTAATTGTTGATTTTGTTTTATATTGAAAGTATTTAAATTCAAAGAAAGTGTTTTTTCTTGTTTTCTCTTGTTTAAAGGGTTTTCATAGTTTTATTTCAAAACACTTTTGATGTATTGTAATAGATAAGTTTTTATTTTTGTGGTATTGGACTTTTAAGAAGCTAAGGTGGATCAATATATAATTAAATGTAAGAAATAGTAGTGTACATAATTTTTTTATAACAACTAATTTTATTAAACTTAGGTGGAGTTTACATAATCCTTCATGAAGAGGATGAACAATTAAAGTAAGTACATTGTAATAGCATACAAATAAATTGTCATACGGAATTCTAGCTTTAGGCAAAAGATCTGCCACCTAATTTGTCTTTCTTCGCGTCCAAGTAAATGAGATATCTTCAAATCTTTGCACCCACCAGCATTTTTCCATGATCCAGTTATAAGCTCCAAAGTGGAGATTACCATTCTTTATAGCATAATATGAAGTCCGTAGCTAAGGTGTAACATAATATGAAGTTCGTAGCTTATAACATAATAATACGCTTGTGGTTAAAAAAACATAATAATAAGCTAAGGTGGTTCAATAGCTAGTTAAGAAGTTCGAAGCTTTTGTTCGTGCATTTAAAAGCAAATAATTATTTTAATCTATAAATCTCGAATCAAAGCAACATATTTTTGTATCTCTTACCAATTTTTTCAAGTTGTAAAGCCATTATATATATATATATATATATATATATATAGATATATATACTTTTAACTATCTTCTTAACTCTTATCAGAATTTTGGGTTTCTTCTATGATTTTCATCAATGAAGTAACGTTTGATAGAGAAACATATAGTTGTTCCTAAGTGAACAATGGTTTTGAGAAGTACAAAAGAACAGCTATTAACTTTTGACCTTGGCTTTTGTTAACCATCATAGGCTCGTAGATTTTCATCTTATAATTTTTCTATCTCTAACGTGTTCAGACTTAAGAGTACACACAAAAAATAAGATGATGACTACATAACTTGACAGATTTCTGTTTGTTTCATGACCTATTCTTGGACCATCAAGAGATGCAAGTCCAAACACGGACCATCAAGAGAAAGCAATGGTGATCGGTCTCTTGTGGTGCCTCTTTGATCGTGCTACTACCAATGAGGAGGACCCTCGCCGAATCCACATAATACTTGCGACAATAGGACTGGTTTATGTAGTCCAACATGTCTCGACATATGTTGTGATACGAACTGCCATAAAAGTTTAGTGGTAGACATGGGGTTTGTTTCTTCGTCGGTGCTTTTCATTTGCGCCAATGCCATGCCATGACCCTTGGTAAAGCCGGTTTACAAAATTGTAAGCTGATTGCTTTTATTATTAGTTATTTAAATAGTGTGATGATAACTATAATATTTATTTTAACTATTAGCCCTTTCAAAGACTAAAGGTCATTACTAATTTTTAATTTGGTAGCCTGCGGTACAAACATCCACTTATCATTTAATCCAATTTCTAATCGTTTTTATTATTGGGTTATGGTGGCAAACTTTCGATAATGACCTGGATGGTTTTTGTTGGACAGACTAAGTATATTTTGAAACTCTTACTGAACATAGGGCGGGGCACATAGGGACATCTGGGGTCAAGTGATCCCACTAAAATTGGAAAAAAAAAATCTTTTACTGTATTTTAAAAAACAAATACTATAATATTTAGTTAAAATTTGGCATTTGATTCCACTAATTCATGTCAAAGTTCTCATATACCTCCATTAATTTATAAAAAAGTTTATTTTTGTTATAATAATACATATATTTTTAATTTAAATATTAAATTAATATATTATAACTCCAGTTAAAAATATTTCCTCAGGTACTAACTGAACCTATGTTTTGTTTGCGCCATGACATGAGAGATAACAATCTTAAAATAAGCTTTAAGAGCCCGAGTGCATGAGTTATTTTTAATTTGGCTGGATGTTGGGAAAACTAATGAAATTAACCGTTTATGACTACAATGACAACAACAAAATTCTCTCAAATTCATCCTTATGAGTATTCCCTCTCCCTATTCTTACACAGCACAGCCTCTCTCCCCCACACACACTCTTCTTAATCTCCTAATTGGTCTGCATTGAACTTGATACTCCTTGTCGCTACCGGCACAACTGATCCGTGGGATGAGAAAATCTCATGTCATACGTCTAAGCATAAGAGGCTACATGAAGCATAAGAGGCTACACGAAGCATCAGATTTTCCCTCGATCTAGCCAAAGATGCCATTTCATTGCTCTTTACTTCATCTCCAGCTTATGATTCTCAACTACTTGTCCACCGTTTTTTCCGTGCTGGCCGCTTTGGTTTCACCTCTGAATCCATCCACAAAGCCTTCAATTTTTGCAGAAAACAGAGTCTCAAGCACCATGTTCTTTACTCCTGTGGTGTATTTCTCCGTGGGCATTAGAAGTTTGAAAAGTTTACTAACTGCGTTTCTCAACCGTGTTTCCATATTTGGTTTCTGCAAGGTCAAAGCTACTCTTCTCTTCAGTTACATCTCGGTTCTTGCCAATAGAACCATGAACAGGCTCCCCAACTCGGCCATTAGTGCCTGTTCCTGTAATTTCTTGCTTCATTCGTTCCTTTTGAGCCTGAAAATGGCGTGATGAATGAAAGAAACATTACTGACTGTGAGGCACAATAAAAGTGACCAAAAAAAAATTATGAGACATATTATTAGGTGAGACAGGCGATAGAACAACAAACAGGGCAAGGTATATTGCATTCACGATAACCATCCTACGTTAAGTTTGTAAACTCTTTTTTAAGCCTGTAACCTTGTATGAGATTAATAAAGTAAATTCGTTGGCTGGATATTGCTTCTATGCTTTCATGGCGATCTCAGCCAAGCTCCGGTAGTTTCCTGAAATGGATTCCGTTAGTGCTGATGGTACTTAAAAAGCAGCATTATTTATAGTAAATTGAGACCTAAGTGAACCTGCTTCGTTGCGGCTTTGGTTTAAAGGTGTTAAGACGGTGAAAATTGATAAAGACGTGGATGAGCTTTTGCCTGAGAAGGAAAATAGTGAACCGGATTAAGAAAAAAAACTAAAAATCTGGAACCAAATACTAAAATAAGGATCCAGATAACCTTGGATCAATAAGTAGCATATCCACGCCCATCAGCTCACACCGCGTGAGTGGCAGTAAACGACGACGGAGATGAGCTGGTGGGAGTAGCGGCGGCTGAGATCCTCGGAGGTGATAGGAGATTTCCCATTTGGTTTCATCGCCATAGATTGAAGTTAGAGAAGTTTTAGGGTTTGATTTGTACACAGGAAGAAAATGAGTATATAAAGAAGGAGGAAAAGAGAAAACCGAAACGAAATCATTAAGAAGAAATTGGTTGATCGAGATGTAGTGGAGTATTGATTATACAGAAGTGGATCAATCAAGCTGAATCGCTGTGGTATCAAGCGAAGAAGACGAAGAGGTAGAGCCGTAGAGACTTCTGTCTAGGGCTGCTTTTTTTTTGGTTAATTGTAGCGATAGATTGTAGCCCAGCAGAAGCACATCAAAGCCCATACAAAATCAATAGCTTAATGTAGGAGATCCAACGTGTTTTAATGAAATGTTTTGATTGGCCAAATATATTTGCCTACGTGGACATGCTAAAATCACTCTATATCTGCCTTTTAGTATAGGATAGATTTGAGAGAACATTCGGGGTTTTAGTTAATGTTTTGAAGGATCCGATGCAACAAATATACTTTATGTAAGCTTGCTTTTTAATAAAGTAAGGTTCTCGTCGATTTGGTTAATCTCTATACCAATCACATGTTTCTCTTCTTTTAAGGCCACAATTTGCTATAAGATGAAGATTATTTTACAAACCCCAAACATTTAGCAGGAAAGAAAATATAAAATGAGGTTTGAATGAAATATAAAATACAAAACCTCATTGTTTTAAGTTATTGAAAATAACAATTAAATTACAAATGCATATTATTCCTTCTAGATATTTTAAGATATATATATATAGTTTATTGTGTCTCATTCTCATATGGATTAATCAAGTTGTTCTTCCAACAAATAAATTAAATTAGCAAAACATATATAATAATTATGTAAGGATATAAGAAAGCTCGAAAGAGTATTGACATAGAAACGGAAAAGGCCAGTTTTGTGGTTGAAAAGAAAAAGGTCAATTACTTTCCTTTATTCATAAGCTAAAAGAAATTATTGAATTTAGCGTCCAAAGTAAGATAGACTGTCTCTTTCATCTTATTCAAATTAGTTAAAATCATCATTTTCTATCATACTTTCTCTATGATCCTAACTTTGATGCATGTGAACAGTGATCTCACATGCCTTCTATGTTATCACACCCACCTATACATAATACACCCATGTACATCAACATTTAATATGATCTATCTTACATCCATTACCTTTTGTGTGTATATATAGTCTAGATCGATATAACTGACATACTTTAACGAATCGTTATAAACTAGACTCTATGGCGATTAAATAACGATCCAACGATATTAAACTGCCCACCTAACTGACAAAAATCTTAAATGTGTATGATACATATTCAGATTTTATCGAACATTTCTCAACATTTGTCAATGAAAATCAAGAAAGGCAGCGGAAGTCAACACTACTAATAGATAGTGTACATATGTTTTGTCTCTGTTACGTATAAACTAATAACACAACAAAAAATGATGGCAAGATACGTACAAAATATTTAAACAGAAAACAAACACCCAAGAAATATTATTGTAGTACCTTTGGTGTAGTGATAATTTATTATACTTTGTAGAAGAGTGTGTTTTCTTTTTCAACGTAGATAGAGACGTTTCTATCAAATCACGAGAGAATCTTGGTAATCCTAACTGGACAAAAATAGCAAACTTATCATATAGAAGATGATAAATTACTGCAAGCAAATCATCTATATAAATAATCCAAGCGGCTTGGTCATCAGTGACTAAGTGGTAGTTGGATAGGGACTTAGGAAAAAAGGATTGCATTCTGAACTTGTGGTGCTTCCGAGTTCGATTCTACGAACTAAGTCGTCGTTTTGTTTGGGCCATTTAAATTCTTAGGCTTCCGCTCAGATGCTTAATTTGTGGTGCATTTTTGCATGGCTATGATAAAGTGGTATTCAAGATTCAGGAATATGCTAAAACAGTTTTTCCAGATTGAGTTTTTTTTTTTTTTTGAATTGAATGTTAAATTGAATTCAAAGAAAAAATAACCTTGTTACATCAAGTATTACCTTTCTAATTAAATGAAAACCCTATCTCCTTCTACTATAACTAGCTCCCAAAGTAAAATTGAAAAGCTCAAAACCAATAATTAAACAAACTTCAAATTCTGGTACTAAACCAATAGATCATCCCTCCCTCCAAATCTTTATCCTTTCTCCTCTGAATGACAGTGAGCTTGTTTCTCATCCCCTTGTCTATCAACCTTGCCAAAAGATTCACAGGAGAGGGGCTTTCCCCATGTCGTCTTCGATTTCTTTCCCTCCAGATTGTATAAATGGCAAGTTGAAACATGTACTTAATAACAAAAGACTACACTTTACTCCCCTGCGGCCTTCTCATGATCCTCATTATGCTCTCCCATTGATTTGTATACTCATGTAGCAACACCCCTTCCATCATCTGTTTCCAAATTTGAGCATAATACTCCATTGTTTCCAAAAGGATCATTGCATAAGACACAAGAGCTGTCCACCAACCCACTCCAATGTCAGATTGAATTTCTCTTGAAACAAAATCATACCTATGTAGAAATGTAGATTTGACCTTCGGCTCAAACAATTTACTTTGTAGTCCGGTAACATGCAATTCAGCCACCGTCTGATATTAGTTGAAAAGTCTAAATTCGTATTAGCATAAATCCACACTATAGAGTTAAATGTGTTTTTATCAAGACCGGTCAAATCGACCGATAGGATGCTGCTCATTCTTAAGAGCAGTTGACATTGAGTCCATAACTTCAGTTTTAAAGAGTTAGTGATCAGATACTCGATCGGTGCTAACCTAACAAAATAGAACTTGGAATAACCAAATTGATTAGACGATGAAGAGTCTCAATAGAAGTAGAGAACAAACACACCATAACCATATTTGAATGATAGAACTTTAAATATATTACAGATATCAAATTTTAATTAATTACACTCGATCGAAATTTTTTCTAGAAAGTTATTTTGGTGAACTAAACAAATCAGTACAATCTCTTTTTAACCAATGAAAAAAAAAATAAAGTGCTGATCTTAGTACAATTCTTGGTGCCTTTTGGTGCTTATTGACGTGCCCTTTACACAAACGTAACAAGCAAATAGTGTGAATGGTGACAGCATATGCATTTGTTAGATTTGTCGTAGATCACATTTTTAGAGTTATTAACACTGTAGGGCAGTTTCTATGTTTTTTTTACACAATGGGACAGTTACTTCTACTAGGATAGTTTTCATGTGAAATGTCTTAAATTGCCCTTACAAAAGGTAACTGGATTAATTGGTGGCTCATTTGGGTTTTGCTTCTGGTTAGTGGGTTCAAATTTTGAAAAAACGTGGGCCCAGCGGTTGAAAGTAAAAATCAATGTGACTTTTTACTTTTCTCCCGTGCAGGTGAGAGAAAGCGAAGAGGCGATATCGATGTCGACGAGTCAGAGCCAGATGGTGATATCGATGTTCGGCGACGGTGATATCGAGATTCAGAGCGAAGAGGCGATATCGATGTCGATGACGCATAACGGAGATTCGACGACGGTGGCAACACCCGAACCAGACGACGTAGCGGTGGCGATATCGATGTCGACGAGTCAGAGTAATCGTGGGAAGAGCAAAACGGGTGGTGAGTTGTGCAAATATGACCACTCAAACGCTTTTTAAAGAGGATTGTATATGATGTTTGGATTTGTTATTTGTCTGTGTAGATCCCGTGAATTCTGAGTTAGAAGACAACGGCCTTCCGGTGAGACTCTTCGCCACGGACCGGTACCCGTCTCAAGGCAGGTTGTCACGAAGAAGAAGTACGAGATGTGGCCTGTGTTCAACTACCCTGAAAGTTCACTACCTAAGCATTCTGGTCTAACGGAGGCGGCGGTAAGGAAGGCGGAACATAACCCTGCGGTGAGTGTTTTCTGAACTCTAGCTTCTGTGGACAATTTTAAATGTTTTTCTTGAAAATGGCTCAAATATGTACACGACAAAATTGTTGTACATAGGTTCCCGTGCAACAACATACATAATCTATTGTACACGTGCACTGATGAAGTTAATGTTTTCGTGTACATTAAAATAGTTCTAACCTAGTTAAGTTCAACTCGTGTACATGACTAAATTGGTTTATGTACTCACTTGTGCGACAATATACATAGTTTATTGTACGCAAGTACTGATGAACTAACTTTTCGTGTACATTTTCGCTTTATATATATTAATGTACATGTGAACAGGTCTTTTTATTGTACACTAGTTTACGCAGTTTTTGTACATTCATTTGTCTTTTTGGTGACACTTCGGAGTTTCGGAGTTTCGGATCATTTTCGTGTACATTACAGAGTTTTTGTACATTCATTGCCTATTTGGTGACACTTGTTTACTTTTTGGTTTCAAATCGGTGTTAACAGCTTGCAGTGAAGCCCATGATGTTGCTACTGGTAAGCACGAAGATAGGTGGGCCTTGTGGGACGATGAGAACTACGACAAGTGAGTCAATTCTATGTTGGAGCTAATTGAAGGGGGGCATGTGTTTACGAATGCGGAGTGGTTGGGAGGCGATGCTGGGGACCCATTGTTTGTGTACGGCGCGAAGGCTCGGATTACGAAAAGTGAAAAACAAGTGGATAGCGACGAGGGAGCGCCTACCAAGCAAAGGCGTGTGGCTGACCATAGCACTCGCTTTGTGCCCGTGGGCACATATGGCGATAAGTTAAAGCTTTTGGAGGGACGTGTCGATGAGATGGTGGCGAAGGTTGCTATCATGCGCGAGGTCTGTAAGAAACATGAGGACTTAATTAATGGTCTGAAGTTGTCGTTAGAGGGGAGGGACAATCAGAAAACACAAAGGAGTACTAAGAAACCGCATAGGAGTACACGTAATAAACGTAGAGGCGAGGGATTGGAAATCTGTGGAACCTCATTGCACTGGGTGAGGCCCAACGCGATGTCCATGTCGAAGAGGCAAGTATGGAAGTGTGTCAATTGCGGGCCAGTGGCGGTGAAGTTCTTGGAGATGCATGCGACAGGGAATCGTAGGCCAACCATGTCAGGAAGCACTATGCGATGGATATCTACAAGGGAGTGGTGCTTCCTCTATATCTTAATAGGTAGAACCGATTGTAGCTCGCAGTGGTGGCTCTCCATTTTTTTTTGAAAACCTATCGTGTTGGCCAATTGCACTGTGTTTTTTATGTAAGGATTCTAGGTGTTTGGGTTGTTTAGAACAAAACATTATGAGGTGTTTGTTTTTTTGTGACATTGACATCTTTTTTTGGTTATAATCGTGTTAACGTAATGCCTTGCCTGTTATAATCATTTTAGCGTAATGCCTTGCATGTTATAATCAGAGCATACGACAATATATATATGATGTCTAGGTGTTCATGTGTACACTAACTCGGATATATATCTTTGGTAAACCAGGTACGGCGGGATATATGTGTACAGGTAGGTCGAACTATATGTGTAGAGTTACATGTTGTGTACATGTAGGCAACCAATGTACACGTCGCTGAGTGTGCCTTTGCACCCAGCCGTGTACACCCGTTACTATACACTCTTATATGTACACGTCTACTATATATGTACTCTATGTACACTTTTCAATGCACACATGCCCTCTATATATGCACTATATGTACACCCATATAGTCACACCTTTTATTGTACACTCTTTAATGTCCACGGTCACTATTTATGTACTAACAGTACACCCTTCAACGCACACATGCACTCTATATGTCCACTATATGTACACCGCTATATGTACACCCTTAAATGAACACGTCCATATGTACACCGACATATGTACACCCTTAGATTTACACGTTCATATGTACACCGCCGTATGTAGTTATCTGGCTTCAACCCCAACTTCAACCACTCACTCAAGCTGATCTATATGGGTGTACCCCGCCTTATGTACACCCTTAGATGTAGAAGCCCATATGTACACTGCCGTATGTATACTCGTAGGCTTGCACATATGTATCAGTACATATTTATGTGTACATAACGATGAGTGTGGGTTATAACGAATTCTTGAACGACGTTGGTCTATAATTCACTGAGGGACATTCCGGCGCAGACGGGGACGCTCTTAGACATCTTCTTCTTGTCGATTAAAAACTCCCAAAGCGAGCCTGATGAGTTCCATTCGCCGGGGATAACCATGCAATGGTCAGCCATGCTTACACCTATGAAACTTAAGACAGCAGGATAATTAGTAGGTCATTGCAAAATACCTTTGCCGTAACACCAAGATGAAGCCGGAGGGGAGCTTTGTTTGAGAAACCGTAGAGACAACAAAAAGTATGGAGATGAGATTGACTTTTTGGTGAGGGTTTAATCTGGACCGTCGAGTTAGAAAAACAAAAGTATTATCCAAGGGCTGAGATTAGAGGTAGATATAAGTCAAATCATAAAAAAAAGGGAATTGATCTGAGACGTCTAAAATAAAGGCGAGATGAGCGGCTACGGTGCGTTCCCGCTCATAAAATCATTTAGTTAGTGTGTTGTTTAGTTAGTTAGTGGAGTTTAGTTATACCCAAAGTCTTTAGTTGGTACAAACTACCTTTGTATAAGAAACTGCCTTTTGGTGATAATTAAAACTTGAAACTGCCCTACCTTATTTGCTTGTTACACAAACGTAACAAGCAAATAGTGTGAATGGTGACAGCATATGCATTTGTTAGATTTGTCGTAGATCACATTTTTATCACCATCTGTCGTCACCAAAAGTACAACACTTTTTCCAGTACTATTTTAAACCAGAGAGAATCTAGACCTGAATTCTCGGGATTTTATCTCAATCAACAACTGAAGTTAAGCAGATATACCATAATATAACTTCTTGTTCAGAGAAAAGTTTAAAATCAGATGGCTACACACTTTTACCAGTAAACACAAGTTAAGCACACACTCTTATGGAGCATTATTGAATCTTATCTCATGCTCAATCATTATGTCCCCCATCATCTACTTTCTCCTTCTACCATTCTTGTTTCTTCCATTTCTTCTTCTTTGAGTTTAGTTTCAATTTCAGTGTAATTACAATCATTGACTATTAATAATATAGTTTGGCGGAACATATGTCTCTATTGGACAATAAAGATCATTACAAAATCTTTTCATGTTCAGGCATGATTTTTCCAAGAACTTATTATCTGTTTATAATAATGTTTTTTATTTAGCACTAAAGAGGAATTACGAACTTAGACAATTAACATCAAACCGCATACAAATGTTTTGAGTTATATTTTCCCTTTATTCATTTCAAACCATTCATTGATTCTTCTTTTTGGGTCAACATAAGCTTTTTATAGAGATAACTACTCTCCAACCATGGGGGTAAACAAAGCCTAACCGACTAAAAGAACAGCTACTACACTTGCAAAACTGTTAACAAAGTAGGAAATGATAGATGCAACCATAACGTGAATGTTGCTGCAAAGCAGAATGATGCTAAGGTGGATAGAGATCGTAAATGATGCTCCAGTGACCGAGGTCAAACAACAAATGAGTCGGGAAATACAAGCAGGATAACAAGTAGTGATTCAGCATCCAGAACAGGGGCGAAAAAGCTCAGAACTATTGAACAATTTGATAAGTCAAACACGATGCGAAAAGATATCAACTGCCATACGCATTCCGCCATAAAGCCACTCAGTTAATAAAGTGTGAAAATGAAACAAATTGTAAATTTAGATAAAGAGTAAGAAACAAAGCAACCTATAGAAAAAGGCTTATTCTTGAGATCACCTCTTAGGTGAACCTGTAGGTTCACCAACCAATAGGATTGTGTCATTTTAGATTCAATATTTTTTAAAAATGAAAATAAAATATTATCGTGTTGTGAACAATAGAGATTCGTGTGTAATTGTTCTGTCTTATTATTAATCATCAAAAGGGGTTCCTTATATAAGGATTACAAGATAGAGATAAATGGAAAGAGTACTTATCCTAATCCTACATGAAATAGGAAATCTACTAAATACATGGAAAAAGGAAAACATCCTAATACTAAGTCGGCTAGGTGATTGGCCGACTCTCTCTCCTCCTTGCCTTGCTGCTGTCGTCTCTATCTCTCTCTTAAGGTTGGGTCGTCCCTTCTCTCTCTCTACGGGCCGGTTCCATACCGGGCCTGGTTATGGTAATCCACACATTGTTTATAACACTCCCCCTTGGATGCCATAACCATATGTAATTTGTATCATGCACGATGTTGCCTCATTAAAACCTTTCTAGGAAAAACCAAAACCCAAAGTGGGAAAATGGAAACCGTAGATAGGAAAAAGAGTACAACGCACGACACTCCCCCTCATAACTATATCCATACAGGATCTGTAGTACGCTTCATGTTGCCTCGTTAAAACCTTATCAGGAAAACCCAGTGGGACAAAACCATGATGAAGGAAAAAGAGTACAACACGCACTACTCCCCCTGATGTGAACCTCGGTGTAGGTTCTACATACTACGCATCTTGATGCGTGATATATCCTGTCTGTGTAGGAAGGGAGTAATCGGCCAGTTTCTGTACTGAACCGTAAGTAGACCACTTCGACCTTTCATGGTCGTCTCTCATGTCCTTTGACATCTAGTGTCCCGGTAAAGCATGTGTGCTAAGCAATGTGATCTACATTGTCCTTGGGGATCACTTGTGGGTCTTTACAAAACGTGTTTGCATCTGTCCATAGTCTAGATGTGATCGTCGAACATCAAACTCTTTACTTTGTTTGGACAGTTATCATTCGACCATGTTTCAATCTGGTCGATCCATGTCTAGTTCATAGACCACGTCCATACTTGTCCACTTATTAATCTTATGAGTGTTCAATGATTATTGCTTTGAGGTTTTATAATCTCTTATCATGGCTCTTAGGCCGAACACACTCTCATGTATCTCACATGTGGACATCGATTTCTTTGCTTTAAGTAATGTCTTATTCTTTGCGTTCATATCTTAATGACGCCTCATGACTTTAGGTCATAGATCTTATAATCTTTATGGGCTATAATTCTTCTTTGGTATCCGACAGATTAGATGTCTCCTTTTAATCTTATGACAAAGCTTTATGGAGTTCATTCAGCGGCAGACCATTCTGCTATGCTGGATCCTTAAGGGATCTGATGTCGGATTGCAACCTAATGGTTGATCTTTAGTTTCTTTTAGCCTGTGACCAAGAAGGTTCAGACGCTTCTTAGGTCTAAAAGCTGGACGTGTCTAGAAGAACTGGACGCTCTTTGAGCTGATAGGCCGGACGTCTTTAGCCTGAGGGCTGGACGCTTTTGGCCAGAGAGCCGGATGCTCTCAGCTGGTGTGCTGGACGTTTTAGCCAGTCACTCACATAGATTTCATTCTATGTCTACTAACCTCCTTTAGGTTTAGTATAAGCACAAGGAATTTCTTTATAAAACCTCTTATGTATATGGACTGTTTATTGGATTGTCTTTTATACAACTCCAAAATCAATGATCATGTGTGATCAATTTCTTTTACTATATGCAGCTGCTTTTCAGTCCGTGAATCAGCTTAGGAACGAAGCTGTTCTTCCATTCTATATTATCTTATCCAGTGATCCATATGCTTACTACATCAGTATTGTATCTATTTCTTTCTTATGACCAGACCTTTGTCAATTTCGAATTCTGTAGTAGCAATCACCACATAGGAGTTCATCTCCTTATAATCTGTTCCTTTGATCTCTGTGAGTACCTTGTGTAACAAGCTATGATCTAATGCTGTTAATATGAAGACATGGACACTCTAGGTCACGTGATTATGTGTCTTCTCTCACGGTTTCTTTATCTCACAAGATCCATCTATTTCACTGGTTTATCGGATGGCGTTTCTGTATATGTACATGGCCAATACGCTCATCTCTCTTTAGATACTTGAACCTCCACGTCTATCTTTATATTCTTTATAATCTTTATGATTCTATGATTGTATGATGAGTACTCATTCGTGGGTTCTCTGATCCTCGCTTATCTCTTTATGTTCAAGTGCTTCTTATGTATTCTTTATATAACATTCATGTGTGTGTGTCGACACCTTCATGAGGTTCCATTATGTTCCAGAAATGATCTGATCACTTTGAGATTTCATTATCCAGGACCCTTGTTACCTAGTAGCTTGGCGTCCCAAGACTACTTGGTTTGGTACCTTAGATGTGTAGCTGGCCAGCCTTATCTCTATGTCTGGTACGGTTTCTCTTATCATGACCTCGGATCTGTCTATGCACCTTTCTCTTTTCTTTCTATCCGAGGTTCCTTTATCTTTATGGAACACTTGGTCTATCTTCTATAGACTCTTATAGCAACTTGATTATGTCTCTTCAAGGACGTTTCATTTGGTGCTAAGCTGGTTATGACTTAGTCATTCTTTTCGGGTCAGTGTCTGGCATCTCGATTAGCTTCTCAATTAGATAGCTTTGTATAATCTTTCTTTGGACGTCTTATATCATATTCTCTAGTCCGAGGATCTTGCCAAGACAATGATGGTTAAAACCATTCTTATCATTCCTTTACTCTTTCTTTATCCAGCTTATAATCTTTCTCCTTTAATGTTTGGATAGTCGGATGCTTTTGGTCATGCAATCCGTACCTGGCCTTTATTCAATCACCCATGTTTTGGCTCAAGGTCTCTTTGAATTCGTGGAGAAAGTGTTACTCCTATCCAACATATATTCCCAATCCTCTTATGAGGTTCCATCTTAGACGGCACACATATGTATGTGGTGGTTTATTTCAATGAACTCTTAAGATGGTGTATGTCTGGTTTTAATGACCAGTATTCATTCTTTAGATGGGAATATCTATGCTCACTTATATGGCCTGATGCATATGATCTTATTATCATTCTGTACATGTAAATTCATAATGTCCCCAAGCATATAGGTAATGGCCGAACCTTTTATAGGTAATGGCCTTTCCGGCCGGTTATGGCCTTTGCGGCCAGGCCGTTGTCTGTTATGGTCTCTTCGGCCTCTTTGGCCGAGTCATAGACTGTGTGCTGCCAAGGCTGCACTATGAGGCCAAGTCACGGCCAAGTCATGGCCAGGTCGTGGCCAAGCTGTTTATAGGTGATAGCCTCTTTGGTTTGGCCGTTTGTATCATGGTCTCTCTTTGGCCGGGTAATGACCCTTTATGGCCGAGTAATGGCCGAGCCATATAACATGGTCTTTAGACCATAGTACACGAACTTGTAGTATTGATCATGGGTTTATCCTCTCTCCCCCTCATGACCATACTATAAGGTCGTGGTGCTTGGGATAATTAAGCCTAATAAGTTTCCCTTTGTGTACATGTTTCACAACGTGAGATCTTTACGGGATAACTCGGTGCCTTTACAATTTCTTTGCATCAAGTTTAAACTTTAGGATGGCTAATCCTATCATGCCATATAGTGTAATTTCGTGGTGTATCTCAACATGGTCACCACATATCTTGCCTTTCTTCATACTGATCTTGTAGCATAGTTTAAATCAGTAGATATCATTGGTATAGTCTCGATCACTTTCTTTCAAGGTTTTAGGCGATTTTTCTTTCAAAATCTGAAGGAACTTGTTTCCTTCTAGTTTGTCCATTGTTTCTTATTTGGAAACCATTCATTATAACTCAATGGACCACGTTTTCTTTGGGTGTATATAATGCCTTATAGGCAAATGCCTTAGCCATAGTTTCTTTACTATGCTTGCTATACCATTCATGGTTTCTTGGTTTTATGCCCTTTAGGCCATACTTTAAAACATTCATATGTTCAAGTAAGATCAGGCAAGATTCAATAAACTTAAAACCAATTCCATTGTATATAAAAATCGTGAATGATCCTTAGGTTAAAACACAATTGCAATCATAAAGCAATAAGACTAGTCGTATCGAAAATTTGGTCCTTTTGAAAATCAGATCAGTATAAGTGGTGAAGCTTTAAACAAGACTAAAATTTTCGGCCACAAAGTCTCAGCATCGAGACTGTCTTAAACAAGACTGAGTTGTACTCATCCATGACTTTGTAATCCAAGAATCTTAGATTCTTCTAGTCATTTCTAGCCTTTGGAAGCAACACCGTTTAATGGTGGTAATTTCTATGCTGTAAAGCATCCCAAAAGTCTAGTGGATTTTCCATAGTGATGTACTGATCTTTTAGACCTTCAGTGAGATGATGGAATCCTGTACCAATTCATTCTCATTGTTTTCCTTGGTGATTGTATCACCAAATCCCTTTTCGATATCTGAGTCACATTGTCTTTTAAAATTTAGGTTCACAATGTGGCTCATGCAGCCGCATGATATAGCAAGCTCGGCCACAAACAAGTTCTTACGCATCTATGAAAACAATCGATCATGGTGTGAGTCAAGTCACACGGCCATGTCTTGTGATGCTTAGGCCTCACGACCATCTTAGTGTGATACAGCAATCTTAGAGATTGGTTCATGATACAATCCGGTTTATATATCAATCCGGATATAAGGCCATACGGCTTTGCAATGTCATGCCTTAGACTTTCACGATTATTATGTGATACAACGATCTTAAAGGATCGGATCATGATGCAGTCCGGGTCATATGTGATCATCCGGATGCTAGGCCACACGGCCTCTTAGATATGTATTAAGCCACACGGCTTTCAATCTATCAAGGGCACAAGGCCACGTGTGTGTGCAATGCATTAGACCTTACGGTCGTCCAATATGATTCATGACAAAACACAATGCCACACAATACATATCAAGTTTACCAATTTCAAGGTTGGTAATGTTTCAACTAGATTTTAGGATCAATCAATCTAGCAACCTAACTCTCATTCGATAACAATATTAAAACTTTTCAATCTTTTAAAGTTTTAAGGTTTCAAGGCCTTTAGATTTTTAAAATCGAGGTTAGGGTTTTTTAAAACTTTCAAGTAACCGATTAAGGGTTTCAAGGCCTTTAAGGATTTCGAATTTAGAGATTTGATCTATCAATCAATCTATCAATCCTAAACCTCAATCAATCAAGATTTCAATCAAGCAAGAGCACTTTTAAAGTCGGATTCTAGCTTTTAAGGTTTAGGGTTTTGATTCCAGATTTAGAGTTTCTTGTAATTTAAATCAGAAACTATAGAACAATCAAACATGTTCTAGTTGGAATCGATTTCAATCTAGTGATTATGAGATGATCAATTTTAACTCCTATTAATTCTAGGGTTTGATCAAGAACTCTTAGATTGATCGGTATACCTCTGTTTGTAGGGTTGAACCGGACCACCAAGATGGACGGATAAACCTCGGACGCGTGCTGTCTATTTCGCAAATGCAAGCTGATCTGGATTGCGAGCTGTCTCACTTGGATCGTGGACTGGCTTTGTTTTGAACAGGGAGCTGAGGACGTCTAGGATCAGAAACACCTTAGGGCTGGATCTGATCGGATGTAAGCAAGCCAGAACTCAAGCAAGAACAATTTAGGGTTCTTCGCACTAACTCCTCTTCAGCTCATGAAACAATAAAACAAAGAGTATTAGATTACATGAACATCATAATCTAAACAATGTATCATTAAATAACTAAGGTATGATAAACTTAACTTTCACAAGATTTGAATTTGGATAGAAAATCTTGTTGGCTCGGATTTAGGGTTCCAAGAACTAAGTCGGCGCCGTGTATTGTTTCTGCGAGTGTGGGCGCGTCTGAGATCGGATCGACGAACGGTTTGCGCTGATGGATTCGCCTCGTCAAGAGCTTCAATTTGATATGTGGCTCGTCGTCTGGTTCGTCGGGGTTGGAGAGATAGATCGATTTGAAGTTCGCCTGGTTTAGGGTTTATGTGTGACGGATTTTAGGTTATGGTTTTGTCTCAGGGATTTAGAGACTATCGTGCTGATAACGTGTTGTGAACAATAGAGAATTCGTGTGTAATTGTTCTGTCTTATTATTAATCATCAAAAGGAATTCCTTATATAAGGATTACAAGATAGAGATAAATGGAAAGAGTACTTATCCTAATCCTACATGAAATAGGAAATCTACTAAATACATGGAAAAAGGAAAACATCCTAATACTAAGTCGGCTAGGTGATTGGCCGACTCTCTCTCCTCCTTGCCTTGCTGCTGTCGTCTCTATCTCTCTCTTAAGGTTGGGTCGTCCCTTCTCTCTCTCTACGGGCCGGTTCCATACCGGGCCTGGTTATGGTAATCCACACATTGTTTATAACATATCGAATTATATTATATTTTTAAAATAAAAATTGTATTAATTACAAAAAGAAGATTTTTTAATCGCAAAAAAATAATAATTTGTTTTTCAAAAGTATTTTTAACGCTGCCAACAAATATTAAACCCTTAACTCTTGAATAAATCATAAATCTTAAGGTTTAAGATTGATCCGAGAGTTTCAGATTTATCCAAGAGTTTAGGGTTTATCCAAAGGTTTAGTGTTTATCCAAGGGTTTAGGGTTTAGGATTATGATTTAGGGTTTAGTGTTTTGTTGATTGTGTTAAAAATATTTTTTTTTTAAATTCAAGAATTTAAAATTTATCAAAGGGTTTAAATTTAGAGTTTAATGTTTTGTTTATGGTATTAGTTTTTTTTGCAACTACTATTATTTTTATTTATTTATACTTTTTTTAATTTTAAAAATGTTATATAATTTAACAATATTTTGTTTTCTTTTTTAAAAAATATCAAATTTGAAATAACTAAATATTATTGGTTGGTGAACCTACAATCAAATAATTTTCAAAGACATAATTAAAAGAAAAAACTTGTCTCAAAGACATCACCAATCAAATAATTTTCAAATGTAAATCAAATAACTATTTTAAATTGAACAATATCTTTCACCTATAATTTTTTCACTAAAAAATAAGATTCATAAAAAATAGACTTAAACAAAACATAAAATCAAAACCGGCTGAATAAATTGATATCTCCAGAGACTAACAGAGAGAAAGAAAAAAACAACTCCACCCCCAAATCTCTTACAACTATATCTATTTATATTTTTCTACAGATATTTTTTAAAAGAAGTGTATAAAGCCACAACACGAAAGCAATGTCTTCTTTCCTTTTACATCGGTTATATGCCCCATGGATGAGCAAATTCTCATTACCACTACTTAGTGTCTTTCACTGGAACCACTACAAAACTCAATGACCGCATTAGCAGGAGCTCTAGTCTTAAGAATCATTTCCTCAAACTCATCTTCTGGGTTTGATAACGCAACAATTGCTCCTCCTGCTCCTATCGTAGCTTCATCCTCATGTATCACCACTGTTCTTATCACTATATTCAGATCAAACGTACCATTATACGAGAAATACCCTATTGAACCCGAGTAAAGTCCTCTCGAACAGTTCTCAAGCGAATCAAGAATCTCAACGGATCTTAGTTTTGGAGCACCGGTCATTGACCCGCCAGGGAATGCTGCTCTCACACATTCCACTGGACTAATGTCTGTTTTCTTCAGTCCACGGACGGTGCTCACCATAGTGTGTACCGTTGTGTATGTTTCCACGTCCATGAGGTTAGGCACATGGACTGAGCCAGGCTCACAGACACGTCCGAGATCATTCCTCAAAAGGTCAACGATCATCAGATTCTCAGCTTGATTCTTCTCACTAATTACACAACAGGGTGTTAAAGACCAAATATTCTAGAACAAAGAGTAGAGTGTTTTGGTGTTTACCTGAGTTTCAATTCAAATTTTAATAGTTCATCTTCTTCAGGTGTGGAGCCACGAGCTATTGTACCTTTAATCGGCTTTGCTTCCAGCATCCCATTTCTATCCAGCCGAAGAAACCTTTCAGGAGACGAACAGCACAAAGACAAATTTGAGTTTGAGAAGTTGAGAAAGGCTGCATAAGGTGCTGGGTTCTTCTCTCTCAGGTGGAGATAAAGTCCCAAAGGATCAGTGTTCCCTATTCTCCATCTGTTCTGTGTAGTTAGACAAAGCTCGTAGCTCTCCCCGTCTTTGATATACTGCATACACCTCTCCACATCGTTGATATACTGCTCTCGTGATTTGTCAGGGACAAAACTTGCTTTGCGTTGAGACGAATCTATAGCAGGAAGACTTTGATCCTTCCACTTTCTTGTGGACGAAACACTCATGGTAATGAGCTTCTCTTCAGTATCATTCATGAAAGAGGTCTCTGCAGTGTCCTCTTCGTGGAGAGATAATACATAAACGTCATCAAGTTGATGATCAATGGCGACAACATTATCCGCGAAGAAGAAACATGCATCTGGAGCATTGGATTTGTGCCGATTAATAGGCATTCCACATTCTACTTTAATATCGTATCTGCAATACAAGAAAAGGTAAAATAAACACGCATTCCAGAAGTGTCCTAAGGTGCTTATAAATGATGTAGCACGTACCCAATACAACCTACGTATCCACCACAAAAATCAAAAGGCAACCCTTTGAAGTCCTTCTCATCATAAGAGATAGATGAAAGCTCCTGGTAAAAATACACATTTTAATGATTTTACAGCAGAAATATATCAACTCTATCAAGTAAAAGAAAGTCTTTTCGTCATACCTTACGTAGAAAATCAAGAAAGCCTTCTTCCAAGAATCGTTTCTCAGTAGAACCGTGAGCATCTTCAATCAGAAGGTGTCCAGCATGTTTAGATGTTATCTCGCTGAAAGTCATAAAAGTTCATTGTGAGGGGGTTATTAATGCAGCCATGTCAACATAGTCCCGTAACGACTAGGAAAAATTTTGCAGGCGGAAGGGTTATGGCGCTCAAGTAAAAAAAGAGCATAAACCTTTACGCCGATAGAAGAAAGAGTAGGTCATGCGTTAAAACCTTTGATCAGATAAACTAAATGTCAATTGCTTCCAGAGGGATCCGCCTTTGCCGCCCATGAAAGAAAATCGCCCTCTAGCCTGGGAACAATGTAATTGTGAAGAACATTCCTTAGAATCAAGTAGATAATTTCAGGAGAAGACTACCAACCTTGTCACTAGAAGAAGTATCCAGCCAAAAAGCATCGTTCCCTCTATTCTTGCCATATAATTCCATGAATATATTTCTTGCTCCACCAACTTTATGTACAAGACGTTCAAGCTTCTTCCATTTTAGCCTCAGCAGTTGTGAATGAGGTTTGGCGTATGCTAAATCCACCAGATTGAATACGTCTACACCATTTTTCTTGGCAGTAGAGAGAGAGTTACTATTATAGCTCGAACCGTTTCCTGTATTTCTAGTTCTGGAAAGTTCTTTCAGCAATTGACAGGCACTAGGCACCTGCATGTTTGCTAAAAAATATTTCTTATTCAGGAGAAGCTCTAAGACAGTTAAACTATAGAGTAAAATCAACTAAAGCAAAAATGGGACAATTTATTACTAATGAAACTATTAAGCTTCAGAGAGCTCACCAGTCTCACTAATCATTCTTCGACGCAAGGATGGAGATTTGTAGCGACTCCAATAATCCACAGTCACGTCTTTGAAATTCTTGAATATTTGGCTTCCATAAGTGGTAGCAATACTCTCTGGATGAAACTAAACGCATAATGCATATCAGAGACAGTAGAACAACGAAGGAAACTAAGTCTAAACATGATCATAAACATCAAACCTGCAAACCATAATGAGGAAAAGTAGAATGCATGATGCCCATAAGAATGTGTCTATCTTGTTTTCCATCAACATGGGGCGAAGGCCAATAACTTTGCTCCTCCAACGTTTCCAGAGCAGAGTTGACAGATCCGTTCCCCAATGGGCTCAAAGAGGTATTCACAGGAGTAGAGAACTTCTTCTCAGAGAAAGAGCCTGTGTCATCATAAACCGTCCAAGCTATTGGTATGAGTTCCTTTGGCAGTGATTCCTTATCTATGATCAGTGAATGGTATCTTACAACCTGCAGAGAAACCCAAACACAGATTTGAAAATTGTATCTAGAGAGAACAATGAATGTTGCATGTAAGAAGTAGATGGACCTGCCTTGAAATCAGAGTTTCTCCCGGATGGAATATCAGAAAACAATATGTTACCATCATGTTCAATCCCACTACATGAAGTAGATGAAAATGGTGAGTAGCATATTCAGAAGACACTGAGAAATGGAGCAGAAACGACCAAATATAAACAATTTTAGAATTGTTTCAGCTGACAGAAATTCATTCTAAGAAAATAAGGCACATAAAGAGCATTAAAGATTCATGTATACTCGATACCTTAACCGTCCATGGACTGGTTCCGGGGCATGCACCACATGAGCTCCATGAACATAACCTAGTGCCTGTCAAAGCATGTTGGTTCACAGATACTCATTTTCATGACGATGCAAGAACTATACCGGAAAAGATCAGATACATTAGCAAGTATTGTCATCATTAAGAAGTTAATAGTGTACCTGGTGCCCAAGGCAAACGCCTAGAATCGGAATATCACGACATTCAAGCAAAAGGCGAAGACATATTCCTGCAGAGACAGAGTCATGGTCAAGATGAGACAAAACACAGGTGGGAAAGCAAAAAAAAACTCAATAAAAGCTAGGTAGGTACCTATATCAGCTGGGCACATGGGAGAACCAGGTCCAGGCGAAATAACAATATTATCGAAAGCAGCGTCTTCATATAAGTAACGGTAAGCTTCTTCCCACGTCCACTCATCGTTCCTAATCACCACAGGAGGCACTACAAAGAATACAAACACAAAAGTTCAAAACACACAGAATCTATGTATAGAGAGAGTGACAAATAAAGAAGGTACCTCCATTAATAGTACTGAGTGCCTGATATATATTAAATGTGTAGCTATCGTAATTATCAATCAACAAAGTCCTCACAAAGCCAAGCCTCTCCACAGGCTCTCTCCTCGGTACACTCTTCTTAGCAATCGACGAAGAATCCTCCACAAAAACCTTCTTCGTACCACAACGAGGTATCTTAAAGTGTTTTTTCTTCTTCCAAGTCTCATCAAACCTAACCGGTTCACGAGATAAGAACCGGTTTGCGACGGGAGATCTCGTAACACAGTCGCTTGGCCATGCAAGCTCTGAGGAGGTAGAGCATAAGGAGAAGTTCATGCTGAAATAGCTCCTGAAAAGAGGAGGAAAGCAACAGTGATGGATCTGAGAGTGTGAAAATCAACAAACTCGAAAGGTTCCATTTCTGTAAACATATCAATCAGTCTCTAACGGAACGGGAAGATTCGAATCTTACACGATATATCTAGGCTAATACGATCAATCTCTCAAGCTCGATTCCTCTCTAACGATCTATGAAACCGTCAACACAAAACATCTAGATAAGGATAATGGGAGGAAGGAGGCTTGAGGGAGCTTACGTTTGGAAACGAACGCGGGAGATTAGAGAGATTCGAGAAGCAACGCGAATCGAATAGATAAGAATGATGATGGAAGAAGCCTGCTCGTTCGCTCGCTCGCTGGATGGAGAGGAATGAGATTGAATGAATGGTGCACAGAACGAGGAAGAGAAACAAAAAAAAAGGGTGGTGGAAGCTTTTTATAACCTTTTCAATTATTAACAAAACGAAAGTGCTACATTTTTTTTCATGTTTACATTAATGGTTTGGGTAGAAATTTAAAAATGTGAAATTTAAGATTCTAATAAGTATATAAATTAAATAATTTTTTAAAAAATATTTTCAAAAAGAAACTTTGAAAAACATAAAAGAAAAATTTCAGAAAAAAGTTTATAAAAAAGTTCGAATTTAAAAAAGTATAATTAGAAAACATATTTTTTAAAAATTTAAATAATTATTTATTATATATAATAAGTGTATAAGAGTTTTTTATCACTTAATGAAGAATTTATTTTTGAAAATGTCTATTTATTGGTGGTAAAATGAATAATGTTACCAAAAAAATGGTAAACATGAAAATTTTCCTTGATTTTAAATAACTAGACATTGGTTTCAATTGGAAAAATTGTTTAAAATACATTTGGTGATCACTTTTCAAAAATACACTTAATCAAAAAACATGTAACATTTGAATTTAGAAATTAATGATTATTATTTAGGGATTTGGAAATTTATTGGATGAGAATATGTTTATAAACTTCTATAAACATTTATAAATTATTTAGGAAAGTTAATTTAATATTTTTATCACAAATTTAAAGTATTTATGAAAATAATTATCTTTTAAAATTAAATTTGAAAATTAGTGTCAAAACTTGTGATAAAAGTGAAATTATCCCTTTTAATAATTTTATATTCACTATACTAAAATAAAATTTATATTTTTCTTCTCAAGATTGTATTTAGGGAGTTTGAAGTAATTTATACTAAAATGACATACTGTTATTCAAACATAATTTTCTTGACAAATACTGTTATTCAAACATAACTTTCTTAAGAAAATTAAAGTCACGAACTTATTATTTGATAAACATTTTTATAATATTGAAATCTTTAAGTTCTAAATTTTATGATTCTAGTCACTTTACAGTGTTTCAAGGTAAAGTTAGAATTCTCTCATTCTAGTTTTAAGAACTAAAAATCACATTCTCATAACGTTTAAAATTCATTGCAGATTTGGTATGTCAAATCGAAAAACATTTCACTTTCAGAAAAGTTAGGCGACGGACAATTCAATTTCTCAGACGAGGAAGTTGACCACTTGGTCGACCCAGTGAAGACACTTTTCCCCATATGCTTAGATTAAGAGGGGCAAGAGCCACTCCCCGATCTTATAAACTCAAAAACAAAATTTAAAAACGTAAAATTTCTTTTTACTTAGTATTTACAAAATAATATTACAGAAATTTTGTAATGAGAAAAAAGTAAATAAATATAAAATATTTTTGGGGTGTTTTCTTCGATATAATTTATTATATATCTAACTTATTACATATAATTATACATATATATATATATATCGGAAAAAATTTCATGTTTACCACTTTTATAGTACCATTATTCATTTTTACCACTATTAAAGAAACATTTTCAAAAATGTTTTTTCATTAAATGGTAAAAAATTCTTGTACCATTGTTTTCTATATATAGTAAATAATTAAAAAAAAATAAAAATAAATAATTATTAAAAAATAATAATTTTTGTAAGTTTCTGAATTATACTTTTTTAAATTCGATTTTCTATTAAAAATTGATTTTTTTTCAAAATTTCTTTTTGAAAATCAAAAATTATGTTTGAAACTATTTTTAATTTTTATATATTTTAAAGTATTTTTTTTTTTTTGGTAAAATGTTAAGCTTACCATTTTCTGAAGAAGGATACAATGTTGTTGTTGAACAACTTATTACAAGGGAGAGAAACGAAAAGAAAGGAAACAGAGCAATACAAAACAAACAGAAGAAGCTAAATGAAACTAAGGCGGGAAGAGACGGGGGTGGAAAAGTAGAGCTGCAGCAGCGAGACAGTCCCATCAGGCGGAGGTGGAGGTAGAGAAAGGAGGCGATCCCTCATTGAACGATCAACCACCTTGGCGATTGCAGCTACGGTAGAGGAAGAATCCCGGAAGATACGATGGTTCCTTTCTCTCCAGATGCTGTAAACGATGGCCTGCAGCAAAAGCTTTAAAACTGTCCCAGCACCCGAGCGTGAAGTGATGCGGGGGAGATTCATAATATCAGCCACAGAAGCAAAAGCAAGTGGAGGAGTGGGAAACATCCAACCAGCAAAGTGAGACCAAATTGCAGTTGAGAAGGTGCAGGTAAAAAACAGATGATCATGAGTTTCTGAATCCAACGAACAGAGGGGGCACACAGGAGGAACCAGCAGACCCCATGAGATGAGCCTATCTCTTGTGGGGAGTCTAGACAGGAGAGCCATCCAAGAAACAAAGGAGTACCGGGGAATCTCCTCTTTGAACCAGACCATTTTATTCCAAGAAACCAGAGGGGAGGGCTCTCTTATAATATTCCATGTAGCCTTTGAAGAAAACTTGGGAAGAAAAGAGCAAGCACCACTCCGCCAAAGGAAAGAATCCTGGCCGCGCACAGGGGACGGTGGTTGCATTGTAGAGAGAACCACCTGCAAGGTTTCCGCTTCATCAGACCTAGCCGGAGGCAGGGTCCAAAGGCCATTGGGCGCAGCTACACAGACAGAGGCGTCAAGAGGGATCCGCAGATCTCTCGTACCCCGATTGCCAAACACAGAGATTAATGGACCAAGGTCAGTCCACCAATCAAACCAGAAACTGACAGACCTCTCATCACCTACATTACATCTCATCATCTTATGTAGCTCTGGCTTGAGCTTTAACATTTGGTTGACCGTAGATGAGAAAGAAGTAGAAGTTGAAGCAGTCCAAAAGGTCTGACCTGTGAAGACATTTTCTTTAAGCCATGCAACCCATAACGAACCAGATTCCGAAAAAAAATTCCAGACCCGCTTGAGTTGGAAAACAAATTGAAACTCTTCGAGCCTTCTAATTCCCAATCCCCCCTCCTTCTTTGGCTTACATATGCTTTCCCAGCTAACTCTAGCACCCAAATTGAAACTCTTCCAGCCTTCTATTTTAAAGTATTTATTTATATATTTATTAGAATCCTGAATTTTACATTCTAAAAACTTTACACCACACCTCAACTTTAAACCCTAAGTTTATATTAGTTAACCATAAGGATATAAATGTATTTTACTCTTTATTAAAATTAAGAGTAAAAATGATGAGCAAATTAGTTCAATATACTAAAAAAAGTGCGATACTGTACAATGGGGAAAAAAATGGTAATGATGAAGGGAAAAAATTGAGGGAAAATAAGGTATGGAGTGCAAATAGGGTAGATTTTGTGTGTAGAGAGTACAAATTCTCAAAAATGATTAGTGTAAATATGAAAAAATAATATTTTAAACGTGGTATTTGTGGAATTTTTCTACCATTAATTATTAAAAAAAATGAGGGGACACACCGCTTGTACTCCACCGGGGTGCCACCGACGCGGTATCCACGCAGAACCGGCAAAGGGGACGTATCTAAGAGATTGCAATACACATTGTAAAAGTGGATTTTTAACATCGGGGAGAGTTTTGATACGGGACACATTAAAGAATTCGTTAAAAGGTAATTAACCAATGCTTATATCGCGTCTACGGTACTTGTCATGAGAAATGATACACAAACACAGTCCAATTAAAGCATGTACGTCCGATAAGAAAGTGAACTGAGGTTACTGAGCTCTTATGAAGACATCATTTGACATTTATCAAACGTTAATGTAGAAAAAAACCGTTACAAAAGATGGGTCAACAACTCAACATGTTATAAATTCTACCACTGAAACACAAATTACATAGCGTGTTATAGCCATATATACATCACTATGTGAAATGACATGGTATTTTAGAACCGTAATATCACGATTAAAAATCTATGAAAATAATAATATGAAAAATTGAAAATAATGATAAGAAACGCGAATTAAAACAAAATTTTGAAAACATATTCAAAATTAGACTAAACAAGAAACAGAAATTTGGTATTTCTCCTTAATTAAATATAAAAACATTTTGTAATATCAGATGGTTTCTGCGGAATTTTTGAATTATGATAAATCATGTGAAATTATTTTGCAACACGTAAAAGAAAGTATATGAAAAAAAAATTAGGTTCGGCCCATGGCACAGGTAGGGTACGCCATTACTTACGAAGCCAAATTTTTATTTTTTGTTTAGCTTAAGATTTTTTTCTATTCATAACACTAGGAAGGTATTATTTTGAATAGGATCTTAAGTGAATTTCACTAAAAATGGGCAGGTACTGAAAGGATTGCTTATTCTGTTTTTCTGATTTTGGGTGATGTTAATGAAAAAGGTGAATGTTTTATATATATGGAATGGTTGCTATTTTATTTGGAAAATTGCCACAAATATCATCTATACTATACTAAAAGTTAAATAAGCTTAATAGGGAGAGTGTCCACGTATGCAAAAATATTCAGACCAATCACACTATTGTATTGTGCCATGTCAGCGTTCTTCAGTCTAACCAACAGACGATATTGTTTTTCTTTTTGATGACCTTTCCGATTTCTCATTCTTAACAGTTTATCTATTTTTTTTTTCATTAACTTCGCCCATGAATCCTCTTCGACTCCTCTTTCTCTGCTCTCTCTATATCTAGCGATGAAAAAACCCTATCAATCTCCGCCGGAAATTAAGATCCACTGATTAATCAAAAAAAAAAAAAATTAAGATCCACTGAATGCGGCTTGCTTTAGTCGATCTCAGCAAAGTACGAGAATGTCGAGAACTATACTAAAAGTTAAATAAGCTTAATAGGGAGAGTGTCCACGTATGCAAAAATATTCAGACCAATCACACTATTGTATTGTGCCATGTCAGCGTTCTTCAGTCTAACCAACAGACGATATTGTTTTTCTTTTTGATGACCTTTCCGATTTCTCATTCTTAACAGTTTATCTATTTTTTTTCATTAACTTCGCCCATGAATCCTCTTCGACTCCTCTTTCTCTGCTCTCTCTATATCTAGCGATGAAAAAACCCTATCAATCTCCGCCGGAAATTAAGATCCACTGATTAATCAAAAAAAAAAAAATTAAGATCCACTGAATGCGGCTTGCTTTAGTCGATCTCAGCAAAGTACGAGAATGTCGAGAAAACTCCTTCTGGATCAGTCTTCGGAAATCGTTTCTCAGCAGGTATGGTTAATCCCTCAAAGAAGTTGGCCCTAAGAGTGATTTGTAACATAAAGTGTTCATATTTTGTTTCGTGTCGGATGCATGGTGATGTTAATTTTATTTGGCTGTGTGTGGTGATGCTGATTTTGAGTTTGGCATGAACCAACACGTATGCCTTTCATATATTCATCTCTGCACTTCATCAGATTCCTTCTTTTTTTTTATTAATTCCAGCAACTTAGCTTCTACTACTTCCCTAATGATTTCATTGTCCATTCAAAATATTTTTTCCTTTCAGCTATGTGATGGATGTGGCATGTTATTTAGAGAATTGTCCAGATTTGTATTGGAAAGATGCATCTGCAGCCACAAGGGTCTGACAGATTCCATTTACCCACATGGAAACCAGAGCTACGTACATAGAGGTCTCTAAAACTAAATTAATTATTTCATTGACTCAAGTTTTTCAACTTTTCTCTGATTATATATAGTGTTATCCAGTCTCTTTTTTGCCATCTTTCATCACTCTCTCTCTCTCTCTGTTTTCGCAGCTTGCTCAACAAAAGGGAAAATGCAGTTGTAAATACATTTCTGGTGGTATATTCAAGGTACTTATTCATCTTGACTAAGACTAAATCTTCTCAGTGAGTTGCTCTGTTTTTATAGATTTGAGAAGTTCTGATTTTTTTTTTCAATCTTTGTTCTTTGGCTGAATCTATTGTTCAGACGTTGTGTGTGAAATGCGCTTCTTTCTCTGTTTGTAGTTTATTTTCATGTTTTTTTTGGGTTTATGTATATATATACAAACATGTATGAGTCAGACATTACAAATTCTTGATGTTTCACTTCAAGTCAGAATCTCACTATTGTATTGTGGGATATGTTGAATATGACATGGAGGCTGATCTAGACTCCTGGTTAAGAGATCTGTCAGTTTCAACAACAAGACTCTAGAGCCCACGATCTTAGGATTTTGTGGTAAAATGGTTGTTGAGAAATCCATTCCCTTCAAATGGATGCAACCGGAGAGAATGATCTCGCTCTGAGTTACACATTGTTGAGATTTTTAGATAAATTTCAGTTCTTGATCTGAGGAACCCCAAACGAAGCTGCTCTTAAGTTACATAAATTTTACAAAAGATTTGGTACCAGGTGAAAGCTCGCAGGCTGTGCAGTGCTCGTCGAGCAAAGGTGTTACCTGTTAGTGTTTTGATCTCAAAACTTCTGGTGTTATTGTGTTGTCGTGATCTTATGTTGTATGATAAATCCCCTTTGTTTCAATCACAGGCAGAAACTCTTAGACTTTGGTGAGG
Source organism: Brassica napus (assembly GCF_020379485.1). Taxonomy (NCBI): domain Eukaryota; kingdom Viridiplantae; phylum Streptophyta; class Magnoliopsida; order Brassicales; family Brassicaceae; genus Brassica; species Brassica napus. The sequence goes on from NC_063440.1 coordinate 15,484,348, forward strand.
TAAAGATAAGTTATATATCATTCTTTGATATCAAGAAACATGAAACCGTGAATTCCAGGTGGGATCTCGAGCTTGGACAAGAGCAGATGAGGTTGGTAAAGGTTTGTGACCTTTGACATCGGTATGGACATAACCTTCATTTTTACTATAAGTTGCTCCACTTCCAGAGTAGAGACCTTCTACTGGTAATTACTTCTCACAGGCTCCTTTTCCCCCATTTATGTCAAAAGGTTTGTGCCAATCAAAAATAAACTTAGATGTGTTTGATTGAAATGTTACAGGTTTGATATTGGCAAGGAGAAAGAAGTAAAACTTGTGAAGAAGTGTCTCGGTTGAAACTTCAACATTAATTAAGTACCTTGGTCTGGTTAGTATCTATTTCTTTTTGTTGACATGATTATGCTTTGTGTATATGGAAAGGCAAGCTTCTGAGGTTTTTCTGAAAGACGGGAAATTCTTTTACAAGAACAGTGGAGATATGCTTCAAACTTCTTCTATGAAAGATAGTGATCCACAAAAATTTTGGTGCTCAGCACATCAAAAGTGTTATATGTTCGGAAGAAGGGGAAGTTTTAACAGTTAAGCTTCTTAGCTGGAGGAGCTAATGTTGCTGCATGAAGAATTGTTGTTTAAAATGGTGTTCTTACGGCTGTTTGGCCATTGTCCATGCTTGGTAGCAATTTTTAATTTTAGTATAGTAGATCATATAAAAATATAGATTGAAATTAACTGTGTTGTGAGTATTGTTTTATAGCTAATAAGAAAACTGTGAAAATTTAATTTCAAAAAGCTTCAGAAATAAATGAGTATTACAGAAGTTTTTAAAGTAATATATAAGAAAAGTTCACAATATCTTATGCAAAATATTTTGTTGAGAATATTTTTTAAGAAGTCACGAAAAGATTAATTTGAAATTTATTAAAATACAAATTAACAATAAAACTATGTATTTATAATATATAATATAAAATCTGGTGTGTGGCATCGAGAAAAAAATCATAATCAGATAAATAAGTATTTAGATTAAACACAAATAAGTGTTTGAGAACTTTAAACTAATTTTCAATCACTTAAATTCAACAAAAACTATTTTTTTAAAAAAATTAACCATTATCTAAATATTCCAATATAAATATTTTTGTCTGAAGGGGTTAATTACTCAAAACTCAACTCTAAACCCTAAACCGTTAATCATAAACTTTTTTTTTTTTGAAAATACAAACGCTAAACCCAAAACCATCAATCCTAAATCCTTTTTTCTTTAAATATGAACCATAAATCCTGAAACATCAACTTGAAACCCTATACCCCGAAACATCAACTCTAGACCCTAAACCTTAAACTTCAACTCTAAACCCTAAACCATCAACACTAAACCTTAAACTATCAACACTTTACCCTAAAAAGTAAACTCTAAACCCTAAAAAATTAACCCTAAACCCTAAAACATCAACTCTAAACCCTAAACCTTCAACTCTAAACCTTAAACTCAAAACCCTAAATCCTAAACCCTAGGGTTTAGATTTGAAGGTTTAGGGGTTTAGGGTTTAGGGTTTAAATTTAGGGTTTAGAGTTGATGATTTAGGGTTTAGATCTGAAGGTTTAGAGTTTAGGATTTAGAGTTGACGTTTCGGGATTTAGGTTTTAGAGTTGATGTTTCATGGTTTAGGGTTTAGAGTTGATGATTTAGGGTTTAAAGTTGATGTTTTAAGTTTAGATTTTGAGTTTAGGATTTACTTTTAGGGTTTAGAGTTGATGTTTTAGGGTTTAAATTTGAAGGTTTAGGATTTAGGGTTTAGAGTTGATGTTTCGGGGTTTAGAGTTTAGAGTTGATGTTTCATGGTTTAAGGTTTAGAGTTGATGATTTAGGGTTCAGAGTTGATGTTTTAAGTTTAGATTAGTTAATCATATATTTTTTTTGTCAAAGTTAATCAAAAGGTTATAAATGTCTTTTATCTTTCATTAAATATGAGGGTAAAATTGGTTAGTGTAAACATGAAAAGTAGTACTTTGAAAATTGTATTTTTGACAATTTCCCAAGATTTTAGCTGAAACTTAAAAATATTAACTATTCATCACTTTTTGTTAATCTATACTATATTAAAAGGGTTATATGAGCATCAGAGAGGATGTCCACGTCAGACAATAAAATCAGCCAATAGGAAAACAGCTCTCCGCCACGTCAGATAGGCAATGACAAATCTAACTTTTTCCAAAATGAATCCCGGCCCCTTTCTCTTCGTCTTCTCCGTCTCTCGACATTCCTAGATCCAGATTTTGTTTCTCCTTTTCTTTTCTCATTCTCTTCCTTTACTTCATAGTTGATAGTACTTTCTGATTTGTGTTGAGAGTAAGCAACGCGGCAAGAGATGTGGAGGTGAAGTGTGCCATGGAAGACGACGGTGGCTTAAGATCGTTGAGGTGTAGCCGAGCACAGCGACGTCGGACCTGAAGATAGTGGACCATAGCCATCTATCCCACCGACCACCGTCATCTCTATCTCTCTCTTAATTCAACGGCGGAGGAGGATAAGTATTAAATCCCGGTATGAAAGATACTACAGGTATGAAAGATTGTCCGTTTTATCTAAAAACTGTTCGGTTCGGTTATGGTAGACATGGCATTTACAATCAACTGTCCTACTCATTCCCCACCGATTGTAAGGTGCAGTTTTTAGATTTATGTTTTTTTATCAAGTTTGAGAGTGATTAGCCATGTCCATTTCAGTGGGGTTAAACGTTTTTTATTTTGATTATCAGGCCAGAACTTTTGATTGGAGATTTGATAAGAGAACTCAGAAGCTACACGACAGAAAGTCAAGATATATGCCAGTGAATATGTTAACTAAACTGAATGTGATTTTATGTTTATACTTTCTTGAATTCATTTTAGGTTTGGTTTAACGTTGTCTTCGTATTTTGATTCTCAGGCTAGAACAATGGATTTGAGGGCGAGCAGATCCACATGGATATCAAGATCCAAATCAGAAGCCAAAGATTCAGGCGAATAAAGATAAGTAGAGATGTGAGAGACGTGACCAACAGCTTCTCGAACAAAATCCAAAAAGACCACATAATTTCGCAGAGGAGAAGCTACAGTAGAGAAGATATGTGGTCAGATCTCTGTTGGTCGAAACATTGGGTACGTTTTCTTCTGTGTTTAGTGCTTAGTTGATCGCCACCTGTCTCTGTCTCATTAGTAGATTTTTATTTGACAGTACCACTAGAGTTCTGAGATCTGGTTGCAAGATTAACTTCCTTAGGAGGAGGAGGCAGAGATTAGCCTCACTCGAGAAGAATAGAAAGAAGCTTGCTCCTGCCCCCAACAAACCGGTTAAGATTTCATTAAAAACCCTTAGTGACCGAGATTAGTTTCTGTCAAAATGCTTGAATCATTTTTTGCTTGCAGGACACGTTTTTGATTGCTCCTGGAGTTAGCGTCCTGGCCGGGACGCTTTCTGCTGCTGAAATTGCCTCTGTCATTAACAAGTATGGATCTCCTCGCCCTAGAATGGAAAGGTAAGACTAGAAGAAAACAAAAAAAAAATTGCTTTGATCAGAACGAAAAAAAACATCAAGGTTAGAGTTTTTAACAAAGAGCATCTAGAAATGCAAAGTTAAGAGCTATTGAAGACTTAAGGAAGGCTAAACTGAGAGCTCGAACTTTTGATGAAGCAGCAGATGGAGGAGAACGGAAGTCTTTGCAGTAGCCAAATGGTCGAGCGCTCCTCAAAAATATTTTAGAGATGCAGTGATCGAGATGATCATAGAGAATGGTATCAACCACCAGGAAGAACTCAAAGAGGTTCTCATTTGTTATCTCAGATTCAACACCGACGAATATCATGTCGACATGAACATCAATATGTTTCAGCAGGTGCAGATTGATTTAATTTTCATTAATTTTGCCGTAGAATAGTCATATATCCCTATATATAAATGTGTGTCTGTGTGTTGAATCAGATGTTTAAGACATGGGAAAAAATTATGGAGGAAAGACTAAGGGGGAAACAAAATGATACTTATAGCAAACTTGGGAGTGAAGAAACTGGTGTCTCAGTGGAAAAGGTGAAAGCGAAGTGGTGGGGGAAGTTAAGGAGTACTAGGTATTAATGGCCTGTTTCTTTTCTCGAGATGCAGATCTTTTTTTCAAAACACGTTTAGTGTCATTTGAGGTTTTGGTTTTGTTGCTGAGAAGGTTCCATGGCATTAAAATTGAGTTATGTTTCTCATGGCCATCCAAATCGTATATAAAATTTAGTAAATAATTTTTATTAAATTTGCATCTGTGATGTCAGAGGATACAAAAACATGTGGCTGGCCAGCGTTGTGGATTATTTTTGTTATCTGGAAAAAAAGGACATGGATTTTCAAATCAGAAATCAGTTTTTTAAGACTTTAACCATCATATTTTACAACTAAATTTGAATTTTTATTTTTCCAGAAATTCCAAAATTTTATGTATAAGGCCACATAAACTCAAGAATACACGATTCATTAAATAATTACTTTTACGTTCAAATAAAATAAGTTGTTTTAGTGAATATTTTATATTGACATTTTCCTCTTTTCTGCTATATGACATATTCATGTTAAACACAACAACATTAGGTGGTTAGTGAAATTCAACAATCAGAAAAAGATTTTCAATAAACAAGTATCATCAGATAAAATTTAAATTTTATAGTTGATTTGGTTACGAAGATAGAAAAACCCTTCAAAAACATATTTCTATGAAAGATTTTGTTCATGCAAAATGGTCAATGCTACATATATTACATTATTTACATTTTAAATGTATAAAATATATATCAAAATAATTTATATAAATGGCTTGCAAGTATTAAAAATGAGAAAATAAAAGATTCCAATTAGCCGAAATAAAGCAGTACTAAATACATATGAAGAACTCGACCATAAAACAGTTTTACCTTTTCAATTTGTAAATAGTAAAAAAAATTCTCAAAACAAAAAATATATAATCTCATATTTTTATAATTATATTTTCTAAATCTACTTAAACTTATACATACATATACAACTAATTGGTTGGCTAGCTATACGCTAAATGTCCTCTAACTGTTAATAATGATTAGAATGTACCAAAATTTGAATATTTAAATAGAAATCTAAAGAGAACAATAAATAAACTAATTATTGGAAAACTAAACAAATCCATAAAAATAAAGATAATAAACTAGGGTCAGTGGCTACAGTCAATAGTTTAAATCAAGTGGCTATAGTCAATAGTTTAAATCTCAAATTTTTATTTTGCCATGAAAAACAAATTATTTAACTAATTTATTAATAATAAATTAGGACTTTGGACAAAAATTAAGAAAAAATAATTAAATAGCAATTACTATTTATAAAAGAAAGTTTTGGCTATTAAAAAAAAATTAAATCTAAAAAATTACATTGCGAAGATTTTCTTTAATTGTTACCTCCAGTCTATTATGTATATATTATTAGATTTCCATCTTTATTTATAATATTATACCAATTAAATTTGTGTAAAGGTCAATTTAGGTTAGATCATTACCAATTGATGCATTTGGCTTCTCGCTATACTACCTCCATCATAAACTGCTTAATATTTAACTTTAAGAGTCTAAAATAATAATCGAAGTATGTTTATACTCTAACATACATACGATATTGCAAGGTTGTGTATTTTATACACAATACTAATGACAAATATATCTGCATGTGTAATGCACATAATCAATCCAAAGTACTTTATGTAGTATCTAAGCATGAAATCGTTTATAATGAAATCTTCCACAGGTTTCACAGTATTATAATAAACACTTATTTACAAAATAATAAATACCAAACACATTTTAAAATTGAACTATCATATTAAAACAAATAAATGATATAATATAGCACATAATAAAAGTACTCTATTTTAAACTTTTCTATGTTTAAGTTATACTCCCTCTATTTCAAAATTATCAATGTTTTGGATAACAAAAAAAGTTTTAAAAGATATTTATTTTTTTACATTCTCAATGTATTTTTACTAGGTTATAATTGTAAATTGTAAATTGTAAACTTCGAAATAAGCAAATTGTGATTACTGAATTTTGACCGGTTAAAAATTATAGAAAATAGTTAATCACAAAGAATAATATATTTATAATCAATATATAAGATAAGTTTTTATATGTATGAAAATTTAAAACTTACATCTTTTAAACATTAATCTATAAACAAACAAACCGCGCGTAGCGCGGTAAAATCTCTAGTTTTAATAATAAATAAACAACAAAGAGTGAGAGGTTGTTCTGTGGATTTTGTTTTTGGTTTTACTTTAGAAAATAATCTGTGAATTGTTTTTTTTTGCTTTAATTGTTTTGTTATATATTTATTTTCAAAGCACTGAATTAAATCTTTAGAAAAGTTGATTTTGAAAACTAATATATTATTTTTTAAAAAAATTATACTGTATCTTTAATTTTAAAAGCTAAATTATGATTGTTTAAAAAAAAAACAGATTTATAGAAAAAGTGAATGTCTAAAACATTTACCACCATTACCAATCAATCTCTGAGTTTATTCATTTCAAATTCGTTGGACAACATAATAAATTAATTTGCGTATTATTACTTATATTTTTGGTAGTCAATTTTGAAATAATATATATACATGCTTTTATAAAAAATAAACAAGCTAAAATTAATTAATAATTATAAGAAGAAATTTACCCGGGCATAGCCCGGGCAAAGACCCTAGTATTCATAGTAACATTTTTTTATGTTTATACGAACCACTTTACATTGACTAAAAGTGAAGGGTAAAAGTCATTTATACCCTTATGATTAACTAATCTAGATTTGGGTTTAGAGTTGAATGGTGGATATAGTTTTTGGAACGTGAAATTTAAGATTCTAATAAATATATAAATAAATACTTTAAAAAAGATTTAAAAAGTTTTAAAAATAATATTCGATTTTCGAAAAGAAATTTTGAAAAAAAAATTCAAAAAAAGTTCAAAAAAGAAATTTATAAAAGTTTGAATTTGAAAAGTACAATTCGAAAACAAAAAAAAAAATATTTATTTTTATTTTTTTATTTATTTATTTTATATATATAGAAAACAATGGTATAAGAGCCTTTTGCCATTTAATGAATAATGTATTTTTTAAAATATCCATTTAGTGGTGATAAAGATATATATATATATATATATATATATATATATATATTTATAAACAACAAGTATTCATTAGCTCTTTATAAAAAAGAAAGAAAATCTGTAGAACTCAATTTATATTCACATTTGTACACTTTTTCAGTTCGTTACATGTATATGGTTAGAAACACCAAAATACACAAAGAATTTGTAATAGAGATTAACCAAATTGAAAAGAATATTTATGCATAACATACGATAACCAAAAAAAGAAGGTTAATTAGGGTTTAAAATTAGTAAAAATGATCAGGCAATACTCCCCAAGATTCTGATTCAGAGTATGCTCTCATCCACCAAAAAATGTAATGACTATCAGAAACGAAATAGTTTTCTTTTTTTTTAAGTCCAGCGACTTTTATCCTAAAAAAGAAAGAAGAATAGGAACGAAACAAGGATATTTATTTTGTTAGATTTTGGAAAAAAAAATAGAATTTCTATCATGAATAATAAACTAAACATCCTTTTTCGTAGTTAAAAACCACGATGGGCTGAAATACCTACTTTTATTTTTACAAGGAATGCTTTATTAAAAGATTAAATTATTACTCAACAAATAGAAATTAAAAGTTGTAAAGGATGAGATGAATTTAGAAGCGCGTTTTTTTAGACTTTTGAGCAGACATAATTCTATTGGTATAATTCGGGACCCCATATATATTTTTATTTAATCCATTTTAGAACACATTATATCCATCTAAATAATACTAATCTGGTCCTTATATTTATTTATGGCCCCTGAGGAGCCGTATAAGGCAAAGACTTCATGCACGGTTTTGTAATAGCGATGAGAATAGTAATTTTATCACCGACTATGATTATCTAACAGTTTAAATACAGTTAATATAGTTGAGGCATTATATCGCAGGAGGAATCAATTACAACAGTCCCTCATTAACCATTCCACCATGGAGAAGAGCACACCCTCAGAGATGAAGTTAACCTGAAGATGCGTGAGTTTTTCTCTTTCCACAAGCAGGAGCAATAAAGAATAACTTGCACAAGAAGTTTCAAGATAGTTCTGAGACTTGAAGATGAAGAGAACCTTTGTTGCTCAAGCAACTGAGAGATTGACGTAATCGTTTTGTGGAGATGAGGAAATAAACTGGCCACGAAAATGAGACCGCAAAGCATAAGTGTACACAATGTGCTGATATAAATATAATCAAACCAAGCAAAACAGGAGTCCGAGACAAATTCTATAGGTTTCCGACGAAGACTGGCGAATACTCCACCAAAACAGGATACCATACTGCGATTGAGCAGAAACAGAGCCTAGCGCCTTTGGTACCAAGCCAGATGACCTGCGACTGGATGAATTATTTCTTACTTTCTTTAGACAATTCTATAACTTATGATTTCAACTTCTGGAACGTACCTATTCCGCCTAAATAGAAAGTATTCTTATGGAAAATTATCAATGGCGTCCTACCCTTCGATACTAATTTAGAAGCCAGAGGCCACTTGTCTAACATGATGTGCACACATTGTGGAATGCAAGAGACTGCTACGCATTTGTTCCTGACCTGCTGTTTCACAACCTCGATTTGGAACTCAGCTCCTATCCTAACATATCCAATATCGGCAATGCGGCAGACTTCACCTTATCCCTCAAGACAGCAAGGAAGCTAATGCTTGGCCCTTTGTTCCCATGGATCGTTTGGAACATCTGGATCACCATGAATCTTAAGCTCTTTGAAAACAGGGTTTTTACCCCCAAAACAATCCCTCGCAGAGGCAGTAATGGATGCACGTGAATGGCGAGACACACAACTATCTCCAATCACTCCACCCGACGAAACTCTCCAGCAATGCAACCCCCTCCATCAACCCCTCATGCCGACACCATCACCATCAACACAGACGCTGCGTGGGTAAAGGAATAGCGGGACTGGCTTGGATCTTCTCGGACTCTACAGAGAACTGTTCTTCAAGGAGCAACAGTGGAAAGGAACGTCATCTCTGCACTTCAGGCAGAAGGACTAGTGATTAGAGAAGCCTTACTTCACGCCCAAGCTAACGGATACTCCAACTGAACATCATCATCAAGTCAGACCAGGCCCGGCCCTGGGGTAAAGTCCATAAAGCAAAGGCTTTAGGCGCCAAAAATTGAACATATTTTAAAGGCGCCAAATTATTCTTGTAGTTTCACCTTAGGCTAGTGGTTCTTAGCTTGTCCACATGATTATCAGGGCACGAGTTCGAATCTGACGTCTTGCTCCCTTTTTTATAATAATATTTTGTCCTTTTATATTATTCTGTTTCATTCTAGATTTATTCATTAATACAAATAGGAACATTTATTTAATCTAACAACTACAGTTTCTTTATTTATACATGTTATATTAAAAAGTGTGAGATTAATTAAACAAAACCTAATTATTTATTTTGCTGTATTAATAACAATTACATTTACTTTCTTCACGTCTCTTTGTGTATTTCTTATTCTTGCTCTAATAGCTAAAGAAACTATAGCAATTAAAAACTCAAATGATCAATTCTTCATATTATAAGTTTGTTTTAATTTGATATTCATCTGAATAGCTGCATATGTCATGTAAGTTTTTTTTTCCTCTCTTTCTTTTATAGGTTTCTGTAGCTTTTTTTTAAATGACATTCTAACAAACATAAATTATTGTAATATTTTCATATTCGATGCTGAAAAATAATTTTCCAAAAAAAACATGAAATATTTTTTTTCATATTTTCTTTCTTTTAAAAATTTAATTTTAATAATATAATAATATTTTTATTACTTATTTTAAAAATATAGAAAAAATAATATATTTAAATGGCATATTTTTTAAATACGCTTTAGGCACCTGATAAGTCCGGACCGGCACTGAGTCAGACGCTCAGGTTTTTACTCGAGCTATCAACAAACGGGAATCAATCAAAGAAACTTTTTGAAACTCTTCATGATATCCAAAATTTAGCTTGTGACCTCGTTGTATTTTCTTTATGTTATGTACCTCTAAGAAAAACTCAGCAGCTGATGCTTTGGCAAAATGTGCCTTGCGAAACTGCAATATCACCATGTAACACCTAACTTTTATTATTAATGCATTAGACGTCCAAAAAAAGCTTTATGATTAGAATTTCTATAATCTATATTTCATCATGTACACATATCATACAATGTGTTTATGTAATTATTATCAATGCATCGTTTTCTGATTATACATGTAAAGCAAAAAGAAAAAAAGATGTTATATATGAATATTTATTTGTATCTGTATATTTTATTTTATTTCTAAAATATTTAATGCATGTTATATGAGTACAAATACAGTCATAGTTAATAGTCAACAAAAGACAACCCAGTGTTATATGAGTTTATTTGTCTTTAGTGAAAAACACTAAATCATATATTTATTTAATGTATTTTATAAGTAATTTAAGTTAAACTATATGAAAGTGGCACTGCACAGAATTCTTGATATGATTTCATAAACTATGAGAAAAGCTATTATCCCTTTTGGAAAACGGTAAGTATTATGTGATATAGGAATCTTAGTTTTGTGTGATTATTAGACCGAGAGCCCAAATCCACTAACGCTCACGGGTTAATTAATCTTCTGATTTTTGATCAATTATAACTCAATGAATTTAACCAAAAGAAATCCAATTAGATTTTGACATGGACGACCAATTGTCAGCCTTAGAACATCTCCAATGGCTTACTCTATTTTTTATTCTAAAATAGAGTAACTCTATAATAGAGTTTGAGTTTGTTCCATAGTACTCTATTTTAGAGTAGAAAATAGAATGATCAACAAAAAAAAACAAATTACTCTATATTTGGAGTAAACCTATTTTTCACTCTATTACAAAGTGATAAATAGAATACTATTGGAGCATTTTTTATTTTAAATTCTATTTTAGAGTGAAAAATAGAGTGGAGTTGGAGATGCTCTAAGGGCATCTCCAATGTAACACTAAAATTTACTTTATATTTCACTCTAAAATAGAGTAACTCTATTATAGAGTTGAATTTGCTTCAATGGTTCACTCTATAATAGAGTTACTCTATAATAGAGTGAAATATAGAGTAATCTTATTTTTTCACTCTATATTTGGAGTAAAAAAACAAGATTACTCTATATTCCACTCTATTATAGAGTAACTCTATTATAGAGTGAACCATTGGAGCAAATCCAACTCTATAATAGAGTTACTCTATTTTAGAATGAAATATAGAGTAAATTTTAGTGTAGCATTGTAGATGGTCTAACCATTTGACAGGTATAACCAAAATTAAGCAGTTAAGAAATGGTCGTCATATCAGTTGTCAAACGGAATAAATCATATCTTCTTGGTATACTAGGCATAATTAGATTCATAACTACCGATAACAAAATTCTTAGATAATCAATAAAACTAAGGTTATAGTAAAGTAATAAATCAAAATCACTAAATGTTTTCTACATTCATGTTTTCCGAAAAAATTAACTAACAAAAAAATTAGCTTTTGGAAGAAAATATAACATGGATTTGTTTCTTTCACGATGCCATATTCTTAGCCGCATAATCAACATATAAGCAACTGTTATTTTATATTCTATTAAAATAGAAGTCATGATTTTTTTCATATGTGATTTTTTTTTATTATGAATCATTTAAAAAAATGTATTTTATTAAAACGAATACCACATAAAATCTTTGAACTACTTTAATCATAATATATTTTGATATCTTTTTATTTTAAATATAAAAATATAAATTTAAAAAATCTAACAAATCTGTTTGAAAATATTTTAACAAGATCTTATTTTTCAAAAATTATATGTAAATATTTTCACTAATTTTGTAATTAGTTTTTAAATATTACTATACATTAATATATTTAGTTATCATTTATAAAATAAAAAGTAAAATTATATCCCATTTTTATCTATTATATAAGTATAATCAATTGTATTAAAAGAAAATTATTATATGGAGCTAAATATGGTAAAATTATATAATTTATTTTCATAATTATAGATATTTATGTTCAAAAATATAATATGTTGGTAACACGGGTTAAGATTAGCAAACTATATAATTATAAATATTTATGTTCAATTATCGTTTATAAAATGAATAAATTCTATCCTATTTTTATCGATTTTATATTCATAATCAAAAATGTTAAAATAAAATTATTATATTGAATTAAACATCATAAATTTTACTTTCATAAATGTAAATACTCATATTAAAAATATAATACGATGACAAAACGACTTAACATTAATAAACTATATATTACATGTATAAAATTAAGATTTTTCTATATACAATAATATATTATCTAAAATGAATAAAATTATAAAAAAAAATGCCGAAAAAATCTATCTTTGAAAGGCGGGTCATAATTTAGCATAAATTAAATACAAAATAATTTTCAAATATGTTGTTTCATACATATATTAATATGTTTAATAACTAAATGCAAATACAATAAGATAAATATATAATAAGAAGCAACAAATACAAATGATGGTTTTATACAATTGATTAACTACAATAGATAAACCATAATAGTCTTAATTATTTTATTTGAAATAGTTATATAAACATTTAAATATATAATTAACTTTTTAAAAATGTATACTATTAATGATCTACAATAAATATCTACGTATATAAAACTGAAAACAAACACCTGCTCAACATATTTAGTTGAACTTAATATACAACTTTATGGAGGCCAAAACGATAGTACACATTGTAAAATTGAAGATTGAGACTTGAGAAATGTACAATGGGGACTACGCACATAAAGATCCAAACTTGTGTTGCTTGTACTGGTGGAAACCAGTACATAAACAGCACGAGACGAGACCAGGATTTGGTGGGAAGTAAGCGAGTTAAGTGAAGAGCAATTTAAAACCATAAATAGAACAAGAGTAGATAGCTTCTTTAACTCTCTCCATCTCATACCCACCACATCCTCTTCTTCATCTCCCTACATTTACTTCTCTATTCCATTACAGTTAGGAGTTGGAAGACACATAACCACTTCAATAGCTTGCATTGACGAATAGATTTCCACAAATGTCGAATCTATATAAAAAACGTCTTAAATTATAAGTCAAAGATTGGGTTCTGCAGACTAGGATTCGTTGTTGGATATGTATTTATGGAGAAACAAAGATAATCAAAAACAGATAGATGAAAGCATGACATGTGAGACTTGTGTTTAATGAGACTTGTGTTTTAGTTCCAGAGCCAAAACTTTTTTCTTAATAATTATTATTAACATAATACATATTTGCACGTCTTACTCAGAGTTTCTCTCTGTTCATGATATAGTTTTGATTATACTTTATACACAAGACTTCCACATTCTTCCTTCTAAAGAGATCACTACAATAGAAACATCATCGTGGTACCGTCTCCGTTCCCCTTGTGGTATCTCAAGCAGTTCATTAAAATCCATACCTAGAAAGATCAATAAAGATTTAGAAACCACACTCAATACTTGGAATCAAAGAATATCATCGAGGTTTTTCGATATATTACCAGCTTTCTTGGCAGCCCGGAAAAGAAGTTCTTGAACCAAGTGTTGAGCCGGGTCACCTTCAGGTTGTAAGGTGATGAAGAGTTCCACCTCTGAAACCGCTTCTTCATTAGTGAAGTATTGGTAGAGACCATCTGATGATAGTATCAGAAACTGGTCCTTAGAGCCTAATCTATGGTGGTAAAGTGCTGGCAAGCAATTGATGTAAGGAGACGTCCCTATGTAATCGATTTGAAACATTTCGAGAAGCGCATTGTTCCATTTTGGCTGCAAAGATTGTATATCCCAAAAGTTAGATTATGTTGCAGATACAAAAGTCTTGCCTATAGACTAGTGACCGAATAATGTTCAAGAATCAAGAGATGATGAATGTGACATGTACCTGCTTGAGGAAACCTGCACCGAAAGCTCTTGTGACCTTCAACGAACCTTTAACACGTTCATTCGACACAGCACTAGCATCATCTGGATGCTCCTTTCTTATTCTATCAACTTCCTGAATAATAACAAAACTGGATTTCATCAAAACTGTTCGACATTTTACCAATTCTTACAAATTTTAAATGCTATAGCTTCTTTACCTCTTCTACGTTTGTGCTATGATCAACAGTAAGCTGAAAAGCAGATAGGTTCGGGACCAAGCCAGCTCGTTCTCCTTCACAAGTACCATCGAAATCAATCATAGTTTCTTCGTTGATTCGTTCCAAGTCTTGTCTTATCTTACCCATCCAGTACTCAGTCTCAGCTTTCTGACCAAGCACCGCTCTACTATCTCCCACATTCATCAAATAAACATCTTCGCCTTTCATCAACATCACAAGAACACAAGAACCCATCAAAGCTAGCTCAGGATTCTCGTGGAGTATCATGTCTGCATTCTCTAGATACGCTTCTTCCGTCTTCCTCAGAGCTTCCGACAAAGCCTTCAACACGTCCGAAGAGTTCGGATCCGGATCCGGATCCGACCCGTTTGTCCTCTTGTTGATTTTTTCCTTTAATAAACGGTCGAGATCGAGCCTTTCTCGATCCCACTCGCATCTCCACCGTCGTTGACTTTCTTCGCATTTCGTTGACTTCCGACCATCGTTCTTTGACTTTTTCTCACAGTTTTCGCTCGGACAGGGATTGTTACTGTCCTGATCAACGCAATCAGAGGAAGGATTTGCGTCGAGTTTGGGATCGTCCCATAGCAATCCCTTGAGCTCGCGATGAACAGCTGGATACAGATGAGAGAGAAGATAGTCCGGCGCATCTGGACCGTTGAATCCATCGTAGATTCCGACGAAGAGCCATCCATGTTCTTCCGATACGACGACGTGTACACGATCCTCCCCGGCTTTCCCCTGAGCCCACTGAAGATTCTGGCTTTCGAGCGATACGTCGTCGTCTAAGCTCCCTTCGCTACTGAAATTCAAGCTGTTCACCGTGAGATTCTCGTTGTGCGGTTGTTGGTGATGCTGGTTCCGGGTTTTATCCGACCCGAATACCCAGTCGGGTTCTTTAACCGTTTTAACCGGAGCCACGATGGAGTTTTGTCCCCGGTTAATCGTCTTCGAGATCGCTCGACGGAGAACCCGAGCTAGATATCCTTTTCTCGACCCGAACCGGTTAGCTAAACCGTGAGAGAAGCTGCGCTGGAATTGATCTGATTCGGAGCCGAGCGGACCGGAGAATAAACCTAAACCGTCGATCGGACCGGACATGAACCCTCTCTCGATCGGACCGGAGAGAAATCCTCTCTCTAACGGACCCGAACCGGGAACGATCGGACCGGAGCTCCTGGGTATCGGTTGCAAAGGGATCGACGCGAACGACGTCGTGCTCTCGAACGCGGCGGCTCTGTCGATGTGCCCGTACGGATCGTAGAGGGAGGTGGAGAGAGGAGTCGCGGCGTTCGCGCTCACCGATGCGCCGGAGATGGTACGGAACGTCGTCGTCGTTGTGTCTTCCTCTGAGTGAACTTTGGAAGATGAAACTCGGGTCGGGTCGGGTCGGACGTAGCAGAAGGAGTGGCCAAGACCTTCGTCGAGAGGATCCGGTTCAAGAATCTTCATCTCTTTTTTCCGGCGAGTTTCTCCTCCGCCGGTGAAACATTTACTCAGCTTCGTGATTCCGTTACCCATCTAAGTAGCCGCCGATAAAGACCAAAAGCAAATTTCTTGAGAATTGAAAAAACTGATGAGTTTTAGAGAAATTCAAAAGGTTAGATTACAATTGAAGTTTTTCAGACATGGTAGACAGGGGTTGAAGAAGATGTAAGAGAGAGAGAGAGAAAGAGAGAGAGTTGACTTCTGTGTAACGAAAATGATTTTTTTGAGTGGAAATTATAAAAGGGAAAGAGAATATAAAGAAAAAATATATATGAGATATTATAATATTATTCTGTTTTTGTGTTTTTAAATCTGAAAAGGGGAAAGAATTGATGAGGATGAAAGAAATAAAACTTTTTGTTTTGAAAAAAAAAGACAAATTAATTTTTGCACCGAGCTCTTTCGACGCCAAAGGGGTTGACTCGTGGCTAAGGCAGGGTTGCAGTTTTCTTAACTCAGGGGTGGATTTTGAAATGTGTGTCTTTTGTTCACCCTCGTAAGGAAGCGCGTCCACTGCACGTTCACACTTAGATCGCTTTTAGAAGTTGGTTTTTATATTCGGTCAAAATAGATAAACTGAGATAGTTGGGGGACCTTCTGAAATTTCAAACTTGAATTGGTATAACGCTCATTTTATTTAGATAATTTTTATCATATCAACTATTTAAGTAATGGTTTTTCTTTTGTAAATTTTGCATCAAAATCTGTTAAAATGTTATATTTAAAATATTATCAATAGTATTTAAAATAGATTTAAAAAGTTGATGGATATACATAAATTTTTATTTTTATATGTTAAATATGTATTTTACAAGAGAAAATAAAATTCATAGGTTTTCATAATTGTAGATGCTATAAATAGTTTTGCTTAATAGATAAGATTTTATCAGTTTTCACCACAAAAATATAATTTAGATATTCTAAATAATAAAAATTTATCTTGATATACTTGGATAATTGATATCTACTCAATAAAAAAATATTTATTATTTTATTCTAAAAACTAGATTGATTTGTTTAAGTAAATTTAATTTTTATTTTATTAAAAAAAAATATTTAAAAATATTTTGATATACAAAAAATGTCGATTTATAATTTTCCTGCAAAATACACTAAGTTCTAAATTAATATTACTTGTAAATTATATTGATTTTTAAATAATTTTATTTATTTTAAATATTATTGGTTAAAATGTGTAATTAATAAATATATATATACATTTCAATTATTTTTTAATATGCATAAAAAATATCAAAGCGATACTTTAAAGAAAATGGAGAAAATATTGAGTAAAATAACAAATCATTAACGTGCGCGTGGGAATGAAATTGAACTGACCATTTTAGGGATTAAAAACTCAAAGACTGTAGAAAAAGATTAAAGACCAATTAAGGAAAGCTCTGAAAGTCAAAACAGCTACAGTTTCCTTCAAATTTACACTACTTCAATGTGCTTCGATCACCGTTGGATCTCGTGAGGAGTGTAAGAGTGTGCCACACGTCAGTTGATCACTGACTCTTCGTTATTTCATAAATTCTCGTCAACTCTCAGCTCTTGCCCGCTGCTTAACCATCACTATCTCTCCTATGTCATAAATATTAAATTTATACTTTATTTCTTATTTTTATACTACAATTTGTCCAACTAAAAACTTAAAACGTACTCTAAATGTTTTTTTTGGATAATTATTATAAGTCTATTGTTAATTTTGATTTTCTTGAGTGGGTGGTCTATATTTATATATTGTAGTTGGAGGTTGTGATAATTACTATTCTAAATCACGCGAGAAGGATTCGAATGGTGGAATCATATCTTTTGTTTTACGATTTGATTGGTTCTACAATAAAGAGAAGTAATTTATCATACATATATACACAGTATATTACATTAGCATCGTACAGTAGCAGACATTTGTTTTCAAAATTTTGTTGCAAACTTTTTAAAAATAGAAAGTTACATTGTAAAGTTATTTGGGAATTTGGGAAAAAATGCTTAGAAATATAAAAACGAACTCAAATATTTTTAAAACACAATAAAATGGTGCATTTGAATGTTGATACGGAATAACAATGTTGGTGTTTTGTTTATTTTCCTACAATATAAAATAAAACTCAGTGTTTAAAGAAGTGGCATCTGTTGTTCAAAAAAAAAAGAGGTGGCATCTTGTAGTATGTTACATGCTAAAAATATATTACATATGCTTACATTTGAATATTTGATAGTTTACTAAAACATACAAAATTGTAATTATCTGCAACTAATTGTTGCGAGCCAATCCATTTCAACATACCTTAAATTTTTAAAACTCAAAATCTAGAATGAACAACATATGTAATATATTGAACATAGTTGTCATTTATGCCTCAATTTGTCTCAAAGTTGAATAATTTAGATACAATACACTCATCGCTAAATATATACATAGGTAAGTATGACACTTAAAATAAGTTGTGTACGGCTTAGTAAATTTTGAGATAGATTGTAATCAAAATGGCAATTCGATCTAATTTTTTTTAAAAAAAATCTTAGCAAATCCCAATAAATAAAAATATAAAGTGTCGTATTTTTAAGGTTGGATTTACTTTAATGTAGCAAATCACAATAAATAAGGTTGAATATATATATATATATATATATATATATATTCAACCTTATTTATTGTGATTTGCTACATTAAAGTAAATCCATATATATATATATATATATGAATTTTATACTTGGTAAATTAGACTCTTCAAGTTTTCTTACTTTCCAAACATATCAGCTTCTTTTTGAAAATATTAAAACTTAATTTATATTACAAATTCATTTTATATAGTATAGTTGTTATCCAAAAGTAAATATGAATTACCGTTTTTTGACTGAATATTTTATGATTAATGTATTTTACACGGTGAGCGTGATTCCAAAACGGAAGCGTGATTCCAAAACGGAATCGTAAGCTTCCAACAAATTTTTAAAGAAAATATTTTAGAAACGTTTTGGAAGCGAGATTCTGTAAGCTTCCATAAGGTTCCGATTCCGATTCCGGTTCCGAAGTGGGAAGCGGACGTCCGATGAAGCTTCCGTGCAACGTAGGGTAGTGTACAAGATAGTAGAAATACATGAAGATTATATGTACTAGAAAATAAAATATTATTAGAAGTCCTTCTTTAGCTAAATAGAATAGAAAAGAATTAGACTGCTATGTATTTAAATTTATTCAAGAAAAAACCAAATAAGTTGAATGGAATAAAATGGTTTTAACGTTACAATTACTTTGGGATATTCTCTAGTTCAACATACAAAATTTGAGTCAAAATTTAAGATGAATTGAGTAATTGGCTGATCCGTTACAAATTCATTTTACGTTTTTTTGTCATCTTCATTTTACGTTTAATATTATAGAAAAGGGGTAATCACCAATCCCACTAAGAATCCGTTACATTTTGAGATTTTTCATAATCCATTCATGTTGTTCCACGTGAAATTTTTGAGGTTTACGTTTTTGTTTCAACGGGCATAAAAAGCTGGTGCATTGTACATTTTAAAATATTTGAACGGATTCGGCAAACACGTTGCAAATATGTCAAGAATCAGTCTCGAGTAAAACAAAAGAAATATGGAAAGTATCAGTTACTTTGTAACGTTTAAATTTGATTTTAGATTTTGTGCACCATTAAAAGGCACACATTAACTTTATCATTTGTCAATCACTGGTTATATGCATTTTGAAAAGAATTTGAGGTTTATTATGACCAACTTTTCTTCAATGAAAATCTAATCAATTTTAGATGATATGTTTGTAAAGATGTGATAAATCTTCACATATCTAGTATGAGGTTGATTGGATATTTGGTAGTTTATAAAATATACAAATTTATGATGATTTGCGACTAATTGTTGCGAAGTGCAATTCCATCTTAACTTGCCTTAAATCTTTAAAACTCAAACTTTGGAAAGAAAATATATAAGTAGAATTGAATATATTTTCCATTTATATCTCAATTTTTTTTTTCTAATTTCGACACAATTACTCTCAACTTTAAATAGGTTAGGTTAAGTACGGCACTTGAAAATAAGTTATGTACGGCTTATTAAATCTTAAGATAGATTTGAATCTCAAATTTGTTACAATACCTAACAAATCACGAAACTAAAAATGTCTATATTTATAAGGTTAACAATATATTTTCTCCTCATAACTATCATATAATCACCACGTCCACACGAAATTAAGGTCTCATTCTATATATCCCCATCAAAGTTTGAATTTTATTTATCCATGAATTAAAAGTTTGAAATCCATTCACACACAAACCATGATTAAGCTCGGTTTGTTGTGTACCAATACATGCCTAACCAGTAGACACTAATCAAAACCTAAATAAAACTAAGAAAATACCCAATTAAAGTAATTAATCCTTCAATCATCCAAAATAAAATCCAAAATTCATAAACTAAAGGATCAAAATCACCAAATCATCAAATCGAAAGAACCAGATTATCTTATAGTTAATGATTTTGATTTGGAGATTTTAAACTTTTGGATTTTCAAGTTTTGGGTTTTATTTCATGGTATGTGTGAATAGATTTCAAACTTTTAATTTGAGGGAAAATACAATTCGGACTTTGACTTCGTAGAGAAATTGATATTTAATATTCGTTTGATGGATATATAGAACAAGGCCTTAATTTCGTGTGGACATAGTGCTATATGATAGTTATGAGGAGAAAATAGATGGTTAACTCTATAAATCCAGATACTTTTAGTTTTGTGTTTCATTAGGTATCACTAGGTAAAGAATCCACGTGATATCGCATGGGAGCTCATTTATACAAATAGATATGAAAATAGAATTTAAAATCTCATTAAAAACTTATGCAGTTTTTAGAAAATATATATTTTTAGATATTTGTATATTTTTTAAATATATATATATGTAATTTTTAAAATAAAAAGACACATATTTAAACGAAAGATAATTCTTTAAAAATATTTACAGTTTTTTATGATGGAAAAATACATCATTATGAAAAGAAGCATCTTTAGATATTTTCTCTTAACACATCACTTAACATTTTTTGGAAAAAACACAATAATTAATGTGATATTGAAAGATACATCAATTTTAAAACAACATTCAACATAAAATCTATGTTTTTAGGGGAATTTGCCAAAACTAATCCACAACTTGACTTTAACCCCAAACCTATACTCAAACTTGAATAAAATGCAAAACTAACCTAAAAGCCTTGTGAAATTACAGCACAGTCCCTTATGACTAAACAAAAAAACAGAAGCTATTTT
Organism: Brassica napus; assembly: GCF_020379485.1. Classification (NCBI taxonomy): domain Eukaryota; kingdom Viridiplantae; phylum Streptophyta; class Magnoliopsida; order Brassicales; family Brassicaceae; genus Brassica; species Brassica napus. The sequence goes on from NC_063440.1 coordinate 15,505,430, forward strand.
TACGAATATAACCCTAGTAAGTCGTCTGAGTGGTCTGAGATGTTGGAAGTCGTCTGGACAACTTCAAAGTAAGTCTTCTGGTGTAGCTGATCTTAAAAATAATTTATAAATTTTTAAAAAAATATTTTGATAAGCGAAAAATTAAAATCATGTAATTATAAACAGTTTTAAGTGATATAAATTAAAATATAACAAAATTGAATTGTTTTCAACATAGATGAGTGTAAGTAATGAATCATAGTATTCTTTGGTCTAGCGTTTGGCAACATATGTTGGAGTATTTTATGTATTCTTAGGGTTAGATTTTGGAAAGCTTGAATGTTTTTTTGAAAAATTAATTTTTTTACCTATACGTGTTTATTTTTGTGTATAGTAAACACTTTTGAAGTTTAATTTGATTTTATGAAGTGTTTAGTTAATTAAGTTTAAGGGTTATGTTTAGGGTCTAGACGACTTACATTTCAGTCGTCTGGTGAAGAAATTAAAACAGACGACTTATATGTAAGTCGTCCAAATATTCCTGCCTAAAATTTAAAAAAAAATTATTTTCCCGCTTATATAAATTAAACCAGACGACTTACTTGTAAGTCGTCTCGAAAGTCTTCTATTTTAGTTTCCCGCTAAAAATATTAAACTCTTCTGGACGACTTACAAGTAAGTCGTCTAGGAAGTCGTTTGAATCAAAAATATTTAACCTAATTAGATTTTTGTCTCCCTATATAAAGAAAAATTTACACATTCTCTCTCCTCCTCTCGAATGGCTGCAACAAAAATGTAATGTTCATCTTTCTAAAACTCTTCAACCTCTCTCTAATCTCTTTGACTTGAAAACACCAAACTTTAAATGAATTTTTCAGTTTTATCTCATGTATTTCTTACTAATCTATCTCTTTTGCATTTTTTTAATCAGATGGTACTCATCTTCCACTAATTTAAAGGTAGATCTCTTAATTTTAGATATGTATTTTTGTGTGTTCTATAAATGTAGATTTATCTAATCTTCCATTCATTTTCTCTATTTTTAAGTCATTTCAACGTTTTTGGATATGCAGGTTTTTCAGATCTGGATTTGAAGTCCAGATGACTTCCATGAAGTCCAGACGACTTCGAGGAAGTCTTCCAGACGACTTTCTGGAAGATTTCCAGGAAGTCGTCTGGACTTCCAGGAAGTCTTCTGGACTTCCAGGAAGTCGTCTGGACTTCCAGGAAGTCGTTTGGACTTCCCGGAAGTCGTCTGGACTTCATGGAAGTCTTCTGACGAAGTCTCCATTTCATAATAGATCTGAGCGTTTTGGTAAGTTTTATGTCTGATTTTTCTTCATTTGGTAACTCCTTGTTGTATAAAGTTCTTACTTTTTTTCCCAAACTAAAACTCTCCAAACCCACTCTAATCTCTTTGACTTGAAAACACCAAACTTTATATGAATTATTCAGTTTTGTCTCATGTCTTTCTTATTAATCTATTTTTTTTGCAGGTTTTTAATCAGATGGTACTCATCTTTCACTCATTTAAAGGTAGATCTATTAATTTTAGATATGTATTTTTGTGTGTTCTATAAAGGTAGATTTATCTAATCTTCCACTCATTTTTTCTGTTTTTAAGCCATTTGAACGTTTTTGGATATGCAGGTTTTTCAGTTCTGGATTTTATATGCAGGTTTTTCAGATCTGGAAGACTTCTGGGACGACTTACCTGTTAGTCGTCTAAAATATAATGCACTAGACGACTTACAGGAAGTCTTCCAGACTACTTCCAGGAAGTCTTCCAGACTACTTCCACTTCAGTCGTCTGGACTTCCTGAAAGTCGTCTGGACTTCCTGAAAGTCGTCTGGACTTTCTGGAAGTCGTCTGGAAGTCGTCTGGACTTCCTAAAAGTCGTCTGGACTTCCTGGAAGTCTTCTCACAAAGTCTTCTTCCATATCAAGTGGAGTCCAAGCTTGTCTTTGTAGAAGAATGATCTATAATAGTTTTGTTTGTGGTCTGTTTTGTGAATTGCATGTGTACTCTTTTAGTTGTGAATTTTTTGTAAAATCAGTAATAATATTTTCCAAAGATGTAATACATGTGCTAACAATATGTTTACACATTTACAAATCAATGAAATAATAGACTTCAGTAGCCTTTTCTTATCTTTAGATCTCTCATATGCAATAATAAACTCCAATGGCCTTTTTCTCATCTTAATAAACAAGAATGTTGGTTTTTTCATATTGATACAACATTTTAAGAAGCATTTTAACCCTTCTTCCAACTCATAACAATAATCATCATTATTGTCTATAACAATAATACTTAAGAGATGGAAACAAACAATAGCAACTAGTCAAAGCATATCATATTTTTTTATAAGCTTGCATATCATATTATTTACTTAGTCAAATTTAGTAAAACTAGGGGAGAGAACATATTTTGTAGATATGAGTTTTACATATCTTGAAGTTACTTATCACTCTTAAAAATACAAGTTATTCAAAAACTAACGTAGAAGACTTAAAAACTAGCGGAGAAGACTTCCACTGAAGTCTTCTCGGATCAGTTAGAAAGTTTAATTAACGTGAATGTTGGTAACCTCATAAATATCACCAATTAAGTTATAAATTTCATTCAGTAGCCCAAATATTCATTAATAAACATGAATTAACAAGTAAATGTTAAAAAGTCTTTATAGTTTTAGAGAAAATGCAAGTTTATTAAACATTGACACAGACGACATCCACGGAGGTCATCTAGTAGACTTCCAGAGAGTCATCTATTTAGGTCGACGCGGACGACTTCAATCTAAGTATTCCAGATGACTAAAATATAAATCGTCTCGTCAACGCAGAGGTTATTTTTGCAATTGACTTTGAAATCTGTTATTTGAGACGACTGAAAAATAAATCGTCTACTTTTGTTTGGTTAAAAAAAAACTCTAAAAAAGTTAGACGACTTACATTTCAGTCGTCATAGGTTAGTTTTACAATTGACTGGATTATTTCTGAAGTTTGACTTTCCTAGACGACTTACATTTCAGTCGTCTCGTGAAAATTAAAATATCAATATTTTTTAAAACTAGACGACTTACAATTAAGTCGTCATAGGTTAGTTTTGTAATTGAAAATAAAAACTTCAATATTTAATTATATATAGACGACTTACAATTCAGTCGTCCGTCAGACGACTTACTTGTAAGTCGTCCAGGATTTACGAGGTTTGACCAGAATCTCGGAATAAAATCATGGACGACTTACATGTAAATCGTCGGGCGGATGACTGAATTGTAAGTCGTCTGGGTATAATTAAATATTGAAGTTTTTTTTTTCAATTGCAAAACTAACCTATAACGACTTAATTGTAAGTCGTATAGTGTTAATAAAATATTGATATTTCAATTTTCACCAGACGACTGAAATGTAAGTCGTCTGGAAAAGTCAAAATTCTGAAATAATCAAGTCAAATGCAAAACTGACCTATGACCAGTGAAATGTAAGTCGTCAAGGTTCTTTGGAAATTTTTTGTAACCAAACAAAATCAGACGACTTAACTTTCAGTCGTCTCAGAAAACAGATTTCAAAGTCAATTGCAAAAATAACTTCTGCGTTGACCAGACAACTTCCAGGTAAGTCGTCTACTGCCAGACAACTTCCCATGTAAGTCGTCTGACGAACAGATCTGGAAAAAAATTCGATTTCATACCTTAAATTGGTGAGATAACTTTCTTAGCACACATAAGGCTTCTCCAAGCACACAATATCTCAAACGAAAGTGACCCACCCATAATTGTTAACTTCTATGACTTTATGAACCATAAAAAATGTAAAATCAAAATCTTGAGTTTTTTTAACTCAATGTGGAGAGAAGGTGAGAGATATGTTGTGTTTAGTTCATAAGAATGGAAAAAGAAGAAGGGTAACTCTATTTTGGGAGCATTAAGAGCTTCAAATTGGTTGTTCATGGTGTTAGGGTATTGATGACAATGGCAATCTTGTAATTACTTGAAGATGATGAGAGTGAGAGAGTAAAAATGTCATTTTCGAAAAAAAAAAGAAAAAAAAAATTGATGACATTTTCGTGAATTATATGAACTTGTGGGGTGAATAGAGCAAAACCAATTTAAAAAAAAAGGGAGGTTAGTTTTGTGTTTGACTTTAAGTTGTAGGTCAATTCTGCAAAAAGCCATTGTTTTTAATCTAAAACTCAGTGTATTAATATGATAATTTGAATCTCTTAAAAAATATATATATGAAAATTACATCTCTTAATTTTGTTTACAGTAAAATTGTAGTTATTCGTTTTTGAAATGAAATTATGTCTTTTTTTTTGTTACTTTGCTCATATCAATTTATTTATACTTCACATAAATATTTACAGTTGTTTTATATCTAAAAATAGGTGTATTAATATAAATTTTTTAATTTCTTATGTTTTTACATGAAAAGTTGCGAACCTCTTAAGTTTTTTTTACTTGAAAATTTGGATTTATTAGTTTTTGAAATGAAAAATATATGATCCATTTGTATCTATTTGGTTACGACTCGTTCGTACCGTTTTAGTCATGACGCATTTATAGCCTTTCGGTTATGATCCTTTCACACCCTTTTGGCTACGACATGTTTGCGCATTTCCGATCACAATCCATTCGCAACCTTTCGGTCACGACCCTTTGGTCACGTTCCGTTTGCACTTCTTTGTCACGATCTATTCGCAACCTTTCGGTCATGACCATTTGCATCCTTTTGGTCACGGCCTATTTACACCCTTTTGGTCACGTTTATGACACTTTTACACCCTTTCGGTTATGATCCACTAGCATCCTTTCGGTCATAACCCGTTCGTAGTCTTTCGGTCATGACACATTCGCACCCTTTCAGTCACGACACGTTCACACCTCTTAGATCATGACACGTTCATACCTCTTAGATCACAACACATTTATACCTCTTAGATCAAAAAAAAATTGTACCTCTTCGTTGATGACACCATATTAATATTTATAATTTTTTAATCAGTGTTAATATTAAAAAAAATCATCTCTTAAGTTTTCAATATGAAAATTTGTATTTATTAGCACTGAGATGAAAACTTATGTCTTTTTATTTTTACTTTGCTCATATTTATTCATTATGACCATTTGCATCCTTTTTGGTCACAACCTATTTGCACCCTTTTGGTCACATTTACGACACCGTCATGATCTATTCACATCCCGTTCGTAGCCTTTCGGTCACAACCCGCTTGCACATTTTCGGTCACGACATATATGCACATTTTCGGTCATGACACATTCGCACCCTTTGGATCACAACATGTTTGTACCCCTTAGACCACATCATGTTCGTACTTTTAGATTACGGCACATTCTTACCTGTCAGATCAAAACAAATTTATACTTCTTCGTTGATGACATTTATTAATATTTATAATTGTTATTCAGTGTTAATATAAACATTTCCATCTATTAAGTTTTTAATATGAAAATTTGTATTTATTAGCATTGAGATGAAAACTTATGCCTTTTTTTATTTTACTTTGCTCATATCTATTCATTAATACTTTATAAATATTGACAATTATTTATATTTAAAAGTCAGTGTATTAATATGAAAATTTGAATCTCTTAATTTATACATGAAAGTTGCATCTCTTAAAATTTTTTTACATGAAAATTTTATTTTTTAGTTTTTTAGATTAAAAGTTGTATATTTCACATTTATTTTTCTCATACCTATTTATTACTATTTTACATAAATATTTACAATTATTTTATATCTAAAAAATTAGTTCATAATATAAAAATTGGATCTCTTAAGTTTTTTATATGAAAAGTTGGACTTATTAATTTTTGAGATGAAAGATTGCATGTATTGCTTATGGAAAGACACAACTTTTAAATACATTTTTAAATAATTAAAAAAATGAAAACATTTAACTTTTGACATTATAATGAAAAGACACAAAATTATAGATAAATACATCATTTTATAATTTGACAACTTTACAAAACTCATTTCAGTTTTTTTTATCAAAAGACACAGTTTTTCAACATTAATTAGGTTGCTAAGTTTTTGAGATAAAAAGTTGTGTCTTTCACTTTTCTTTTTCTCATATCTACTTATTATTTTTTTACATAAATATTTACAATTGTTTTATATCTAAAAATCATTGTATTAATATAAAAATTGAATCTCTTAAAAAATTATATGAAAAGTTGTGTTTCTTAGTTTTTAAGATGATTATAACTTTCAAAACTAATACATTTAAAATAAAAAAATGAACACATTCCAATAAATGTGAAATGACGCAACTTTTCATCTTAAACATTGCATTAGTTCTTATAGTTTGTGAAAATATATACATATGTGTCTTTTCATAAAAAATCATATGAATAATCGCATTTTTTTTATATTTTAGTTAGTTATTTAAAATAGCACATTTATAATGGTAATATATAACTTTTAAAACAGAAAATCAATTAATATACATTTTTATGATGAAAAAACACAATATAACATTTATTTACAAATATTTACAATAGTTTTTTATAGAAAAGATACACCATTTAATCAAAAGACAAATTAATGAACAAACACAACTTTTAACAAAAAATTAAAATTCTTATAAAACCATACGACCTTTAGAATTAACTGGGATTGCTATTATTAGTAGATAACAAGTTTGAGATACAAATCTATCTTAAGATTTAACTTATTTTCAAATGCCGTACTTAACCTAATAATTCATATTTTTGAAGTTTATGATTTATAAGTTTACCTACTACAATTTTATGTTTTTACCTTTTCATGTAAATTTTTTTTAAGAGAATGCTATTACGTTTTCTGTCTTGAAAAATTAAGTTTGGTATTAATGATTAAGACTTAATTATTTTCTTAGACGTTTGCTCATCAACACATTATGACTTTTATCCAAGTTAGATTAATTAAATACTTCCTAACTAATCCACTATTTTGCCTTTTTATGTGTCGTTTGAAAATACAGAGCTAGATGGTGAGACCTATTTAGGCAACACGAAGATGTTGAAATTTATAGATTAAGACTTGGTCACAAGATGAATATATATATATATACATGTTGATTATTCTTCAGTACTGGTTGAGCTGTTGCCATATAGGAAACGGTTGTAAATCGTCTTATAGGAGATCTGAAAAGGTAATCCACAAATGAGGCATGCAAAGAGTGCAGCAAATCATTGAGAATGATATATCCTCCTTTGGTGTCTTGTGCAAATGTTTGAACTTATATATTAATCCTGAAATTTCTCTGGTAGTAATCAAGATCTTTAAAATCTTTACTGCATTTTTAGAGTTATATCAATCGAGTATCCACGTGGTAACACAGGGGGAAGTTTCAAGCTTAAAGAAAGAGTCAAATACATTTATCATTAAGATATAGAGAAAGAACAATAAGGAAGAGCAAGTCTTCCCTTACTAATGCGTTCAGACTTCTAAGACAAAATAAAAACACAAAAATTATATTTAAACATGTTGACAAAAAAACATGAAAAGATAAGTGGAGACATATCCAACTTGCGCATTTGCTTTAGATTAATTTAAAGAAAAGCATATTAGGTTTTAAGGTTGGGATTTTTTAAGATATACTACTAGTTAATTAACATAAATGTTGTTTCAACTTTAATAATCATTTATCTTAATAACACTTGATTTTTTTTAACTACTGTCTTAATAACACTTGATAATTCAAGGTCCATCATCATTTGTAATATTGCAAGTGGAGCACCCTCCACTCCCTCGCCATGTACAGTTAAAATATTAACCCATTTTAAATGTCATCATGATAACATTTTTTTCATTAGTACTAGAGTCTTTTTCCGCGCTACGCGCGGATAATCACTATAAATACATTTTATTTTGATGTTTAATTACAATATGAGCTATCTTTTTGTATTTGTTTGTTTTTAGAAAAAGTTTATTAGTTATATATTGATAATTTTAACTTAATTTTGACCCACTTTTTGTTTGGTGTTTTGCTATTTATTGGTAATTAATTTAACTATTGTTATTACAGATTTTTGTGTAATCAAAAATAGAAATTGCATGTCTAATTTATAAAACGTAATTGTATAATCACTGTAAATGAAGATCGAAAAAAATTAACTATCAAACAAAATTTAACTAATGTATGAAATAAATAAGATGTGATAATTAGCTGTAATTCACTATGTGTGAAAGTTAAGCCATGAAATTGTTTTATATTTTACATGTTTTATACTCCATCTGTTTCAAAATGTTACATGTTTTAGGTTTTCACACTTATCAATAAAGCATAATAAATCTTGGTATGATATGTATATTTTTTTGTGACCAACTATTTGCATAAATTTTAACCAATCAAAATTTAGTAAATACAATTTTTTTTAAGTTTACAATTTACCATTACTATCTATTAAAAGTTGCATTGAAAAAAATAAAAGATGCATCTTTTTAAAATAATCATTTTTTTCTAAAACATGTATTATTTTAGAACAGGGGCAGTATTTTAGTTAGTTAATATTATGTTTCATTCAGATAATGTAATTCTAGGACTCGAGATAGTATATTTATATTTGCTTAAAAACTTGTTGGAAAACTCAATTGCTTTTTTAATGTATATTATGATTAGGTATATATGTTAAATGACAAAACGCCACTAATAATAATCTAGGGTCAATATTAAACTTACAGACATTCATGGAATAATCAACATGAAAAAAATTAAATTGTATGTTAGCTTTAATATGATAGAAGAATGTTAGCTTGGTGTAGGAAGATAGTGAAGAGGTTGTGTTTGTGTTTTTCTTTGGGCGTTGAGTTGATGCGTGTGCAAGATATATTGAAATCTTGGTTTGTATATAATTGTAAAGAAAAGCGTTTTGTATATAAATATATGCAGTTAATATGCTTTGATTAATATAAAGTTGTTGGTGAGGGAATTGTCTTGTAAAAGTACACAAATAAACGTCCCTCGGTCTTAACTAACGAAACATAAATATTTGACTATAGACTTCTTCGTGTCTGCTTGAATCCGTGATAACTTAGGAAAGCAGAGCAGAATGCTCGATGAAAATATCTGGAGTCTACGTGGACATGGTCAAACTTTAACCTTCTAAGGGTATGTGAGCATATCTATCAGCCCCACAAGCTATTCACAATGAACCGTAAAGTTACTTTCAAGATAACATATGTCTCTTTTACCATATCTCTTTTACCTGACAGTAACAACCTGCTGCTGCATTCTTTCTTGGGAGCTTCCGTATTTATCTCCGAGACTGTTGCTTCTTTCATAGTAACCGTCCCTTTTGAGTGCTTTCATATGCATCGGCTGGCATTTCAACTTTATCTTCTTCCGATGTCCGAGGGTCACTTGTAATCTCTACAATTTCCGTTGGCAGTTTTACTGCTGGTGCATCGTTGTTGTCACTATGAGCTGGTTTCTTCTCGCCTTTAGATGCAACAGATGTAGTAAGAAATTACCCCTTGGGAGGAGGACAGCGTGCGGACTCCAAATCTACATTACGGCGATGATAGTTTAGCAGTGACGACTGATAAAACCAAGTTTAAGAACTCATGAATTGAGATAATGACTAAAATATAAATAGATGGATAAAATACAAAACGCTAATTTCGGTCGGTTTGTCTCCAGAAACTATCATTATTTCGCCGGCTTTTTCTTTGTTTTTATTTATATTTTACTTTTTAGCCACATTTATATTTTACTTATGTAGTAGATAATAATAGGTTGATAATTCCTTTCGTTTATTTATGTTCTTTTGGCTTTTCAGATTTGCATAGGCATGTTAGAGATGTATCTGTTCGCATCATCATAGAAGGCGATCATCTCTGGTTCTATTAGCAACAGCATGCATAGTAAAGCTATTTCTATTAACACCTGTAGTTGGTCGGGTCTTTAGCCGTTGTAATGTTTCTTTGAACACACAGTTAACATTATACATGCATTTAAAATTTAGTAAAAAGGTTATTTAAATGTCTTTTGAGGAGACTGAGCTATTTAAATGTTTGTATAGCTTCTCTTTGCCCTTGTAACCTAGGAGAGACTGTTTCTCCGGTAATCGGAATTTTGTACTGTTTCCGATGCTCCATTAAAGGGTTTAATGAATTTCAATTTTTTTAAAAAAAAATAAGTGACCTCCTAAATCTTCTTTCGTGAAACAAAGGAGTATAAGTGGAGAAGCAGATAAAGCCAATGGCAGAAAATGAAAAAAATTTGAGTCACGGCGACTATACAAAGATCTCTACAGTTTATATAAACGCCAAAAATATAAATAGATGGATAAAAATATAAAACGCTAATTTCAGTCGGTTTTTTTCCAGAAACTATCATTATTTCGCCGGCTTTTCTTCTTTGTTTTGAGATTCTGTAAAATCATCCGTTTAAATAGCACTAATAGTCTAGATGACCCAGGAAAAAAAGACCCATCTCATATCTTTCTCTTAGATTCTTTTTATTATAAAATAAACGTTCACTAAATAAACATATGGACTGAAGTATGAGACATTAATCAACTTTCTGAAAATCTTATTATAAGAGAACCTCTTGCTTAGCTGCTTAAAAGGTATCAAAAAGGTAATTTCTTCCTAAAGAAAATGGCTGTGGCAAATCAAAGATAATTCAACTATATAAACCTGCAATCAGAGGCCATGATTCATGCCGCATATTGCAAACCAAAGCGCTTATCGGGAAGTCCTTGCGAAGGCCTCCATATCAGCCTCTCAAATAGCCCGGCAGTGGTGACTGAGTGTGGGTCCTTCTCCTCATCTCATCTAAGGGAAGATTCAACTATATATCAGTCAATCAACAAAAAATGGATTATAAAGCAGACCATAAGTTTTTGTACTTTAAACAAATTAAGACAATACAAACGCAGGAGTTATTACCATCAATGTCAAAAGACCATCAAAGAAGCATTCAGACTGGTATGAAATCATAAAAATTCTCTTGCCCTGCAATCTGGCAAATCACATCAATAGGATCAATAGATGAAATACCCTTTTTGATAATTCCTTTATTATAAATAAATACAAAAGTGAGACAAATTGAGATCCTAAATTACACAGTTTTAAGTTTTGAACACAAAGTCACTGGAGGTGGAGGATACATATTAAGCTTACATGTCAATATGGAGCCGCACCACAAATTCACCGTTACGCCAATCCCAGAAGCAGAAAGTCCGACCAAGTCGTCGAAGGATGGCTGATTGAGCAAAATTAGCAGCAGATGAAGACATTCTCGAGGATCAAATGAAATCTGCGCCGGTTCAAAGGGGATGAGAGTAGATATGAGATATTCATCTCCGGCGTGTAACATGAACTATATATAAAGAGGAACTCCGAGTCGGTTACGAAACCCACCATTAATGATGGTATGAGTTAACACTGGAAAATGTAGAGACAAAGGAAGATGAAGAGTTAATGAATTTAGTGGAGAAAGTGGAAATAGATACGTATGTGAGCGAGGTGAGTCGCTACAGTGCAGAAAACCTAGATGCAAGATGAAGATGACGATTAGGCGACTTGGAAGCTTATTTGGGTAGGGGTTTAATAAACTTGGGTCTCGGCCAGTTTAAACAAAAACGTATAAGATGGGTTATAAATGGCCCACCGAATCTATAATATAATGGGCTGGAAATAAACGATTTTCTAAAGTTTTGAAAGTTTTTAAAGTCGTGCTGACATAACATATTTGTAGAATCTGATTGGCTCGAATTAATCTGCTGATGTGGACACCCTCTTTGTTGAGCATATTCTCCTTTTATTACTTGTTTGATATAGCTTAACTTGACAGATATATATATATATATATATATACATATATTTTTTCTAAATCGTATATTCAAACTCAAACCTTATAAAATCCCTGGATATTCTGGCAAATCAACTATTGATGCAGATGGAAAAAATCAGTGCTATAATTTTCAACGCCTAGATTGTATTAGGATCGATTGCTAAAACATGTAGAACAATATATGTAAATATATAACACAAAGGTTATATTTTAAGTTTGGTACCATTGCAGAAGTGTAGGAGAGCATTATTATTAGTAATACGGGTCAGATTACTTAAAGAGAAAACTATTACTAATTTAAGAAGAAGGTTAAACATTTTAAATATAAAATAAAGACTACTTGTTGCATCATTGACCTTGAAAAATATTCGGAGAAAGAAAAGAGTAGAATTACTAATTTGCTTCATAATAATTTTGACTTTGTGAATGAATAAAAAATTGGATTAGTGGCCCTTAATGGTGGGGATTAGTTCGCAAGAATAATAAAGAGAAGTGGGTCTTTTATGTCAGTTTATGATTTGGTAGATCTTACGGCTTTGCTGGCACTAAAGTATTGTTGTCTTGACTCATCTTCAACCCACTTCTGCAGTTCACCTATTATGGAAGTATATGTAAGATACATGTTACTCTCGTAAATTCACAATTGTGTTTAAACGTTTAATTTTCCACGGTCAATTCGTTATTATTAGATAAAATATATATATATATAGATATAGATATACGAATACTTATATGGATGATATGTTGATACCCAACAAATGAAGCATGCACAAGATAGATAGCCATCTTGATAAATGTCAGAGATACAAAGATCTTGATTAGATCCAGAAAACTATGGTATATGTGAATCAATTAGATTGTCCATACAGATATTACTATTTACCTCTTCTCTATGGCATGAAATGACTTGTTTTCCGATTAATCAAGAGTTTAAGGCCCATGCCCATAAGGGCCATAATTTTCTTGGGTCTGATGATTAAGTCAATTCTCCATCATCAATTAATATTGACCTCAAAACCTCTTCTTTTAGATGGTTAGTACTTAGTACGCCGATTTGAGTAACCAACATTTGGTTAAAATGACATATTCAATTAAACATTAGACTAATTTAATTATCCCACTTCACCACGTGATAAGTCTTTACCGAAGATGAGAAACGATAAAAGGAGATAAGTCTTTACCGAAGATGAGAAACGAAGCATGCATTCGAACAGTTTTACCTGAAGAGAAGTCTTCACCGAAGATGAGAAACGAAGCATGCATGAACGATTTAGTGTGAAGGTGAAAAAGAATCAACCCACTTCACCACGTGACGTGACCCACGATTTTGATGTCCAAGTCGTCCCTCCAAGGGCCTTACTTGGGCTAGGCCGCAGGCGATAAACCAAATTGGCAGCTTAATAGTATACAAACATGCATTAAATAAATACACAAAGCTTTGGTTAACCATTTTTATCCATTGGAAGCTGATATTTGTTGAGCCCATTTCAGTTTCTTTAATGTTAATTTGTAGAACATGTTATTGACTTGCTCTTTTCGAGATAAACTTGTTTGAGACTTCAATTAATAGTTTAATACTATGGCCCAAAACTGAAGTTCTATATATATCTTTTTTTGACACCATTGAAGAAGTTGTCTATATCTATTCCCAACCTTTCATTCATTCATTTGGTTTTCTATAGCTAACTGTACACATCGAACAACTCGTTATCTATTATGTTATGTAACTTCACACCGCCAAACATGGAGAATAAGTAATGAACAAGACTCCTCTGGAGTTGGCCAAAGAGTTTTTAGAAGACCACAGACCATTGCTTAACGTTCATGTTACTCAAATTCAATTCATTCAAAAGTAATACATCTTTTTTATTGGAAACAAACAAAGAAACCCACACCATAAGGACCAAATTTGGATATAACAAACCAATCTTGGTCCTAAAAGGAAGATTGACAACTCAGTAGAAATAATGATTGTTAAGGAACTGAGACGCAGTTGCAAGAGCGCCACCCATAATGGCATCGATCACGACCTTGTCTTTCCCTTTGTTAGTAGCCGCAGAGATCACTGCTCCTGTCGCCGCGCCTGCCAGCATTGCGTTTTTCTGATAGCAAAAGTTTCAAAGCAAATCATTCATAAGTTTTGCAAAAAAGAATAGCTCAATGTGTATGTAATATAATGACTAATGAACGTAGTACACACCCAATCTCTAGTGCCACGGATACGTTCGATTCCATACTCTGTTCCAACATAAACTCCAGCCACAGATCCTGATCATATTCATTCATATATTTGTTGCAAATTTCAGCTTTTATTATTATTTTAAAATCATTTATTATCCATTGGTAAAACTAGAACAATGGCTTTAGAAAGCAACGTACCCCAGTAAAAACCTTCTTTGCACATCTTCTTAAGCTGCAACCATAATGTGTAACACAATAGATGAGACGTTTATTTTTTCAGACACACACATATTATATACATGGGTTTGATAAAATAGTACTCACCGCATGCTCAAGAGTGCTCTTGGAAACACTCCCTAACCACATGATCAACAACACAAACCATAAGAGAAAAAAAAAACAGATCTACCAACGAGTCGAGCATTCATATTTTGGTTTTAGGACTTTACCTTTGTCGATGGCTTTGTAAGTGTCTTCCACAAGAGATTTTGTGACTCCAACCTATAAAACCCATTCAGAAAATCAAATATAAAACAATGAGATGAGAGATAGAAAGAGAGAGATAGATTATATTTACAGCTCCGATCTTGAGGAAACCATCAACGGTGAGGTTGAGAAAAGGGTTGCCCATGTCCACTGCCACTGACAGCTTCGGTGAGCTCACAGTTCCAGAGAATGTGCTTGAAGGCATCTTCTTCTTCTTTCTTTCTTCTTCCTTTGTGTGTTTTGAGATATTTTTCTCTTTGGATCTTTGTTTCTGAAACTACTTCACCTATTTTCTTGGGATTTATAAAGTTTCAAGATTGATATTTTCTTATTTCTTTTTTTACTTTTGTTTCAACGGTGGAGAAGAGATTAACATGACCCACAAGGAGATATGAGCTGAGCAATGAAACTCGAGCTCTTTAAATGACCACACTACCCTCAGATACCATGCCAAAACCAATTCACGAGTCTTGTGATCTCTCTACAACGACTGTTGCCGACTTCTCAGCTTTATGGCCGACTTGTTCACTCTTATAAAACTAATTGGCAATAATAACTTAAAAGATCGCAACTTTAGAAACAAAACATCACAAGAGTGAATTAACAACACAACAGTATCTCAACCATACATGCTTGAAAACAAAGAGACCACAAAAGCCAAACACAAATCAAATCCCATAGGCAGGTTTCATTATTGTTACAAAGATTGATAGAGAGTTGTAACGGAGACATCAAATGGCAGAACCTGATAGACTTCAATCCTTCCTGTGATGGCGTTTCCTGCTCTTCTTCTCATACCTCTTAGAAGAACCCCTCCCAACGCGTGAATCTTCATCATCACCTGAGACATCAGAGTCAGAAGAAGCTGCCACTTTGTTCCTACGCTTCTGCCTTCTACCACTTGCATCATCCTCAGATGAATCAGAATCATCAGAACGGTGACGCCTGCTCCTCCTTCTCCTCTTCTCCTTCCTACTCTTTCTCTTAACACTTCTCCGATCTTCATCAGAAGACTCATCAGAATAATCATCATCTCTCTTTCTCCCTCTCCTCTCCTTCCTTCTCTTACTCCTACCATCTTCCTCCTCCTCCTCAGACTCACTCACACTCCTCCTCTTATGCGTCCTCCGCTTCTTCGACCTCCTCCTCCTCTTCCTATCTCCAGAATCAGACTCAGACTCAGACTCATCCCGCTTCTTCTTCTTCTTCTTAACACTACTACTACCGCCACTCCCCTTCTTTTTCTTCCCATACCTCTCAGCAATAATCTTCTCAATCTCAGAATCAACATCAGAATCCTCACTCTCACTCTCCTCCTCTTCCTCACTACTCTCCTCCTCCTCAACCTCACCTCTCCCCACACACCTCCTAACCTTCTCCAACCCCGCCACAACAGCAGCTTCAATCTCCCCACCGTCCTTCTCCCTATCCTCCTTCGTGCTCAAAAAGTTCCTACACTGATACGTCAAGTGCCCCACACGCCCACACTTCTTACAAGACCCACGAGCCTCGTCATTATTCGACCCAGTGATGCGCGCTAGAGCCAAAAGACCCTGGAAGCTGGCGTAAGAGTTCTCAGGGTCATCAGACTTCTGCTGAGTCGTCTTCGGCTCTTCTTTGGCCGTCGGCGCGTAGGGATCGTACCCGATCGCGCTCTGCCATATGCCGTGAGTCTGCAGCGCCGCGCTGCTGTGAACACGGTTGTTCGCAGGCATGCGAACTCTTCCCGCGGTGGCCGGCATCTTTCACGAAACCCTAAAGAATCTCACAACCTATTAACCAATAACAAATGGGTTCCTTATCAAAATCAATACTTTTCGCCCTATGAGTTCGATTGATAACTCGAAATCTAGGGTTTCGAAATACTATCTGTAGATCCTAGGGTTTCAGATGAAATTAAGATCGTACGGAGCACAGTGATGGAAATGAAGAGGGGGAAAAGTTTCTTACCGGATCAGATCGGAAGGAATCGCCGGAGAGAGAGACGGAGCTTTGGTTCTTTCCTCTGATTGAGAATAAGAGAGGCGAAAAGGGAGAAGATGATAAAAAGATCGGGATGCCTTGATGGGTTCAACTACAATGGGCTTTATTCTGATTTTATTCGATTTATGGGCCTGAGATCTAATAGCTTGACACTAAAAATAATAAAAAATCAAAATCATTTATCAATAACTTAGATATATTTCAGATTTCTTTTTAAAGTTAAGCAAAACTTTATAGGTAAAAAAAGATTCTAAACAGTGAAAACTAGAAAAACTAAACTAAAAACCGATACATGAGTAAAGATCCAAAGTAAACAACATATTTTTTTGCATATGGATTACTAAATATTTTTCATATACTTGATTTTTGCTTTTGTAATAATTGAAGCTAAAAAGAGAGAATTTTCATAGTAATCTAAAAACGTCACACTTCAGACTAAATTGATAGTGATTGTCAGTCCTTTTTTATTGTTTAGAGCATCTCCAACCCAATCTCAAATCCTCAAATTTGAGGTTTTAATATTCAAAACCTCAAAACTAATATTTATTTTTTAGTCTTTACAATTATTTTATTTTACAAATACATCTATTAATTTTATTTAGAGTAACTTAAGTACACCAAAACAAAATAGAATAGAATAAATATTACATAATATTAAAATAAGATTCACACAACTAGAAAAATACATTAAATAAAGATCACACAAAATTAAATACACTAAACAAAATTAACATAATTTAAAGCAAATTACATAAACATTTGAATATTACATATCTTACAAGTGGTACCAAAATACCAAAAATACAGAATTTTATACGTAATTTTCTAAAATTTCTAAAATACCAATATTACATATCTTACAAGTTGTTTTATTATGTATGTAATTTATATTGTTTTATTATAATATTGTAATATTTCTAAAAGTATGTTTTATATGTATTTGTGAAGTTTTATCATTATTAATAACTTTATTAATGTCAAGGACTATAATGCAAATGACTAAGCTTGTAAGGATTTTTTTTGAGGATTCATTGTTGGAGTAATCAACCCTCAAATCTCCATTTTAAAGTTTTACTCATCTTACAATAAAGTATTGGATTGGAGATGTTCTTAGTAGGAGTCAACGAGACAAGACAATTTCTTATATAATTCAATTGATAATAAAAAGGCAAAGAAATCACCATTCCAAACAAACAAATAATTAGAAATTTCATGCTCTTTTTGGAGTAACCTTAATTTACAATAAGAACTCTATCACCATCAAGTGAAGAAACATAGAAGATTAAAACCGGTAAAAATCATCACCACCATCTGTTTCTAGATATGCCAATTACCTTTTCTATGCAGTTCAATTGAACCAAAGCTTTTATCTTCCCAAATTCATAGAGAAAAAAACACACAAAATATAAAAGAAATTCAAATTTAAAATTAATTAGCAGTCAAACAAATTAAAGGAACATACACTAGATACGTCTTGTCCAGTCATCACTATGTGTGTTTCACATCGATTTTTAGAGGTTTTTTTGTTGAATATCCCTTCTTTTTAGCCCCACATGATGAATCTCAAAATTTGACTCAGAAATATGGCACGAAGTCTCGGTAACATATATAAGAAGTAACCTATGAAAAATATGCTAACTAGCGATTAAGTATGAAAAGTGTATGTTTTATTGATAATGCAAGAAGATAGAACTGTACGTGGAGATTAAAAAGGTATTAGTTAACAAATGAATATAAAGGTATTGAGACTATAAGTTTGATACGAGAGAATTCAGATCTCTTTCTTTTTGTTCTTGGTTCTTACTTTATAGGTCTTGGTGGAAGTGGAACCCAGCGATGATGTGATATACTATCAAGCGTATTTAAGGTCACATTTAATGCTCCGATCATTTTTTACGTTTTGCTCGGACCATGTCAACGTTAACTATCTTCTCAGCAAGGAATGGGTCTATAACCTTCGTGGGTCTATTGTCTTCTCCATAATTTAGTGGTATCGGACCGGATTTTTGAACTGCGTCTACAGTGAAGTGACACCCGCCTCCAACACCGGAAACTATATATGTTTAGGATTTGTTGATCTCGTGATAGTACGACCGTGTGTAACATTTGAATCAATGTGGAGATTACAAGATAAAATGACACAAAATCATATCCCAAGCTAAGTGGTTTTTAATTAGATATTCTCATTATTTTGTATTCTTCTTATTTTTCACGTATACGTAAAAAGTACTCTATCGTTTACTTCTTTTTTTGGTAAAACTATCGTTTACTTCTTTTAAAGTTAATTCAATTGTTAGTGTATTTGATCTCCGATTCTCCGTTACTCGGTTAGGTTTCGTGGTAATAAGTTTGCACGAAACTTTTGTGGTAATAAAGTATATATAATGATATATGTTAATGAGTTACGAAAACAAATATTAACAAAACTGGATCTTTTACTGTTTTACAATGCGACGACTGACAAGAAGCATGGACATTGTTACATTGGGTTGGATAGCTACTTAGCTACACACTATCACGGACATTATTTGATTCTTTCTGGCAAATAATACTCTTTTAGTTACTCTCTTTTTAAAATACAAATGACTTTTAAGTTATTATTATTAGCCCACTAACCACGAGCCCCTTTTGCAAATTGACCTTTTCTTATGATTTTGTAAATCTTTTGTATTATCTTCATAAAGAAACTCATTAGCTTCCTAACAGTATTTTTAAAGACTCATCAGGGAACATTCATCTCTTAGAAATCATGAATATGAATAATAGAATCTCGTCACTACATGGAGAAGTGGAAGTTTTTGAATGGGAAATGTAATGATGACTCAATATTTGATATGTCATCGCTTTAAAACATATTGTCAAGATTTGATATCGATGATTGATGATTCAAACGTCCGAAAAGTTGGTCAGTCTTCTCAACATAGCTGAACTAATTTGTAAGATCGAAGGGAAGCTTTAAGGAGTTCACTATTGCTCATGTCTCATGAGGCGATAATTTAATGACAGAGTTTTAGCTAAGTATGCGAGAACATTTTTTAGGGATCCTTCTCTTGTTAGTTGTTATTATTGTCGTCTAGTTATCGACTTACTCTAGTTTAAACTATAAATAACTGTTCGATGTCAAGAAAAAAATCGTATTAATTTTTATAACTTTGTACAGATAATCATTCCAAATAATATTAGAAATTTAGTGCCCTAAAGTATAATTTATTAAAAAAATTACCTAACGAGACATAAGTCTATAAAATATATGGTCACCGTGACAAGAATTTGCAGGGATACTAAGTTGGAACTTGGAATTAATTTAAGATTTATCATGTCATAAAATATATGGTCAACGAGACATAAGTCTATATTCCTCACAAGCTCGTGTCTTTTTCTTCCTTCGTCACGTTCATTTCTAATCCTGACGGAGCTTAGAGAAAACTTTTATTAGAAATGGCTAAACTAGTGGCTTTTCCCCACAATATGACTAATAAAACAGTATATTTGGTGTAGTTTATATTGTTTTAAAATTTACTTAATACCTAAAATCAATGAATTTTGTACCCTTACTAGTTACTATAAAACGTCAGACATGCTTGTATATGAAAATATATATGATACAGGTGGAATAGTATTAATGTCACCTAAAGTTTTCTAGTCCAGTGTCACGTAAAAGTTGATAAGAAAGTAAACGAAATTTTGTTTTTTGCTTTTACTTTTCAGGTGCCTAGCGTGTGTGAAATTAGTAGTACTATTTGATTAACGAGGTTGAACATTTTATTACCGGATTGAAAAAGTGACATAAAAAGAAATAAATGTAAGTTTAAAACTTGGCAAAACCAAGCCGACATGAACCGAGCTACACGGCCAACGGTTGAAGATAACTTGACCGCCGTGTAAGGGGTTTACTATATCTTCGTCTTTATCGGCAACATGTATATAATTAATCGGACCTCGTGGTCTGGTGGTAAAGGAACTTCGGCTGAAGTGTCCGTCATCACGAATTCGAACCCCAGCTACAGCGGATTTAACATGGTTTCTGTTTGGTCTCTAGGACCTTCCTCGCCAGTTCCGGTTGGACGAGGTGGAATAGTCGGATTAATTGAGAGATCCGGATACCTGGATTATCAAAAAAAGAAATGTATATAATTTTATTTTATGGCTCATTGTATCGTATCTCTTGGTGCTCCGAATAAACGGAAGAGAAATTTTCAAAAAGAGAAGACAAATGATGGAAATTGAAAAGTGTGGTATGACTTATGAGGTGTTGAAAAAGAGAGACATATATATTAAAATTTACTACGAGTTTATTGACTTTTAAAGTATCAACTTTTTTTAAGTATCAACTTTTATGGAGCCATCCAAAATAGTTTTTATTTTTGTCACCATTTAAATACTACTAGTATAAAATATCATTATCTTTCTGATTTATGTAAAGATGATACAAATAATACAAGTGAATCAAATGAAAACAACTAGTACTTTTCAGTTTGCGATATTTCACCTATATATAGTCTAAATAATTTGACAAAAAAAAAATCCACAATCCTTTCAACAGCAATCTATTAAACTTCATTTATACACAAAATTTTACATGGAAAATTTAAATAATAAAATAGTATATAAATGATAAATATTAATTTGTTTATTGTCAACCGATTTTAAACTAAAAGCTTATGATAAAATCATAAAATCATCCAGCACTTCAAACATTGTTTTCACAGTTTCATATATATTTAACATTTATTTTTAAATGTGAAATATTTATATTAATATTAATATAAATATCATACATTAAGACTCAATCCGTTTATTAATACATATATATTAACAACATATATTCTAAATAGTTGACAAAATATATAAATTCTTAAATCGGAAAGATACATTTTATACATATTTATATTATCTAAAATCTAAATGTTGAAGAATAAACAAAACTGACATTGAAATTAAATAAGTAGAATTAAAATGAAGCAAATAAAGAAACGTGTTTTAAGGGCAGGACCGGCCCATCATCAATGCAGTGTCCCAACATCTTTATATCTCTCAGCTACTTGCAGCAGATTGCAAACTGGTCGATAGAAACTTGTCCCTTCTCTCTCTTTCTCTCTGTCTATGTTTTTGGTTGACAAAGAGAATAGGTGAGCAAGATTAGTTCCATTCTCACTAGCTACTTGTTCGGTTTCTTTAATAGTTTGTAATTTCATCTAGCTATCCTCACAACTTTTTGATATGTTTCTTCCTCAAGTTTTGGATTTCCATTGATAAAGTTCTTTCTTTTCTGATGTCTAGTCTGTTATACAGAAAGGGTTTTGCTTAATCTATCCAAAAATCATGGGGATTTGCTTGAGTGCTCAGATTAAAGCTGAGAGTCCAAGTAACACAGGTACTTCCAGCCTCAAGCTTTCATTTACATATATAATAAAAATTTCTAGGTGTTAAAAAAAAAAAAAGAATAACAACTTCTCATGCAAATGCTACAACAAATATTTAATTCAGATTTTTTTGCTGTCAATTTTTAATTCTGAGGTTAGGTTTTTGGTGGTTGAGGTATAAGGTGACTTAACTTAAAAGTTAGGCTTGTTGACAAATTAGTCTTTCTTAAAGCTAATAATTTGATTAATGCCTCCTTAAACTATGTCGTTTTGGATATTTGGTTAATTCATGGCTCGTCATAGTTGGTACTTGGTAGTCAGAGGAAAAGACAAGCACAAACATTCAGATTTTTGTACTTTTGTCTGATCTCTTACAACAAAAGCACTGGTTTTTATTTTCTTTTCAAAAATGGGTTTTGTAAAAAATGTTAAATCTAAAGTTTTTCTATATACAAACTATCTGTTTGGTGCTTGCATAGGTGTGAGTTCAAAGTACATGAGCTCAGAGGCAAATGATTCACAGAGCATGGGAAGCAAATGCTCTTCTGCGTCAATCAGAACAAACCCTCGAACCGAAGGAGAGATCTTGCAATCTCCAAACCTCAAAAGTTTCAGTTTGGATGAGCTCAAATCAGCAACTAGGAATTTCAGACAAGATAGTGTTCTTGGCGAAGGTGGATTCGGTTGCGTCTTTAAAGGATGGATTGATGAGCAGTCTCTCGCTGCTTCTAAACCGGGAACCGGTATGGTTATTGCTGTCAAAAGACTTAACCAAGATGGTTGGCAAGGTCATCAGGAATGGCTGGTAAGTTCAAAAAGTTATATACCTTACTCAAATTTGTTCTTTTGAACTTGTTATTGAAGATTTTTGTTGTTGTTGTAGGCTGAAGTGAATTACTTGGGGCAGTTCTCTCATCCTAATCTTGTGAAACTTATCGGTTATTGCTTAGAGGATGAGCATCGTCTTCTTGTGTATGAGTTCATGCCTCGTGGAAGCTTAGAAAATCATTTATTCAGAAGTATTTGTCTTCTCTTCTCTTGTCTATATTCCTATGCTAACTCTTTAGGAGTATTCAATCATGTTTTCTTGATGTTGCAGGAGGTTCTTACTTCCAACCGTTATCTTGGACTCTACGGTTGAAAGTTGCTCTTGGTGCTGCACAAGGCCTAGCTTTTCTCCACAACGCCGAGACTCAAGTCATATACCGTGACTTCAAAACTTCTAATATACTTATTGATGCGGTACGTCCATTTTTTTAAATAATAATGTCAAAAGGATGTGAAAGGTTAAAAAATATCTTTTGACACATGATCACAGGACTACAATGCCAAGCTTTCTGATTTTGGATTGGCTAAAGACGGTCCAACAGGTGATAAAAGCCATGTCTCTACAAGGATCATGGGTACTTACGGATACGCAGCTCCTGAGTACCTTCTGACCGGTTAGTTAGTCTCTCTAAACCCTTTTTGATTAACTTCTTTGTGATGACTACTGACTCTTTCACTTTCCTTAAAGGTCATTTAACAACCAAGAGTGATGTCTATAGCTACGGTGTTGTGCTTTTGGAGATACTGTCTGGACTTAGAGTGGTTGACAAGAACCGTCCACCGGGAGAGCAAAAACTGGTGGATTGGGCTAAACCTTTACTTGCAAACAAGAGGAAGCTATTCAAAGTTATCGATAACCGTCTCCACGATCAGTACTCAATGGAAGAAGTATGTAAAGTAGCTACTCTAGCGCTGAGATGCCTCACAACAGAGATAAAGATGAGGCCAAACATGAACGAGGTTGTTGCTCACCTCCAACACATCCAAGCTTTGCATGAAGCAGGAGGAGGCAATAACATTGATAAGGAGGATAAAAGAATGCGTAGGAGAAGCGATAGTGTTCTCCTCCTCAGCCAGAAACCAAATGAAGGTTTTGCTCGGCAAACAGCTGCTTATCCACGTCCCTCTGCTTCACATCTGTTTGCTTGAGGAAGAGACAATGATGTTATGTTCTGTTTAGTTCAGAAGATGTACAGTTTTGCTTCTGCTTATGTACTGAGAGGATTGTTGTAGTGCGAGAAGTGAGTAACATAAGAGTATAAATGATCTATCATATCATGTCTTTCAACTTCAAGCTTTGTTATATGCAAGACTAGGCCTGGATGTTTTTACCCCAGACCGAAGCTTCCGAACTGTTATACAAAAATATCCAAACTGAGCTTAGGAACTTGGTATTTCAGGTTTACAATACAACGCGAATTGAACCGAAATCCGAAATCCAAATTAAGATCCAATTTTTTTTTGAAATTAGTTAAATATGTTAATGTTTTTATATATATTAAATTAATTTAGATATTATGATAAATGGATCTTTAACTAAACCTTGTCATAAAATAACTTAGATATTTTAAAATATTTTAAAGATTTTCTGTATTTTGTTTGAATATTTTTAGCTAGTTTAGGTAATTTTTAATTAGATTTTTGAATAATATTCAGAGTTTTTTTGTTAATTTTTTAAGTTCTTTAAAAAAATAATTGGGCAATTTCAGATATTAGTTATAATCTGATCTGAACCGAATACGAGAGGAACCGAATCGGACTTGATCCAAAAATATGTCAAATCCGAATGGAACTTACGAAAATAGTAAAATCCGAAAATCCAAATTAACCTAACCGATTCCGGCTGGTCCCTAAATGCCAGGCCTAAGCAAGACAAATGGAACAAAGCACATATGCTTTCCAAACATATATACAAACAAACACACAACAAAATCATTCGATTAGTTACAAACTAGAGACTTCCATTACCTACTTTTGAGTTCTTTGGCTAAAGAAGATTTTATCTACAGTGGAACAAAAACTATCTTTACCATGTTCTAACCAGCCCCGGAGTCCAGTTTCGCCAGTCTAGCTTCGAAAGCGACTTGTTTAAGCTCATCTTATCCCTCAGATCAAGAACCTTCTTCAGATAAGTGCTCCCCCCTTGCTTAATCACCTCAGGCTCACTATCAGCTTCAATGATCTCTTCTGTTTCATCCCCAAGTGGCGCAGGAGCGTTTTCCGTCTCTTCATCAATGATGCTCCCAAGAAATGAAACGACTTCACTCATCCTAGGCCGAGATTTGGGTTGCTTCATCAGACATTTGTTCGCTAAAGCAGCTACTCTCTGAACAGACTTGATACAGTAGTACTGTCCTTGGAGCCGCGGATCAACAATCACATGGAACTTCTTAGAGTCCGATACATAAGGCTTCACCCATTCTAGAAGCTTCTGCTCTCCTCGAGGTCGGTTTCTGTCAACTGCTCGTCTTCCGGTGATCAGCTCATACAACACCACCCCAAAGCTCCATACATCACTCTTTGCTGTCAGTTTACCCGTTTGTACATACTCAGGAGCTGCGTAACCAACCGTACCTACAACCTTTTGAAAACAAAGACAAAGACTTTCAAGAGATGTTATGCTTAGAGAAAAGGCTAAAGAGGAGTGGCAACATACTGAAGTTGAGACATGACCAAGTCCTTCAGGAGGTCCTTGCCTAGCTAATCCAAAATCCGAGAGCTTAGCACTGAATCTCTCATCAAGCAAGATGTTTGAAGACTTGAAGTCTCGAAATATCAACTACAAGATTCACAAAATTAAGAAAACCATAAACACAAACGAACCTAAATCTATCGACATGTACAAACCTGAAAATCCATTTGTTCATGAAGATAAGCTAGGCCTTGAGCAGCGTCTTGAGCGATCTTCAACCTTGTAATCCATGGAAGAGAGACAGACATTACTCTGCCTACGAGATGATCCTCTAAGCTTTTATTGGACATGAGCTCGTAAACTAAGAGCCGTTGCATCCCTCTTTCGTCGTCGTCAGCGCAGTACCCAACTAGCTTCACCAGGTTTGGATGGTTCACTACTCCTAAGAAACTCACCTCGTTGATCCATTCTTTATGCCCCTGAATGCTAGAACGCAAAGCACACACCACAATGATTTACAGCACACAAAATGAAAGTCCAACAACAACACCAAGATTCAACCTTTTTCAGACACAACACACCAAGATTCAAACTTTTTCAGATAGAACACACCAACATTCAAACTTTTTCAGACAAAACACAATCAACATTCAAACCTTTTCAGACAAAACACAATCAACATTCAAACTTTTTCAGACAAAACACATGAAGATTCAATCTTTTTAAGACAGAACCCACCAAGATTCAACCTTTCTCAGATAGAATACACCAAGATTCAACTTTTTTCAGACAGAACACACCAAGATTCAAACTTTCTTTAAATAACATACAAATAATCAGCCTATCATAAACTATCCCTCTCAAGGGGAATCGAACTCGTGTCCTCTAACTAGATTCAGCAGACCAGAGTACAGAACAGAAAGAAGGGTGGAGTCATGCCTGTAAACCCTGACGGTTAAGCTGTTTCACGGCGACATTGATCTTCGAGTCGAAACCATCTACAACGCCTCTATAAACGCAACCGAACCCTCCTTCGCCGATCAGAAGAGCTCTACTGAAACCTTTCGTAGCCAGTTTCAGCTCACCGTACGTGAACACCTTCAGATCGTTCTCTTCGGCGACTCCACCGGTCCAACGTTGACTCAGCGGCTTGTGGAAACCGAAACGCTCCGGCGAGAAGCTCCAATCCGAGTCAAACTCGGACCGGCGAGTCGGGTCTGAAGCGCTCGAGGACGCCACGCTTAGAGAGCGAGCCCACGAGAGTCTCGAAGCTCGCGAAACGACGGAGTTTTCTCCTTCGTGTCCTTCTCCTCCTCCTCCTCTCTTGTCGCCATTGGTGAAGTGGAAACACTTCATCTTCTTCGTCTTCCTCCAAATCCGACTGAGTCAACTGAAAAGTTTTTTTTGGAGCCTTTTCTTCTTTTCCTTTCACTTTCAGGATGGGTAATGATCTGACGTGACGGGTTAACTTGTATTTGATGACGTGTCGAGTTAATGACCGTTGGATTTTTGAGATCTAACGTTCCTCGAGCTGACCTAACTTCCAACCAAGTTTCAGTTTATTGAAATAGTATTAGTTTGGTCGGAACGAGTAACATGCAAGATATTAAAAGAAGAAGATGAGATTCGTGCAGCAGCAAGATTTTGAACTATATTCTTGACTCTTGAGGATTAACTAGTTATATCAATATCAGTTATTGCATTTCTATTATTTACTGTGTTTTCCTTTTGTATTTTGGTGTTGTTTAGTTGTCTTTACTTGTTCCTGCTACTAGTTTTCTCTGTATCTTCTGTCAAAAACTCAAAATGGTATAAAATTTAACATTCATACCAAAAAAAAAAAAACTAGTTATATCAATTTATCGTTGTTGACTTGTTGTTTGTTTGGACCAAGTCAAATCTATTTTTCTTCATTTTTGTTGTCGTGCCTAACCTGTCTCTTCTCATATTATTAACCCAGCTTGAATAATTTTCTAAGGGCTGCATACTGCTAAAGCTTAATCCCATAGATTAACATTGACACCAATTAACACATGGGCTTTTGATGGGCTTTGCTTTTCGATTTTATGAATTGGACTTGACAAAAATGCAAAAAGGAAACGCACAACAAAGTAGTGATAAAAAACTACGAGTAAAAAATGGCCACAATTTCATAGGAACTGGTGAAATTGCTACCTAGAAAGTCACTATGGTAGATGACGACGGTAAAACTCAATTGCACCTATAAAGTTACTATTTCCAAGCAAAACTATTAGTAGATGGACTATATATTAGATTATTAGCTCCTAAACTCAATTGTACTGTCCTGTTACCAACATGTATTAATTTATAGGTAGATAAGATTGCGACCATCTCCAATGGTTTACATTATTTTTCCTCTAAAATAAAATAACTTTATAATATAATTAGATATTGCTTTAATGGTATTCTATTTTAGAGTGAAAAATAAAGCGATGAACAAAAAAAAAAATCTATATATAGAGTAAAAAATAGATTTACACTATTATAGAGTAGAAAATATAGTACAATTAGAATATTTTTACTATAAATTCTATTTTAGAGGAGAAAATAGAGTGGGATTGGAAATATTTTTAAATATTTATTATTTTGTTCAGTATGTTGTCACAATAGGGTTGACAAAGTGTTTTTTCAGCCGTTATAATTTATATTTTACTCATTTATTTACTCTGTGCGTATTTCGATAGTTAGATAAAATGATAGAACTAACAAAATTTAGAAATTATTTGGTGATAAAAATTTGTAATTTTTAGTCAGAATTTAGAAATTGTTTACTACCAGAAATGTATCCTCTATTTGTGATATTATTTTTAGAAAAATAAAAGAACAATTATTTTCTAGCTTACATAAGTTAGAGAAATGATATTGCAGTATTGTAGATAGCTACTATTTTCTATTATTTTAACTTGATTATATTTTATGTTTGAATAAATTGAAACAATGTTTCAAATTACATATGTAATACACTAATATAACACACTATTTCTTTTTGAGCAAACACTAATACAACACAAATAAGATGCATTATTTTGGAAAAATATAAAACTGCACTGATGTGACTGATGGAGTGTAATTTTCTTACTATAGATTCTGAATGGTGACTGCAGTTTGAGCGGTGCAGAACAAGCGGTTCAACTGCGGTGCGGTTCTAATAGTTCTAAAAATGTATAGATATATAGTATATGTAAAGTTTTTTGTTATTGTTAACTGTTAGACGGGGCCGATGATCACCATTAGAAGCCTAAAAGAACGTAGAATATTATAAATATTTGTTATTGATCTCACTTTTGCACGCTTTTAAAGACATTTTAAAACCTAAGTTCAGATTTTCTTGATAGCATTTTCTTTTTGATCAAAGCTTGATAGCATTTATTTTCCAACAGTTAATGGAAGAAATTTATAGATAGGGAACAAAAAGAACCCACCACCCATGTGCGAACCTCATCTTTCTTTCTCCTCGTTAAGAACCCAATGGACCTTCTTCCTCCTTGATGTGACTCTTTTCTACTTCTTTTTTATCTATACACATTTCAATTAGAACGATGATGTGGAAACATGAAAATGGATTCGATCATTTATCAAATGTATATTATGCAATTTTATATTCGATGGTATAGGTTCAGCTGAGGGAATAAGGCAGCATTAATACTTTTCGTAATGATCTGATTGCTTGTGTACAAAATTTCACTATCATCTATTTCGTTTTAGCCCTTCAAAGTTAATCCAACAAAATCCCAGGATTCTCATTCACTTTTTATATTCTTAGATAACTCAAATATTTATGACCAATCAATTAATTCTTTACTTTTATTTCAAGTACAGTCACCAACAATGAGATTAAAGTAATAAGCGTTTACGAATTGAATAATGGGTAACCCATCAATCATGTGAAATCTTTTTAGTGAATTTGCTAGACTAATGTAAAACGATCTTTTTGCATAAATAATGTAGACACAAAACTGTAAAAAAGTTTATGTTTCTTGCATGTAATTTTATAAACAAATCGATACCATATATCATCTATTCTCTTTTTTTTTTTGCAAACAAAATAATATCTTATAGTTTAGCGCATCTACTCAAATTATTTTCATTCAATACTGAAGCAAATCGAGTTGGTCTAAACTCAAGTTGATCTTAGAGTGATCAAAAGAACCGAGAGAAGAAAGATGATGGCTCGACCAGTGTCTGCAGCTACCATTGCTTCGGCTGGTCAGATGAGATAGAAGCGAGCATATGAAATGTTCATGAATACTTGAACCTGCATTCCCTCTGTAAATTTACTCTATTCAGTACTAAAAAATTCCTTTGTAACCTGTTCTTGGGACTTACTAATATAGTAAAAGTACATTCTCTTAAAAAAATAACATAACGCGCCCAATGTTCATGTTACAATATAGGGGTCTACAAGAAGCATTACAAACCGCTATTACTGCTTCTTTACTGTAATCGGTCCTAACAGAAGAACACCTATCACTGCTTGTGCTCCTTCTACTTTCAACAAACTTCTAATTTTGCCCGAAAAGAAAACATTAAACATTTAAACCCCACACGCTAAAGCACTATGAACCATATTAGCCACTGTGGCACTTTTCACACACCCCAACGAAGACAGCAACAAAAAGAAAACCCATGAGAGATAGAAATTAGGAATTTATAGTGGTCTGGAAACATGAAAATAATACTATATTATATATAATAATTTCTCAATTACTAGTTGCCTTCGGCTTGGAAATTTTGATAATAGTAACAATACATAGAAAATACTAATATATGGGGATATTGGTAGATGATTCGCCTCTAGACTCTGAAGTTCTTTCCCATGAAAGTCTGTCCAAACTGCCAATGAGCGGGAGCGATGTTCCATGACGTGGAACTTCTACGGTCGCTGCCCGTGACTCTAAAAGAAAGTGCTTGGCCAACTAAAACAGAGTTTGATTGCCAGTTTTGCCCCCAGTTTCGGCTCATGGTCATCCACGAAGTTCTTGTTCCTTTCACGCTTAGCCGCACTATGTTTCCGACACCGGCAACGTTTGTGACCAGAACCAAGTTGAAGTAGCGGAAACCGTTGATCGTGAACCTCATTCCTCCTATCTTCCGACATGGCACTCTGTAGTAATTAAAAGAAAAGGGTACTTTCGTCATTTAGGGTTTTCTATAAAATAAACTTAGAAAACGCGTGTTGACTATAGAAATACACATTCCATTATTGTTACCCCATTACTTTTATCATTTACGTAATAGTACTAGCTGTGTAGCAAGAGATTGTTGGAGGGACAGTTTCGTCCTTTTGTACTAAATAAGATCTTTGTAAGATTTGGTAAAATTGCCGCGTACGAAAACCGACATAAATGCTACACCCACTCGCGCCAAGAATCAAAGAACAAGACTCTTCAACCATGGTATTTCTATAATGTTACGTTTCGTACCCCGAACTTTAATTAGTAAAAGATTAACCTAATATAGAAAGAAAGATTTATAAAACTCCCTAAAACTCATACTTACAGAAAATTTAAGTTTAGGATCAGCCAAAATAACCCTACTCTCCAAATTCTCAACGCACTTAACTAATTATTGAATTCCCATAAAATGTTATGTTTCATACCCCAAAGTTATTATTGTGCTCCATTAACCCTAGTTGTTCAGAAATTTTAGTCGTGACTACTAACTGGAGTTACTGGACCCATATATTTATTAGATGTTGTTTAATGCTCCAAACTATTAATTCTGCGGATGCAAACCCAATCGGTCAGAATCCAGACATAAAACTTCTCAATCGCACCCCTAAATTTAAACAATATTAGGTTTCAGCCCCACACCCCCATAATCTTAAAGTTACCAAAAGTGACACTCAGCTACCCTGTTGAGCTTAATCTGATGAGTTCAACTCAAATAAACACTTTAAATTGATTTTTCTTACCGGCGAAAAGAGACAGGGACAATTCCAGCGCGATACTCGGCGATCTTGAGGAACATAGGCATAGCGAGATCGAAGTGAGGCCTAGGAGGGTTGCACCATCCGCCATTGTCACTGGGCTGAGCAAAGTTCGGCGGGCAAAAGTTGGTCGCGGTGACGAAGATGGAAGGGCTACCTGAGTGACACCACTTAGGATCACTCGCGCACTTGAGCTCGAAACAAGCGCCGCAACTGTAGCCGTTGTTGAACAGAGCCGTGCTTAAAGCCGCTGTGTTCACACCGTAGCCTTGGCTGTACAAGTTACCGTACCCACACGCACCTCCTGTTTCATATAAAACAGAGTAAAAGGTAAGAATATACAATATCCCAAGATTTTAACATTTATGAAAAGGTTAATTAGGCAATGTGGTAAGTTCTGTTAGCATAGATGAGAAGTTGAGAACTAAAGATGGGAACTTTAAATTAAAGTTGAAACCTTTGTGTGTAAAAGTTAACATTCTCAAGATTTCAACAATGTTAAAAATGTTATATTTTGTGATTTTGGTGGAAGAGAAGAGATATAAATATATATAACATACCCATGGTGCCAGAGGCATCAGAGCCACCATAGAAAGTAGCATGAGCAGTTTCCCAACCACCTCCATTGTAAACTCCTGGGATTCTTCCTTCAGTAATTGTTGTGAAATCCGCAAGAATTGTGAGAATACATAAAACCAAACCCAGCATTTTCATTTTTGATAGGGGGAGAAAGATTAAGCAAATATAGAGAGAGACTCTGTCAGATGGAGGCAAGAGGAAGAAGAAGAGACTCTTTGGAGTGTTCTCATGTGTGTGGGAAGAGAATGGAGGTGTATATATAAATTACATTACGCATTAATAAATATTTTATTTTACTTGACTCGTAAAATATTCTCTTATCTTTATCGTTACAGGCTTACAGCAGGAGTTTTAACATGATTTGGATTCATGATAAAGTAAGAAAAAAAGATAATACGATTTAAAGAAGATTTTGTATGGTCTCATGTACAAAAGTCATGTCTACAATACAAATCCATTACTACAATATGTTTGGTCCTTGCTCTTCCTTCTGTGTGTGCATCAGAAAATATGTCGATTGCAAATGTCAAACGCGGGTAACAGCGCGTTCTTTATAACCACCCAATCATAATTGGTTACGTACAGATAAAGGCGATGTTGCTCCACTCAGGTTTGATAAGATATGCTCACCCTCTGCTCAAGCGCGTTTGGACGACCACTCTCTTGTTGCTATCAATAGTTTCGCCCTACAAAGTTGCTAAATCTTCACTCGCTCTGGACCTATGATAAATATTGATATGTGTGTCACTGTATGTAATGTGGATCTTTGGTAACTAGTGATATGCGTATGGAATGTACTGAGTTTAACAAATTCTTGTATTAGCTTAGTTAGTTTTTCTTTAAACAATTAGAGTTTATAGTCATTTCTAAACACTGGGCTAAAAGAAATTATATGTTTTGTTTTGCATTACCTAATAATTTGAAACATTTTCTAGTTATAATGATGATGATGATGGTTGTATTACGTAATTATGAGATATGTTTTATGATGTTCACGGGTTTTCATATGAAACACAATTTTTTTTTTGTCTACACGATACACTAAATAGGTACTATGAAAATTTCCATATACTTTCACTTAAGAATTAAAATTCATACATCATCATAATTAAGGTGTTACAGTATCTTAAATCTTAAATTAAAACCAAAGAAAACAATTATCGTTTTAGTATCACACCTAATACCTTTCTTAAGAATATTTTTCCCTTTGTTGCAAGACACATAATTGGTCCGTAGGTAACGGACCTGAGCAAATAAAAGGTATTTTTATGTTACTTGGAGGCTAAAGAAAACTCAATTATCTAAAGTTCCTTAATTCACTTTTTGCTTTGAAAGAAGGGTTTGTTGTTAGTTCAGATTTTTATTATAATAATCTAGGAAATTCGATATGAACGTTTAAGTAGTTCAATATTATATTTTATCTGCGGTCTTGAATTACTTATAAAATCTGGTTCCATCCTGGATTCACAAATGTTGATTTCCTTAGATCCGGTTCACTTAGTGTTTATTTCCAAACCCAGTCTGGATACAAAAAGCTAACCTGCATGGATGTCTAAACCAACAAATAGTTGTAAGAACCCTTGTTTTAAAAAGCAAAGAGTTGTAAATCGAACGTGAAGTTGCAAATGCTTAGGCTCTAATGGATAATCTTATAGTACACAAAATCGAAAAGAACAACCAGTGGTGGAGCTAGCTTAAGCTGAGGATGGTCATATGACCCATATGGATTTTTATCAAAAGAAAAATTTCGAAACAAAACTGAACCCTAGTGAAAGGTTGAGCTGGCTCCGCCACCGAGAACAACAACAAAAAATAGCACAAAGACAAAATCGAAAAGAACCATTTACTACTTTCTCAAATATGTGTTATCACACTTAAAATTTTTCTAGTGCTTTATAAAAGACTTGAAGTCTTTATGTTTTAATCTAGTGTTGAAAATTCCATAAAAATACTCCAACTAAATTTTGTTAAGCTTTTTAATACCCAATTTTTTTTGTTACCCACTTTTATACTTCAACTAATTATTTTTCTTATTTTAATATACAAATTTTTAAAACTGTGCTCATTTTAATACCTAAACTTTATTTATTTTGATCAAAAATATTAATAAGTTTCAAATAAAATTCAAAAATCTCTAAATTCACAAAACAATCTTAAAAATTCTAATTTTATTTCAAGTCTTAGAATAAAATTAACTAAATTGTCGATAATCTTAAACTGTGTAATAAAAGTTTAAGTTTTAAATATCAAATTTAATTTATTTTTGGAAATAGAAACCAAATTTATTTTTGTACCTTCAAAATTAAGTTTTTCTAAACTTAATTTTTTTCCCATAATTTAGTTACTTTCTTTCCAATAACTTAAAATAAAAAGTGGGAATTTTAAAGTTTTTTTTAGAGTTTAGAGATTTTTTAAATTTCGTTTTAACTTTTAATATTTTTGATTAAAATAAATAAAGTTTGGGTATTAGAATGAGCACAATTCTAAAAGTTTGTATATTAAAATGAACAAAATAATTAGTTGAAGTATCAAATTGGGTAGCGAAAAAATTTGAGTATTAGTAAATTTTACAAAATCTAGTTGGTGTATCTTTGTGAAATTTTCCCTTTCCTATATTTTCTTTAAAAGCATCTTTCAGTCACCTACTTTGTATATTTTTCAGATAATACAGTTTTAAGTTGTCACATGGTATAGGTACAATGAATTTTTTTACAAAATCTAGTTGGTATGTGCATATTAGGCATATTTAGTTATTCGGTTGGGTTTGGTTAAGAATTTTAAAATTTTCAGTTTTAGAAATAAATCTTATTTTTTTTTTTTTTTACGACAAAAGGCTAAGAAACTAAGAAGATTCCTGATCCGAGAGCCACCTCGGAGGAACTGAGTCAACATAAACCATAGCAGATGGCGAAGTTCTAGCACCTCGTGCCAGCTTGTCCGCCAGAGTATTTTGCGCCCTTGGTATATGCTGGATAGTAAAGTTGAGAAAGAATTCCTTACATCGCAGAAACTCCTCCATGTGTGTAGTGAACGCCGGCCATTCTGTCGGTGTAGACACCATCTTCACCAATTGAGAACAGTCTGTTGCAAACACCACCTCTGAGATTTGTAGGGTCTTCATGCACTCCATCGCCCATATCAACGCTTCACATTCAGCATGTAAAGGTGATAGACTCCTGCGAATAGACATTGCACCCATCATAGTATCATTTGATCCATCTTTTCTGTAGACCCATCCCTGCCCTGTATAAAGATCATGTTCCTTCCATGCTCCATCTATATAACACTTGTTAACTCCATGTGGAAAATGGGTCTCTGCAATATGTAGAGATTCACGGTTTATAGGTTCCTTTGTCTGGGCTTCAGCCCACAAAACACCTTCTATTTTCGCCATTCGAAGAATATCAAAAGGGGTTTTTATCTGATTCTTAAAAACTTTAGCGTTTCTATTCTTCCAAATATACCACAATATCCATGGAAAATAATTCAAATCTGGTTCCTTAGGTAACCGCCAGAAAAGATAGTCCATATTTGTGAAAAGTGACGGGGTGGGAAAGACACCTGGGCATGAAGGAATATTAGATAAAGCCCACGTTTGTAGTGCTAATGGACACTCAAACAGAACATGATTAATAGATTCTTCCTCTGCACCACATATTTGACATTTCACATCACATTTTATCCCTCGTGAATGAAGATTCTTGGTTACCGGTAGACTACCCGAAAGTATCTGCCAAACAAAATGTTTCAGCTTTGATGAACATTGAAGCTTCCAAGAGTGAGCCAACAGTGGCTTAATATCTGGTCCCAAAACTCTATCATGAGATCCCATATCCGGAAATAATTTATCCGTACGATAACCTGATTTAACTGTATATCGACCATGGTCCGTAAAATGCCATCCATATGAATCTGGTTTTGGGTTACGACTAATAGCTAAACTCCGTATAATATCCACATCGTCCTGGTGAATATATACTTTGAGCAAATCCAGATTCCAAGAGAGATCGACTGGATTAATTAAATCCTCCACCTTAAGTAATGGATTCAAATATTGATTCGAACATTTTGGTATTGCTGACCTCGGGCGAGGAGCAGGGATCCAAGGATCATTCCAGACTGAAATGCTTGAACCAGTTCCCACTCTTTTGATTAGCCCTTTATTAACCAGAGATCTAGCTGATGTAATACTTCTCCACCCATATGAGGGAGAATATGATCTGATTGGATCCAAAGGATCAGATTTTCTATAGTATCTTCCTTTAAAAACTCTTGCAAAAAGAGAATCAGGTTTATCGATTAACCTCCATAGTTGTTTTGCTAATAATGCCGTATTAAAATTTTGAATATCTCTAAAACCAATACCACCGTCCGGTTTATCTTTGCACATTTTATCCCATGCAAACCAATGCATACCTTTTTTATTACCACTACCACCCCACCAAAAATGAGCAACCGTGCTGGTAATTTTTTTCGTAACCGTTTTTGGTAACCGAAAGCAGGACATAACATGAGTTGGCATAGGGGATGCTACTGCTTTAATTAAAACTTCCTTTCCTCCTTTCGTAATGAATCGAATAGTCCAATTATTAATCTTATTATTGACCCTTTCATTAAGATAACCAAATACTTGTGTTTTAGAGCCACCAAGACTTTCGGGAATCCCCAAGTATGTTCCCATACCACCAATTGTAGTAATGCCCAAAACCTGTTGCACCTCTAAACGTGCTACATCCGGTACCTTATGACCAAACTGAATGGAAGACTTCTGAAAGTTAATTTGTTGCCCCGATGCTCTCTCATAGTCTTTCAAAATCTGTATGATAGTCTCACATTCTTGCCTATTAGCTTTGCAAAAAAAGAGACTATCATCCGCAAATAATAAGTGTGTGATTGTCGGACTACCACGCGCGATTTTTAACCCCGTCAATAATTTATTTTCTTCCTTTTTCCGTATATTTGCTATTAATGCCTCAGTACACAAAATAAACAAATAAGGTGATAACGGATCACCTTGACGAAGTCCTCGGTTTGGTATAATATGTCCTTTTGGTTGACCATTAATCACAATTTTATATTTTACCGACGTAATACAAGACATTATCCGAGATACCCACCTTTGTGCGAAACCCAACTTTAATAGCATCGCCTCAATAAAAGGCCATTCAAGCCTATCATATGCTTTGCTCATATCTGTTTTTATAGCCAAAAATTTCTCCTTACATGAATTATTCGTTCTTAATCCATGAAACATCTCCTGAGCAATTAATATATTATCGGAGATCAGTCTCCCAGAAACAAAAGCGGATTGTGTTTCTGATACCAATTGTGGTAGTAGCCTCTTCAGCCGTTGGCAAAGCACCTTCGAAATAATCTTATAACCCACATTACATAAACTAATTGGCCTCAATTCCGTCATTCTACTTGGTCGCACTGTCTTTGGGATGAGGCAAATATTGGTCATATTCATCCTCTCCTCCAAATATCCAGTCCTAAAAAATTCGTTAACCATATTTGTGATATCTGATCTAATAATCGACCAGGATTGTTGGAAAAATAAAGCTGTCATTCCATCCGGTCCTGGAGCTTTTTCAGGATGCATCATGAATAAAGCTGATTTCACTTCCTCCTCTGATGCCCAAGAGGTCAAAGACCTGTTTTGATCCTCTGTAATCAAAGTAGGCACCTCACTTAGAAAATCTTCATAGCCCGAAGGTGATGTCGTTGTGAACAAGTCATTAAAGTAATCTATCGCAACACCTTCTACCTCAGATTCTGATGTTACCCAATTACCACCACTATTGTGCAAACCCACAATTTTATTTTGTATTCGTCTCTGCTTAGTTAGGGCGTGATAGAATTTTGTATTTCTATCCCCTTTTGCATGCCAAGTCGTTCGACTTTTTTGTTCCCAGTATAATTCTTCATCCCTATAAGCTTCTTTTAACTTCCTAGAAACTTCTAGCACCTCCTCATATGTCTTGGTATTATCACACTGAATGTCCTCCAAAGCCTTCTGAAGAGAATTAATCTTTTCCTTCCCATATGGTGGATTATTTTTCCTCCAAACCGAAATTTCATGTCTACAGTTGATAATTCTATCTACCACTCCCGAATTATGACTTGGCCTTCCTGTAGACCAACCTCTCGAAATGGAATCCATAAGACCATCCATACCAATCCATCTCTTATCAAACCGAAATTGCCTTCTCGTTCTTACTTGTTTCTCATCTAAATTCGTCACAATAGGCCTATGATCCGAGCCTACCATTCCCAAATACTCGACAAATGCGGACGGGAATAGGGTGTGCCATTCCACGTTCCCTAAAGCCCGATCTAATCTACATTTTACCGTTTGTTTGTTCCTCGTCCCACTCCATGACATAGTATTTCCCACAGCAGGAAATTCCAAAAAACCACAATTGTCAATCATATTATTAAAATCGACAAAAGTGGACGTGTGTCGTAACACCCCCCCTTCCTTCTCATGATTACCTCTTATTTCATTTAGATCCCCAATAATAAACCATGGGTCCACTCTATTTATCCCAATTCGAGTAAGACGTTCCCAAACGTGGTCTCGAAGACCCTGAACGGGGTCCCCATATACAAAAGAAATAAAAATTGTTTTTCCTTTATATGTGGTTTCAATATCTATTATTCTATTACTTGAATAAATAATAGACACCGGTGAATCGTGATCATAATAAAGAGCCAGTCCTCCACTTCTCCCAATAGGATCCACCGTATGTAGGTGTTTATACCCAAAATGAAATTGAAAATTCTGAACAAAATCAAACTGTTGTTTTGTTTCTGATAAGAAAAGAAACGCCGGTTTATGTTTATGCCATATATCCCTCAGATAACTAATTGTATAATTGCTCCCCATTCCTCTACAATTCCAACTCAATATTTTCATATCCAAGTCCTTATATTATTTTTTAATAAATTTTTAAAAACCTTACTCACGATAACTGTATCCATTACAAGAAATCGTGTCCATGTACGATGATCTTTCATAACTAAATCCCACGTACATCCCCCTTTTTCCTTTTGTGTAATCATTTGATGAATTTTGTGTTTAAAAAACAAGAAAATAAAGCCTTTGTAGATCCATAATACACGTCCCTTCCAAACCAATTAATTAAAGGATAAGTCATACAACCAGTTTCATCAGCCACTTGCTTTATTAACAATTGTGATCCACGAAAATCTAAATCCAAAACTCCAGCTCCACCAGTCTCCCAGTCCCTCAAAAACAAAGAATTGATAAACTCACCGAAACCATTAAAAGAATAGAACTTATATTCATGAAAATAAAAACCTGTCCAAAAGATTAACACATTATCATCAATAAGCAAAAGATTTGTATCATCGCCTTGACTTATACAACTGAACCAGAGAGATAAACTAATCTCAACACTGAAGCTCCTATTTACTTCAACCCGATACTTACTACCTGCATGTTCGTGACGTCCGCAACACAGCCAGTAACGGTCCCCAGCATGACAACGTGACCAAATCATATACATTTTCCAACTGGAAAACCAAACATTAAAGCCACTCTTCCAACTTCTTTCCTTACACAACTTTGCATACAAATTGTACCGCTTTGAGCCCAAGTCACAAGCCACAACCTGACTGTCCATTCCTGTAATAGCATCCAACAAACTTATAACTGGACTAGACCAGTAACCATTCCAGAACAGCATCCACATCGTTAACCATTTCCACAAACCATAAAAACAACTATACGAACACCTATAGACCAGTTCCAAGCTACTCCGATACCCTATTGACCTCATAACCACAGTAAAAATACATACTTCCAAATGAAACCTTATACTCCAACATAGACGAAGAAAATTAAAACGGGAACCAACTCCTTTATTCCAACTCCCTGACTTTATCAGAGACAACTTAAACCAAGAGAACAAAATATAATAAACCAGAAACTTCATATCAAAAGCCCTACACTTATTCATAACTTAATTGAAAAAAAACCAAGGAAATTAATCCTGGTCTGGTTTCGGCTTAATCAAAGCCTTCCTGGTGGGGACTTGACCCTTGTCTCCCGCCTTACTGCCTTGTTTTGCCATTGCCTTCTTCCGTGGAGACACGAGACTCTGAACCAATCTTTTCTTCGCGTTTCCTCCCATGGCAGCAGCAGTGATCTTCCCATTCTTCTTCTTTGGGACCTGATGCTCTTTCTCTCCTACTAAGTCTTCACTTTCAGCAACCGGAGAAGCTTCCACAACATCCATGGAGTTTAAATCACCAGACGCCTCTCGCTCAGAACTCACATCGTCCACACCATCCTCCATCATCTCATACTCCAAATGCCCATCTTCCTCATCCAGGCCTGCTACCATCTCCGACGACACCACCTCTTCCTTGTTTCCCATCTCCAGCACCTGCATTCCTTCCTGCTCCGCATTTGAACACTCCACAAAATTATTTCCCTCCATACCTTCCGTCTCTGCCGTAGCCACCTCCTTAGAGAATCCCGACTTCTCCATAACTTCTTCCCTCCTCTGAACCGTTTCTACAGGATCCCCACCTGATGTTACAGCAAGTCCCTCCTCATGACCTTCGCTCTCAAACAGTAAAGCTTTACGGGCCTTAGACTCTGAAACCTCCCCCTTTGCCCCACTCTTGAAAGCCTCAAGCATTAATTTTTGTTGAGTATCCAGATGGCCTCCCACCTCCTGGTTCCTCAACCCATTGATACCACTCGTTGCCATAACATAGCTATCATTCAGCTCGTGAGGTGGAAGATATCCAGCCTGTCTAACATACCTCGCCGTTGGTCTCCCATTTTCTCTATACCTTCTCCCTGGCCCCGATTTGGCTACCCCCCCTTGTCTTCCTCCCTCATAAGCAATGCCTTTCCCTTTCACATCCTGCTTTCCCGCCCCCTGCTGGTTTTGCCTCCTACTCTCTCCACCAGAAGTGTTCTCCGTATGTTGAGACTCCACTGCCCCCTTATAGCTTAACGCTTTCCCTCCTTGATCCGGCTTGTCAGATGGACCAACATCACCATCCTCCGTTGCGTCTTTCGTGGTAGGACACCTTGATTGGTCGTGTCTCAAGCTCGAGCACGTCCTGCAGAAGCCATGAAGACGATCGTAGCGCAACGCAATCACTGTCTCCTCCCCACTATGAAACTCCACAGTGATAGAAAATACCAGCGGCTTAAACGCATCCAAAATCACCCGAATCTTCCCATCATTAATATCAATCGCATCATCTCCACGAACCTCCCCCAACGCATCACCAATACTCTTGAAAGTCGGTTCCGCCCAAAAGTGTAAAGGAACTCCAATAGCCCTCACCCAAAAAGTAATCTTCGAAGGATAATTATCCTCCACCACAGGTTCCCATCTCACCACAGACAACATCCAGTTATCAAAATGAAAAGGCCCCTTCTTAAGCACTTCAATGATATCCTCCTCTTCCTGAAAATCAAACTGGAATCTTCCAAGACCCAAGTCTGCGCCCACCACCCTCTCTTCAACATTCCAGATTCGTGGGAGATGATACAGCAATCCATTCATCTCCTGCTTCGGCGGATTCATGCACCGGCCAATCAGAGTCTTTGAATACCCCGTAATAAGCGTGGAGTTGTCAAACTTCGGGATCGAAATCTTCAAACCCCCACTTGGCGCCTGCTTCTTCTGGCCCCCAGACTTCACAAGCCATTGTCCTTGAGACATGATTCTCCTCACACAACCAGAGAAAAAACAAGAGTATAAAGATATATAAGTCAAGAGTGAACAGAGAATATGACTTAACAAAAGCTCGTAAGGTGTTCTATATATACACAACCAGCAAGCAATATTTCTATCAATCATAAACTGTAAATGCCCCAAAATATCATTTGCAATCCATTTTGATATCAAAAAATCAATCTTCAGCCAAATTGAGCATCTATTAAAACCGAAGAGATCCACCGAAATTATTTTGTATCCATAATCCACCCTAACACTCAATCGAAAAGATTGATCAGTAACTTTGGAAATTCCACCAAATCCATAGAAATCACGATCTTCTAAGATACTCCCAAATCTCCCTTTTACATACATCCACATCCCGTATTTCCTATTACCAAACTCATATGAGAAAGGAAAAATATTAATTCGCTGAAAGTCTACCCAAAAATAATTGTACAGAAACCACAAAATTACCATAACGACGAGATCCCCGAATTCCTTTTTTCCTGCCAGCAGATCCCAATAAGATAGAAGTTTTTCGCTAGCCAGCCTAAAATCATTCAAATTCCAAATTGGAATTTCCTTACGATCCCCATATCTCCAGATTATTTGAAAACCCCAAGATTCCCCCAGATTCAAATCGCCATATACCGTCGCATTGAGAATCAAACCGATCCCCCTCTCCTGATGATAACCCTTCCTCCGATCTTCCAAAATCAAAAGAAAAAATTGAAACTGACACAGATTCATCTTCTATTGGCAATCGCCATTTTTGTCGCCGTTTCTCTCGTTAAATGTTTTTTTTTATAAAAAAATTTATCTTATGACTTAGAAATAAATCTTATTTGTAATCAAATTATATTTAGTTCAGCTTGGTTCTAGTTTTCTATTTTTCATTTACAGATTTTAGAAAATATATCTCATTTGAAATTAATTTATATTTTCCTTTAGTTGTTAAACAAAAAAGAAAAAAAAATTATACTTCGATTAAAAATTATAGACTTACATATTTTCTAGATGTATTTTAAAACATTAATTTGAATATATTTTGGTCAATTCAGTTTAATCCCGTTCAAAATCAAATCATTTTAGATTTAAAAGAACGGGTTCGTGAATTTTGCCTCGTGAATTTTGCCTAGTCTTACTCGCCATATAGAAAGTAGAATTGAAATATTGATATAAATAGATTACCTAAAAATATGCAAACAATGTCACAATATTATCATCGTACAAAGATAAGCAAATCCATTTTTGATGAATTTAGCCTCGAGCAGAAGTGTTTTGGTGTTTTGAAATGCATGATTAAAGGCTAGTATTTGATGATGAGTGATGACTAACAGCCAACAGGGGGACCACCACAAGGAATCCTATCAAGTGTACTTGTCCGACGTAGAATCCGTGGGACCCATTTGATTGCCGTAATCATCGGAGCATGTAAACCGGCGAACTGAAAAGTTAAAAGTGGCTGTTAATCACTAATAAGCTCACACCTAAAGACAAACTAATGTTTCATAGTTTAATGTTTCTTGAAATGCGAAGACAAATTGATAAAAGATAAATTCTCGAGCCGCATGCGCCAAACATTAATACCAATATCTATGTTTCGTGGTCGTGGCTCTTTTATTTTATGTGAGACTAAAAGCAAAATGGTTTTTTCATCCAAAAATGCTTGCTGAAGATGTTGTGGTCCTTGTGGAGCCGACTGTAGTCTTAGTAACAGTACGATCGTATAAAAAAAATGGAGTGTGTTATAAAAAAACAGGTCAAATGGTTGTACCAATACGACATTAGACGTTCATAGAATTATGATGATTATCTCTACTAAACGTTAGAGCTAGTTAAGAGTTTCTAGAGTTAAATGGTTCTATATTGTAGTGGGTGAGAACCCATATTGTTTAATAGGAACGTGTATTGCATAATGTAAGTAGTGAGCTCGTGAGGAGGCCCATGCCAATCTTAAAGACTTCTAACTTCCACATGTGATCAACTCCACAACCCTTAAATCTCACGTATTGCGAATTTATAAAGGTTGTAACGTGGAATAATTTCTGTGTAGCCGCGTGTCCAACAGAGAAGATTAGGTTTAAGAATCCAATGCGGTAGTCCCACTCTATGCAGCTGCATTTCTCCATATGATTATTATACCCAATCATATTTGACACTAACATTGCTTCAACCAAATCATTCCCTACTCAAATGCTAGGGAATGTTATATAATTAACCCGAATCCAGCTAAACCATACTATATATAATGCTCATGTATACCAAGAATGAGAAGAACATAGTTTTCGTTTAACATAATTTGAACGTAATTAGGTCGATAAGATTGAATATCGTAACCATATTTGTGATTTGGGTTTGGCTAGTGGATCTGTGGATCCATATGAGCTTTATCTTAAGCAAAATTACAGCATGTGAGTTAGGCAGAAACTTATTAATTTCAACACAATGTGATATTAGTGGTCTATTACTAAGCAACCAGTTTGGAGCGTGCGGTGGCCTGTTTTCCTTCCTTTTTATGATTATGAATCCTAAACGTTCAGTGTTCAAAAAAAAAAAAAAAGAATCCTAAACGTTTAGTCCAACCTACATTAACATCTCAATATCTCGCGCCGAAAGCTAAGTATATGATTTTAAGAAGATGAATTATGTGCACAACAAACTGATTGGTGTGTAAGAAAAATGATTAAATGGAAATTATTACCCAATGCACATTTCCGACTATTAAGAAAGACCCAGAAAACGACTTTTTTTTTTTTTTGAACACAAAGACCCAGAAAACGACTATATAGTATAAATGGTCACAAGTTCTGTGGGCTGCAAAAGCCGATTTGAACAGTATTATATTTTAATGTAGCATTCGTTTTTTTA
Organism: Brassica napus; assembly: GCF_020379485.1. Classification (NCBI taxonomy): domain Eukaryota; kingdom Viridiplantae; phylum Streptophyta; class Magnoliopsida; order Brassicales; family Brassicaceae; genus Brassica; species Brassica napus. Next base: position 15,549,813 of record NC_063440.1, read on the forward strand.
AACTTTCCTATTAATATTTTTTACAATTATGTTATGTGAATTGGAGTAATAGGACATATACAGACAGCAGAGGCAGTCTTGCATGTTAGCTTTTGAAGCTGGTTTTTGACTAGACGAACTCAGAGGCAGACACAATGTCGGCTTTCCTCAATAATTGGGCGTTTGTTCAACTATTTCGTTTCTTATTTTTGCTAAGTTAATGATTAGTCGGAGAAGAAATACGCCAAAGCAATTTTGAGTATTAAAGGTAATTAACAAACTCCTTTTTCCGAAGTTCTACTACATTTTTCTTTTTTGAAAAAGGAGGCTCTACTATATTTAGAACGTCCATATAATTAATTCTGTCTAAAACAGAGCACCCGTCTAATGGTCTTTCTCTGAGAGTGAACACCGTAAGAGCTTAAGACCATGATTAACCCGGAGTTCTTGGAATAGAGTTTTTATCGGAAGTTAAAAAACTGTTTTTTAACTTTTAACTTAAAAAGCTAACAACTGGTTCTTAAAGTCCTTATTTAAAAACTTTAAAAACCGGTTTTTAACTTTTTTAGTTAAAAGTTAAGAAACAGTTTCTTAACTTCCGTTAAGAACTCCAGTTTAAGAATTCCGGATTAATCATGCTCAAAGAGCCAAGGATTCTCTTTCAATGTCCTTTAGTATTTCTATTTGGAGTCGTTACTTCATCTATAGCACGAGTTTACCATGATAAATTCTTCTTTCTTTTACCATGATAATTAGCCACAATAAACCATAAACAACCAAAAATATTACATAACAATGTGCCAAGTCTAGGTTCTGGCTTTTAGGTATCATTTTCTCAAATTTACAGATACTAAGTCTTCTCAATATAGTGATGCTCAACAAAGTACTCTTATTTATAGTTATAATACGGTACTTATTTCCATTTATGTTACAGTTTAATAATGTTGTTTATTTCCATCTCAATTAAACATAAAATTGCAGTTAATTAAATAACACATTGAGGAATAAAGGTTGTAAGCATGTTGTGTGGTCATGGTGACCAGTTATACTGGTTGTTTTTGTTCTGTCAACAACATTTTACAATACAAAAGTCAACGATCAACCAACCTTAATATTGACTTAAAAGTAAAGGAGGAATTAAACAGGCGACATTTGTTTTCTCCTTGTCTTAGAACTCCTCAAAAATGGAGAGTCTTCAAGGTCTTTTGCTAACTATGATCATTGTGGCTTTTGGAACTACTACACATCTAACTCAAGCTCAGTCTGATCCAACAGGTACATTGTTTATAAGCACTTTTCTCTTAAATGACTTTGAAATATATATTCTCTTTGGCTCTTTTATAAATTCGTATTGATCTCTATGTCTCTCTTACCAGAATTCACCAGCTTGGATTGCGGACTACACCCCGCCGCTTCTCCTTATACCGAACCATTAACCAAATTAACATACACATCTGATGCCAACTTCACTCTAGGTGGTCAAAGTGGTAGAGTTCAAAAGATTTATGAAGAGGAGTATAAGCCATTCACAGTTCTAAGATATTTTCCAGATGGAATACGAAATTGCTATAATCTAAAAGTCACATCAGGCACGAAGTATCTTATCAAAGCTCTCTTCCTTTACGGGAACTATGACGGGCTCGAAACTGCCCCGAAATTTGATATGTATCTTGGTCCTAACATATGGACAACGGTCGATTTAAAAAGCTCTTTAGGTGAAGGAAAGGAGGAGATCATACACATACCGAAGTCAAGCTCGTTGCAGATTTGTCTTGTTAAAACAGGGAAGACTACACCAATTATTTCAGCCTTGGAACTAAGACCCTTGAGGGATGATACTTACGTCACTACAAACGGCTCCCTGAAGCTCCTGAAACGCTCATATGCTTCTGATTTTCTCGGTCCCACTATACGGTAATTTAAAAATTTCTTACTTTACTTGCAACCAAAGTTTTCGTGAAGACTATAAATGTTTGATAACTGTTGATCATTATAATGTTCAGGTATCCTGCAGATGTATATGATCGTGAATGGGAGCAGTTAAGTCTTTCGTTCGCGTTTAATTTTGTAAACACAAGTCTCAATGTAAATGCTTCTACTCCTTACGAGCTACCACAAGAAGTCATTTCAAAGGCAGTCATTAATAAAAACGTGACCGAGACGTTAACTTATGAATGGATTATGGATGAACGGGAGGATCAGGCTCTCATATATCTTCATTTTGCTGAGATACAATCACTTCGAGGCAATGATACAAGAGAATTTGATATTACATGGAAAGGAATGGACGAAAACTTTACTGTTTCAGCTTATCGCCCTCAAAAGTTACAACTAGAGACTCTATACAACACATCGCCTATGAAATGTAGGTTTCTTGGATGTACTGTGGAGCTGGTTATGACTCAGAACTCAACTCTCCCACCAATGGTTAACGCCATGGAAGCTTACAAGATTATTGAGTTTCCAGATGCTGAAACTAATCCAGAGGATGGTGAGACAAATCAATGATCATATTAGCATTCATTTCTCTCAATATTAATATGTATGATTCTTTGTAATAATTTGGGTTTTATTTTTTTAGTGGCTGCGGTACAGAATGTTCGAGATACTTATGAACTGAGTAGAATCGACTGGCAAGGAGATCCATGCGTTCCTCAGATGTTCAAATGGGAGGGTATAAACTGCAGCTACACAAATACTACTATTCCGCCAAGAATCATTTCCTTGTAAGATTATCTAATCATTTATTTAAAAAGTTTTTCGATGTGTATATCTCTAAAAATGTGTATTATGCTGTTCTTGTAATCAGAGACTTATCATCAAGTGGACTAGAAGGGGTCATAGCATCTAGCATACAAAATCTAACCCATCTACAAGAACTGTGAGATTATAATATCCTCAAAACTGAATTTATTTTGGTTATAAGATTTTATATTGCATCTTAAACTTTTATCTTATTCTGCTAAAAGGGACTTGTCGAATAACAATCTGAGTGGAGAAGTGCCTGCGTTTCTAGCTAACATGGAATCACTGTTGATCATGTGAGTCTTGAACGACGAGTGATCATATATTTCATCATGTATATAACAATTAATGTTCTACTCTGTTTTGGCAGAAACTTAGGGTGGAACAGTTTAACCGGTCCAATTCCTCAAGCCCTTCGTGATAGAGAAAAGAAAGGCCTCAAGTTGACGTAAGTTTCTTCATAACAATATTCATTTTTACTGATGATTTGTATATCTAATAACGTTCTTGTCCACTAGTTTTCATGGAAACCCAAATCTTTGTCTCTCTGACTCATGCAACAACAATAAGAAGAAAGTTTTAGTACCAGTTATTGCATCGGTTGCATCAGTCGTGGCTCTTATTGCCTTGCTGGCTCTCTTTTTTGTATTCAGAAAGAAAGCCCCTCTATCAGAAGGTACATTGATAGACAGAATCATCTATCAAGAAAAACACAAGGCTTAATAAACTATTAAGTTTCATAGTTAATGATAATGGCATTGCTTTGATCTTTCCATGTACAGGCACAGCTGCTACACGAGAGTTACCAAGAAAGTCCTCGATATACTCCAAAAAGAAAAGGTTCACTTATTCAGAGGTAGTAGAACTTACGGACAACTTCAAAACAGTTCTTGGAGAAGGAGGGTTTGGAGTTGTCTACCATGGTTCTTTGAGTGATACCGAACCAGTAGCTGTTAAAGTTCTCTCCGAGTCATCAGTTCAAGGCTATAAGGAATTTAAGGCAGAGGTGCGTTCACGTTTTTCGACTTATATAATCGAAAAAAAAAATACTTAAGGTTAATGTCTTATTGAAAGTTTCATATTTATGAAATGTATCCAAAAGGTGGAACTTCTTCTAAGAGTTCATCACATAAACTTGGTAAGCCTGGTTGGTTACTGTGATGAAGGAGGCCATTTAGCACTTATCTATGAGTATATGGCTAATGGAGACCTTAAACAACATTTATCAGGTAACTAATCATTTATACAAGACATGTCTTTATTAGTCCATGAATCAATAATTTTGATGTCTTCAACATGTATGGATTCAGCATTTTCATTTACAGGAGAAGCGGCTGGATCTACTTTGAAATGGGCTAGTAGACTAAAAATTGCTGTCGAGGCAGCACAAGGTCAATTCTAGCAAACCTAAGAATTTCAGTAGTCCTTTTCTTATAACATTGCAAAGATAACACCAAGTTTACTATAATGTAGCATTGTCATAACATAGATATGATTTTATGTCCATAGGTTTAGAGTATTTGCATGTTGGATGTGAGCCGCCAATGGTTCATAGAGATGTCAAAAGTACAAATATACTATTGGACGATCGTTTTGAGGCCAAACTCGCGGATTTTGGACTTTCAAGATCATTTTGTGTCGGAGCTGAAACTCAAGTAGCAACAGTAGTTGCTGGAACACCTGGATATCTTGATCCTGAGTAAGTGCTCTAATACATAGAAAACAAATCTAAATTCAACTTTTGTTTGTTCCTTCATTAAGTTCCATAAAACTCTTTATTCTGCAGATATTACCAAACAAATTGGTTAAACGAGAAGAGCGATGTCTACAGTTTCGGTATTGTACTCATGGAAATCATCACAAACCGGTCTGTGATTGAGCTAACCCGAGAAAAAGCTCATATAGCAGAATGGGTGAAGATTCTAATAAGCAGAGGAGATCTTGAGAAAATCGTTGACTCAAACCTTGGTGGAGATTATGACTCTAACACAGTCTGGAAGATCCTTGAATTAGCAATGTCATGTGTGAGTCATTCTTCATCTGATAGACCAACAATGTCGAGAGTTGTTAACGTGCTTAAAGAGTGTTTGATCTCTGAGAATTCGAGGATAGGCAGACAGTATCAAGATGGTGACTCAAAGAACTCGTTAGAGTTGACTGTTGATTTTGGAACCCAGGTGACCCCTGATGCACGCTAGGCCTCGACATGAGTCATCCTTTATCTTGTTGTTACATAACAGAAAATTGTTCTGATGTGTTTCTGTAATGTTTGTCTGTGTGTGTTCTTTTTCCAGATTGGTCTGAATAACTGGTTTGTTTGTTTTTTTCTTGTTCTTTGAGTTGTCTTTTCATTTTTTTTGGAGGATCTGTCTTCTTTACTCACATCTATACAAATAAATGATCATAGTATGTCTTCTTTTTCATAAATATTTCTTTGCGTATAATTTGTTGAAAAATAATGTGAATCATATGTATGATTTCCAGTGTTTAAAAAAAGTGTTTCAGGCCGTTGAGTCTTTGTCCGTATAGCGTTACTTGGTTCAAGCCCTGACACAAAACTGATGATCCCAAACTGTGTCATGTTGCAGAAGCTATTTTATTCTAATGATTTGACTAATGATATGTTAATGATTGCAAAGATGATGCAAAGAATATCATTAAACGTGTTTCTTCGAAAAACAGTTTATAAGATGATGTAATAAGACGTGAATTGTATAAAGTAGTTAGAACTGTAATTACTGTTCAAAAAAAAAGATAGAACTGTTATTGTTGAATTGTCTATAACTTTTTGTAATAATGTGATGTGACTATCTAGCTTTGAAAGAACCATGTTATGTTACAAAGAAAAAACTATGTCATGTTATAATCATTATGATGATATGCTGTTTTGTAAAAAAAAATCAAACACGATCATAAAGGGAATCAATTTTGCAAATTAGTTTAAGACAAAAAAAAAAAGAAATCAAAGAAGGGAAATAGTTTTGTATTTGTTTGTTTAGTCTCCAGCTGCATTATTTGTCACGTTCCGCCCCCATCATAACCAAATGTATTTTAAATTAAAACAAACATAAATAAAATAAAAAGGAGAAAAAAAAAATCATCTTAACCGGAGGTGGTAGATCTGAATCATCAGAATTCAGAACCCTTTCTTTTAAGCAAAAAGAACCCTAGATTAGATTCTATCGATTGGGTTTTGATTCTCAATCCTGGCTTCTTTTTTTGCATCGGATCTAGATCTTCTTTAGAAAATCATCAAATCGGCAAAAAAATATGAAAGAAAGGAGATCTGGGAAGTCGAATCATCATCAAGACAACGACGAAGAGGTTCACCACCAAAACAGTCATCTGACTTCTTTCAAATTCGCCAAACTGTTTGATTCTGAAGCTTCCTGGGACAAGGTAAACTTGTCTTAAAAATTATGAGTGATTTTGCATTGGATCAATAAGACAATGTCGCGGTTCGGTTTTTATGTGTTGGGGACAGGACCAACTAGGAGATGTGTTGCATTGGATCAGGCAAGTTGTTGGATTACTCTGCGGATTGCTTTGGGGTGCCATTCCTTTGGTTGGTGGCATTTGGTTACTTCTGTAAGTTTATTCATTTGTCTTTTGTCTGCAATGTAACAAGTATGTCCATAAAGCATGAACAAACCTCCTTGCCTTAGCTCCAGTTACGGTTTTTTATTGTTTTAATTCGTGTGTGTTTGATCCACGTCATCGGGTTTAATATGTCCTCTGTATCGTTTTAGGTTCCACAGCTTTGATCTATATTGATGATTATAAAACTCTTAAAGACCATCACATTTTCAGACAATAAGAAGCTACAACAGTTACTATTGTCTTTTTTTTTTGTTCTAAAAGAAAAGACTCCGCCTTTTATCAAGGCTTATTAGAATTCTTAGTTTTATCTTAACAAAGTTACATTGTTGACTGTAAAATTTTGGCAGGTTTTTGGCAATCTCTTCAGGTATAGTATACGGTTACTATGCATTGATTCTGAAGATCGATGAAGAAGACTATGGGGGTCACGCAGCTCTGCTCCAGGACGGTCTCTTTGCTTCTCTAAGTGTATTCCTGGTATTTTTTACATTTTCTCCCTCTCTTACACTCTCTGATCTCAAGATTTTCATCAGTCTTTTAACTTTGTGATGAATAACGTTTCAGCTTGCGTGGATTCTGGTGTATAGCTTGTCTAGCTTCTAAATAGAGACACCTTCTCTTGCGCGCTTAAGTTGGCTCTTTATCCCTGCTGAGAAGATGGTTTGGCAGAAGGTGTTTTTCATGGTTTCTCAGATGACATTCTTATTTACGTTGGCTCTTGACGCTTTTTGTTTTCTAAAGATTGGAACTAGCTTCGGTAGTTTGTTTTCTAGATTTCAAATGGAACAACATCCTTTGGTTTTGTCAACTATTTTCTTTTTAATTTTGTGTAATAATAAACCAAGTAGTATGTTATGCTACAAAATGGTACTTTTTTTCCAGGGTCTCTCCAAATTCGCGACAGAAATTCACTAGCATCTTACTATTCCTAGCTGATTCTGTATAATACATTCACGAAGAACGGAAATGAAAAAGGTAATCGAAACCGAAACAAAAAAATGCGTCTGCCGGGAGTCGAACCCGGGTCTATTGCTTGGAAGGCAATTATCCTAACCGTTGGACTACAGACGCTTTGATGCTAGCTATTTGAACAGTTTAATAGTAAAGGCAGCACATCTGCTCAACCAAGAACATGAATTTAGAATTTATAGTTATATACTTATCCAATAATCTAAAGCCCTAAAAGAAAATTTGTTTTCTTGTTTGAAGTCACATCTGATGACTGGCTTCATGAAGTCTTGGAATGAGTTCAGCTTCTCTACCTGCAAAGTAGAATCTCAACAGATGGTGGATAATGCGGTGGATTAAGCTGCTTCTTGTTCAATTAATCATGCCTTTTGTTGAATGTTGTACCTCTATAAATCATGAGACAATTTGTATCTTCCTAGTATCTTAATGAAAGGAGTATGTTTTTAGTTTAAAAAAAAGTCACAATCACAAAGAGAGAAATTTCTTCAATACAAATTCTAAAGCAAAAGACAAGCGTAGCTAATCAGCCCCAACCAATGAACTTGTTGTAGTCTCTCTCAACCAATGAACATCCCCTTGAAATTGCGTGAATCAAACAAAACCAACTAAGAGAAATAATATCATTTCTACGATCACAATCACAACTACTACATTCATTTATCTCCCAAGAAATTGAAGAAAACAAAACAAAACACACACACATCAAACACAGTCTAATATCAAATGAATCAATGCCTATCAAAGTAAGAATCCCACTCATGCTTCTCAACATTCCCAAACACGTTATACTTCCAAGAAAACTGCTCCGGAAACTCGAAAATCTCTTCATTCCCTTCCTCAATCCTCTTCCTCAGCCCTTCAACTCTTTGCAGCACTCCATCCACTGCCACATCAAACGCATCTTCAAACCTTCCCGCGTCTCCTCTCTTACCAGACGGGTTAAAATACATCAACCTCGGTATCAACTTCACCACTTCTTCTCTCATAGCCACAACTTTCCCCCTCGGAATCCTACTCAAAACCTTCTCTATACTCGCTTTACCTTCTTTAACATTCTTCTCCGGTATAAAAACAGAATATTTACCGATATCTTTAGGTAAATGCCAAATGTACTGCGCGTAAGCCGACCCCGGATGGAAGAAAACCGGTATGCAACCGGCTAATATCGAGTCGAATGTAGACCGTCTAGTGTAGGAGTCGCCAGGAGGTTGGAGACAGAACGTTGAGCTCAAGAAGAACTTCATGATCTGGTCGGGTTTGTAGCATTTTTGAGAGCCTGAAACGCATTCGAGAAGCTTGCATTTTCTTCTGGAAGCTTTGCATTGGTCCATGATCTCGGTTCTTATGCTGTCGCCTAGGTTTGGACGTGGTGCACCAACGAAGGAGAATAGGTAACGACGTTTGATTCTTCTCATTCTGTTCTGCCATTGGAGGATCTCTGCGTTGGTTGAAGGGTGGAAGTAGGTCGGGTAAGGAACCGCGAACCCGTGGTAGTTCCATGGGCTTGATTCTATTAGTAACATCGTCATGTTTCTAATTTCCGGCAAGATCATTAACCTGGCTAGGTAGAAAGAGAGACACAACAATGAGAAAGCTTGTTTAATAAAAAAAAAACTAAAACATTCATGAATGCTCTATATTATGTAATTCTCCAAGATTAATGATATACATAGATATATATGATTATGCAACTATTTTCCGTTCATATAATTCATCAATTTTTTTATTGTTCTTGTGTTCTTAAAATGCTGCAAGTAATAACTAACAAGCAAAAGTGAAACGTTATTGATATTATAACTAATATTTAGTGACATATAATTTATGTAATATTCCAAGATTAGTGATATATATATATATATATGTTTTCTTATGATTATGCAACAATTTTATCATTCATAGTATTCATCAAAGTTTTCTTATGTTCTTGAGTTCTTGAAATGCTGCTATATAGCGAAGTTAGTAACAAGTAAAAGTGAAATGTTATTTGATTATACTAAAACTCTTGTGCTTCCCATGCTTCATTAGTATGCTATATATCAGTTCTACTATTAATCAGATATACTACTCATCCCCTTAGATTTAATCAACGAATTAGGATTGGCAGCTTACCTGTTGCCCCAATCAGATTCATTCTCTGGTGTACGCATAAAGTCCCAAGTGGTGCGACCAGCCACCATGAAATGATCTCGACCGTCCATTCTCTTCCACTCTGGTCTCTCCCTAAGCCACTTCATCAGATCAAGCGCCGCAGCGTCTCTCATGAAAGGGAACGGTCCCCACAGGAACCGCATCAAGTCTAAACCTGGATAGTAAGGAACATACACCGCTGAAGCCAGAGACGAGTCTTTGGTCAAGCACTTGTACTGCTTCATCCTGTTGTGGAATATCACTTCTAGTGTGAATTGGTTTGTGGCGAACCAACCGGAAACTCCCTCCATGTTCGGTAGACGAGGGCCTAAACCGAAGTTGGATGTTAACTCGCACATGTCCGTCCACCTACTCAGCGTCCAGCAGTTCTTGAGAAGCTCCTCGTTGAATAACGATGGAACGTCGTGCATGTAAACGTATTTTCCTCGACATGGATCGTTACGTCGCGTTGCTCTTGGCCGTACCATAACTTTAGGTCGGTTTCTCCGGGAGGTTACTCTGTTCTTGGCCACGGAAACTGTCTTATTCGGTGTGAAATGTCTCTGAGTTTTTGGTTCAGACACTGTTTCAGAAGTGTTGTCACTTTCAATATCATTATTGGACAAATCATTCGCCATTTCCTTACCTACTCGATCTTTCTTGGATCCCACGTCATCCTTAGGCTCCAAAAAGTTTAGTTCTTTGTCGTATGATTGATGATTCTCATCACTATTAACCACATTCCTCTCATTATCATCATCATTATGGCGAACCCTTTTCTTCTCAGGTTCCAATCTAGCCTTTCTCGGTTCGCGATGTCCCCTCCTAGACCTCGTGGTCCGACCACTCAAACCTGACTCAGCTCTCTTCTTCTCGTTCTCAATCTTTTCTTTCTCGAGTTCCTCAACGAGATCAGTCACAACCTTGGCATCTTCCGAAATCTGAACCTCCTGAGAGGTATTAACAGGACGAGTGTTGCTGTCTACGTCAGAGACGACAACAGGCTGGTCAGGTTCTTGGTCGTGTTTTGGGACGTCGACAGGGAGAACAGCCTGATCAGATTCTTGGACGTGTTTTGGGACGTTGATGGGGAGATTGATGACGTTTTCTTGTCGGAACAATCTCTCGTGGGTATGAACGGTTGTCGCGGAGGAGCTGAAAAGGTAAAGCAAGACAAGCCAGAGGAGGAAAGAGACCATTGCCACGTACCAAAACTGTGTTCTGTACTTTGAGCTCGACTTCTCCATCGCCATCGCTCCTCTCCTTTGTGGTTTTCTCATGCATCAGCCAAATCTCACCTCCAAACCTTGATTTCTTGCTTGCGGAAGAAGATATCGTAAAAGGATATGTGATGATTCTGAATCTGAATGAGAGATTTAGGGCAAAGATTGGATCTCTTGCAGATTCAGAAAAGGAATGGAGGCTGTGAGAGAGATGTGAGATTGTGAGGGTGTTGAAGCGTTCAAAGGTATAACTAGGTTTTGTAGTAATTAATGAAAATATGTGTCTTTTTCCACAAACTAAGCGTTAATTAGTAACATTTTGAAGGTAAACTAATCAACATGTGTCCTTAATTAGTGTTTCTTTTAAGTATTGTTGAACTGATTCAAACAAAAATACATTGGGATTCAACATGAGGAAAAATACGGATCATTTGAACTGCTTAAAACAAAAATAAAACTTGGGATACATAGTGAGAAAAAAATACAAAAATTAAAAAGCCTACATATAATCATAATTTATAAGTAACTAGATTATTTGTAAAGTAGTAAATACAGTTCAGACTATCTGGACTGCATGGATTAATGAGTAAGTCGGCCAGCTCTTTGGAGTAGATAGATCTCCACGGATCTCTATTTCATCACTGAACAAGTGATGAAGAAGCTCTTGTATCTTGCACATTGTTGAGAGGTATGCCTGGCCCTCAAATTTTATGAGCTTTACAGAAGTATAATTTTTGATAAATATATTTCTACAAAATTATCAAAATAGATTAAGAGAATTAAGGTAAATTTTTTTTACATAAACACTCATGTTGAAGCTTAAATCTATAGTACAAAAAATAATACTTATTTTTAATTAAAGACTTAAAGCATACTAGATCTTGACCGGCACAACCGTGCAGTAATTATTTCAACTTTTATAAACATACGTATTTGTTTTAAACATACATATACAATTTTATAGGTCACATGCAATAATTTAATTTATAGTTTTAAATTGTCACTGGTATTTTTCTTATTAAGTTTAAGTTATATTTATGGGAAATGACACTTAATTTAACACTAACTTAGATATTTAATTGAGGGTATACTTGTATTTTAGATTTTGGCCATACATCTATGTTAACCTATATGTAAGTTTTGGCCATACATATATGTTATATCGAATTATTTGTATGATTTAAATGTTTGATTCAATAACCTATACTAAGTCTAATTCATAAAACGTCTGTTTCATTTAAATTATGGAACCAAAAATAGTAGTGTATTGTCTTTGTCATTGTTATTTTAAATCTGCTTTTTCTACATTATATCTGCAGCTTTATTGAAGTTTATTATGTTGTCTATTGGTGATTCAAATTTTAATCTTTTGGTTGTATTACTCCATAATTCTTGGATTATTTGCAATGAGTTTCGGTGTTAATTTTTTTTGGAAATCTTTCATCTATGATATATCACGTTATACAATTAACATTTTATACCTTCCATTACATTTGATGATTGAACGGATTGAAAATAAACATATAAATATGAAAAAACAAAATTTCAATCATTTGTCAGTCATTGAAGTTAGTGACATAAATTATTACAATACATATTGCACTTTCAAAACTGCACAAGATAAAAATAGTACAAAAATAATGTCATTAATGAATAATATATAAACTTAGTCTATATAGAAAGAAATAAGAATGATTGCATTTATGTTTACAAAGTATTCATATACTCCTATTATTAAAATATAAGTTAAACCGATCACTATATTTAATAACACAAATCGATTGTACTATCAAAATAGCATTTATAAACAAATTGTTAATATTGATATCACATTTTTAATCATGTGGTATAAAATTTTAATTGAAAATCATATCTGATAGGGATCCAAGATTTAATTGAAAAATGTTATATTTAATATCATAATTTCAATACAAAATTGTACATTATTTTAATTATAATTACAAAATTATTAAGATATTTAAAGGTTTGTTTTAGTGAAAAAATGAAATATACATTTTTATTTTAAACAAAGACGAAATAAATAAAATATTTTAAGGGTTTGTTTTAGTGAAAAATGAAAAATATATTTATATTTTAAATAAATATGAAATGAATTAAATAATTAAAATAAAATGTTTGTTTTAGTGAAAAGAATAAATTTATATTGTAAAAAAAGTATGAAAAGGTTTTATTCGGATGCAAATTTAGAGAAAATAAAAGAATATCTATTTGATTAGTTGGTTTTAAAATAATTTAAAAATTTATACAAAATATCATTTAAGCAAATTTCTAAAGAGTGATCCAGATAAAAAAATCACTCATAAAATAAGTCATGACTTCTATTTTAATAGATAAGTGCTCTACATTGCCATAAGTTTCTCTACAACAAGAAAATCAAGATAATCAAGTTTTATTAAGAAATTCTAAAATTATAGCCCAAAATCTTAAAATTGAAATATGTTGGCCTTAATTTTTTCTATAGCTTTATGTTTATCTATAAAATTTTAACTAGAATTTGTTGTGTTGATGATGCCTGGAGAGAGAAAGATATATACACCGATAATGATGGTACTGTCAAAAAATAGGTTTAACTGAATTGATGATGGGAGCAATGAATCTTCAACGTAGTCTATCACATTTACATGTTGAGTGTGAACCTCTCATATGGACAATAGAATGGACGAAGACCCAGTGGCGGACACAAGATAACGGCTACGGGGGCATGTGCCCCCAACTGTTTAAAAAAAATTCTTCCTTAAATACTATAAAGTTTATCAAATGTTTCTACTCTAAAATTAATCACAATGGTAAAAATTACTGTGCCCCCAACTAATTAGCTTTCTACATCCGCCACTGCGAAGACCTATTAAATTTCTTGATGTAGTATTCGTGACTGATCGTTCTCAATTGGTGAAAATGGTGTCGTCACCTAAAGAATTACTAGTCTTGTATACATATGGAAAAATTTTGACGCAGTGAGACTTTCTTCCCTAACTTTTAGATCATACATATTCTAAGAACACAAACAATTATAGCGGACAAACTTACACGTGGTGCAAGATATTTTTTTTTCAGTTATGTTTTATGTTGATTCTATCATTCTAGTTTGGCTATCTGAACCGCTAAATTTAGTTGATGTTATAAAAAAAATTAAAATATTTATAAAGCAATAAAATTTAAAAATAAAGCTACAGAATTTATAATTTAAATTGTAAAACAAAAATCCAAAGTTACAAAATCGGAAGGAAATATGGAAGGCAAAGGTATTATAGATAAGAAATCTCCACCGATTCAAGATCTTGTCTATATAATTATAATTATATGGAATTACAATTAATTATAATAACATGATTGACGAGTTTAGAAGCTAATCAAATTAATCATTTGGATTCGAAGGCAAGGAACACATTATCTGGATTCACAAGAAACGGAAAGGAATAATTTTTCTATTTTTAAACTCTTGCTAATATATAATACAAACTACTCAGAGACTTGATCATGTGATTTAATCAGGCAACTGTTAGCGCAATTAATATTCGAATCTTCTCACTCGCTAATATGATCTAACCTAAGATAATAACAATTAATAAAAACTATATAATATAAAAACTATTCATATTAATTAGCTTCTTCACGAGGAATGCCCCCCAAAAAAAAAAAGAGGAAAGAAAGACGATTGATTCATCTTCTGATTCCCTTCGCTTCTGCTGGAGACAATGTCGTGAAAAAGCTCGATCCTTTCTCTTAGGTACGGGTCTTCACACCAAGACGAAGAGATCTCCTTCTCTCGAAAATGTCTCGCGAAGGTCTGGAGATCAAGGTGGTGGATCCGCCGCCGCAGCCGCCGGTAAGCAACGTCTCCGCGGCGCGATCTTCTCCGGGGGGGAGGCAGCGCGCTTCTTTCGCGGAGTTTCGGCCTTTCAAGCTCTGGTTCCCGTGGCTGGTTCCGGCTATCGTGGCGGCTAACATTGTGCTTTTCGCTGTTTCGATGTTCATCAACGATTGCCCTAAGAACTCGCAAAAGTGCTCCGCTAGGTTTCTCGGGAGGTTCGCGTTTCAGCCTATGAAGGAGAATCCTCTCCTGGGTCCCTCTTCTTCCACGTGGGTATCCCTAAAGCTTTCAACTTTATGATTAACATTGAGAGGATCTGATCTTGTGTAAGTGGAGACTGTGTAGTTACTTTGATGTTATGTGTTGTTTCGTGTTAGGTTGGAGAAGATGGGGGCGTTAGAGGTAACAATGGTGGTGGATAAGCACCAAGTGTGGCGCTTGTTCACTTGTATATGGCTACACGCTGGTGTTTTCCATGTACTTGCCAACATGTTAAGCCTTATCTTCATCGGTATTCGGCTCGAGCAAGAGTTTGGATTCGGTATGGATCTTATATTGTCTTTGTCTTTATTATGGATGCAGTTTGCTGGTCTTTTAGTTGTATCATCCTTTTTTTTTACAGTACGCATTGGATTGCTCTATATGATATCTGGATTCGGTGGGAGTTTGTTATCATCTCTCTTTAACCGGGAAGGTATATCCGTTGGTGCCTCTGGAGCATTATTCGGTTTGCTTGGCGCTATGCTTTCTGAGCTTCTCACTAACTGGACTATATACGCAAATAAGGTGAAAAAGATGATAAAAAAAAATCACTTACACTTCCCTCCCATGAATGAATGATGATGTTGTGTGTCTAAATGATTCATATCTCCATTTGCAGTTTGCGGCTCTTTTGACACTCATCTTCATCATAGCCATTAATCTAGCAGTAGGTATTCTTCCGCATGTAGACAACTTTGCCCATCTCGGAGGGTTCACTTCCGGGTTTCTTCTAGGCTTTGTTTTCTTGATCCGTCCTCAGTATGGATACTTCAACCAGAGGAACAACCCTCGTGGCTACGCTGCACCTTCTGCTAAATCCAAACACAAGCCGTACCAATACGTTCTCTGGATCACCTCTTTACTGCTTTTGATTGCAGGGTATGCTTCTTCTTTTTTAGCCACCAAGAATCCATTGAAATACAGAGTTTAACGCAAGTTTGTGAAATGTTTTTGTTAGATATACCGTTGGGCTCATTGTACTTCTCCGAGGGACGGATTTGAACAAGCACTGTTCTTGGTGCCATTATCTCAGCTGTATGCCTACGTCACTGTGGAACTGTAAATCTCAAAATATGTACTGTAAGGTAAAAAGCTCTTCAAATTTTTTATTTTTCTTTTGAAACTTTTATTAAAAAAAAGCTAAGAATGGTGATTTGGTGCAGTCGAGCCAGATTGGGAAGCAGATGAACTTGACGTGTATAGCTAACGGGAGAACAGAGATGTATACGCTTGGTAACGAGAACCAGTCTCAGATTCAGCAGATGTGTTCCCAGTTATGCAGCTGATACCACCACCACTAAAACATCTAATTGCTTTTTAGACAGTAGGGAATATCTTGGAAAGGGACAAAAAGATGGTTCATTTAATTTGATTGTTCCTCGTTGATCATATTATTGTCTGGTTCTACTTTCTTGTTTCATTGCATATGTCAGACTATTCGTATTTATAAGAATCAGTAACAATGAAGCTGAGGGTAAAAGACAACTTTTGTTGCGGTGCATACCAATGCTCTCTCTTTGAATCTCGTCATCAACTTTGTTTTTTCTTTTTCAATTTCACTGCATTTAGTACGTGTGGTCACAGACCGTTATGATATAAGTTTGAAAACAATAAAAATTGTTCCTGAAGCTAAGCTTGATAGTTGTGTTTGTGCATTGTCTTGTTTTGTGAGTGTGGATGCTATCTTCTCGCCGGATGAAATGTTCCACTTATCCACCTTTAACCACTAATCGATAGTATATTGATTGAATACTAACTATGGTGATATTTATCCTTTTCTATAATAAAATAATCATATTTGAGTGGGAAGTAAAAAGTTGGAAATTATTAGTTAAACTATCTAATCATATTTTATTTGTCTTACATAGTGCGAATATGATAATCTCACCACCGACTGACTTTCATAACAATAGATGATTAACAATAACAAACAAGATATAATATTGACTACAGTATTGTTTGGTTTCTCTTTAATATATGAAAGATAACAACTTAGATTCGAATTGATCATATCCTTAAACGTGTTCACATTAACAATTTCATCATAACAAAAATCGTAAATATGTAAACTGAAGAAAAATTAGTAGATAAAACAATACTCCAAAAAGTTTTAGCTTTGTGGATGATAATACATATATATATTTATAAGTATTTATGTTTTAAACCTTAAATAATAATTTATTAAAAACAAAATATAAAAGAATCATAAAAACTAGAAAAGGATCTGCAAGTGTGTTAACTCAAAATTTTCATATGATACATATTTTTTTTGAAATAGTTAAATCTCACAACAATCCAAAAAATAGCTATTTATATTTTAGACTGAATTGATTATAGTTACTATTCTTGTATCACTCCAGTATGATCCAGCTAAACAAAACAACTCTTTAGATCACTCCACTGATAACAATAAGGATATTGAAATTACTATTACAAACAGTCAATTAATTATGAATCAGTATAAAAGTTACCATCAACATCAAATAAATAGCGCCATCAACCATCTATAAAAAGTGCAATAATCCATTTGTAAGTTTGCCAAAAAAAAATTTCTAAACGGTTTAACTGAATCATTTGGTTAATTCAAGTATTGTATCTAAAAACCTGGCAACTAATGGCGCCAAGTTGTCAAATATTATAATCGTGTAATTTCACTCCACATAACAATATAAAGAAAATAAACTCGTCCAGGATCCTCTTTCAAACTCGAAAGGCTTCCTGACCGAGTGGATTTCTGATTCGTATAAAGAGGACATAGGACAATTTAAATGTCCTTTTTATTAAATTATTGAAAAAACTGTATCTTTCATCAATTTGTTCTTCTCTATTAGTTTATAATAATACATACAAAAACAATACCTATATCCCCACCCACTTACACAGACCATTTCCTCCAACACAAACTTTTCCTCCATAGCATCTGAATCGGCGCATCTCAAACTCAACAGGTACCATTGCAAACTTTGTTTCTTACTAAAATATATAAAACCTATCTACTTGGTGTTACCAAACATCACCGCTTTGTGATTAGTTCTGTTTTGCTGTTTATTATCTTGATCAGGGAGAGTAAAAAGATTCAACCTCTAAACCAGGTTTTCTCTCGGAGACTTTCAGTATTAAGGGTTTCTTGTGGAACAATTCTTAGGGTTTGTTAGGGTTCTTGAGAAAACTGATGGGTTCTTATTCTGCTGGGTTCCCTGGATCATTTGACAACTTCGATTTCAATTATGATGACGTCTTCTATTTGGATGATCAAGCTTTACTAGAAATCCCATCTCCCTTTCCTCCTCCTCCTCCAGCTCCTCCTCATCCGGATCCATATTCACATGCTGCTGATGCTGAATCTGATTTCTCTGATTCTGTTCTGAAATACATAAGCCAAGTGCTTATGGAAGAAGACATGGAGGAGAAGCCTTGTATGTTTCACGACGCTTTGTCTCTTCAAGCAGCTGAGAAATCTCTCTATGAAGCTCTCGGCCAGAAGTACCCTGATCATTCTGAGCGGTTGGCTCATAGTCCTGACGGTTCTTCTCCAGGTTATGCCTCAAGCACCACTTCATCTGATTGGAGTTTTGATTGTCTGGAGAACAGTAGACGACCTTCTTGGTTGCACTCACCCATCCCCAACAACTTTGTTTTCAAGTCTACTAGATCCAATCCCAAGCCTTCTGGTGGAAGTAACGTGGCTCTCAAGTCAAGTTTTAATAACGATTTGGTTTCTAATATGTTCAACGACAGCGAATTGGCGTTTCAGTTCAATAGAGGTAAGGAGGAAGCTAGTAAGTTCCTTCCAAAGAGTTCTCAGTTAGTTATAGATGTGGAGAGTTACATCCCACCAAATGATGATCCTAAGGAGCATCACTCTGTGCTCCCTTACAGAAGCACCGGTAAGAAAAAACATTGGCGTGAAGATGAACATTTGCTGTCTGAAGAAAGAAGTAAAAAGCAATCAGCTGTTTACGTTGATGAAGCTGAGCTATCTGAAATGTTTGATAAAGTTCTGTTATTCGGCCGGCCTAAGGAGCAACCTCTATGCATTCTTAACGATAACTTCATAAAAGAAACCGCCAAAGATTCATCATCAAGTTATAAAAGCGACGCAACGCAACAGAAGCATGCAGCTAGTGGTAACAGTTACATGAAAGAGACACCTGATCTGAGGACACTTTTGGTCTCATGCGCACAAGCTGTGTCTAGTAATGACCGTAAAATGGCGGAAGATTTGTTGAGACAAGTAAGGCAGCATTCTTCATCTCACGGAGATGGCACAGAGAGGTTAGCTCATTACCTCGCAGACAGCCTCGAAGCACGCTTGGCCGGGACGGGTACGCAGATTTACACCGCCTTGTCTTCCAAGAAAACATCTGCTTCCGACATGCTGAAAGCTTACCAGACGTACATATCCGTCTGCCCGTTCAAGAAAACAGCCATCATATTCGCTAACCACAGCATCATGCACTTGGCTCCTACCGATGCCAAAACCATCCACATCATCGACTTCGGCATCTCTTACGGCTTCCAGTGGCCTCCTCTGATCCACCGCCTCGCTTGGAGACGCGGTGGATCGTGTAAGCTTCGGATAACCGGTATAGAGCTGCCTCAACGCGGGTTTAGACCGGCCGAGGGAGTTAATGAGACGGGTGAACGGTTGGCTAGGTACTGTCAGAGGTACAATGTTCCGTTTGAGTATAATGGTATTGCTCAGAAGTGGGAAACAATCAAACTTGAGGACTTGAAGCTAAGAGAAGGCGAGTTTGTTGCTGTGAACTCTTTGTTCCGGTTTAGGAATCTGTTAGATGAGACGGTGGCGGTCCACAGCCCGAGAGATGCGGTTCTGAAGCTGATCAAGAAGATCAAACCAAACGTCTTCATCCCCGCGGTCCTCAGCGGCTCCTACAACGCGCCTTTCTTTGTGACGAGGTTTAGAGAGGTTATGTTTCATTATTCTTCTCTCTTCGACATGTGCGACACGAGCCTGCCTCGAGGAGATCCGATGAGGGTTATGTTCGAGAAGGAGTTCTACGGGAGGGAGATCATGAACGTGGTGGCGTGCGAGGGGAGTGAGAGAGTGGAGAGGCCTGAGAGTTATAAGCAGTGGCAGGCGAGGGCGATGAGAGCCGGGTTTAGACAGCTTACGCTTGAGAAGGAGCTGGTTCAGAAACTGAAGCTGATGGTGGAGAGTGGATACAGAAGCAAAGAGTTTGATGTTGATCAAGATGGTAACTGGTTGCTTCAAGGCTGGAAAGGCAGGATTGTGTATGCTTCGTGTACTTTGGTTCCTATGTAGACGTTTTTGTCTAACGTCCCAAGAAACTGATTCTCAGTTGGGTTTGTACATGTTTAGTTTAGGTTTATTTCCTTCTTGGGGGGTTTCTATTTCTGTAACATTATCAAGTTAGGGTGATTAGACATAAGATCTATATACGAACTTATGTTATTTGTAAACAGTTTCATGTTTAATGAAAAAAAAAGAGTATTTGTACGGAAAATGGCAGAAAATCCCTCCCACTTGGCTAATTTGAAATCCAAAAAACTATCAAGTGTCATGGTTCTTTTTTTTTTTTAATTCAAACATCGACTTTATATTCACTAAAGAAGGGATACAAGATTTTACACCACACAAGTGCTTTAACCTCACTTACAAACAAAGGATTTAGTATTATTTAGGATCACTACTTGGACCCTACACTATCAAATGCAAATCTTTGTTGTAATTTCACCCCAATGAACACAAACTTCTCCTACTACTCAGAAAAGTCGATTCTTAAACCTACTAATTAGACCACACGAGACGAAAGCATTGTTGCTCCATAGATGACAAACACTATCCATAGTGTCGTGGTTCAATGGTTAAAATTTACATTTTGAAAGTTTTTCTTTGTCAGAGTCCACATTTTTAATGACAAAACAATATATACTTTTGTGGTTTATAAGAGACTAGTCTAATTTTTTTCTATCCAGATACACAAAATTAAAGAAAAGTGTTTATCTACAAAAAGTAATTCTAGAAACAAAAAAGTAATACACAATTTTTATTTGTAACAGAAGTAATACACAAAATTTTATACAATTTTTTTTTTAAAAAATACCCTTATTTAGTTATTATCAAAAACTTTTACTTTTGATTTTTTTATCAAATTAACTAAAAAGTAAATTTATATTATAAAACTCCTTTAATATAATGAATCAATGATTGATTTTTTTATTTATTAATAGTTTGATACCAATATGTTTTAAGGTTCAATTTGTTTATTTTTTATTAATTTCCAATATTTTATAATTTTGTTTTTTTTAACACACAATTTGTTTTAAAGTTAGTTTTTATAATTTGTAATAATATGACGAAAAGAGTAGGAAAATAATAATTTCAAGAACCCCACCCCAACCCCAAGTGTATTGAATTGAACTTTCGACAAAAGAATAGGGGCGAAAAGGCATAATATACTACAGACATGGAAAGTCAAGTCAAACGAACCACCACAAAGATTCGAGCCTCCCCCTCTCTCGTCCAGGTCTTCTTCTTCTTTCCCCTCGAACTATCCCCCACGAACACAACGCATCTGTAATAATAACCCAAAAGACTGCTGCTTTCTTTTTTAACCTCCTACTTCAATCAGCTTTGTTTCACACACTTCATCAAATACATCTGTAAGCAATGACATCGCCTTCCTTTGATTAGTCTATTACAACCTTTGACCCTTCTCTTCCTGTCCTTTCTTAGGTTGTCAAGTCTCCTTTTGTGTGGTTGTTGTTGTTTTCTAGAAAAAAATGGATCCAAACTTGTCCCTCAACCTCAACGCCTTCGAGTATCTCGACGAGAGTCTCTTTCTCGATTCGTCTCCATCATTCGATTTCGATCGAAACCCTAGCTTCCTCGCCGACCCAACGGAGGAGCCTGACGAAAACGATTCCTCCACTACTCTCCTGAGGTACGTCACTCAGATCCTCATGGAAGAGAGCGCTGGCGACAAGCAGTCCATGTTCTACGATTCCTTGGCGTTACGAAAAACCGAGGAGATGCTGCAGCAAGTGATCACCGACTCCAAAGCTCACTCCGCAACAAGCGGGAGCATAGGGTCGTCGTCGTCGTCGTGGTCGAGTAGTGTACCTGTGCATGAGATTGTTGTCAGGAGTATGTTTAGTGACGCGGAATCGGATTTACAGTTTAGGAGAGGGCTTGAGGAAGCTAGGAAGTTTCTTCCTAACAGCGACCAATGGGTGTTCAATCTCGAAAAGCCTGCTGTTCAAGTTATTAAAGAAGAGAGAGTTAAGAAGAGTCACCAGAGAGAAGTTCTTGATCTTGAAGAACAAGTTAGGAGTAGTAAGCAGTCTGCTACTAACGTTGAAGACGTCGAGGTTACTGATATGTTCGATAAGGTTTTGCTTCTCGATGGTCAATGCGATCCACAAACATTGTCGTCTCAAGAAACAATGAGTAACAAAAAGAAGAAGAAGAAGAAGAAGAAGAAGAGTCAGGTTATTGATTTTCGCACGCTCCTCACTCACTGCGCGCAAGCAATCTCCACAGGGGACAAAACCACGGCTCTTGATCTACTCTTACAGATAAGGCAAGACTCCTCTCCCATGGGCGACGCGTCCCAGAGGCTCGCTCACTGCTTCGCAAACGCGCTTGAGGCGCGTTTGCGAGGCAGTCCTGTCATCCAGACTTACTACAACGCCATCACCTCGTTGAAAGAGACGGCTTCGGATATACTAAAAGCCTACAGAGTCTACCTCTCCTCGTCTCCGTTCGTGACCTTGATGTACTTCTTCTCCTTCAGGATGATCCTCGACGCGGCCAAAGACGCCGAGGTTCTCCACATAGTCGACTTCGGGATCCTCTACGGCTTCCAATGGCCTATGTTTATACAGTACATGTCGGGGCGTAAAGACGTGCCGAGGAAGCTAAGGATCACCGGTATAGAGCTGCCTCAGCGAGGGCTGCGTCCTGCGGAGCGTATAGAGGAGACGGGGAGGAGGTTGGCTGAGTATTGCAAACGGTTCAACGTGCCGTTTGAGTACAAAGCCATTGCCTCTCAGCATTGGGAGACCATACGGTTAGACGAGTTTAACATCAGACCGGGCGAGGTTTTAGCGGTTAACGCTGGCCTTAGGCTCAAGACGCTTCAAGACGAGACGGGTGGGGAAGAGACTTGTCCGAGAGACGCGGTTTTAAAGCTGATAAGGAAGATGAACCCTGATGTGTTTGTACACGCGATTGTGAACGGTTCTTTCAACGCGCCGTTCTTTATTTCCCGGTTTAAAGAAGCGGTTTATCACTACTATGCTTTGTTTGATATGTTTGATTCGACGCTGCCGAGGGATAACCAGGAGAGGATAAGGTTCGAGAGGGAGTTTTACGGGAGGGAGGCGATGAATGTGATAGCGTGCGAGGAAGGGGATAGGGTGGAGAGGCCGGAGACGTATAGGCAGTGGCAGGTGAGGATGGTTAGGGCGGGGTTTAAGCAGAAACCGGTTAGGGATGAGATTGTGGAGTTGTTTAGGGAGAAGCTGAAGAAGTGGAGGTATCATAAAGATTTTGTGGTTGATGAAAATAGTAAGTGGTTGTTGCAAGGGTGGAAAGGTAGGACACTTTATGCTTCTTCTTGTTGGGTTCCTGCTTAGTGTTTGTAGTTTTTTTTTTTGTTTGTTACACAAGATCATGTAATCTTAGGAATAATCTAATATATCTTGTAGGATTTTGTAGCTCAAGTTCACCCTCAATATATATTCAAAACATTTTGTATTTTTAAAGTGTAAAACGGAATCTGCCATAGAGAGAGTTTTTGGTTGTGGTTCAGGCTTGGTTCAAGAACCTGTTGATGACACATTGACACTGATAGGCGTTTAGATATATGCCAGATTGGGCTTAAGAAGATTTACAGGAATGTTAACAGTCAACATAAGCATGGATACAATTCATGTGTCACTGTAACTCACTATTTTTGTTAAGAAAATATTTAACAAGATATTGAGCAAGAGAGTTCAACAAAATATTTAAAAGGGTTAAGAAAAACAGAGATTTGGGTTTAATGGGAAGAGTTTAGATGGAACCAAAGTGACATGATAACACAGAAGTGCCTTAAAGCACAGATCTTGAATGAGATGTGTTTCTGTCTGCCCATTGAACATCTTTACAGGTTGTTTATATGTTCCTTATATGATTCATTTTGAGACTGAAGATGAACAAGTATCACTTGAATAACATCTCATTCATTCAACCCAGTAACAATGTCATTTACTACAAAAACACAAACTATTATCAGAGATTTAAAAAAAAAAATAAAAAACTTATTAGAAGCAATAATTTAGAACAAAATATTCATTGCTAACAAGTGCCCCAACAACTGAAAACACTGAAGAACAACACTGTTTTTTTTCTTTTGTAGTTGTGTTTATTGCATCCTTAATAAAATTTACAATCGTAAGTCGTAACAGGTGAACTCACTCTCCTACGTAGGAACCACCTGCGGCTCAAGCGGCGGAGGAGCTCCTTCATCCACCACAGGCGCAACCGTCGGTGTCGCCTCCTCCTTCTCACTCTCTTCAAACCCAGACTTGAACCGATCATAATTAGTCACCTCAGCCGGTTTAAACGGACGCTCACCCAAAACTTTCAAAAGATCATCCTGATGCAGCACTTCCTTCTCCAGTAAAAGCTCAGCGATCTCAGCAACTTTCTCCTTGTGCGTCTCTATCAGCTCCACCGTCTTCTCATACGCTTTCCCCACCCATTCCCTCACCTCCTCGTCTATGATCGCACCGGTCTTGTTGCTGTACGGTTTGTTGAAGTCGTACCCATCGTCCCTCGGCGGAAACGAGAGCAGACCGACCTTGTCGCTGAAACCGTACACAGCTACTTGCGCGTATGTCATCTTTGTCACTTTCTCTAGATCGTTTTGTGCACCCGTCGAGATTTTTCCTATCAATACCTGCGTTATAAAAGAAGAAGAAACATCTTGAAAATGTAACAAGATTTATTACTAAATTTCTAAACGTAGGAATTTTTAGGGAAAAAAGTTGTTTCAAAATATAAATTGTTTTTAACACTTATTGTATTTATTGAATATTGTGTAACAGATAAAATAGTACATGTGGTTGAATTTATACATTAAATAATGCTTTTTCAAAATTAACAAATTTCTTAATATTGATGTTTTTAACATTTAAAGGAGGGAGGGAGTATATTAATTACATTGAAGGTAGCAGTTATGTTACCTGTTCGGCTGCACGGCCACCTAGAGTCATGCAAGTCATGTCAAAGAGCTGCTCTTTGGTCATGAGAAGGTTTTCATTCGGAACATATTGCGCAAACCCGAGCGCAGCTGTTCCACGTGGCACGATAGTCACTTTCAGCAATGGCTCCGCGTGTTCAAGGAACCAACCAGCAACCGCGTGACCAGACTCATGATACGCAACTGTACGACGCTCCAGTTTACTTATCACCTGTTCACACAATCAAAAAACATTCAGAAACAACAGAACACCTGTTGTCTGAAAAAAAAGAGGAAACTTACCCTGTTCTTCTTCTCAAGACCACCAATGACACGATCAATCGCAGATTCAAAGTGCGCCATGGTGACAGTAGCTCCTTCGTGTCTAGCGGCAATAAGAGCCGCCTCGTTACAGACATTAGCAATGTCCGCACCAGCAAAGCCAGGAGTGAGAGCCGCAAGTCTCTGAGAGTAATAAGAAGGCTCGTGATCAAGTTTAATCTTCTTCAAATAAATCTGAAAAATCTGATCACGCCCCTTGATATCCGGTTTATCAATGGTTATCTGACGATCGAACCGGCCAGGCCTTAACAAAGCCTTATCCAAAATATCCGGTCTATTAGTCCCAGCGAGAACCACAACTCCAGCCGTTGTACCAAACCCATCCATCTCAACCAGAAGCTGATTCAAAGTGCTCTCCCTCTCATCGTTTCCACCTAACCCCCCGCGTCCTCTCGCTCGACCAATGGCGTCGATCTCGTCTATAAAGATAATGCTCGGCGCAGCTTGTCTAGCTTCTTGGAACAAGTTCCTAACCCTCGAAGGCCCCACACCGACGAACATCTCCATGAAGTCTGAGCCTGAGATAGAGAGAAACGGCACGCCTGACTCTCCAGCTGTAGCTTTGGCTAAAAGAGTCTTCCCGGTTCCAGGAGGACCGACTAAAAGCGCGCCTTTAGGTATCTTGGCGCCCAAGTCTTCGTACTTTTTAGGGTTTTTGAGGAAATGCACAAACTCCATGATCTCCTGTTTAGCCTCGTCGCATCCAGCGACGTCCTTGAAGTAAATCTTGTTCTTGGAGTTTTTGTCAGCTCTCGTTATCGTGGCCTTGCCTATGTTGAAGATTCCGCGGCCGTTCTTCCCGCCGGTTCCTCCTAATCCGCCTATCCCGCCTTGCATCCGCCTAGCTCCGTAGACGAGAGTGCCCAGGAGGAGCAGAGTCGGCGCGAACCGTAGGAACTCTTGGAACCAGACCATTTCGGTGGTGTACGTGACGGGGACGAAATGGTGGGGATCGATGCCTAGGGCCTCTTGAGCTTCTTCGAGCTTCTCCTCGAAAGACTCGACGCTGCCGATGTTGAAGTAGTACTTGTACTGCCCGCCGGTTCTCTTGGCGGGGATGCCTTGGGAGTTGCCGTTTCCTTGGATGACAACGTCTTGGGATGTTTGTTGTTGTTGGTCTCTCGGTGTGCTTCTGACGTAGACTTTGGCTACTGATTTGTTTGAGACGTCTATGTGGTCGACTAGACCGGGCTCGAGAAGCTTGTTTTTGAACTCCTGGAAACTAATCTGAGAGGGATAGGTATAGCACGGAATATTAGTAAAAGGCATACGCAAGATTCAAGAATGTTACAAAGCTTAGAATAAAGATGCTTTGCCTGTTGCTGATCTCCAGAGCCAAATGAGAAAGAAGAAAGGAAAATAGCAAGAGCCAGCAGTGGAATTAGCAAGTTTTGGAACCTATTCGCAAACATATCTCCCAGGTTCTCGTTTTCATTCTTGTCTGAGCCCTCTGTATTGCAACAAAAAACATGTTTTGGATTATTAGAATCCTTTAGTAGCACCAACAGTTCTTAAAACAAGAAAAGTGAAAGAATAAAACAGATGAAATATCATACACAAAATGGTGCAAAGATGAGTAAAAATTCTAACAAGTCTCAAAACACCCAATCGATCTCCTTATTCTCAATACAACTGTAAAAAAAAGTCTAAGTGGAGGAGCAACAAGAAACGTCTCAGGTCAGGCATAACATTAATTACTAACACACTTGTTTATCAACCATCTTATTGAGTTAACAAAGTTCATCTTTTCAGCTGAAAGAAAAACAATCTCTACCATAAACCATCAACAATAACCTCCAAAGCTTTCTCACATCATCCTTACTGATACTAAAATATAAAACCAAAAACACTCTAGGACAGATCCAACAATCTCCAAACAAAACGAAAAAGTGAATACGTTAAGAATCAAAAACATCAATCAGGATATTAAAAAAAAAATGGAAGGGAGAGAGTGAGAGACCTTTAGACTCAGATTTGTGATCACTCTTGGGCTCTTGCTTTGGAGCTTTAGGAAAGTAGTTCTCATAATCTGCAATCCACACAACAAAACCCAATCTGATTTCACATTTAAAAACTAAACCAAAAAAAAAATTATCTCTTTTTATTTGCAAAAAAACATACTCTTCTTCTTGGGAGCTTCGTCGGAGAAGAATCGACCAAGTCTCGGATTAGCGAAGACACCACCAATCAAATCATTTTCAACAAGTCCCTTTCTACCAGTTAAGGAAGCAAAGTGCCGACTCAAGAACCCTAATCCACCTCCTTGATTCACCGACGCCGCCGCCTCAACAGCCGGCGGACCAATCAGCCTCGCCGATCTCACACCACCGCCGTGCAAAAACTAAATCAAACAACAAATAATTAAAAAACACACGATTGAAAGACGAATCTGAAAAGAAATCGAAACTGACCCTCGAACGAGAGACGGAGGAGCGGCCGAGCTTGGAGAAGAACATCGTCATAATTGAGAATCACTACGAGCAGAACGGGTTTCGCATAATATTTAAGAGAAAATGGCGATTCGAAGATCTGAACACAAAGGGGATTAGGGTTTCTCAGAAATAAAAGTTTGGGTTTTTAATATATTTTATTTTGATGGAGAGAGAGAGAGAGAGAGTCCCTTTTTATGAACTGCTTGGCAAACAAGACATGTACGCGTTCTGTTTTTTTTATTGTTGCTTGTTCTGTCTGAATGGATTATATCTTGTACCGTTTTTTTTTTAATTTGTTTCTAGAATCAACTAAACCGGTTATTGATTTTCCAATCTCAAACCGATTTCTAAAGAGAAGTTCGGTACAGATATTGGGCCTTCGACTAAATTGGGCTTATCTATTGTCCGAGAGAAAGTTAAGGTCTTATAAACAAATCCTATTACAACCATGCAATTTTCAATCTTTCTAGTTGAAACGCAACCATATACATAGAGCATGATTGCAAACTAATGAACTATAACTTAAAAGGTCATCGTTTCCATGTTTGTCAATCTACCATGCACACATATGTAGTACCTACAGGGCTGGGCTTGACTACAATCTGATCAAGCATGGGTTTGAGGCTAATATATGAACAGCTTAGGGGTCATTTAATTTTAACAAGAATCATTGTTGCTTCAATAGTTTAGTTTACTGTTTTTTTTTTTGGTCAAGATCATGTGTTCGAATCAGCCTTATACCGTATTTTACCATATTTGTTAGTAAACATCAATATATAAAAATCTGATTTAATAAACCATGCGATTCCTTATAAGTTATATTAAACCAACAAAATATGTGCTACCATATCAAATAGAACAATAATTTACCATTAAACCATGCTATAAACCCATACAGACTAATATTAGACAAGGAGACTGAATCATAAATACGCATTCACTATAGCCAGAACTATATCAAACTGATTACTAAACTACTCAATTAGGATTTGCATGTTTTTTAATAAAAACACGTATTCCAAATCAGATAACAAATAACCACCAACCCAAAGAAAATAAAAATAAAACATGTTCATCAAACCATTTTATTATATAAAAACAATCTGTTTTAGTTCTTGGTGACAACTCTAATTAAGTTCATTTCTTCCTTTCTCTTTTACTGCACAATAAAGCTTCTTAAAGCTATTTCATTTTCTATGTCAATAAGCTCTTATGAGCAGAATGTATCTTGTTTTGAGTTTCATTCACAAAGTGTACATAGTTTTTTTTGGAAGGAATTGACAGCAAGCGCTACAGCTATACTCAAGTCTTATGTTTTTCAAGATTGCCCACAATGAAATGTTTGTACAATGCCTGAATTGCTGAGGAACAAACATAAAATCAATTACAGCTTATTCACTACAATTCTTAAGAGATTTTGATCCTCTTTTATTTTTTGGGTAGATAATTAGCTCTTGTTCTGAATCAAGAGTCTTCTCTTTATTTCACTGAAAGTGGCCAACTTCCAAATAATCTGACACTAAGACACCAGCCAGCAGCATGATAAGAAACTTACGAGGGGATGATGATGAGTCACTCAAACGTCTGAGCCAAATCCGCCACCGCCCGGAGTAAGAATCTGTAGGATTTCACCAGCTTCCACGTGCACAGTATTCTTGCCTCCAAGATAGATTCTCCGTTTGTCTTTAGTGATGAGATAGTTTGCTCCACGAGCTCCATTTTGGCCACCGTTCAATCCACGTGGCGAGTGAACTCGTCTCTCTGACAGAATACTAACTACAACAGGCTTTCTAAACTCGATCTCTCTCACCAATCCATCTCCTCCCTTGTGCAAGCCACTGCCTCCACTCTTCTCTCTCAATCCAAATCTATGCAACAGAACCGGGTACCTGAAAATAAGCCCCCTTTTGTTAGTCTTATATATAGCTAGTGCAAGTAGGCTCGGTTTAGGGTAAAGAGGAAGTTTAAAGTACCTCTGCTCGAAGATCTCGGGATCAGTCATCCGCGTGTTCGTCATATGGCATTGGATTCCGCTTGTCCCGTCCCATGTCGGTCCAGCTCCACATCCTCCTCCAATGGTCTCGTAGTACCCAAATGTATCATCTCCGAATGTGAGGTTGTTCATGCACCCTTGTGAACAAGCACAAGCTTTGAAAGCTGTTAGTACAACATCTGTAACTCTCTGAGATGTTAGAACGTTTCCTCCAACAACAGCTGCTTTCTCGCTTGGCGACAGAAACGAACCAGCCGGTATACGGATCTCAACCGGAGCTAGGCAGCCTTGGTTTAGGGGAATGTCGACATTAACCAAACAACGGAGGCAGTAAATAACTGCTGCGGATGTAACTGCTTCCGGTGCGTTCCAATTACCGTATACTTCAGGGCTTGTGCCTGTAAAGTCGAAGAAGGCTTCTCCTCTGTCAGCATCAATCGTGAGTTTTAAGTGAATCACGGATCCGTCATCCATGTAATCCTCTTCTTCTATGGTCACAGAGTTACCAACTCTTGAAGTTGGTGTTTCCGAGGAAACTCTAACAGCGACAGATTTCAGCATTTCTCTCACTGCTTCTTCTGCGTTAAGCTGCACGTACTTCATGTAAGCCTGAACAGTTCCAAGGCCATATTGCTCAATCAGCTCTTTAATTAGAGCAATTCCTCTCTGGTTGGCAGCTATCTGAGCTTGAAGATCCGAGAGATTGTCCTGAATCCTTCTCGTTCCAGGAATCTTAGCTGTTGTTTCATCAGAAGAAGGGAACTGCAGAAGTTTGATGATTCCTTCTTCCTGGAAAACTCCTTTTTCAACGACTTTAAACGCTTTTATAGCAGCGCCTTCCTCCCAAATCGCCTTTGAGAAAGGAGGCATGCTTCCTGGAGTTATGCCTCCAACTTCCGCATGGTGACCTCTGCTCGCCACAAAGAACACAAGCTTTCCCTTGTCGAAAACAGGCGTGATAACGGTTATATCAGGCAAATGGCTACCACCGGCGCATGGATGATTCGTCACCAAAACATCTCCTTCGTTCAGATTTTCACCCCAGTGTTTGAGCTGCCAGCGAACAGTACTCGACATGGCACCGAGATGAACTGGAACATGCGGAGCATTAGCAACTAAACCGCCGTCAGGACTAAACAAGGCACAAGAAAAATCCAACCTTTCCTTGATATTCGTCGATATGGAAGTACGTTGCAGGGTTCTTCCCATTTGCTCAGCAATACCCATGAATCTGTGATTAAAGATGGACAGTTGAACAACATCTGCAACATTCTCCGCAAGCTTCACACTGCTCACTGCAGCCTCTAACTCGATTCTAATGTTCCCGTACTTTGTTATTATGGATTTACACCGAGGCTCTACAATAACTGTACTATTGCCGTTCATGATGATCGCAGGGCCAGGAATCTCATGGCCAAATCCTAAATTCTCTAACTTGAACAACGGTGTGTCATGCCATCCGCCTTCAAAGTAAACCTTGTAGTGACTTTCAACCTTAGGAGCACCGGGTGCAGCTTCAACTGCCCGTGGTTTTAGTATACTAGTCACTCCAATTCCCCGAACTCGAACATCACATATAAGAAGACTTCTGTTCTGAAGTTTGAAGCCATACTCTTGTTCAAAGAGCTTGAGAAACTCAGCAGCATAATCAAATGTTGATCCTTCTCCAGTTTTCTTACCCTTCACCATGATCGCTGTATCAGTGCCGTCATATCTTATGTTCAAATATGTCTCAGTGGAGATATTCTCATCACTAAAGCCCTGCTCCTGAAGTTTCTCTTTCACTTCTCTCAGTAATAAAGCTTCCCTTCTAAAGACCTCCGAAAGAGACTCAGGGCCATAAACAGCTGAATATGGCTCTTGGGCATCTTCAATGACATCTGCCAAACCCATTCCGTAAGCACTCAAAATTCCACAGTATCTGTGAACAAGAACTTCTTTCATGCCCAAAGACCTAGCTATTGCACAAGCATGTTGCGGTCCAGCGCCTCCAAAGCACGCAAGTGCGTGGTTCTTTGTTTCGTGACCCTTCATCTCCGTCAATTGCCGTATGGGACGGCACATCGTCTCATTAGCAACACTCACAAACCCCATTGCTATTTCCTCCACGGTCATGTCCTTTGCAGATGGATCCTGGCTCCTTCTATACGAATTTATCTGTCCTGCAAGCTTCTCGAATGCTTCTCTTGTTGCTGCTACGTCTAAGGGCTCATCTTCGTTGGGACCAAATATGGATGGAAAATAATCAGGAATAACAAATCCCAAAACAAGGTTGGCATCGGTAACTGCTAAATCCCCTCCTTTCCGATAACAAACCGGACCTGGGTGAGCACCCACAGAATCAGGTCCAACCCGGAAAGCACCAAACTGAAACTTCAACTTGGACCCACCACCTGCAGCAACAGTGTTAATGTCAAGCTGTGGTGCTTGTATGATCGTTCCAGCAATCTGAGTTTCTATAACTTGCTCGTAACTTCCGTCATAGCGACTAACATCCGTTGATGTACCACCCATGTCAAATCCAATCAGCGGTTTTTCAGTTTCGAGACCGAAGAGTGTCTGCGAGTAACCAACAACTCCTCCTGCTGGACCTGATAACACAGCCTTGTGCCCTGAGAACCTACTCTCTGGTGCTAGACCTCCATCAGATTGCATGAAGAGAACATTCACTTTCCCGAGATCATCGTCAAACTTGGAGATGAAACCGGACAAGTACTCTTTGATCACAGGTGTTAGATAAGCATCCACGGTGGCAGTAAGACCCCGAGGAACAGCCCGGACCATCGGAGTCAAAGCAGAAGACAAAGAGACATGTCTAAAACCCATCTCTAACGCCAACTTCTCCACAGCCAACTCATGTTTGGGATACGTGTAGGAATGCATCAGAACAACAGCCAAACAACTAATCCCTTCATCAAGCAGACCCTTAAGCAAGGGTTTCAAAGCCTCTTCGTCAAAGGGCTTGGCAACTCTAAGAAGCTCCCCAGACACTCCCTTAACCAAACCCGCCAAGGTATCATCTTTCTCAAGGGAAAGCTCAACTCTTTCATCAACCTCGATAACCTCTTCGTAAAGATTGGAGGGTTTGGCCACAGTAAGATCAAAGATGTCAGGGCGAGCTTGGTTACCTATCTGGAGCAAATCTTTAAACCCTTTAGTAACACACAAAGCTATCCTTTCACCTTTCCTCTCCAACAAAGCGTTTGTTGCCACGGTCGTACCCATCCTTATCCACTGAATCTTATCCGTTGGTATCTTAGACGCTCTTGGGATCTTCTTCCCCGTGTACTCCTCCAGTATCCTCCTGATTCCTTCCACCGGAGCGTCGTCGTAGTTGGCTGGATCCACCGATAAAAGCTTCAAAACACGACCGTCCGAGTGACCTGGGATCTCGGCGTAAACGTCAGTGAAAGTACCTCCCCTGTCTATGCAAAACCTCAGCTTCCCTTCTACGACAGTTCCCATCTCTGCGTACATAGTCAAATCTCAGATTGACACAGGATCGGTTTTTAAGAGATCACAAGTTAGATCCATTAGATCGTAAGAAATCAATTAGATGATCGTGATCAGTGGTTGATAACGAGATTTGAGGTAGAATCAATTTCAAATTAAACTACGAGAGTAACCAATCGGTGAATCAAAAGTCAGATATTGATGAATATATATATACCTTTGGCCGGAGAGGAAGCTCGAAGAGCGAGTTTTAGCAGAGAGTCAACAGAGCTCAGTGGGTGAATGATGAAATGAAGGTGATGACGATGATCTGGAAGGATATGGGAT
The DNA here is from genome assembly GCF_020379485.1 of Brassica napus. Classification (NCBI taxonomy): domain Eukaryota; kingdom Viridiplantae; phylum Streptophyta; class Magnoliopsida; order Brassicales; family Brassicaceae; genus Brassica; species Brassica napus. Next base: position 15,583,310 of record NC_063440.1, read on the forward strand.
CAAATCTGATTTGGCCCTCTTTTATTTTTTATTTATTTTGCATTAAATTTCAAATACAACAAAAAATAACTAAAAAATCAAAAGACATCAACTTATTTACTAAGTTACTAGATGTATTTCCCTCGTATGCAAGCTTAATCGTTTAACAAATATTTTTTAGTTTATTTTTTATTAATTCAAAAATCAGCATAATAATTTATTATTTATATTTTCAAAGAAATTAAATCAAATATATATATGACAAAAAATTAATTAAATATATATGTTTAATTAAAATTTATTAAAGATAATATTGACTTTAACTACTGAATTTATTATAATTATTTTATATTTTATTTTTAAATTTTATAATTGAAAAATATGTTTTAAGATAACACACAATATATAAGAATTATCTTATTTTAAGAAAAGTTAATATTATTAATAAAAATTCGTTTTTGTTTATATAATTAATTATATATAAAATTCATTAAATGTATTATAGATATTAACCGCTCTAACTTTCAACGTGAGAGCTCTGTTGCTAAAAATTACTTCGCAAATAATAGTATAGATCCCACCCGTAATCTGACCCAATAACCCGATCTGGCTTTTAACCCAAATTCGTCTTTTTCCACTTCCTCCATTTATGTTTTTTTAACTTTTTCACTTAAAAAAAAAAACAAAATCAAAATTTTTATTCATATATTCACTGATTTTCTTTTTCTCATCTTACATCAATCAATTCATAATCATGTTTAATCAATTGTATCTTCTACAAAGTGTTTTATGTTCGGGTTTATGATAAAGAACGCATAGTATTACTAGTATAACTAGTACAATTCAAACTAGTATAACTAGTATATCTGATACAACTTTGTAATTAATATGGTGATATTTTGTTTTCAGTGTATGAATGATCCTATAAGAAAGAATGATGTAGAACTACTCAGACATGTTGGTATAATATTTCTCTGATTGAATGTGTCAAAATACATAAATAGTTTATTTTCAATAATATTTGATTTAATAATGATTTATTTACAAGTTGTATTAGTTATATTAGTTGTAGCATTTCCGAAAAAATCATCGTCATGTTCTTGGTCACAAAGCCGAAGAAAGTAGCCGTGGAGCCGGAAGTTACAGTAGAAAGATATTTAGAAGAGTATGCAAAAGATGATGTAAAAATAATCATGAGTTCGAAAATGATGAATATGCATTCATGAAAATAAGATAAGAAATTGGCCAATTGTAAACACATACAAGAAGAATATGGTAAAACCTGCACATTTCGATATGAAGAGATAACATATCAATGTTTGTTGTATTTCTATCAAGCGAATGAAAACCTAAAACACCAAAATATATAAGAAAATATGGATTATGTATGACAAGTTTAATTAGTACAACTAGTACAACGAAAAAATAGGTATGACTAGTATAACTGATATAACTAATTTATTTTAATAACCAATTTTCAGTTGTAACGTAGTTGTACTTTGGCTTTAAAATTTAAAAATTGAGTTCTACCATGTGTTGGTAAAAAAAAAAAAGAGTTCTACAATGTAAAAATATAAACAAATCAGTTGTACCATTTTTTATGTGTTCATACTATGTATAACATATTGTGGAATCATATTTTGTAAAAATATTGTTGATGTATGTTGTTCCTAATAATGTGACTAAACAAGTAAATCAACATTAAAAGTATAAACTAGATTATTAAGCTTATGTGATAGTGTAATAATTGTCAAAACACTCAAAAAACTAAGAGAAAGCTTTCCCACTTTACAGTTTAGATATTTGATTGTTGTCTCGTACGGATTACCCATTTACATAATTTAAAATAAAATAACATAGATGTACTAGTATTCGATTTGTATCGGTTTGTACATAGTTGTATTAGTTTTTGAAGTTTACTAGTTTGTATATAGTTGTACTAGTTTTTAAGTTGTACCGGTTTATACATAATTGTACTTTAGCAGTAAAATAGAAAAAACTAGTTGTACAGCATAAAATTTAAACTTAACTCCATTGTACCAGTTCTTTTATGTTTCGATGCATTTGCCCCAAGAAATGAAAGCATCAATTTTGCTAATCCATATACCGTGGAAATCAAACTCGTTAGACAAACAACTAGTTTTGTACATAGTGAAGGTGGTCTGCTTAGTCAACTTAATAGTCTTTTAAGAAGGACAGAGAGAGCAAAAGCTCGACCTAATTCCCTTTTTCTGATGTGGAGATTGTTTGTCTGATATACAACGAAACACACTTGAGATAATTGAGACGAGAAGATCGATTGACCAAGGAGATAACATATAATAGATAAGAGTATATTTTTGCTATCAGAACTAGGGGTGGGCAAAAAAACCGAACCGAACCGATCGAATCGAACCGACTGAACCAAAACCGATTCGAACCAAACCAAAGTCCATTTCAAATCTTTCAGTTGAGATTTTTCCAACCCGAACGGTTCAGTTCAGTTCGGTTTAAACCGAACCGAACCGATAAACTGAAGTGTTTTTATAGTTATTTAAATTAAAAATATTAGTAATATCAAGATATTAAAATCCTAAGATTAAGCCCACGTAATTTCCTTTTGCACGAAGGAAATCCTAATATAATTTAATTTCCATGACACTTCGTCTAACTTTTGTAATATTCGTCATTAAGCCCACATAATTTTTATGTTAATTTTTTTCAATAGCGTATACTTTTAAACCCTAAAATTAAAACCTAAGCCAAGTCTAATTAAATTGAATTTAATTTACATACTTAATTTTTGATTATGTCCAACGCGATTATTTCATGACAACCATACATGTATGTATTAAAACATGATTTCTTGTACAATAAATAAACTAAGAGAAATCCGATTAAATCGAACCGAACCGAAGTACAAACCAAATCGAATACAAGCCAAACCGAATATAAACCGAACCAAACATAACTGAACCGAAATCGATCCAAACCAAACTAACTATGATTTACTTCAGCTGGAAAAATTCTAGAACCGAACCAACTAAACCGAACCGAACTCGAACCGAACCGATAAAATAACCGAAATGCCCACCCCTAATCAGAACTGATGGTTTCTAATTAAAATCAGGATGAAAATATCTCATCACACATAGATAAGAGTATATTTCAAAAGAAGAATAAATAGGGGTATTTTTCAAATTTAAAGAAAAAGAAATATTTTTTTCAAATTATCCTGTTTATATATTTAAATATCGACATATATAAAACTTGGATTGTATAATTTCAGTTCAGTATAGTTAAAATTTTCAGTCGAGAGTAATCAACCCAGACGTATTAACAACCTACTTTTGCATAATTTACCTTAGCAGTTTGGTTGGTATCTCAATCCCGGTTAGTCCGGTTTGGTAGCTACAGTCACCAAGTTGCACACACTTCGGACTCGACATGATTGTTGTATTTAGTGTGGAATCACAGAAAACCTTTATGCTCAAAGCCTCAAAGTTTAGGTTCACAAACTAAAATCATATATACACCTAAAAATGTGAGAGAAGGAAAGAAATAACAAATTCAATTATTTCGGCAACTCAGGCATGACCATAAGCCCGGCCACGGCCAAGTAAAATCCGCGAACTACCAGACAACATATAGGAAGGAATCACCATGAAACCATCTTCTGGCTGTTCATTACTCAATTTCTGAACGTTCTTCATCATGGATCGCTGCACTAGTGAGCCATCGACGGCTAAAGGCACAGTCACCAGATAGTACGAGAAGCATCCCACTTCCCTTGCCGAAGGTGCAATACAGGTCACAACGACATACACAACGTGCAAACCCCTGAAAGCTTGAACCACCATCACTTCCCCATCCTTTTCTTCCTGAAGGATCGTGGTCTTATCCAATCTAACGGTCACAGAAACGTCCCACACAAAAGGAACCACCTCGTCTTTGTGCTTAGCACGTACGTGGCTGTTGAGATCCTTGTAATAGCCAGTGTAGTTGCAGTCAAGCACGGGGCAGGAGCACGGGGCGAAAACACAAAGCTTCTCGTGGCTAAATCGATTAACGTATAACATTCTCTCCTTACACCCGTACTTGGCGTTGGTACATGAGACTCTAGACGTTTCTATGACCTTCTCCATGGCTCTGCAGCGAATGTAACCGACGGGTAACGTGCAGGACGGGCATATGTTCCTGACTTTGGTGCAGCACAGAGAACAAGCTAGATGACCATTATCACACTAAACACAGAACTAGAGTTATTACATCTGAAGGTTATCAATCAGAGAGGGAGGAAGGAAGAAAAACCTGAAAGATGGGAGCCTTGAGGGGCTCGCAGCAAATAGGGCAATCGAGAACATCTGGATCCAAAAGCGTTACGGAAAGAGAAGATTCTTTGCTTGTTACGGGATCTGCAGCAATTCGTCTTGCCTCTTCTATCGACACTTCACGTTCGCTGTCATCGCTCATGGATTCAATTTGACGGTCGTCTTCTTCGTCCTCTTCACCGGAACTTCCGGCTGTTTCTTCATCTTCGTCGATGGAAGGAAGGCGCTGTCGTTTGCGGGATTGATGGTTGCTTGATCCTTCTCCGTCGTCGCCTCCAGAAACTGAGAATCTCGCCATCTTTTGATCGGATCAGATCTATCTATTCGACTCCTGAAGAATCTTTTATAGAGCAATCAAGTTATAGGTGGATTGGGGAAATACTCAAACCGAACCGGTTTAAACATTTTCAGGAAGAAAAAGGTAGCATGCTCTATTTGATGACGTGGATGCACAAGAGATAAAAATATTTATATATATGGATAGATAAATGAGTTGTAGGTTTTGGATTTATTATCCGAGATCCATATTTGATCTGAGATCTGTTCCGGATCCGTTCTGAAAATAAGATATCTGAAGTGTTTGGATCTGAATCCAAATAGTAAAATTTTAGATCCGTCAAAATCGAATCCGATCCGAATATCTTAATTTTTAAGTTTTAATATCTAGATCTGTATTTTTAAAAAACATTAAATTTTTAAATTTTATTAATATTTATGTTTAATATATTAATATTTATACATGAATTAATTTTATAATATCATATTTTAGTTTTTACAATATTATAAACCTATATAAATATATTTAAAAATCGTTAACATGTATTTTAGTTATATTTTAGTGTACAGTCATACCCTTCATACCTCGTTAACATGTACACGTTGGGGGGGACATTACCTGTTTAATACACCACACAAGCCACTTTTTCCCAACCTAAACATGTACACACAATGTGCACTGGTACACCTCATGTCTCAAAACATGACAAAACTAATTTATTTAGATAGGTGTTAGGAAACAATATGAACTTTTGATGAAATCTTATTAAAATTGTGAATTTGAATTTTATTTATTTCACTTGAGTTTGAAAAAATCAGATTTTATTATCAAACTGGATCACCGGTTTTAATGATTTAACTGTTTTTCGACCAGGTTTGCCGGTTTAACTCAAATCCAGCTTTTAGCACAATCCAGTGTGAATCACGGTCTGACCTGGTCTGACATGTTCGATCGTACGGCTTGGTCCAGTTTAAAAAAATGGTTAATACATTTCAATAATTAAAATATATATATTTTAATATTGAATATCTTTACTGTTAAAAACATATATATCTTCTTTGAATCTATTTCGAACAAATCTAAAAATAATAAAATCATTAAAAATCAATAATTATAATGTGAAACACAAAATAGTAGTACTTTTAAAATCAATTAAAGATTAAAAAAATCCGCGCTTTTAAAGCGCAGATCAAAATCTAGTTACCTGTTTAATACACCACACAAGCCACTTCTTCCCAACCTAAACATGTACACACAATGTGCACTGATACACCTCATGTCTCAAAATATCTCTGGCCACTGACCCCAGCCACATGTACACCTACTATACACTCATACACATGTACGTTTTTACGAGCTACACAGTCTCACATAATAATGTTCAATTGATTGATTGTGTTGTAAATCGTCAGGTTTATTAATTAGGAAACTACTTGTCTGCACATTTAGCAATAAGTTACATGTCATACAAATCCTTAAAACTAAGAAAACAACCAGTTCAATCCATACATGTATTCCCACATTGTACACAAACAAAACATACATTTTACTGATCAAATAGGTCCACATCCCTAACCAGTTACAATCCAAAAAAATATTCAACCTTAACATACAGCCCTAACGTAAATACAGAGGTACAACCACCCCTTTGTAGATATCCATAGCATAATGCTTCCGGAAGATGTCCACCAAATCATATGTTAGCCCCGCCATTTTAGGGTTCCGGTCACCGGTGAAATGCATCTCCAGAAACTTCACAGCCTTAGGACCGCAATCACCGCTGCGCAAGTTTTCATACAAACCACCAACCCGTATCACTCGAAACGGGGCTTCCGCACGATCCCCCACCGCATCTGCAGGACACACCTTCATCTATCCCCCACCGCATCTGCAGGACGCATCATCAGTCAGGTCATCGCCCGAACCGATCTCATCATCTATTCCATGCAGAACCGGGAAATTACAATTATACAATGCTTTAAAATTAGAGACGTGTGGGAAAATATCCTTACCACTTCATCAACATCAGCAGGCTTCCGAGTCTCCTTCAACAGGCCCACATTTCCCTGTTCGTGTACAACTTCATCACCAACCTCCTCCTAAACGTTGTACGCAACAAACAATCATTATGTGTACACAATGAAAGATGGTATATGTACACCAAACGAATGTGTCCACATACGTTGTACACCAAACGAATGTGTTCACATACGTATGTATCCACATACATTGCCAATCAACGCTTTGTGTGTACAACTTTAATCATCGTCCCCGTGTACCATCAAAACAACATGTACACACGACTTACCCCTCTCGGGGATAGAATCTCCCCTGACATCTTCGGCCAATAAACTTCCCGCATCATAGCCCTCAATAGCAGGAATCAATTCGCTTCCGGCTTGTACAAAAAGGTTTCACCGTCAGTTGTAAGCAAAGAAAACACCTATGCTTCGTGGTCGTCTAATTTAATCCGTCACTACCTTTAGGAGGACAGTTTCAGTAACCAAGCCTGCATCCCACATCATGGCCTCAACTTAAAGATCCAAACTCCCCTGCTCCTACAAGTTGTTTACAGAAATTAGAATTCCAATATGTCGGTGGCGAAAAGCCACTCAGGCAAACGAAGCCCTACTCATCGCAGCCGTCTTTATCTAGAGTAAATAAAGGAATTAAAAGTTCTTAGATAATCATAACACCACCACAAAACCATAAAAAAAATACCGCACTGTTAATTCCTTACCAACTGCGGCTGCTTTTGGGCCATCAATCAGCCTTTTGCTTGCTTCCGGCGTCGGCGTCGGCGACGGCGACTTCATGGTCTGCCTAGAGCTTCTACGCCGTACTTCGCTTCCGCCCTCGTCTTTTCTTGTAGCCATCGTTTTCCTCGAACTTCTGCGGCGTTTATCGGCTACGCCGTCGTCAGTATCCATCTTCTCCGGCATTAAGCGTTTTCAATTTTTTTTCTCCTAGATAAAAGTTGAATCGCGTAAAACAAACGCAAGTGCAAAAGCACTGCCCAATAAAACCAATTTAAAGTGGTGTGGGCCCTATTTTAATTTTGAATTTCAAAAAAGGAAACCAGAACAGAAGTCTAACCGGTGCCTAAAACGATTGTTAGAGGGAAGTTACCTTTTTCAAAGGTAAATTAAGTCTTTTACCGTCTTGCCTGAGCTCTGGTTCGGCTTCCAGCTTCGATTTCGTCTTTGCTCGCAGAGATGTTTGATGTAAACGGTGGTTCTGCTTATTCTGGAGTCAAGGCGCGGTAGGATGGAGGGTTTTCGCATGGTGAAGTCAGTTTGTCAGGTTTCCATAGAAGATCCAATTACGCTTCCTAGGGTTTTCTTTCTCTTGCAATCTAGTCTTGTATCAGGGTTGACGATGCGTTTGTTCCGTTCTGTTATAGCGGTGGGTTGGCTACGTGGCCTTGGTGCCGTAGTGGGTGATAGAGAACGCTCCTGAGGCATTCTTGTTGGGTCTTGGTGTTGGGCTTATTGGGTTTGATTACAGCAACGGTGATAGAAGTTGTGTGCTTTTGGTGTGTTTTGTGTGTTGTTGGTGAGGTGGTGTGAGGAAAGCAGAACATGTCTAACACCTTTGAGAAGATTCAGGTTCTTGTCGCCGCTATCTCCGTGTTTTGGAGTCCTTTTCCTGGCCTTTGAATAATTATCTCTTCCGGAGTGTCTTGTGTCTTTCTTGTCCTCAGTAGCTTCAGTTAATGGAAGCTTTGCAAAGAGGTTGGGGATATTAAGTTCTCCGATGAAGGTTCAGTTGAGGAGGGAGCTTAATCTCATGGCGTTTGTTTGTTTGCTTCTTGGTGTGTATGGTGTTAGGCTATTGAGTTCGAGTTCGGGTTTGGTACTGTGAATTGAAGGTTCAGGTATTATTAGTTTTATGCTGTTGTGAAGCCTTTGCATTGCTGCTTCTCTCTTGCATAGTTCGCGGCAAGGAGACCGGCTCCTCAAGCTCAGAAGTCTTATCTCCAGTCCTAATTGCAAGGTTTGTTTTCAAGGCTGGATGCAAGACTAAAGACCAATCTAGTGTTCGTAATCGGTTATGTATGTCACCCTTTGTTTGGATTTGTGCTTCCCTTTTTATGGGATTTAGATTCCCTTCCTATGGGATTTAGACTCCCTTTTTATGGGATTAGTTGCTAAGGATATCTACCTTTTCCTTCAGCTCATGTAGAAGACTTTGTATTCCTCTGTTGTGTTGTTCTAATAAAATTCAACTTGATGGAAAAAAAAAAATAAACTACCCAGTAGCATTAACTGTTTTTCTGTGTAAAACTTAAAAAAAAACTTAAAACTGATGTTAATAACTCTTTATATGTTCACAAAGGAACATCTCTATCTATCTGGGATCCCTTTAATTGAGGTTCACCATTTTCACGAAGCAAGACGATGGCTCAAAATTGTTTGAATCCTTCTTTCCCAATCTCTAAAACCACAACCAATCACTCTCACTCCCTCAAGAATTTGAAGAACCCGAGCTTAAACTCGCGATGGCGCCTCACGGTTAATCGAATCCGATGCTCAGCTTCATCCGACGTTGTCGGCAACAACACCTTAAGAACTTGCAAGCATTGCAAAACCCAATTCGATCCCGTACGCAATTCTCCACAAGCTTGTAGATTTCACACTGCTCATTTCGGAGGTACGGTTACCGTTTTTATTCAAAATCTGTTTCGGGGAATGAATGAAAGGAATATTATTTTTTATTTGTTAGGAGAGACGAAGAGGAAGTTCGAGAGTGTATACACTGGCGGGACGATGGACACACCAAACTCTGGGAAAGTTTTACAGTATTGGCATTGCTGTGGTTCTGAAGATCCCTTTGATCCTGGCTGTACTGCTTCCCCTCACTCCACTTACGACGATTGATCCCATTTTTCTTTGTTTATGTAAATCTAAATGAATGTAATGAAGTTGACTGACAATAAAGGAAAAGAATATTCTTAATTTCTCTTTTAATCACATTACAAGGTTACCTTTGCTCGTCAGTTATGTGTTTTGTTTTTCTTGTCGTCTATTGATTCTTACCCTATGATCTTGGTTTTGCTTATTGTTGTGATAGTTAAAAACGTTAGCTTTAGCCTTTGGTTTAGTTTATTCCTGATGTTTTATTTTTATTTTTTGTCGTTTGATTCTATATATCATTTGAGTTTTCTCTAGTTGGTAAGAATTAGGATGGGAGATCATTTAGTGTTGGTCGTGGTTGATAAGTTAGCGTTAAAGGTAGACACGGTTAAGGAAGATGGTGCATCTGCAGGAACTGATGATGTATGTAAGAGAGAATTTGTACAATGTAGGATTTGTCATGATGAAGATGAAGATTCCAACATGGATACTCCCTGTTCTTGTTCAGGAACATTAAAGGTTACTTATCTTTGTTTTCTATAAACAGAATCCAGTTTTAAAATTTTTGATTCTTAACCTCAAGAAGCGTTTTTATTAACCGTCGCAGTTTGCACATCATCAATGCATCCAGAGATGGTGCAACGAGAAAGGTGACACCTTATGCGAAATTTGCCGTCAGGTTAGTCAAGCACAACATAATCATCATATAGCTATCTTCTTCTTCTGCCTCTTTCTTGAAACTATCACATGAAACCTTGTTTGAATGACAGCAATATAAACCTGGTTACACGGCTCCCCGCCAATTGTTTCACTACACAGGCATCTCTATGAACTTCAGGTACTTTCGTGTTGCTCTTTACCTTGATTATTGTTCTTAAATGTAATTATTCTACTGAGAATCATGTTCTTTGATGGGATTGTCACAGGAGTGACTGGGGAATAGAGGCACTAGATCTTCGTAACCCTTATTTTCTAACCGATGATCACGAGCTTTATTCGTTTCATAGCCCCACAAGCTTGGTTTGTTGTCGTGTAATTGCCTTGCTGGTATGTTTCTTCTCTCTGTCTAGACTCTTGAGAACAAAACCATGAATGAATATTATCATCTTCGTGTGCAGTTCATCTTTCTGCTGTTCTTGCGCCATTCTCTTCCAGTCTTTCTAGGTGGTTTCGATGATTTCTCTTTAACTTTGCTTCTGGTAAGCTCGAACTTACATCTCCTTTCATTTTCCCTAGGTAGAGAATGATTTTGTTGTCTTTTTGCAGTTGCCATTATTGAAAACATTGGGAATCTTGCTGGTTGCATATTTCTTAGTCAAGTCATTCACAGCTATACAACGTTGCAGGCAAGAAAGAGTAAGAAAAAAGCTTCTTTGACTCCCAGAATATGATTCTTGCAGAGATATTTAAACCTTTGTTTTCAATTAGGATACGATATTCTCTGGTTTCTCTTCTGATGAAGAAACTGCGCCGCCTCGGATATTGTCTGAACGACCTGAACTTCATGTTCCCGTAAACTAAGACAATCAGTTTATAAAGTTTCCTTCTGTGGTTTGATTTGTACGTATGTGTACCATTAACACAATACACAAACTATACATACCCATTAAATAAAGGTTGCTTTGGTGGTATGGTATTCAAAATTGATTAGATAAAAGTAAAACTGTCATGTTCTGTCCGTATGGATCTAGTGATTTGACAACTAATTAGAGATAAATTGGAGAGTATTCGAGGATTAGTTTTTATTTTTACTTATTTTATTTTAAGAAACTAAATATATAATATAAAAGTATATTATAGTATGATAATTTGTGAATATTATTATTAAAAAATATATAGATATTTAATTTTAACAAGAAAATCATTGCTAATTTAATGTATATTATCTAGTTACGAATATTTAAATACACTAACTAAACTAGTTTCCAATATATATATTTTTAAATATGTTGGTTCATTTTCATCAAAATCACACATCTCAGATTTGTTAGAAATATTTATTTTATTGGTAACACATGAACCAAAAATGTTGTCAATGTAAGATATATCATAAAAAACAATAGAAAATCAACATCAAAGAAAAAGCACAAAAAAAAAAAACTAAAAAGCTAATCCCACGTCGGCTAACAAAAGAAAATAAGTGTTGACTGCCACGTGGTAGCCTTATGATTTAAAAACAAATACGTTAACGTGTCACTTGTAGAAAATTTCTCATCCAAATTCTACATACACTAGGTCAGTTCCCGGGCTACGCCCGGGTTATTTTCTATGAAAATGTTGAACCAGAATATCATATTAGATTTAGGTGTTGATTGTTTGAACGCAAAAAAGTGTGTTGGTAATCAATATTTTTGTTTGAGATGGAAGGATTGTGTGTTATAATATGTCTGAAAATTTGTGTATATCGAGTTTACGCAAATGTTTAAAAGCCAAAAAAACTGTAAGTAAAGTAGATAAGGGAGGAAGCAGATTAAGTCTTTCGCAGATCAGAAGTTTTTTTGAGGGTCATGAGAAAGAAAAGACCTGAAATTGGATAAGAATAGTTAGTCAGCATAAGTTTAGTTGAATATAGTAGTATTGCTATTTATATTAAAAGTTTTGTACCTGGCTTAGGTGGGGTAAACCTATGTGTAAGTCTCTTCTTTATTGGCTTGTATCATCGCTTGGTCGATATATTTTCGAGATTGTTAATCTGTGAATATAATATTTTATCAGATTTCTGAAAAAGATGAGAGGAAAAAATAATTTATTTAAAATTACTTGTCTCGGGATGAAGGCCTTTGAATATTTCTTTGTAGACTATATTCTTCACTTTCAGCTGGTGGGGATCTTCAGTTTTGATGATCGTTAATCCTGCTTTGCTTGTGACACGGGAGAGGACCACGTAAAGTTGACCATGAGAGAAGACTGGTTGAGGCAGATATAAGATGACCTCTTTTAAACTCTGGCCTTGGCTTTTGTTGATTGTCATTGCGTAGCACAATCTGATAGAAAATTGCCGCCGACGTAATGTGAACGGTAATTTTGTTTCATCATACAAAAACACAATTCTTAGGATCAAGACCTCTTCTCCAATGTGGGATCCAGTGATGATCTCGGCCTTCAGAACGCGTTCACCAACGTGGGTTAGGATCATCCGCGTACCATTGCATAATCCCTTTTTCTGATTTATGTTTCTGAGAAGCATAACTGGGGCACCAACTTTCAGAGTAAGTTTGTGCGAAGGCAAACCCGAGAATTCCAATGAGTTAAGATACTCAATGGAGTATAGTCTATCATTTTGATCTGATGTAGTATCTGATAACTCAAAGCTGTCTGAGCTGTAGTAATCTCTTGATACCCCGTCGGTCCGTGAGATGGTGTAAGCATTGATTTCATCAACGGTTTTGTTACGGGGTGTGAGGATAGCTTTATCGGTGTAGGAAGTCTTGGAATTCATCGGGCTGCTGATTTGTCCATATGCGGCATCAACAACTTCTTTCAATGGGTCAACAAAACTCTGACAAATCAATGATTCATCGATATCTATGAATTGGTCATGGTACCCATCCTCCTCATATTCTTGTTCTGCTTCTAGACGACCTTCCCCGACTCTGAGAAGCCATTCAGAAAACTCTTTCTCATCCTGATTTACTCGCATATTTGTTTTCAAAGAGAACTTCTGGCAGCTATTCCATATATATGAATGGCTTATCGAAGCTAATACAGTATCAGCTCTTCCACCTTGCGGAATGACTGGTAGGATCTGTCTGAAATCACCACCTAACATAACTGTTTTGCCGCCAAAAGGCTGATTCTTTGCGGGTGGATTTTTGATAGACATTATGTCCTTCAACGACTTGTCTAATGCTTCGAAAGCATGTTTGTGTGTCATAGGTGCCTCATCCCAAATTATGAGGTCCGTTTCCTCAATTAGTTCAGAAAGCATTGTACCTGGTTTGATGTTGCAAAGCTTATCTTCGTCGAGCTTCAATGGAATATTGAAGCGAGAATGAGCTGTTCTCCCGTTTGGTAGTAGCAATGCGGCTATTCCCGAAGAAGCAACTGGTAGAACTATCACAATTTGTACTGCTTGTCATGTCTTAGTGTTTCCTCCGCAACATCGTAATCTATTTCTTGGTTCCACAAACTGTTCCCCAATTCCTGGAGCAAAACAGGGTTGATCTTCGGCATATCTTTAATATCGTTTAAGGAGCGATCTTGCATGTGCATCAACTTTTCAACTTCTATCAATGTGTATTGCTCCAGGGTATTATCGTCCAGTTCCAGATTCGCGTGGCCTAAGATCCTTTGCCTCTTGTGAAGTATGTCCTCGCTCATTGATTTCCATGAGTGTTCCCATATTCCTTTAGGGCTTGCGACGAAGCAGTTGTTTAGGAATGTGACGAACAAATCACGAAGCTGGTATGGGCTGGCCGTTCCAGCACCCTCCGACATACTCTCGAGCCATTCAACATCATTGTCCAAAAGGCCTCGTGCGTGGCAAACTGATTTGAAGTCCGGGTATTTCACGTCGTTGTATGTTTTTAGCTCGTCGTAACTTCTAGGACCCTTAATCTTATTAATGAGGACCCTCAGGTAGTATCGATCGCCTGCTGAAGGATGGACAGCTACGACTTGGCCAATAAATTTTGATAAAGAATAATTATTATTGAAATTTTATTATTTTCTGTTTTTTCCTTGTTTGTTCCTAATGTTTCGGTGATAGTTACCGGTTAGAGTGTTTCAAAAAAAAAAGTTACTGGTCAGAAACTTAGTGAAAATGGGTGAAATGTTTTAGTGAAGGTAACTTATTTGTTAGTGATAGTTTTTGTTTCATGAAATCTATAAATGTTTTGGGTTATATTAAAGATAATAATAGCAGAATGTAAAATGATTATAGTGTTCATAAATTAGAAATAAAATACATCTAATTATGAGAGTTAATGGTGTTATTATTCAATTCAAAGAGAAATGAGTAAGAAGCTTTCAAGTTCTGTAGTTTGTAATTTTATAAAAACTATGTGATCTCTTAGGCTACACCTATTTTTTAATTCATAAATTATGTATATATTTTTTGGGGGCAACATTATTCTTTATTCATAAATTATGTATGTATATTTATTCAAATTATGGTTTTGGTTTTTTTATTAGATTGTAAAGATTTTTGGTTGGTTTACCGAGATTTTTTAATTTGCGCACAGTATTGTACTTCTCTTTTATAAAGAATTTATCTCTGTCTCTGTTTCCATCATTCTCCTCTACCTCGAAAGGTTCATCTTCTTCCTCCAACGAATACCTTTTTAACTAATGTTCGTTTCTAGTAGGTAACCAAACTAACTAAATCTAATGTCCATGTTTTTCAATGAAGTCACGTCTTTTTTTTCTGACAACCAATGAAGTTTAGCATAATATATAAAAAGGCTCGATGCTGAGAAGAGCGGTTGCATGTAAGATCATATGATTTAAATAACCTTAGCATTTTTATCAAAGACATCCCGATGCATTTTGTAGCGGATACTGGTGCAGCCCAAAACTGAGATTTAGCAATAATTATTATTGGTTTTAGAACGACACACTTTGACCGTTGAGGAAGACCAACCTCAACCTTGTTTCTTTCTACTTATATCAAGGCCAATCTTAGTCTCGGAATCATTTTGACTTCCAACTGTTGCTGCTTCTTGGAGCTTCAATTCAACATATTTCATTAAGGTGCATTATAATAAATTGTCTCAATCACATCGAAACTTTAGACAAAATACACTACATTTACTAAACGATTACTACAACGGCATGATAATGTTGATTCTATAAACCCCCTGAGCAAGTGAAATGATCTTGATTTTCCATACATTTTTTGTTATCTGAATCAAATCAATGTCTTAAGATATGGGATGCCTTACCATTATGGAAGGCAGAAGAAAATGTGGAAGAAGCTTCTAAAGCCTAAGATGAAGCATGTGTGCAACGTCGAAGAGAAATAATGCTCTTTCTCGTTTCCTTTCTTGTTGCCGTAAATTATCCAAGGTACCCAAAAAAGGGAAGTTCATAAAATGTTTTATAATTTTCCGAAAGCTATAAACTCAGTTGGTCAAGGAGAGATCACCTTGTGTTGAAATATTGATGTTGATGTGTTTGGTGAAGGAAGTAATATCATGTTTTAGTATATCCTATATGTCTGATGCGTAATCTGGATCTTCAAACAAAGAGGCCACAACTGAATAACCTGCTATAACTGAGAGATAGTGAGTAAGACATGGTGCAATACTACTAAAATATGTTAATAACCAGAACTCAAATTAAGGCTTGCTCTCACTACCTGTTGAGGGATGTACCATTCTAGCTGCAACACCAAAGGGCAAGATTCTTTTGTTTAGTGTGTGGCAAGGAACCACCGACTGGGATATATGACCATCCATGTAGTTTATTCGAGAATTAACAATGACCTTTGACCAACATAACTTTATCATTATTGTTCAACAAAGTCAATCTCAAAAAAAAAATATTTCATTGTATAGATTTACCTCTTTGATAGTCTTTATACCAAGTGTATCTAATCTTAACATGAGCTTCTTTTTTAGCAAATCAAAGGACATGACATCTTTTGAGGCCAGGCATGTCTCCTGCAAGTGAATCACATGAAGTGATTCCAGCTAAACAGAGCCAAACTGTTTGTGATACAATTATTAATAGCAGGGGAGAAGAGACAATAGAGAGAACCTCACAGAATGCTCTTGTCTTAGTCACCGGAATGGCGTACAGAAACTTCGAAGACTCAGCTACTAAGCTTCGAACTTTCTTCTTCGTATAATCTCTGTCCATGAAAACCATGTGCGCTGGCTTAAACCAAAAACTGAGATTTTATCACATTATTAGAAAATTCAGAAGAAAATCAAAAGTTTTACCATGTGGTATGTTCATGCTTTTCGCTCCCTTTACCTTTCGTTGTTGCTATTAAAAGGGAAAAATCTGAAATCAATCTCTAGATTGCAGACAGTACCCAATCAAAACTCTAAAGAGATGAAAGTATAAGAGAAACTTAATTTTAACCTTTTCAAAAGTATCGGATCGAAATTGAACTCGACCGAGTATAGCTTCGCCGGAGACGCTTCTCAGCCACGTAGGTCAGCCGGCGGAAACCTGCTGGGAGGATAAGTCTTAACTCTGGAAGGAGTCATCAGCTTATGTATGGAGGTAGTGGAAGACAACACTGATTCATGACGATAATTAATTTTGATCCGTCTGGATTTGAGGCCATGGCTTCGACGGGCACAAAAAAAACTAAAATTGCAAGAGGAGTAAACAACATAGCAGGCTTGTCTACAAAAGGATTCATATAAGAGGAGGAGACATAAAAGGGAGGTGGAAGGATAGCATCGCTCATCAAGATAAGAGTAAAGATCTGGATTGAATTATTGAGAGTAAATCGCAATAACTCCATAAGAAATGGTGATTTGCAGAAACGGCAACGACGATGGTGAAGTGGAAGAGCAGAAAAGGTAATATGATATCGTCAGTATTTGGGCTGATTTAAATTGGCCAGGAAAAATTATTAGAAGTCCATAATGAGTACTCTCGCACAAGTTATATCACGTTAAAGCAGTTATGACATGGCGAATTAAACTTCTATGATTGGCTAATTTTTTTATCCTAGGTGGACAGGTTGAGAGTTGAGTATATCTTCCTTTTAGTATAGGATAGATGTGCTTAGACATATATTATTTTTTAAAATATAAAGCTAAGATGCATGGTTCTACGAATTATACAAAAATTATACATTAAAAACAATTTTCAAAAAATTCACTAATGTCTAGGTTTATTTTATTTTTAAGTAATTTTTATTTAAAGAATTTTATCTTTCATGTATTATTTTGAACAAAAACGTATTTTAATGTTAATAGATGTATCTCTATATATTTATCATTCACCTTTATATATATTTTACATAAACATACATGTAAAAGTGGGCACAAATCAGATATCCGAAGTTTTGGAAGTATTCGTGATTTGATCCGTTTCGTCCGAATAATTAGTCATCCGATTTGATTTGATTAGTAGCCATCTGGATATACAGTGTTCCGGATATTTGGAAAATTTTAGATTTTTAACCGGATATCCGATTAGATCCGTAAAAATAAATAAATTAATGAAAAATAAATAAAATCTAGAAGAATATGAAATAATAAATTTTGTTACAAAAAATTTTATTTACTTTTTTGAATACTAATAACTAATTTAATAAATTTAGAAAATAAAAATATTGTAAAAATTATATAAAATAGATTATTTATATAAATTATACATAATTCATTAAATATATGTATATATATCATATAACAAATAGACTCAGATATCTGTTTCTAAAAATATTATTTGTGACTTGTTTCATTTTCTATGGATTTTATGTTCGAATCGAAACATATAACTATTCGAATCAAAATTTACGGATATATTGTGTCGTCCTACATACATGTGCACATTGATGTGAGCACATATATAACTAAATATTCACTACAAGTGAGGATTTTCATTTTCTTGGAAGCTGAAATATTATTTTTTTAATGTTTTCTTTCTCCATCGACCAAATTCTAATGAAATGATTTGTCTTAATAATTTTCTTTTTTTTTCAATTAATATCTAGATTTGATTTAATCTTTCATGCATTTAGAAATTATAATATGAAACCATTAGTTCAACATCACGGTTGACTAAAATTCATATTAACATGAACCCAAACAAATAATAATACATTTTGGTTTTTATCGAAAAAACCAACCTCAAACATTTTAACCGAATAAACAAAATAAATATTGATTCAGAATTGTAGTTTTATTTTAGTAGATAAAAACCATAAACCAACCTTAAACCAAATCGATATAAAGATTACACAGACCTAATGTCTTACTATCTTAAAAAGTAATAAAATTAATAATTTCATTTAGCACAAGGCGCGAGTTATTACCAAGTCTTTTGTATAATTTTTCAAGTTAGGATTTATAAAGAGCCCAAAACTTGCCCAAAAGTTCAAATGTTACGTTATTAATGGGAGAAAAATCTGTACAATACCGATTAATCATTTTAACCGGCCGATTATTGGGATCCAAGTAAGTAATCCCATTTGGGTTTATTCGATATTGTGCCCCTGTGCCAAATGCCTAGTTGACCGCCTAGGAGGCTAGGCACCCGCGTTTTTGGACATGGAGATATAGAGAACGTTTGTGATTCAAGCATCAAATTGTGCAAAATATCCTGACTTTCACATCTTAAAAAGGCGATGAACATCTTTAATCAGTATCAGCCGATTGTGTTTGATTCAAAAACTTCAACTGGACTCCTAATGCTCTATACAGTCTCTATTTGGAAACCAATAGAAATAAAAAGCAAGAGAATAAAAATGCATAAAATATTTTTATAAACAGTGTATAATTCTGTTAAAAATAAAGAGGAATTCATTATTTTCCTTTAATCTTCTGACCACCATTTAGAGTCCAAATTTTGCACTAATTCGCATAGAAACGGTCCAATAATGGCGTCTATCCAATAATGGCGGCTACGAAGCATAGCAAACAAAGTAGACCCATGGATAGAGTCATGTGGGGAGAATAAATTAGAAGAGGTCGAAGAAAGCTCCAAAGCAGATGGTGTGTCCACATAAGTATGTTTTAGACAATGAGTGATCTAATACACTCATGTATGAAGCCGATAAAGTTACTGCAAATGCACAACGAACAAATTATTTTATTATTTCTAACAAAGGCCACAACCTCTTCTCTTATTCTTTTGGTCCTTGCTCGGATCATTGGTCTACCTTGTTTAGCCATCGTTCATCTGGTTCATGCACGTATCATTTAGTATAAAAAAATTGCTAACAGGTCATTAGCTCAAGAAGTAGTGTCATATAATTATGTGAAAAAGACAAACAATCCTTTTGTTCATAACAGAACATAGCAACAACATAATTCTTACTTGGCAAGTAGTACGTGAGAAGCACCAACATTGTGACTGGTATAAGGCGATATGGTTTAAACACTATACCCCTAAATATTCTTTCATTCTCTGGGTAGCAATGCGAGACAGACTTTCCACAGGGAGTAGGATGGCTCAATGGGATATAGGTGTAAACACTTCCTGCAGCTTTTGTCAAGACCCGCTGGAGTCCATTGAGCATTTGTTCTTTCAGTGCTCTTTTACTAGTCTTATTTGGGAAAATTTGGCAAGAGAAGTGCTAAAGGATAGCTTCACTGCGAGATGGTCTGAAATTAAAAGGATTGTAGTGGATGAGAATCAGGGGAGGCTATTTCTCTTTACCATTCGCTATCTTTTCCAAACTTCAGTGCATTATATTTGGAGGGAGAGAAATAGGAGGAGACATGGGGAACAAGGATCTTCTCACTGTCTTCTTACTAAGCTCATTGAAAAAACTGTAAGGAATAAGCTTTATATCATTCAAGGGAGGGATAAGAAGTATGAAGGAGGATTGCAGTTTTGGTTTGGAACAAGATAAGCTTGGCTGTCCTAGTAGGAGTGAGAGCTAGGTGCCCAGTAGGAGTGAGAGCTGGGTAAGTTTTTCAAGGAGGAGGAATGTCCTAGTAGGAGTGAGAGCTAGGTGCCTAGTAGGAGTGAGGGCTAGGTATTGAAGAAGTTCTTTTGAGTGATGGAAGAGTAGTTGATTGGAGTACTAGTATGAGTTTTTTTTTTTTTTTTTTTTTGATTTTCTAGTATAGTTTTTATAAGAAAGGACTCACTTAGTGTTGTAAAAAGGTTTTTTTCTTTTGAATTCAATTTAACATTCAATTCAAAAAAAAAAAAAAACAACATAATTCTTTATTTTAATATCTCACATAGTATTCATTTTCGCTTGAGCAAGAGAAAGTAGGTCACATTTTTCTCGCACTCTTTAAAATCAATCGGGTACTTGGCGAGTTTCTTAGCAACCCGATCAAATAGCTCATCGATCACATCTTCTCCGAAATGTTCTTTTATGATCGTGCTGAGAATAGCTCTAAACATGGAAATCAAGAACTGGTTGGATAACGGAATATCCTCCAATGGATGCCGTACGCTCTCCATAGTCTCAATTGTAAAGCTTCTATTTTTCTCAATCTCTGTCTTTAATTCACTAAATTGTGGGAAATACGCAGGAATGGTGAACAGCCCGATCTTTTCCTCGCTCGTTAGTCCCTACAAAAGAAAAAAACATCTGATCATTACTATTTACTAGCAATTGTTGACGACACTAAATCCCTTTTAACATTTACAAAAATTAAGTTGAAGCAGTAAAGAAATATATGATACAAATATAAGACTAACCGATTTGGCCATATCCATAAGACAATCACCAATCGTATCCACCAAAATACCCTGATCTGTCTTAAACAAGGGGACACCATCGGGTAAACATTGTCCTAGAACGATCATCAATCCTCCTGGAACTATCTCTTCTGCTCTAGCTTCAAGAAAAAGCTTCATGTCTTTTGTGAACTGGGCCTTGTAAGATTTGGTCACTTCTTCGATTGAATGATTACATTGAATGTAATTTTTGTTCCAAGCTGGAGAGTTCTTGTCATCTACGTTCTCGGGAACATCGGAAAGCCAGTGAGTCGTGTAAGAAGTGTGTCCAATGTGAACGGTGTTCCTTGGTAACACTTGGCCATGGAAGGACCCTGGAACTCCAGCCGAGAAATATTCCCGCTCAGATGAAGGAGGTTGGGTTCTAAAGAGTGTGTTGAAGTCATTGTTGGGTTGATCGTTGAAGAACACCTGGAATTCGAGAGGCATAAGGCTTATTTCGTTTTTGGCATCCACTTGTTTGAATTTCACAGCATCAATGATGCTTTGAACAACATGAAACGTGTTAGGTCCAATGGAACAACCATAATCGGCAATTCTAAAAGTACCAAGATCAGAATTCAGAGGGAGATCGAGCTTTTCTATGATGCATTGCCTTGTCTTTTCTCGAACGCTATTTATAGCTGCTATCTGTTCCATGTATAAATGTTAGCTAGAAAACATGTTTTACAGAGAGACACACACATACATACATTTGGCTAAAAAGATAACAAATAACATGGTTAAATTCAAGAAATAACAAAATTAGAATATTCATACCATATAATCACATATTTAGTTATAATCTAGGCGTATAATCAATTATTCGTTAGAATACAAAAAATAACTCACATGATATCATTAACATATGATATACTTTGATAATAGTAGCATTGAAAACAAAAAGACATACTTGATAAGACGAATTATTGATGTAACTGTGTTGATCATCACCACCGCTCATCGGGTACGATCGAGGAAATGTTGACATTGCAGTCTGTTTTGTGCTTAACTATTTCTAAATGTTGGGAGTGTTAGTTTTAGTAATTGAAGAGATTAACGGAACATATTTATACAAATTCAAGATGAGATTTTTTTTCCATATTTTTAGCCAAAAAAAAAACAAAAAGAAGATGTTTTTTTTTGTTTTTTTTAATCATTCGGTAAGACAATTCTTTGAAGCTGGTCGCTTTAACTGAATTTTTGTATTGACCCAAATTAAAAAAAATCCAAGCGTGACTTGAAAAGATGATGAGGTTTGAAATGTTGTGAAAAGAATAGGAAAATATGTGGTCTGAAATGTTCTTAGAGGAATATGAAAAGATGTGGTTTGAAATGTTTGCACTCAACTAAGAAAATTCAAAATGTTGTAGCAGAAAGTATTAACGATGTAATTTAAATTTCCAACTCCTTGAGACAATTCAAATCTGCCCGCAGATGTCAAAAGGATTTTAATTATTCAAATGTCTCGTACATTTCTAAATTTTGAATAAACAGCAAGTTGAAAATATAAGTTCAGTGATAAGAAACGAATATGACTTTTTCTTTGATTATAAATTAGGGAAAAATATGACTTCTTAGCGTGAGAAAAAAATAAGGCGTGTAAATGGATGTCTTATATGACTAATTCGAATAACATGAACAAAAAAAATCAATGAAATAGAAAATGAATGAGATAATATATGTTTGTTTTAGAAATATGGATGTTAAGAAAAATTGCAGAGTAATGCATATGTATAACATTATTTGAAAATTCATCGATTTTAATTAATATTTATAATAGGTATATGTATTTAATTAAACTAAAATATTTATAGTTAATTATCATTCTTTTTCCTCAAAAAACTGTTTCCAAAATTTTAGATTACATAAATGAAACACTATAGAATTTCTCTTTTGAGTTAGTTAAATGTTTAAGTTAATGTGTGTTTACTACGTACATTTTAGAAATCAACGTAAACTTGTGAAATTAATGTTCTTATTTTAAATTTGGAGAAATAATTTGAAAATTGCAATTTTTGTGTAATTAAATAGTCATCTTCGTCATATTATGTAAACATGAAGTAGTGTAATAACCAAACCCATAAATACCAATCACGACAACATCCTAAGTTTTGATTTTTGTTAATTTAATAGTTTTAGCATGCATCATACTTGTCATCAAATTCTTTTTTTTTAAATACTTTTAAGTAGGTATGTTTACTTTTGTTAGGATTTTTTTTTTTAAAGGAAAAAATATATTTTATAAATCTTGTTTTTATTTACAATTAAATGAAAAACTATCAAATACGTTTTTATATTTTTGTTTAGTATTATCATATAAAAGGAAAAGGAAAAGTATTATCAAATAAACTTTTACAATTATCTTTTGTTTAGAATTTCAGAAAAATCATTTTTCTCTCAAAATATTATTTCTAGTTACTATTAAATAATTTTAAATTATGATATTTTACGGTTCATATCAGTACTATATTTACACTTCATTTTTAATTAAATAATTTTTAGTAACATGTTCATCATCAAATTTTCTATACTATCAAATAACTTTTTACAATTCTCTTCTGGCTTGGAATTAAAAAATATGATGCAAATCTCTTTTGTTTAGGATTTTCTTTTTAAAGGAAAAGAACTAACAATTTTTTTTAACAGTTTTAGGGTGTTAGAAAAGGAAATTAAAATTATATAATCTTTTATAATTATTTTTTTTCTAGGATTTAGAATATAAAAACACTATCAAATAATTATTTCCAACAAATATTAACTATTTTTAAAAGTTGCTATTTTTAAAATTCGTTTTCTCAATATCACTAATATTTTTAATTAAATATTTTCAGTATCATATTATTTTCAAAAAAAAAATTCTCAATATCACTAATATTTTTAATTAAATATTTTCAGTATCATATTTATCATTAAACTTTCAAATTAAAAATTACTTTTACAATTCTATTTGGTCAGGATTTAAAAAGAAAAAAAATCTTTTTTGGTTAAGATTAAAAGAGAAAAAAGTTATCTTTCAAATTTGTTTTATTTAGCATTTTAGGAAAAGAAATTATTTTCATGTAATGATAGAATTTATTAATACATACACAATGTTTTTTTTGTACAAATGTCACAATCATATCGGATAAGATATTTGAAGTTATTTTTGGTTTATAATTTTTAACACAAAATTATCTATTAAAAAGAAAAGTTAGCTATTTATAAGAAATAAGTTACTTTAAATTTAAAAAAAAAAAAATTCCAACTATAATTTGTTCTTGTTTTTTTAAGATTTTTAAGATTTTTATACAACTAATATATTTTCAATAAAAAAAATTATTTTTAGTTAATTATATATTGTGTCCTATACATACAAACATATATTCCTCATATTTACACATACTTATGTAGGATAAAGACATCATAATAAATAAATAATACTTGTGTTAGCATCATAAGATGTAATAAGGTTGATAAAAAAACTTGAGCTGTTTAAATAAATTAGAAGAAAATACTTAGATAATATTTTTATTGTCAATACTATCTTTTGTGAAAACAATATGAGGAACCTTAAACCTAAATATAGATGTGAAAATAATATTTATTTTGGTTTATATTTTTGTAGCATACATTTATCTGTTAAAAAGGAAAGTTGGTTATTTATATGAAAATAATAAGAGTATTTTTACATTTTTTCTTTCTTAGGTTTTAAAAAGGAATATCACTTATTTTATAATTAGTTTTTCTATTTGATTTTTATTAAATAATTTATTGTACTTGTAGTATTTTATAATTCGTTTTTATTTAAACTTTTTTTTAAAAAAATATTATTTTCTCTTATAATATCTTTCTTTAGTATCATTAAAGATGAAAAATATACAAAATATTTTAAAAAGAAAAAAATATACTTTCAATAGCTTTTTACAATTATTCTTTGTTTATAGAATTTTCAAAAATTAAATTTACTATCAATTATTTTTAAAATATTATAAAAAGAACCATACAAATATAATTGTAAAAGGCTATGTAATAGTAATTTTTCTTTTCTTAACTCTTAAAAAGAATAATAAACTATTTTTTGTAATAATTTTCCTTTTCTAGTGTCCAAAAAAATGTAATAATAATTTTCTTTTTCTAAATTTTTTTAAATCCTAGTAAAAGAGAATTGTAACATATTTTTGACACATGTTACAATCTTAATAAATTATAATTGACACATGTCGCGATCATGTTAATTAGCAACTTTGAAGAACGAAGCTTTATATAATAAAATTAAAAAAAATTGGAGAGAAGATTAGATAATTCCTCCAAAGATCGTTTGGAACTCCCGCATTTCTTACTTTTATTATCTATGAAATTTATTCATTTATTAATTGTGTGTGAGTAAACTACTTGTTAGATTTAAAGATTTTTAAGACTTTATGTTAAATTGCTGATCATAGGACTCTTAGGATTATTCATCATATTCTTTACCAGGATTGTTTATCATACTAGTTTTTAGAGTAGCTAATTAGAACCTAGAATCATGTAAAGACACGAGAGTGTAATCAATATTAATTTGAACCTAATCTTGATGGACTACATATTATTCGCAATGAGAGTTAGTCTAGCTAGGAATTTAGTTGAACATAATCGAATATGACCTAATGCTTGTCTGAATCATTGAATCCACAACGAGAGTTGTTTTTAATAGAAAAACAATGAGATCTAATAGTTTTCAGCAATGAGATCTGAGTAACTTACTATTGAATTCGAGTTCTAGAATCAAACCTAACAAACCCTTGGCACATGTTGATTGCAGTTTTGATTTTCATGTTTGATTTCCCTTAGTCTAGCGCATTTGCATCTGTTAAACAACTCTATTTATTTACTGCTTTGTTTTATTGTTAATACTTCTGGCTTAGCTTAGCTTAGTCTTAAACCGATAGTCTATTGTTTGATATTCAGTCCAATGCGGGTTTTAAAAGGCTCCTCGATATTCTCTCTCCTCGATAAACTCTCTCTAGCGACCAAACAAAAGTGCAGACTTTGCTCCGGCGTCCGGAGGCGCGTGCGCGCGCGTGCCGGCGCCGGAAGCTTCGTAGTAGGCAGTTTCGTCTTTCTTGTTTGCTGCTCCACTGCTTATCTGCTCTCTTCTGTTAGGCTTGTGGATCTGGGTTAGGGTATCACTTCCGGAAGTGCTCGGTCGCGACGAGTTACGGCTCCGTCGGTGGTGCTGCTTCCTCTGGTTTCACGGCGAGGTCGCGGAGTAGTGGTTCGTGGAGTCAGTCGGATTTTTGGGTGAAGGAGTTAGGTCAATTTTCAGATCTAGATCTGCTCTGGGTTCATTGCAAGCACGGAGGAGGGGCAGCTAGTCATCTCGACGGTTCGGCGGAGGGTCTTCACCGATCTTAGTTGGTTGCTCTGGTGATTACGGCGGTGACATCTTGATTCTTGGCGGTGTCGTCGAACATCAGGGTTCTCCTAACCGTAGTCAAATGTGCTCCGGTGGTTCTCATTAACACGGTGGCGGATTTTGAGTCCTTGTATGCAGGCGGGATGGTACGGGGCTCTGTTCAGGTCCGTGTAGGCTTTGCGAGTTGTTTGATAGGTGGTCGTCTATGACTCCTTGGTGGCTTCTCTGTGTGCTTCTTCATTTTGCAACTCCTCTACGCTTCTTTCTCTCTCGTAAACTCCAGGCAAAGGCGACGGCTTTTTTGTTCGGAGTGGTGCCTCTTGTCATCATTGTTGTTCTGTCTCCCTCGACTCCGGAGATTGTTTTCTTACAGCGCAGAATATGACTCTTCGATTCTCGAAGACACAAGAGATGTGGCGGTTCTGCAGTGCAGTCATTGATCGCCATGGAGGTCGCTCTTGGTCATAGCTCACATCCCAGCACCTTGCGGGCTCACTTGATCTTGCGAGGTGGTGTAGTTAGACTTTTCTGTGCAGGTTTCGAGGCTTATGGGTCAGGAAGTAGCGATGAATCAACCCATTTTTTGCAAGTGTTCGATGCGGACTTCGCAGGTGTCTGCTTGGTTCGGCGTTTACCTTCTGCTCGCAGGAGTTCAACGTCTTTGTAGCTGGTACCTGTCTGTCTGTGGCGCCTTTGGTGAGGATGTACAGGTCTTGTTACGGTGGCCCGACTTAAGGTATGGCTGTTGGTAACTCCCTCTTCAATTGGTCGCCTTGCGCTTATGAGACGATGGAGATTATAGGCTTTGAGGAGATCCCGAGACCCAGCTACCTCAGGTGTCGCCCCAAGAATTCCGACATCCGAAGAAATGAGGTGAAACCCACCTTTCTCGGGATTTAGCGGCATCGGTTGAGAACGGGAATCGGTTATCTAGAAATTTTGGAATTGATTAGCGGAATGCGTCGGTTTAGGTGGGTGATGCGAAGCTGGTTAATGATATTTGATTCTGGATAAACTTTTGGTCAAATCGAGTCTGTAATCGAAATTGTATCCCCGGTTACGGGTTTTTCAAATTTATAATATAATTAAAAAAAAAAAATATTCAGTCCAATGCTGCCTGCAAAAAGGAAATAAGGTTTTTTCTCCCTCCCTCTCTAAAACCTAGCAACGGCTACTCGGCTAGGTCCTTTTGTCGTTATAAAATATTTTTCAATGTGGAAAAAGGAAATACAATGAATTGACCACGTGAGTGGTAAGAAAAAAGTATATTGTAGCGAAAAGAAAAAGAAAAAAGTATATGAAATCAATTTTGACAGAAACGCAGAAAGGGATCATTTACATAACTGTTCACAGTTTTCAGATATAAAACTTCCGTTGTGGTCAGCATGTCAAGAAAATCGTTTGTATGGTCCGAGATTAATGGCGTTATTAACTAACCACTGTACTAAAAGTTAGCAAAAAAAAATTTATTATAATATTTTTTGCAATATATTAAAAAGTGGTAAAAATATGCGTGATTTTCATAGAATTCAAAAGTACTATTCCATGTTAGTCTTCTTTTTGTCAACTCAACGTTAGTTAAAGATGGTGTTTACATAGTTCGGTTTGACGGTTTCCTATTCATTAAAACTATGTCCATATATTTTTGGTAAGAATGGATAATTTCGTTAAGGTTTTGATGGTGCTTATGTCAGAAATGAGGGCGCCCTAAAAGGAGGAACCCTCCCAAACTGCCAGACTCACATTTTCTAGGTTTAATAGTAATGTCTAGTCCACGTGTCAGTAACCTTTTGCTGACTCACATTTTTTATCTTATTAACTTTACTAATAACTAGTGGTTAGCCCGCCCTACGGGCGGGTGAGTTTACATTAAAATTATTTTATATTCTACTAATATTAGTGTTCAAAAGACCATTAATGCTTTTTTTGTTAGAGAACACAAATTATTAAATTAAAAAAATAAAGGAAATGTAATGATTTATATTTCTCTATTTGATTTCTATTTCAATTTGATATAGTTGAAGAAAAAGTAAATAAGAATAACTGATATTTTTTATTTATAAGAATATCAGATTTTAATATTATTACAATAACTAATTTCTCACAATAATAAATTAATACACCCATTTGTAGTTGCTATTTGTGTCGAAGGTGTTAGAACAGCGGTTCACTTTCAAATCGGCGAGCAGAAGGTGCAATGTTGTTAACGTGTAGGGTTTCTACTATTGTAGTTGCTATTTGTGTCGAGGCTGTTGCATTTTTAAAAATAGATATGACTGCATCATGAAAATCATAGATAATAATATCATATTATCTTATGGTGGATAGGTGTAAGGTTTTTAGTTCACCTATAATGTTTAATAATGTCCGGTGGTTTTGTGCATATTACGAAATATTATTTGTTCGACGAAGTGAACGTATACAAATAGTTATGGTAGTGGACAGATAATTTTTTTTTTGGTTGAGAACACAAGGGGCTAACTTATGGATGCATTATTTGAAGATATAAAGCTTGTGTCCATAAACATTTTATAAAGATCTATAAATATTTTTAAAAAGATACTAAATCATTTGTAAAGTTCATAAATCATTTACAAACTAATCTGATATTCATACCGTTTTGTAAAGTTTTTAAAAACACCTTTTAAAATCATTTAGATGTCATAAATCCTTATAAAATGACATAAATTGCTTTTTCAATATTGGACTTAACTTTTGTAAGTTAGAGACCATTTATCTCTTCTCTTTCATTTCCTAGCTGCTGACAAATGTCTCGCTTATCCACCTCAAGCCGTGTTTTGGCTGCAACACTCGACTCGTTAGTTATCCCTTGCTCCATTTCCTCCACTCTAAGCTTTGCAAGATGAGAGTCTTGGTTTGCTCGGCCAATGCTAGTTCCAGTTTTAGATCTGCAATGACACTCCATGTCGTATCAAGCTCCATCACGACCCGCTGTTGCCCTTCTTACGCTATAACCGCCTGTTTCTTGTACTCGTACTGTCTAATATCCTATTGTATCTACTGAAGCTCACGGAACTTGAATCTCAAGAGTCAAACTTTTCCTTTGTTATTCCTCTGTTTATGAATGAAAGCTAAACTCACCAGAAGCAGAGTCGACGAAGTCTCATCATGAAGAGCTGTGTGTAAGAAAATTGAACTGTCAAGCTTATGATTTCTTCAGCTGCAGAGGAGGTTCCAAATATCCTTACGATCGTACTTCTATTGTAACAGTTTCTCCCTGTAAAAAACGTTTAAATACATCATAGCCACAGATTCATACATCAAAGAATCTAACTTTTGATCTACTTTAAAACGATGAATTTTTCTCCTTCATTGTTGTATCCTACTCAACACTTTGTTTCAACTAACCCAAGAAGCATAAGCGAACATCTTAACGCACTAAAAACCTAAACCACCAAAGAACACATAGATTCCAAAGGAGCCGAACCTGAGCTTGAGCAGCCTCAATTCATCGTCTTGCGAGAGCCAAGAACCGCTGAAGCAGCGCCTCTATCAACAATTTGGCAGCATGCCCTGACTTAATAACTTTTCCCTAACAAAAACGAAAAGA
Organism: Brassica napus; assembly: GCF_020379485.1. Lineage (NCBI taxonomy): Eukaryota > Viridiplantae > Streptophyta > Magnoliopsida > Brassicales > Brassicaceae > Brassica > Brassica napus. The sequence continues at coordinate 15,612,987 of NC_063440.1, forward strand.
ATCAATAAATTCATAGACCGAATCAAATGGAATACATGTGGGACTGAATCTCTGCGAAATTTTCAGAACCAAAACAGCAATATCAAAGAAGAGGACGACATATCATGAAACCATTCTTTCCGCTGATAGAGAATCAAACATCAATATTCTTCCCACTGATAGAGAACTGTTTAGAAATCAGCATGTCGTAGGATTAGCTGGAAAGGACGGACATAAAGGAAAATCTTTATGGTGAAATCTGAAGAGAAATGTTATGACGGTGGTTTCATGGAGGCTAAACGTCCGGTATGTCAGCCGACGAAGAAGATGAGATATGGGGCAAACCATTTTTGAGCTTCGACAGGCCTGCGTATTATTAAAGTCCAATACACGAAAGGAAGTAATGAAACAATGAGAAGTATCGTTTGGGTGAGAGGACACGTGGTGGAAAAAGGAACATGGAAGGATGACGTGGCGCTCTAAGGAGCCTTTCTAAGCAACTTTATTAATATAGATATTGCTAAAAGAAGATGCAAATACATATACAAAACATATGAAAATAATAAACAGCAAATATCATAATGAAAATTGGCTAGAAAATATCAACAGATCAAGAAAAGTAAATTGTTCTCTCGAAACTATATTATTACTATTTGGTCAGTCTGGATTTAGATTTAGTCAAATGGTTAATATGGTGGACTATAACAAACGATCGGTCCACCTCTTAACATTAGCCGGAAAACATTCTAAACTCGGATCATGCAGTGTGGTAATCAATCACTCTATAGTACTAAGTGTGTTTCCTTTGAAGCTGACCGATTCGACCAATACGGTAAAAAAAAACTGTAGAGATGAATTTTCTTCCGGTCTTCTTTATCAATAGAGTATCAACTCTATGAATCTTCTTGGCCGTAACCTCTATTGTATTACATTGACCTTATCTAAAATTAGCGCTATAGATATTTTCCAATGCATAATCCAATATAGTGATTCAACTATAAAAATTAAAATATGGAAATGCCAATTTTCGACGATTGTAAGAATATCGTCATAAAACATAGAAAATACATCTTTTATTTTGTATTATCTTTTATTCATGGTGGTTTCATGGTTTCGAAGATAGCTTAGATTTATCAATATTTAGATACTAAATATATTGTATTAAAATATATTAAATTGAATATTTCTAGGATTTCTCTGAGCACTCCTAGATATTGTTGGGCCAAATCAATTGGGTCAGGATTTGGGTTGTTACGATATATTTCTCAATTTTTTTCGTTGAATGAAATACAATGTTACAAAAAAAAATCTTGGATGGTCTCTTCTTGTATAGTCAAGGTGGTGTATTGAGATAACATTTCCGTACACAAGCTTCAAGTTTGAAACAAGTGTATTTGGAACGACAAGTGGTCTATGTGGCTTTCATGGGGCTTTTGAGAGCAGTAACAATCTGTCTGCACATGCCAGATTAATAGATCTGTGGAGCTCTCCCGGTAATGTGCCTTCTCTAGCAGGGGCGGATCCAATAAAGTCTAAAGTGACACACCTCTAAAATAGTCAAATAAATGTAACTGAATAAGAAATCCTAAAGATTTTATAGCATAACTTGTTGCTTTTTAATCTTTGATACCCCATAAAACCCATGTTCATATCCCCATTAACGCTTAATTTTTTATATTTTGAAAATTATATATATGTGTGTGTGCGTGACCCCGATAAAATAAATATTTAGGTCTGCCACTGTTTTCTAGTCTAGTCATGGTAATTTTTTGGCAAGAGTTTTGCGATGACTAAATACTGCACTGTACCAATGAAGTAGGATACCACCAGTGGTTTTGAACCCGGACCAAACCACGGTCCGATCGGGTTGGACCATGAACTGACAATAATCCGGATTGGATTAATGTCGAAATCCAACTAAAGTTGAACCGGTTAAAACCCCATATCGAACCGTCAAAAATCCGGGAACTGGCGACCCAATGAACCGACCAAACTTCGGTTAGTATATAAAGCAAAATTTTGTTAATGAAACAATTAATTTTTCTTCTCTTTAAACTAAAAATATGATTTATTAAAGATTAATAAAGTATCGTCTCTATCTTTTTTTACGTATTTACAACTTATAAATTACAAGATACAAAGTTCAATATTCACGTCAAAATATTGTTTTTGTCTATTTCTCATTTAAACATTTTATTTCATGATCACTTGTTCTGGAGACTTTAATAATTGAAAATTTATATTTGTGAAATTTGTATTTCAAAATATAACTTTTACTTAATATGTATATATATATATATATTTAAAGTGATGAAAATTTAGAGTGATAAGTTTTAGGAATAAAGTTTAAATGTGCTTTCACAGTAATTTTAGATTTGAACTATTAAATTATTTTATTATTTTGTTATATTTTAATTTTAATTTTTAAAATTTTCTAAATATTATGGATATTTAAATATTTTATTTGATATGATCTATTTTTGTAAGAATATGCATATTATTTACAAATTATTAATAAATTTAGTTTAATCTAATCAAATCCGATCGAATCCGGTTCAGATCCGGTCGAACCACAATGACCCATGATCCAAAAAATTTATGGTTCGCTAACCGATCCGGTTTTAACATACCACGTTGAAAAAAAATTGCATAGGGACTCAAAACGTTCAGATATGATCTGAGGAAGTTGTTTACCGGACACAACTTATGTGAGATTCTGTTCATTTCCTTTATTTCACCTAATAAATACATTTATTACCTTAAATATTGATTTTCTTCGTTTTACTAAAAGTTGGGATATATATCCATTCCAACGTAGAGCTACCTAGTCAGCAACTTTAAATACCCTGTTCCCTTCTGTATCCCTTCAAAGCTCTAACTAAACAAAAAAAAAACCGTATAACAAATTTATTATTCAAAAAAACTTTAAAAGAGTAACAAATTAAATAAAATAAATATAAAATAAAAATTAATAAGAAGAAAGCCAAGTCGGTTTCAACCTTTTTCTTCACTATAAATTAGCGTTTCCGCTTCTCTCTTCCCACAATAAACTCATCTTCTCACGTCACATTGGATCTCCACAAAAAAACTATTTTCTCCTGAATCTCTCAATCCTTTTCTCTCTTTCTGGGTAAATGGAGAATCTCTCTCAAATCCTCCCTCGTGTCCTCGTCGTCTCTAGACGCACTGTTCGTAAAAACAAATTCGTCGACTTCGTTGGTTCTTCTCTAACCTCTCTGTTTTTTTTATTGCATGCATGGTTCTGTTTTTTTTTTTTTTTTTTTGTGATTTAAAAATCAAACCATTTATTTATAAATATTTATTCCGGTGGGTTTTCTCTGTAAATGGTTATAATGATTGTGAGTGTTTTGATGTTTCAGGTGAATATCATCTTGATTTGATAGTTCGTTATGGATGTGTACCCGTGATTGTTCCACGTGTCACTGGTGTTCATATGTTGCTTGATAGCTTCAAACCAATCCATGGAGTTCTTCTTTGTGAAGGGGAAGACATTGATCCTTCTCTTTATGAATCTGAAATCTCTTCCCTTTCACCTGAAGAGCTTCAGGAGATTAGAGACACACATGCGAGTGATACTGCTATTGACAAAGAGAAAGATTCCATTGAGTTAGGTCTTGCTAAGCTCTGTCTTGAACAGAACATTCCTTACTTAGGAATCTGCAGAGGATCACAAGTAAAAATATTTTTATGTCTCTCCTTTTGAAAGTGTATGTTTGTTTTTGTAGTTTCAATGTTAATGAAATAACATTTTATGGCAGATTTTGAATGTTGCTTGTGGTGGGACTCTCTATCTTGATTTAGAGAAAGAGCTAACGAATAAGTTACCGGAAGAACGTAGAACGAAGCATATCGATTATGATAACTATGATGGGCATAGACATGTTGTGAGGATTGTTGAGAAGAGTCCACTTCATTCTTGGTTTAAAGATTCGTTGGATGGAGAAAACATGGAGATTTTGGTTAATAGTTATCACCATCAAGGTGTCAAGAGATTGGCACAGAGGTTTGTGCCCATGGCGTTTGCTGCGGATGGGTTGATGGAAGGTTTTTACGATCCCGATGCGTATAATCCTGAAGAAGGGAAGTTCATAATGGGTTTACAGTTTCATCCCGAGAGAATGAGATCAGATGATCTTGATGAGTTTGATTACCCTGGTTGTCCTGCTGCATATCAGGTGTGTGTTCTTGGAGATAGATATAACCAAAATGAAATTGTGAATTGATTGTTTGGAGGGTTTTGTTTTGATTGTAGGAATTTGCAAAGGCTGTGATTGCGTATCAGAAGAAGCTGAACAGCACGATGTCTGTGCCAAAGACATTGGAGCTTGATAGGGAGATGGAGAATAAAAGAAAGATACTTGTCCGAAGTTTCTCACTTGCGAGGAATATGTATGCTAAAGGAGCACCTGGTAAGAACCCATCAAAAGGATCAGAGCTCGAAGTTGGTGCCGAGTTTCTTGAGGTAAAGAATACTAAATCTACTTTACATAAGTCTTTGATTTCAAAGAGGCAAAATGGTTTAGAGACACTTGTTTGGCTTTTGGCAGCCCTTAAGGGTTACATAGTAAAAGCTAGCCTTTGAAATACGGCTATGTATTTCAATTAATATTCATTTCAGTGGGGGGGTTATATGATGTCTGTGGTTGTTGTGATGGGCCAAGGTGACCCCAGACCGGGCCAGCTCGTTTATGCCAGGGCGGTCTGGACCTACTTTAAAAACGTAAAATGGATCTCCATGCAGACCGATCCACAAAAACATAGTATATTATTTTCTTTTTACCGAGTTAGTTATTCTTTTGGGTATGTTGTGGTGTTTTACAGTCAAATACAGCGCTAAGCGCGGAGCAAGAGACGAGGCTGAAGGAGATGGGAGCCACGGTGAGGAACGGGGGATCATATATGAAAAAGATGAAAGTAGACGAGGAGAAGCAGAGGATGGCAAGGAACATGATGAACAAGATGAACACTGAGCAACTGTCAGAGCTTATGGCATTCTATCATTTGATGGGAAATATATGTGGAGAAGTTTTGGAGAGAAAGCTTCATGGCAATGGCAATGGCAATGGCAATGAATGCTTTAAGGATCTGTGAGAGAGTTCACATGAAACGGAAGAGGATGCAATAAGGAAAAGGCGACTTTTTGAATTTGCTTTTTTTGGTTAAAAGATGGGAAAGTAACGTGTGTGTGTGTGTGATTAATTTAATCGTACCTAACGGTCATAGGTTACATGATAAATTTGCCAACAAATTGGTAACGTACTAACGTTAATCAAGCAATGCTAATGCAAATACAACGACGATGTTTCAAAAGTTTTGAGAAAATAACTTATTTATTCTGAAGACGTTAATTAAGGATATCTTTTTATTACTGAAATGTTCGGATGCGATTTCATAAACAATTGCTAAAATTTTCTTTCCTATAAGACTTTGGTTTTCCTCTTTATGGAGATCCTTATCGTTACTTGCTATTTTTTATGAAATGCAAATTACTTTTCTGTGCAAATGCTTTTTTGAATAGTCTATAAAGACTATGGTGATGATTTGTGAGAGCTGTGACTGCTGTCCACAACCTCATTTCTATCTACACCAGTAAAATTAAAGTAATCACTAGACTGGTAACTAAACTGGAAAAGCTTTATTAGTTGGACCAGGTTTAGTTTAGTTTGATTAAATTTATTTATAGAATAAAAACTACTACATGATCTAAATGTTTTTTTTATCATTTATCTTCTACAAATTTGACGAATATAGTAAAATTAAATTATTAAAGTTACCAAAACATAGTTATGAAATAAAATTTAAATACAAATTAAATGGAAATAAATATGAAAATCAATTAACTTTGAACATAAATTGTCAGAATATATAAATATTTAATAGGAAAAACAAATATAAAAGAATATCAGTTTTATTTATATAAATATTTTTTCATAAAGATATTATATCGATTTTAGAAAAATAGAAATGATAACAAAACTGATTTATGGAAATGGATTTTAAACAAATTCGGTTTTATCCGGTTCATTGTTTCGATGGTTTTCAGTTTTTAAATGTTTATAATAGTTTTTATCGGTTCAATATATAGTTTTTGTGTTTTGTTATTTAACCAACCAGGATATGTTCCCGGTTCATGATTCAGCCTAATTTAACCATCAGTCCAGTGTGGCTTTAATAACACTGTCTATAGCCAACATTTGTTTTAATTATCAGTATTGAAATCCATTTTTTCTAAGGCATATGTCAAGTTAGAATAAATTTCTCTTGTTTTATGAAAACTTTTTATTATACATAACTATAATATTTTAAATCATTTCATCATCAAGAAAAACCTTCTTGTTTTATTGGCCTTTGGATTTTGGTTGTGGATGTGAAGTTCATGATGTGGCATGTAAAGTTAAAATTGTTATTCATTTAACAGGGGTGAAAAAAATCTGGATATCCAAAATATTTACTGTATCCTGATCTGCTATATCGATGATTTCATTACCGTATTCAGATGATTTTTAGATATCCGACTTTAGGATATCTTTCTAGATATTGAAATATCCACTTATATTCAAATCTGCAAAAAAAAAATAATTATAACAATATTAAATCGTAGATAATAATTCAAAAATAAATAATAATTCAATGTTTATATACGTAAATATAATTTTATAAAATTTATATTTTATAAGTTTTATATATTAAAACCAATTATAAATAAAGTTTAAAATTTTAATATATTTAAAAGTTTAGATGTAGATCTCAGATAACAATTCCAACCCTGATCACAAGAAAATAAATTAGAATTATCATAATAATCATAATCTAATAGTTGGCTTTCATTTTCTAAATGTCAAATAAAAACACACAAATCAAATAATCTATTTTAAAGTTGATCCAGTGAAATAGTGCCATGCCTTTTATTATTTTTCTTTGATGCTTCCCATGATCGTACCAACATACATACAAGGTAATCGAGGTCCAGGAAGTAGAGCCTATAAACTGCAAGAAATGTGTCAGGTGTGGGGATTAAGATCCTAATAGTTGGAATGCCCGTATGACATTTCCAACTCCACTATATTTTTCACTCTAAAATAAAGTTTAGAGTAAAAATGCTTCAATGATACTCTATTTTTTACTCTATAATAGAGTAAACAATAAGTTTACTCTATATATAGAGTAACTTCTTTTTTCTTGTTCATCACTCTATTCTTCACTCTAAAATAGAGTATCATTGGAGCAACTTCCAACTCTATTATAAAGTTATTCTATTTAAAAAAAAAATAGAGTAAACCATTGAAAATGGTCTATCACAAGATCACACTTTCTACAATTTTTACAACCTCTACCTAAATTCTTTAATTTTCTATCTATCTACCTCCTATCGTTTTTACTATATATTTTGAGATGGATTTTATCTAATAAAACTATGAGTTCGTTTTTAATCATAGAGAACTCTTTTTATTAGTTGTTATATTTCGGGATAGCTATTAAAACCACCTTTTGTTTGAGTAATAGAAATGACTAGTGAGTGTCAAAAAAATTCATATAAATAAACTACATTTGCTGAAAGATAACTAGTTACATTAGTAAACTACATAGAAAAAATATGATATTTATTGAAACTGAGGACAACCTTTGTATGAAAAGTATCAAAAGGAAATTTTCTTAATATTATAATTTTTAAATATTTCAATGAATCTGATGATATTATACTAAAATGTGTCCCTATCAAATCAAAATGTGCAAAGTAAAAATTTGAAGTTATTAAATAGTACTGAATGCTATGATATATATATATATATATAATACATTTCTGTGCTAGAACTGTTATAATATCATATACAATTCATTTCCATGCTAGAATGGGTTGAAATAAACATTGTATTTTTTTTTTAAAACTCCATGGAATAATATCTGAACAAATGAAACGGTGATGCAAAATATGAGAGATATTATACCTTCAAACAGAGATTATAAACAAAATATTGCTATGATACAAAATTACTTCCACTTAGATATTATACCTTCAATTTTATGTGTCCAAAAATGAAAATAAATAACAAACCTAATTCTACCACATGAAGAAACTACATACTCAAACTTATAAATAGAGATGCAAGTTCACGTCGTGACACATTCAATCCTATACATTAAAAATAATTTAGAAGAAAGATGGGTAAAATTTTGAGCACAGTATGGATAATGATGATGATACTAGCGGTAGTTGTGATCGCAGGTGAAGCAAAATCAAGAGAGGAATGTAATAGGATTTGCATTCCTCATTGCAAACCTTATGCAACAGGAAAAGAATGTTCTGACTGTCATAAAAAGTGTTTTCAGTCTCCACCTTTTGTGAAGATAAAGATTCAAAAAAATCAAATCAACAACAAAAAAGTTAACATGTTTAACTAATCTATAACAAATATTATAATTGTATCGATGAAAACTGAATCCATATTTCTTGCTTTCAGTGATTATGTATTATTTTTTTTTTTATAATAAGAATATACGAACATTGATCCTGACTCTGAATCTGATGCAGGTACAGTCTTTTTAGTAAATCTTTAACCATATAATATATAAACATAACCACTCGTGATGTTTTTTAATTAATACATTTTATTATTAATATAAAGATGAGGTCCAACAAAATTACCCGGGCCTCCAAAAAATGGAAATGTTTGCTTCGAAAAGCTCTTACGCCAATACCAGGCTTAACACCAAACGAAAGAAAAAACATGTTAGAAAAGAAAAAAGCAATGTGCCAAGAACAGAAGTAGCTGAAGCTGAGGATAATGATGTAAAAGGAACTGAAGTTTCTAAAATAAAACAAAGAATAAGAGATGAATCTCTCAAAGAGAGAAGAAATAATTTTATATCACATCTATTTGATTGTGATAACTACAAAATTAATGAACAAGAACTTTACTTTTTATTAATAGAATAGAAATCTGAACATGTTGTTTTACATCACAATAACAAGAGTTTAAATAAAAAACAAAACATTACAAAGTGAACACTTCCAAAGAGAACATCCTTGATTTTTTTTCGTGAAACTACGAGGAGAAGCTGGTGTGAATCAGTTTCTGAGAGGCGAAATGGAAGTAGTAGATCCTCGAGCTTATCCACTTCCATGCCTTCGTAGCCATATGGCTTATGCTGGAGAAATTCGTTGAAAAAAGCGTCCATCTTTATTTCTGATTCGTCCCTAGTGAATGTACCATCACGACATATGACCTCTTTGATGTAATTAGTAGCTTCCCTTGTATCCACAGCTTGATGGAAAGTCTAATTGTTTCCATCTCCAATGTTGAACCAATGGAGCTTTGACTTTTGTTTAAGAAAACTCTTCTCAAGACGATTAACAGAAACCCACCTTCCTGCCGCTGCAGTCTTAAGATCCATATGAGATCGTTTCCTCTTTTGTTGCTCCAAGTATAAAGGGGACCATGATACGACATGTCAACCAGTGAACAATGGTTTACCATGTTCTGAAATCTCCTCATGCTAGCCGAAACACTAGGAGTCTCGAGATTTGTGGGGTTTGATGAGTTAATGATGTGGTTGTACTTGTATGTTCGGTGATCTTATTCATCATTTGTAGACTCTAGTAGTATGCTTATATGTTGTTTAAGGCTGAGAAATTTTGGTAGTTTTTGTTGGTCCCTAACCTTGTGTGAGCTTTTCTTACTATCTTAGTATATATGTATGAAGAAAACATCTTGAACTACTAGTTAAGAACTGAGCTTGTCTTGTGTCTGAATCGCATTGTGCTGTCACTGTATTGAAACTGTAGTTTGATAGCTGTGGCGAGATCTTATTTGGTCTTTCTATGATCTGAGACTTTGCGTGATTCTTCTAGAGTTTGGATTTCTTAGTTTTCTTTATGTGTGTTGTTGTTCATTCTAAACTCTGTATTCAACATACTCTTTGCTAAGTGATATATCTGTACTAGTAGAATATTCAGTTGAGTTAGTGGAACAACAATAGAGAAAAATTCTGACCATCCAAGCATTTGCCACAACGCCATATCTTTTCTGCAAGAAGAAGAGAAACCCATCAAACTTGAGTGTCAACAAAATAAAACAAGCTCAAAACTCGTTTATTCTCTTTCCCGTGGATGGTTGTCAAATCGATGATTCACGGATCGCACATGATCAAATTAGTGGCCTAGTGTGGAGTTATAGGTATCTGATGGAATTGAGTCCTATGTCTTCAAGGATGTCGGAGAAGCCTCTCGGCCCTCCATGGCGAGATAGAAATCCTTCTTTAAACAATGACATATCTACATGAGATGCATGTTTCAGTTATACAAATCGAGACTGACTGTTCTGACTTGGTGGATATGATAGGAAATTTGGTAGATTAATTGACCTTCAGTACAGAGCTTGCCTCTTTTCATCTACTACACAATGAGTAGGAATATTCCTTATCTAAGCAAGGTAGACGATGATGCATTTCTCTTCTCCCATATAAGTCATATGGAGGTGTTCTCATAAACATAGTCACCATGGACCAAAACTTGATTTAATAGAATTGACTACTGAAAAGAAAAGATTGAGATTTGGTCTTTTCATCATGTTTCTATTTAGGAATTTTCAAGTCAATGTAATATTGATATTATACTGTATTCAAAAAAAGTTTAAGCCACTTAGCTAATTTTTTGTACTTTTAAATACAAACTTGTTAATATTACAAATATTACGGGGCGCGTGCCACCATAGTCCAAGTTCTTGCTTTGCCCCTCTCAGTAATTGATGGTACGGTCTGGTATCGACACTCAATTTTTCCCTCTCAAAAGATCTAGTGAGAAGATTACATGTAAATTTATTCAAAAATAACAAGAAAAAACATTACTCTATAAAAAAAATAATTAATTATTATATATCTAATTGACCCTCATTAAAAAAAAAAAACAAAATAACCAAAGTAAAATGATAATAATAAAAAAAGAAATACAAAACACCGGCCTTTCTTCACAACGGCGGTCATTTAGAGAGAGGGAAGCACGATTATTTATTTTTCTAACGAGAAACACTTGGCGACGGTTGCTCTCTTCGTACACGCGCGGCTTCTATCTCTCACGCGCCACCGCAAAAATCTACTATTTCCTTTTCAACTCTGTCCCCTCTTCTTATCTTTTCTTCTTTTCTCTCTAACCTCCTTTTACTTTCCTTCTTCTGTCTTTTCCAGCTTTTATTTTCCTTAAGATCTCGGAAACCTAAAAAAGAAAGAGGAATCTAGGGGTTTATGAGTAAGAAGAAGAGGTGGTTCTGATGATAAGATCGTCTTCTTCTTCTTCGCTATGGGAGGAGTAACTTCGTCAATCGCCGCTAAATTCGCTTTCTTCCCGCCAACCCCACCTTCTTACGCTTTCAATACCGACGTTAGCTCCTCCTCCTCCGTTGACCGACTGTACATCACCGATGTTCCTCGCCGCGACGACGTTGACGTCCTCAAGCTACGCACTCGTCGTGGCAACGAGATCGTTGCTATATACGTCAAACACCCCAAAGCTAACGCTACGCTTCTCTATTCCCATGGCAACGCAGCTGATTTGGGTCAGATGTTTGAGCTTTTCCTCGAGCTTAGCACCCGCCTCCGTCTTAATCTCATGGGGTACACCCTTTCTTTCAACATGACTTTATGGGTTTCCACTTTTGTCTTAAAAATGCTTGTGTCTTTCTTTGGTTTTGGTAATTTGATGTTAACACTGTAATAATGACAAATCTATCCGTCCTTTGGTTTCAGGTATGATTACTCTGGCTATGGTCAGTCTACTGGAAAGGTAGTTTCCTAAGCTTCCAAGATCTTTTTTTTTTTTCATTTCGAAATAACAGATATGAAATTTTATAGATTCCTAATGGATTTTTAATTTTGTTAATTGAAATCAGGCAAGCGAATGTAACACATATGCTGATATAGATGCATCGTATAACTGCCTGAAAGAACAATATGGTGTAAAAGACGATCAACTGATATTATATGGTCAGTCTGTTGGTAGTGGACCCACGATTGATTTGGCTTCGCGGACGCCTAATTTAAGAGGAGTGGTTTTGCATAGCCCTATTCTCTCTGGGATGAGGGTTCTGTACCCGGTTAAACGAACTTATTGGTTTGACATTTACAAGGTAAGTTAGTAGACAGAGACATATTTAGCCATCTTTGTTTCTGGCTTCTATGTATTAAATGCTTAATACATGAACAATTTCTCGTTTCAGAATATCGACAAGATCGGTTCTGTTACCTGTCCTGTCTTAGTCATCCATGTGAGTTATGCTCATTTCTGATTATTGTCTTTTTTTTTTTTTCCTTTTCTCTCTCTTTTTTTACGGTCATCCACAGTTACTTGCGATGATGTAAAACTTGTAGGTTATATGACCTTTTTGACAAGAAAATGTTTGTTAAACTCTTATTGTTTGGTATTTTAGGGAACTGCGGATGAAGTAGTTGATTGGTCTCATGGGAAACAACTGTGGGAACTTTCCAAAGAGAAGTATGAACCTCTATGGGTCTCTGGAGGAGGACACTGCAACCTTGAACTCTATCCAGAGTTCATCAAACATCTGAAGAAGTTTGTAATATTTATTTCTAAACCCAAGGGACCAAGAAACGGTCCAAACAACACGAATCAAACAGATGCAACCAAGGACCAGAGCAAGCCTTCAGAGAATGGACGTGCTGACACGTTTCAACTCGGCTGCTGCCTTCCGGAAGTTTCCAGAAACAATGTTGACAGCCAGCTTGAGAAATCTAAGAAGACTAATAAACCTGAGAAGTCTCGGATGAGTGTTGATAGGTTTAGAAGGAAAAAAGGTCTGGTCTGGTGACATAAAACGGATCTAAGCAACGATCATAAACAGGTTATTTGTTGTACCACTTGTCTTATCTATTTTTGTTTCTGCATAAGTTATGATGTGTGCGTGTTTTTTTCTCTCTCTCCGATTTGTTGTATGTATTTTCTGACGGACATATCAAACTCAAAAGTCGTAAATTTGGTTACGTGGAGTGTTTAAAAAGCTGTGGTTACTGATTAGTTTGTCAGCTTACGCAATTGTAGCAATGTTTTTATGAATCTGGTGATCGATGCGTATCTGTTGTATCGTTAATTTTAACATAATATTCTAGAGTTTGATCTGTCAGCGCGCAGATTTTGGTTTTCACTTTTTTATAATTATCATAATGGGATTGTAAACATATATGTTATTTAGATATTTTTAAATTTTTACACATTATAACCAAATCTACGCAAAATTGAAAAGACCCAATTCAAAATCTACGCAAAAACAAAAAAAATATTTGATTGGAGTCTAATTTCAAAATTCAAAAAACTCTATACTCTAAAGAAACAGTCCGTACACGTATGGATATCCGAATACTCATGTCTAACTAATTATATAAACAAATAAAAATATTTCTACTAACTGTTTTGAATTCTTGTCGCAAATAGAACAAATTCAGTCAAACATGTTGAATTATCATGGTTAACATGTAAGATAAATGTTTTCGAATTATTATGGCAAAAATAATTAATGAAATAATTAAAAAAAGTGAAAAAAGTAAAAGATGTAATAAAACACTTATAAATAAGTAAGTTTTGTTTTCTACCTTGTAATAAATACTGTCAGATTATTTTGAAATACAATAAATGAATTGTTTAGAATTAGTTGAAAAGAGAATGACCATTTTTAAGAAAACACTTAAAAATAGACAAATATTGTTTTGTACTTCTATTTTAATATAATAGATTCTAGAATTTAATATAATAGATTATATAATTGTCTAATTATCATAATAATATTCTAAACATATATGTTATTTGAATAGTTTGGTTTAAAATTTTCTCAACCCGAACAAACCGAACCAAAACCGATTCAAACCAAGTTAAACCTAACCGAGAAACCAATGTGTTTTGTTATTATTTGAATTAAACATACTAGCAGTATACATTATACTAAGATCCTAACACTAAAGTCACTATTAACTTTATTAACGATGTTGAGTTTTTAATTTACTATTTACTTTAGTTAATTTTAGTTTGATTGTGTTCTTATAAACTTTTTGTTGGTTTTTAAGATTTTGGTTTCAGTTTTATATTAGATTTAATTTACATAGTTTATTTTTTCTTAAAAGGCATTATTAATGATGTTTTTTAATTTTTTATTTACTTTAATTAATTTTGATTTGATTATGTTCTTATAATTTTTTTGTGTGTGTTTTAAAGGTTTTTATTTATGTTCTGTTTTATATTGGATTTAGTTTACATAGTTTATTTTTTCATAGTCACCAACATGATGATTTCATAACCATGTGTTCATGTTTTAAAATATGATTGCTTTTAAAAGAATTAAACTAAAAAAACCTGATTAAACCGAACAGAAACACAAACCAAGCGGAATACAAACCAAATTGAACTGAAACCGATCTAAACTAAACTAATTATGGTTTACTTCAGTTAGAAAAATTCTAGAAACGAATTAACCAAACCGAACCGATAAAATAACTGAAGTGTCCACTCCTACTACGCACACTTGAAGGATAACATGCTGATTGTTCTTCTCCAGTTGCTGTTGAATCTGTGTCACCATGTCTTTGGAGTTTAAAGTCTGACTTTTCTTCTAAGTGCCTAAAGCCTTTCTACACTTCTTTAGCTTATATGATACTGTGACTCCAAAGAAAAGATGATAACTTAACCACATCTTCTTGATCGCATCTTTGACGAGTGCTGTTCAGATATTTCCACATCATCACTGGCCTTCCTCTTTGCTTTTATGCTCACTGTTTGCACTTCCGTTTTTTTTCTCACTCTTTGTTTCTCCATCTCTTACAGCAACTCGAGTCTTGTTTTTATAAGTTCATGGCCTCTTCCTTAGTTTGTTCTTTCCGAGTTTGGTTCTTTAAGAGTTAGTGTCAGAAACACCAAACCAATAGCCCCTAGAACTTCTATGATGGCCACAATAATTAGATATGAGAAAATCCTACCAATAATGAAATGGTTATTTAAAACCAAACTGCAAAATTGTGTTTATGTCGATCTCATGATGTCACATCTCACATATTATTTTATTATTTAATTTTAGCAATTTAGATGTCAATATAAATATCTTTATACAAATTAGTTAAAATATTTAAAGCCTAATACAGTTTATAAGTTTGTATTATACTAATAAATAAATTATATATTATAGTTTAAAACTTAATGTTCTGTATCAATTATATATATATATATATATATGTCAGATGAATAAACATAATTTGACTGAAAAAATACAAATAATAAATTCTAGAGAAATTTAAAAATAATTTAACATGTCATACATGTATATATATATATAGTTGTTATTTCAAAAAAACTCAAAAACTAAAACAGAAATAAGTTGATAAATAATAAAATATTTATTTCTTATAATATAATAAATTAAAAAATATATAAAAATAGATAATTTAATTTAAATTCAAAATATAGATATATTATATTTATGATGTTTTGAGTATTTACAATATATATTTTAGTAATAGTGTTAACTTAAAAAACTTCAAAACATTTGAAAATAATTTCATATATGTTAAAACGAACTAAGTTTAAAAAGTAACAAAATAATTTATAAACAACAACCAAACATATCAAGTCATTATTTATTTCTTACATTTTTTCAAAAGTTTTAACAATTGAAAATGTATATGTGACATTTGGCGACTACAACAAAACAACTTCATTTCTACAAATAAACATTTATTGGCTCTCAACATTCATCGAATCATACTTCCTAGTAAAAATTGAGGAACTTTCACCTGATGGCTGAGAAGACTCTCCAACATTTTGCATTTGCAAGAGATGCTTAGGAGGGGCTTTAAGAGTATCCAAGCTACCTTCCATCATCTCTACGACTTTGTTCATTGATGGACGATCTGATGGGCGTAACTGAACACACCAAAGACCGATCAAGATCATCTTTTTGGCAAGATCTTCTTCTTCTTGTGTTATTTCATCGCTTAGAAACCTTGTGCTATTTCCAATTTCAAGATCTTCATAGATGCTATCCGGAAAGTAAACCGAGCTGTTGTTTGCATCAGCATTTTCGACTCTTTTGTTCCTTGCTCCCACCATCTCAAGAACCAACATTCCATAGCTATACACATCAGACTTGTGAGACACGCTTCCATACATTCTTGAAAACAACTCTGGAGCAATGTACCCGACAGTTCCTCTAGTGTCAAGCAATGACAAGATGCTTTCTTGCTTCTCGCAGAGCTTTGCGAGACCAAAGTCAGCAACCTTGGGTCTGAGATTTCCATCTAACAGTACATTCTGAGGTTTAATATCAAAATGCACGATTCTTGTTTTACAACTGTAGTGCAAGTACTCAATTCCCTTAGCAACCCCTAGCGCTATTCCATATAACGTACTCACATCGAGATTCGATGACTGATCCAAAGATCCATTCTCTAGAAACTCATATATAATCGCTCTTTTGGAACCTTCATAACAGAAACCAAGCATAGAAACGATGTTAACATGAGAAGTTTGGCTCATGCTTGCAACTTCGTTGATGAAATCTTCACAATCGCTCTTTGAATCATTCAAGACTTTTACTGCAACTTTGCTACCATCACTCAACTTCCCCTTGTATACAGTTCCAAATCCTCCTCTCCCAACTACTTCTGTGAATGATTTTGTGATCCTCTTGATTTGTCCATAACTATACTGTCTCAGGCTTACAAGTGCCTCGAGGTTATGATCTCTCCCAGCATTGATTGCCCTTCTTTCGCTTAAAACAAATGCAAGAAGAACCGCAACATATACAGTTAATATTGTCCCTACAACTGAAAAAAAAAACAGTTTAGTCTCAATCCCACAAAATTTTCAATACATTGTATCATTGCAAAAGAAGTTCAAACCTGAACCAAATGTGATCACAATGGATCGATTCATGCGGTAAGTTCCTGAAAAAGTGAATGGCCTAATGAACAAGACTGCATAGAAACAAAAAAAAAAAGAATATGATGGATACAAACATCTGAGAGTTAGCGATTTTACCACCAGTTGTATACATTGTATCACTGCAAATTAAGCCACAGTGTCCACCAGGGATAATACAGTCTTGGCAAAACTTTTCACCAATCGTCATCTTCACCTCAAATCCTTTTTTGAGAACACTCTCCAAATGGGTCAAACTCAAAGCTTGTTCATCTGGGACGTAGCTTGTAGGAACTGTGACTTTGAAACTCTTCTCACAAAGCTTACGATATTTGGAGAACTGAACCAGCGAGCCAAGACCTTTCTCTGGATATGGACATGTGAAGTTCCCAAGTAAATTGCGGCGAGGGTCACAATAGTAGTAGACGGTGAGGCTTTTGTAAGAAGGCAAATTCTGGAAGAGTACAGAAGGCAAAGGTGCGGAGGAGAATGAAGCGGAGCAGAAAGAAGTTGAGAAATCTTGTCTGAAAAGTCGAATGATGTTGGTCGTGTTGTCTATATGGAGGAGACTGTAGTTGTAGCCTGAGATGAAAAGAGTGGTTGTGTTTGAGTGTTTGTTGCAGTTAAGTTTCAGAGAAGGATGACCGCATCTTTGATGACGATTCTCTCCCCAGAAAGGGAAGCCAACTGAGATGTTGCCACAGTGGATTAGGGTATCACAAAACCCACGTGGTGCTCGCTGGCTTGTAACACAAGGAATATGATGAAACAAGAGTAATAAGATTAGACATAATACAGATGGTGGAGATCCCATGGATAATAGAGAATGTTTTTGCTGTGATTAGAAACGAAAAGACAGAACGTGACTAAGGAAGGATACAGAGAGACTTAAAAGAAGCGAATTAGTTGACTATTGAAAAGACTTTTGAAATCAATAAATCATTCATCTCATGAACAGAAAGAATAATTTGTGTCTTGTCTTTTTCCCAAGCTTTTTTTTTTGTGTGTCTTGTTGCCTTGCTCCTGTCTGGATCAAGTTGAGATATTTCTGACTTTTCAGAACTCAGTTGTTTGATAAGAACAAACATGGTTCATTACTTATCAACCACAAACATTGTATCCGACGATCCTCTCACCAGCCATTAATTTCATTTTACACAATGTTCCTACAACTCTTTAAGCCATCAATTGCATAAACGAAGAAGATACATAAGCTCCATTTGTTACTAAAGCATAATATGTACTACCCAATTAGCTTACTCAGGTTTTACTTTTAAATTGAATTTATACTATTAGAGTATAATCGTCATTTGACAAAAAAAAAAAAAAGAGTATAATCGTCATAGGATGAATCTTTTTTTTTCCTAAAGTTCCATCCTCAACGTGTTTTAGTCAAAATCTAAGTGTATTATATATTTATATATTCAAACCAACATTACTTTGTGAAGATGTAATGCCACATTGATCAGTATTCCACAAAAATCTATTGCAGCCACAGAACATGCTACTAAATAATATTTCAAAACCCATCTTGGGAAATTCCTTGAGAGCTAGTAGTAACAAGTTCTTGATCTCATAAGCGAAGAGAAGATCTTCTCTTTGGCGGAGGCGACACAATCAGTGTTTTGTTTGGAGAGAGATTTTGCTGTCATAGTAAGTTTCAAGGAGTCTGAACTTAACTGAGGAGTTGTTAAGCTCAGCAACACGGGTCACTGCAGTTGACATCGAAATCTGAGGGTTACCGTTACCACACTGACACTCTTCACAAAAGGCATCTATTATTGAGTATTGGAATTGAATGAATATTATTACAGTAAGGAGCTCTGTTCTTATATGTACAGAGATGATTACAAGAAAGGCAAGACAATATTCTAGGAGATACAATAGACTAATTACAGACTATATAGCCGTTGATAGACGTTAATGATTATACACTTTCCATACTCTTACACACCCCCTCAAGACGGACGGCCATTCGAGAGTCCGATCTTGACTAGTAGAGAATCAAACCGTGTGCGAGGTAATGGCTTCGTCAGTGCGTCGGCAAGTTGATCAGCTGAGTTGACGTGAGATACGCGCAGTTCACCGCTTTGCACAAATTGTCGAACAAAATGATAGTCAAGAGCAAGATGTTTCATTCTTGAATGAAAGACCGGATTGGCAGCAAGGTATGTAGCGCCAATATTGTCACAGTAGATGACTGGTTTAGTAGGAGATGGGGCTTCAAGCTCGGACAGAAGAGACTGAAGCCAGCAGACTTCAGCTGTAGTGGATGCAAGAGACCGATACTCTGCTTCTGTTGATGATCGAGCTACACCAGTTTGTTTCTTAGATGACCAAGCAATAGGATGACGACCAAGATAGACTATAGCAAACGCTGGGTTTGGTTGAGCCTCGCCATGAACATTAATAGTCGGAGCGGGTGCGGTGTTGTTATCATCGATAAAGTGATGAAGTTCATGACCCTCAAGGAGCGCACGAATCTGGCGACTCCACATCAGATAGTTCGTCGTGGTGAGTTTGGTCACGCTCGACATATTGACCGAGAGCAGGGTGGTGCGTGGATCATCGGGATTGAACACAATCGTACGTTCAGCCGTGTGTTCATTCATTGTCATTGATACGTGGAGAGAAAGTTAAGTCTGAGACAAGAAGAAGAAACGAGATTTGGGAGAAGAGAGGCGGAAGAGACAAGAAGAAAAGAAAAAAAAATAGGTTTTCACCTATAAGGCTCTGATACCATATTGAGTATTGGAATTGAATGAATATTATTACAGTAAGGAGCTCTGTTCTTATATGTACAGAGATGATTACAAGAAAGGCAAGGCAATATTATAGGAGATACAATAGACTAATTACAGACTATATAGCCGTTGATAGACGTTAATGATTATACACTTTCCATACTCTTACATCTATATGATTGCTGCTAAAGATATATATCCAGCAGTAAATCCTTTAGATATAGGGCAAATATCTTATCAGAGACAGAGAAAGATTGATCATAGTGTCTCCTAGTATTTGCTCTTTTTTTTTAACTAAACTAAGAGGAACCGTGTTTCACAAGTTAAAGATGACTGGTTGTCTTTTTTTTTTTTGATCAAAACTGGTTGTCTCTTTTAAAAAAAAAATAAATTAAACAAAAAAAGAGTCACGAGTGTAAAAATATATTTTGATAAAAGTCTTCTTTACTGGAAATGAGAAGGCCAACAGAAATTTCCCCCACAAACTTCACAACACCAAAAATATAAACCGATATTACACGGCCATGAATAGTCTGACGATTTAAAAGTTGAGGTCTATTCTTGGAACAAACTACCCATCATCCATCATGCTCGGCCCTATGCTCCGCTTTATACTCGTCCTCAGTTACTTTTAACTATAATATTACCGTATGTCAGGTATTTAAAACTTATCGTGTATTGTTTGAACCAAGTTCGGTCGGGACTCAAACAGTAGGACCTAACTCGTCGGTGGGTCAGTTCAAAGGAGGTTTATTAGATCGAGAAAGAGTAAACGGTTACTTGTCGGAAATAGTGAACAGAAAAATAAACCGGTGCTTGGAGAGCTGGCCAGGAAAGTACATGTTGACAAGAGTACAATGAGTAAACCCCAGTTTCTAGCCACCACGTGTGTGTAAATGTTCGGAACCCCTTTTCTTGCTGGTCCTCGTCTTCCTTATATAGATTACCTCCCTCTCACATTTCCTTAGGTCGTCTTTCCCTAATGGGCTTGATCTCGATCGGGCAGAGCAATTGGCTTTCGAGCCAAGCTGATGTTCTTTCTTCGATGAGTCGATCGAAACAGTCCTAAGCCGAGCTTGCGCATTTGGTCGGGGACTGCTTAGCTGAGCTGGTGTCTTGGGCCGGCTTGGTGGGAAAAACCTTCTATTTTATGCGCCTTGTTGAAGGATGCAATCTATCTCCTACAATAAGCCCCCCTAGTTCACTTGTGAGAGGTCTCGTCGTTTAGACCTAATGATAAGTCACGTTCCTACGAGGTTACCTTGGAGAGGGTAAGAGTCCAGACCACTTATATTTCGAAGTGTACGCGTTGTTTTGCGAACATTCGGGGGCATATGGCTCGCCGAGATGCCTATGAGGATAAGCATATCCTCTATGGTCAACCTGCCAGAAAGGCGAGCTGTTTGGGGATGTTAAAGGGGAAGGGCGATTCCTCAACAGGCTATCGACGCATTTACTGAGAAAGCAACCATACTTCAGCGAGAAGCCGCTGATCTTGAGGTTGGCGGAGGCTGACTTGTCCCTCTCACCACTTGTTATTCGGTCTTAGTATACCGATGAGCGCATTCTTGCAGGTATCGACCTGTATGTGTCCAATCTCGGGCTGATCGATCGCTCGGTTGCGAGTAGTCTGCACATTCCTGGGTGTTCTGTTGGCGATCTCTGACGTGCATGCTACCGTTCCTGGTGGACAAACCGACTTTACGACAGCCCCAGACGACCCCATTTCCTAGGACCAGACTTTAGGCTGTGGGTCTCGTGTTGACGCGACTCCCACTAGGGCCTCGGAAGGGCGGCAGTCTAATGGAGAGCACGAGGATTGACTTGAAGACATAGCTGGGGAAGTTCGAAGTCCTACTGAGAAAAACCGTGACAATTGGAACAAAGATCCGCCAGAGTTACAAGCGGAAGAGGTCGGTGGAAAGGATGGGAGAGATCCACATGTCGGTATAGAGACATTGAAATGGTTTGTGTACGGAGAGTGTTTATGTAAAAAGGCAATTTATGGGTTTTATTCATAAGGCAATTAGAACAATCAAACTGTTTTTGTAATTATTCCAAAACGGGTAAAGAAAGTATATCGCATTGTTTCCAAAAAACAACAGAAAGTAGATTCCGTTTTTTTATCCACGTTAACCAACGATGTTTTGGTGGCTGCATATAATCTCATAAGCATGTAATTAGCACACTCAAATCAGAAATTTTATAAAAATAACCAACAAAAATATCTCAAGATTTCGAAAGTCGTAAAAGATTCAGTCAGTCTCTATGTTGACTTTAGTTTAGGAGCTGGAACATTGAACTATGTCTTCTTCAGAAATGCGTAAAGTGTCTTCACCAATGAAAGTGCCTCTTTCAAACTGACTTGGCCAAGAGAAGCTTGAAGTCTCATTACTATCTTCAACAATTTCTGGAACCGTTCTTGCAGGTAAACACAAGAGAGGTTTAGGTGGAACCTGGAGAGCCTCTAGAGTCCCCTCTAACATTTCAATGACTTTGATCATTGCTGGACGGTGAGATGGATTGGTCTGAATACACCACAGACCAACCAATACCATTTTCCTTGCAATTTTCTCTTCTTCTTCTGTTATACGATCACCAAAAATCCTCATGATTTCTTCCCTTTCAAGATCCTTATAGATCCAATCTGGAAAGTACATTGAACTATTGTTAGATCCAGAATGTTCAACTTTTTCTATATTTCTTGCTCCAATCATCTCAAGAACCACCATCCCATAACTATACACATCTGATTTATGTGAAACTCCTCCAAAATTCTTTGAAAAGACTTCAGGGGCAATGTATCCTGCTGTTCCTCTCGCGTCCAGCATCGACATGATGCTCTCCTTATTTTTACAGAGCTTGGCAAGACCAAAATCTGAAATCTTTGGGCAAAGATCTTTGTCCAGGAGTATATTTTGCGGCTTTATATCGAAATGCACAATCCTCGATACACAACCATTATGCAAATACTCTAGGCCACGAGAGACACCCACCGCAATGTCGTACAACCTTTCCCATTCCATCTTAACTGACATATTCTCGGAAATAAACTTATCTAGGGATCCATTTGGCATGAACTCATAGATGATCGCTCTCTTGTTCCTTTCGTAACAGAATCCAAGAAGAGATACAATATGAACATGAGATGTTCTACTTAAGCTAGCTACTTCATTGATAAACTCTTCTCCATTTCCCTCTGACTGCTTCAAGATCTTTACTGCAACATCTCGGCCATCATCCAGTAACTTTCCTTTGTAGACTGTTCCATATCCTCCTTTCCCAAGAAGATGTGCAAATGAGTTTGTCATCTTCTTGATTTTTGCGTAACTATACCGCTTTAACTGTACAACGGCCTCAACGTTTTTATCATCCCAATCACTCTTTCTCATCTTCTTTGCTCTCAACATAACCGCCATCACAATAATGATCAGCAAAATTAAAGCTGCTGAGATTCCTGGAATAAGATAAGAAGAATCAAACTATAGGTAGGTCTTATATGCAACGAGAGTTCTGTCACACAAATTCATGGATATGGTACCAGGTATAAGCTTTGACTTCCATGATGATTTTTCTGTACAAAAATTCAAAATAACTATTGATTGCCAAAAAAGAACATGACAAAGTGAATGACAAAAGAAAACAAGATAAAAGCATACGTTTTCCTGGAAATATAAAGGGTTGAGACTGTGGGGGAAGTCCACTAGTTGTTGGAGCCACTGCGCTTCCGTTGGTTATTCTTTAACATGTGACATATATTAGTTCACAAGAAGTAGCCAACTGAAATTTAGAACATATAGCTTTGGATCATCCTAACACCATCGGAACTAACATAATCCTAGATCCAGACATCTCTAATGAGTGGGTCACCTCTACTAACCTTGTCTTGTTGGGAGTAGTGGACGGGCAAACACTGATGAGACGCGCCTCTCCTTTCTTGAGGACAAAGCAGGTGGTTGAGATCGAAAATTCAGTGGAAGTACCATTGATTACCGGCCAGACAGGATAATCGCATTTGTTTTCTATGGTAAAGTTTGTGGAACTGCTCGGCTTTAACGCTGTACGTGCCTCAACCCAAACAAACCCTTCTAGAATAATCCGAACAAAAGCAAAAGCAAAAGCAACAAGAAAAAAGTATCAGCAATAGTGACTAAACCAGAAACATTTCCTAGAATAATCGGAACAAGCATACCTAAGACGATTGTTAGTGAAACAAGGAGGAACATCAATGCAACAAATCCCTCACCCATTGGCCTCAAGAAGAAGGAAAACGAAAGTCTTCACCAAAAACAGGAGAACAAGCCTGTAAACTGTTTTAGTCCAAAGAAAAAAAATGTCTGTAATCTGTACATTGACTTTGAACGTCCGAGGAGAAAGTTTTGTTATGGAAGAAATAAATTGGAAAATTCATGTGGCTATAAAATATCTAAACATATCCTGTCTTCTTGTGTTTTCCTCCCCTTTAATAGTTTTTTTTACTAAAACAGGAAAGTTATATACTTTAAAGAAATTCTAGGTCATCCAACAATACTAATTTTTAATAGTTTGAAACGTAATTTCTGGTGTTAAATATTGGTTTATTATTATGAGTTTTTAACTCAAAACTAAATGATAGTTAGTGGATTGCTTTATTTACTATTTAAAATCACTTCAAATATATTATATTATATATTCTCAGTAAAAGCTCCTGAAAAATGAAAATTTGATAATTGATTTTGGTATATTTGCTCAGTTGATATTTTTGGGACATTATTTTCTCAGTTGTTCACCATATGAGAAATATAATCAATAAGCTAAGAGCTCTTCGTGAGTGAAAAAGAGTGCGCGACATATGTTTTATTTTGTTCAGCTAGATTTTGGTTTCTAGTCGTTTGTTTCGGTTGAAGATGATACGTGGAAAATAATTAAACTCCTCGGATGGATTGTAAAAAAAACATTCAACTAAAAGTTCTGTGAAATAAATCCGTAATTTTAATTCCGTCTAAAAAACTGTCATGAAGGATGACATACGTTAACGGTTTATAAGTTTAGAGTTTATAATGTTGAAAACTTAGTTGAACAGTTTTTTTATGATTTAAAAATAGTTGAGGGGTTTTATCATTAAAGTCACTAAATGATTTAAAATATTTATTATCATTTATACATTGTTTTAGATTAATTTATAAGTCTTTTAAACTAATTTATAAATTTTAATACATTCTACCTATCCCCAAAAATAATGCATGATTATTTTTATTCTCATCGATTTCTGAAAAATACGTTATATTTTTGTTTTCTTGATCAATAAAAATTATATTTGACATATTATTTTTGATTTATTATATTACTTTATGTTTCACTAGTATCACGAATAATATTAGATTATTATATCCTAAAAGTAGCAAAAATTGTAAGAACTTATAAAATTATTCATTGCGAAACCGTATTAATCATATGTAAGAATATTAAAATATTTATGAAGCTTTCTAAATCGGTTATAAAGTAATGTATTAGAACTTATAAATTAGTTTAAAAGGCTTATATCAATCTAAAACAATATATAAATGATAATAAAGATTTTAAAATGTTTAATAACTTTTAGTAATAAAATCCCTCACTATTTTTGAATTGTAAAAAACTCCTTATCTAAGTTTTTAATATTATAAATCCTCAACTTATAAACTGTTAACGTATCTCACCCTCCATCACGGTTTTATAAACGAAAGGTAACATATTTTAACGGAATTAAAATTGAGGGTTTATTTCACATAGAAAGCTCCATGACGGTTTTATAACGTATGCAAGGCAGACCGACAACAAGGTGGGATGACCGTGAGCACGCCAAGGTCCTTCGTCTAGGTTGCTTGGAGTCGAGTCGAGTCAGAGTCCATGTGTAACAATTATTGAGCTCTTGCAATGTTTGATGTAGAATTTTAAGTTGCATTGTGATGTCCATATCGTATTGAATGCATACTTCATTGTAAGAGTGTCATGCGGGGAGACTGGTATTTTATGAGTAACCCATTTACTCATGTCCTACTTTTCATTTCCATGTGCGCAAGACTATAAGTATAAGTATACGGATATGGGTGGGGATATTTCACATAAGGCATTGCGTATGTGACTCATGAGACCAGTAACATGACATGTCGGTTGTCTAAAACGAGTAGACGCGTGTTCGTAACACTCTCTCTGATTCTCGGTCGGACGACGGGGGAGCGGATCGTTACAATTTTTATCAGAGCCCAGGTTAAGATCCGTTACGAACACGCGTCTAAGGGTCAGCATTTCCGCTGTTTTCAAAAACCTTATTTCAGTTTCTGAAAAGTATGCAAAAGTTTATGCTGCTCATAATAAAAATTGTGAAATGTTTTCCAACTATATATATACTTTTATTACGGTTCCTATCGGATCCATTTACTTGCATGATTTCTTTCCGGGCTAAATTGGTTTGTTGTTTTTTTTTAAGTTCTTGTGTAAAAGTCCATTTTTGTATTGTATGTCTCCTTTGGTTTTTGTGTGTTCAATGTTCTTTCTGTTTCGGCCAACAATCGATCATCGCCAAATCCCACAGGTTAGCAAGGACGGCGGGCTGTCACTCTTGGCTACAGTTTTGGAGTTTCGCATATCTTGCCAGCCAACAATCGATCATCGCCAAATCCCACATGTTATCAACCACTCTCAAACCCCACTGGTTCGGTATTTGAGCGTTGTTTTTGAATCTGACTTCTATGTTTTTTCGAACATCGACATTAGGAATATAAGTGAAACTTCTCTATAGGTCTTTTTTCTCTTTGGCCACTATAATCTTTCGTTATGTTATATTGTTTTTCATCTATCGTCTTTTTGCTGAGTGTTTCTCCGATTTTATTTCTCTAAGCCCATTTGGCCATTATCCCTTATATACTAAAGCGCAAGTCGCATGACCAATCATATTATGACATGTGGCTTGAATTAAGAAAAAAAAATCAATTAAAAAAACATAATGGTAAAAATCGAACAGTTAGACAATTGTTTAAAAGTTCTATAGCCAAATTTCTTTTACGATCCTTAATTTTCTTACACTGACTTAATCCTAAATTTTCTCTAACTACTATTACCACGTTCAAAGTGAATCATATCATCTGTGTAACTCCCAAATCATGCAACGATTTTAAACTGTTCACCTTCTATATATTTCAATCAACTAATTTGTTTCTTTTTATTTTCTCTCTCTTTTTTTTTACTACGTCTTCTTCGTCAATCAATTATTTTTGGGTCTTGAGTATAGTCAAAAATCGATTCAAATTTATAGCAACTCTTTATCCAGGTTCAATTGGGTTTCCTCCTGTTGCGGTGCTTAATTCTTCAAAAACGAAGATAAAATCAAAGCATTCCAAGTGAGGTAATAATAAGTATATATGGTTCTACTATATAAATGATTTCTGAGGTAGATTCTCTTTTCTCTTTTTTAACAAACAAAAAAGACTAACTAAGTTACAAAAAAGAAATTGACTATTTACAAATCTGTTTTTTTTTTCAAATAGATTATTCTTACGACCAAGGGAGAACAGATTTGACTGCATTCAAAACATCACACCATAACTCGATTTAAAATAAGAATGTGAGTTTTGACACTTTTCTTTCAGCTAAACTTGATAGTTTTCAATGTTTTGATTTTTTTTTCAACAAGAATTTTGGTTTATTATGTGGTTAGAAGGCAAGAGAAAGGCATTTTGGTGGATGAACATGATGAAGGTAAGTTGTTAATAATAGAGGTATTTTACTTAGTTATGTAAATACAAATTATCACTCTCCTACATCCTTTGACACTAATTAGGAACAGTAAATACTATCATGCAATGTAGTTTATTTATAAAATGTATTTTATATATAAAGTTTTCAAAGTATTTGTTCCTGGAAAATAGATGTTCATGTAGGTAGAATTGATCAGTTGCAGAACTTTGATTTAAAATGTAAAACATAAAAATAGTTTCTCATATTTAGATGTTAATATAATTTCCGATATATATTCTTATAACTAAAAGGAAATATGTTAAGCTTTTGTTACACTGTTTTGTCAATATAGTTCCAAAAGTAAGGCTTGGCTATAATTGATTTAGTACACATGTAACTCTTAAGTCTTGACTATGTATGTAAATATAATTGATATGTTTTCTAATAAAATGTAATTGATTTTACTTTGCAAATGCATAAAAACTAGCCAATCCGCGCTGTAGCGCGGGCAAACATCTAGTCTAATATAATCCAAGAAAAATCAACCCGCATCCGAATAAAATATTTACAAATACTTCTTAAATCCAAATTTCTAGAATCCCAAGGACTTCGAACCAAGAGGAACCGCCCAGAACCTGACCAAAAGATCCCAACGCACAGCAAACATCAGTGATTAGAGACATCGTCCCATGTCCTTATCCACTGCAAACTCGTCGCCTTTTTCTGCTGCGGTGATGCTTTCTGCGTCATCTCCTCCGATTACATCTCTTCTTCTCTACCCAAAAGCTTGTAAATTTGGTCAATCAAAATCCAACTCCAAAAGAATATTCTCTCTTCGTGCTTCATCCTCGTTGCCTGTTTATGATACCAAGCTTAAAGCTGAGTACACACCCTGGCTTATCGTGGGACTTGGTAACCCTGGAACAAAGTACTACGGAACTAGACACAATGTAAAGTTTCAATCTTTCCTCTCTTTTTTTCATTTTGATGATTTATAGATAAAAAAGGTATCTTCTTTCATTTGTACAGATTGGTTTTGAGATGATTGATCATATTGCTCGAACGACAGACATTTCCATGAACACTGTTCAGTCCAAGGGTTTGGTCGGAATAGGTGCGGTCGGAGAAGTACCGATTCTGTTGGTTAAACCTCAAACTTACATGAATTTTAGTGGTGAATCGGTTAGTCTTGAGTGATAATAATAGCTTCTAATTGATTTGCTCACATAAGATTCGACGATAACCCAAAGTCCTTGGCATTGTAATGTGTTGTGAAGGTTGGGCCATTAGCTGCTTACTATCAAGTACCCTTACGCCATATTCTGATGGTAAGAATGAAATCTTATTGTTTTACTTGCGTGATGATGATTGAAAGATTTGTATTTGCCTCTCTGGTGTAGATATATGATGACATGGGTTTGCCTAATGGTGTCTTGAGGCTTCAACCAAAAGGAGGACATAGCCATCACAATGGGTAAGTGATGTCTTATGTTTTTGGAATGGTCATCAATGGTGGACTCTTTCTGTTCTTACAGACAAGGACTGTGTCTTTGCTTATAAACATATAAGGCAATGAACCATAGATGAAGTTAAGAGTTTTCAAATCTCCAGTTATTGGAATTAGAAGTGTTTTTCATTTTTTTTAAATTTCTATACTTATGCTGAGGAAGAGAGATCTTTATATTGAACAGACACAAAAGTTGAAGATCTCATATCCTTGGATGATGGAGAATAGCATCTAAATCAAAAGAGTCTAAAGCATTTTTATTGTTAGGAAGTGAATCACACTATGATGAAAGTCAGCATTTTTATTTGTGACTGCTTCTTTTTTTTTTGTTGCTGTGTCAGGTTGAAGAATGTGATAGAACATCTAAATGGATGCCGTAGCTTCCCCCGCTTATCAATTGGTTTGTGTTCCAGTTCCACCTTGTGAATGTTCTCTTCCGCCAAAGCAGCCCTTACAATCATAGTAAAACTGTATGGTAAACTGCAGGAATTGGGAATCCACCGGGGAGCATGGACATGAAAGCGTTTCTTCTCCAGAAATTCAGCCGCTCGGAGCGTAAACAGGTGACAACACCAGCTTTTAACCTGTGTCTCGCTAGTCAACTGATCTCTGATAGTCTGAAACGTTTTTGGATTAAAGACATTCTACGGCTGTTTTGTTAGATTGATGCGGGGATGGAACAAGGTGTTGATGCCGTGAAGACGCTTGTTGAATATGGATTCAACGACACAATATCTCGATTCAATTTGGGGCAGAAATACAAGTTCCACACAATTTGATTATCTTCACTTTTGCTTACCTGTCACAGTAGCATGTAACAACATAGTCCAACATTGTATTGTTAGTATCATTAGTCTTTTATCTTAGAGGGAGGTTATATTGTAAACTGAAGATCATTTTCAAACTCTGATCAAGCGGACAAGGAGGACCAAAAGTAGCTGAACAATATTGTAAACCGAAAATTTTCAATTCAGTTGGGTTTGGTTAAGCAGATAGATTTGTCGGCTTAGATAGCCAATACAAAAGAACCTCGGCACCTTTCTCCCATGAACAGTCAAGCATCATATCATGAGCAACACCTTCAACACAAACCGGCTCAACATCATAAAACCTCCCGGTTTCCTTCAGTCCTTCGTCGTCCTGTAAAACCATAACCCACTCTGGTTTTACACACACATACCAAGATTTTAAAGAGGGGTGCGTTTTGTAGCTCGTACCACTATGAAATCATCTTTGGCACCTAAAACCATAACTTTTGTCGAATTTTCCTTTGGCTTTGGTACCGGAAGTGATGCGTTTAGCTTTTTGAGATCAAACAATGGCATCCTTGAACTCTCTTTCATCAGATCCTGGTAACTGAATCGTAATAACAGGACAAAGAACTCAAGAAGATGATTGAGATTTTGCTTAAGAGTCAAGGGTACTTATGAGTATGTACCGCTGCACAAGGTGATCATCCATGGCTGAAGAGAAGAATGTTTCCCGACAAAGAGGAATAGATGTCTGAAAACGCTTAGCGGCTAAACTGAGGGTTACCTGCTCAAAAACACAACCAAGAACCAACATTTTTTGTAACAAAACAGAACATGGCACATTAACCAACCCTTAAAAGATGAAAGAGCGGAGAAAGAGTTTACCTTAAAGGCTGCAACGGGTTTAGTAAAGAGATAGCGTAACACTAACCCGCTGAACAAGAAAGATAGTCTTTATAAGTTACATATATGAGCTAAACAAAAATAATAAGAACCTTCTCTGAGGAGAGGTACCTATTACCCGAAGGTGGCACGGAACAAACTAGTACAGCTCCTGAAAGGTCTGGATATGCATTTGTAGCTTCTGTAACTGAAACCAGTTATTGCGTAGGCCCCATTTTATTACAGCTGCTCCAAGAAAACAACAAGCATTTCTATGAATTAGCCTTACCTAACGGCTGTTTATTTGAGATATTCGCCAAGTAATATTGAACAATGAGCCCTCCAAAAGAATGACCGATAAGAACAGGAGGAGGCGAAGAGCTAAGGTTTGACTCGATGAAGTTCGCAATATCACTTGCGTGCGTCTATTCCACAAACAAGTAAAAAAACTTTACGAATCTTGCACATTTGTAATGAATAATCAGAGTTTCAAGTACCTCAAGTGTTCCAGCAACAGTTCCCAAAGGCTCATCACTTTCACCCTGAAGAACTCAAAGATCACTTGGAAAATTCTAAAAGTGAGAATTGTAAATGAGAAAGGAGTTTGTACCTGAGCTAATAAGCTGATGGCATAAGAGTCAAACCCAGAAGAAGAGAAGAAAGGTAACCAATGCTCAGCCCAGCACCAAGCTGCGTGGTAGCTTCCATGTACAAAAACCAATGGTGGGTTCTCTTTCTCTTTCTCGCTTCTTCTTTTTTCGTTTTTCTCTTTTCTCTGCTCGATGACCTCCATTTTTAGACCAGAGGGAAGCTTATGGTAAAGACGGTTCTGCCCCTTCTTCAGCTCATATGTCGTGGAGGATTTGCTGAGAGCTGCCATTGGCTTGAATTTCGCTTTGGGAGAGCAGAGGCGTGGGAAAGAGACAAAAGAAGAAGTAGCCATTCTCGTCCGTGAAGCTCCAGCTTTCTCAGAGAAAGAGAGAGAGAGAGAGAGAGCTCTCAAGAACTATCTCTTCACCGAACTTTTCTATCTGAAATTTATTTTACTGTTTTACCCTCATCTTTTTTTAAAAAAATATTTGCAGCCAACTGAAAACCATGTCTAGTTATGAACCGGTTTTGTCTAATTATCATAAAAAACAACATTTTTTTTTGCATAAAGTTTTTTTTTTTGTCTAAGTATTTTAAAATTGGGTTTTTAGTAATTATACCCTTCAACTAAAGATGAATCGTAAAAAAACCCTCTCAACTAAAAATTTTGTAAAATAAACCCTCAACTTTAGTTCCGTTAACATATGTTATTCTCCGTCTAAAAAACCGTAACAGAGGGTGACATATGTTAACCGTTTATAAGTTGAGGGTTTATTTAACAGGATTTTTAGTTGAAGGTTTTTTTTACGATTCATCTTTAGTTGAGGGGTTTTATCACTAAAAGTCATTAAATGTTATTAAATTATTTATTATCATTTATACATTGTTTTAAGATTTATAAGCCTTTAAAACTAATTTATAAATTTTAATACATTAATATATTATAAAATTAATTTATACATCTAAATTAATAATTTTCAAAACTACTTACAACTTATTATAACTTTGAAATATTAAATTATTTAATATTTGGCAATAGTGATATAAAAAAATTTGTGTGTTTATATCGTCATTGTCAAATATAAAATAATTTATAGTTTCTAAGTTATATTAAGTCTTAAGTAGTGTCGAGATAATTCATCTATGAAGTCAATTTTTCTATTTAGAGTATGACGCACTTTTTCCTATTTTCATGATTTCTGTCATCCGGCTTATACTTCTCCCCCCTCCAAAATAATGCATGATTATTTTTATTCTCGTCAATTTCTGAATAATTACGTTATATTTTTATTTTCTTGATCAATAATATATCTGAAACATAAAGTAATACAACAAATCAAAAACAATATAGGAAAGTATGAGCCTGATGACGAAAATCATGAAAATAAAAAAAAGTAAGTCATACTCCAAATAGAAAGATTGACTTCATGGATGAATTATTCTCGACACTACTTAAGACTTAATATAACTTAGAAACTTTTAATTATTTGATATTTGACAATGACGATATAAACACACAATTTTTTTATATCACTATTGCCAAATATCAAATAATTTAATATTTTAAAGTTATAATAAGTTGTAAATCGTGTTGAAAATTATTAATTTAAGATGTATAAATTAATTTTATAATAGATTAATGTATTAAAAATATAAATTAGTTTTAAAGGCTTACAAATCAATCTAAAACAATGTATAAATGGATAATAAATAACTTAAAAACCCTTTAATGACTTTTAGTGATAAAACCCCTTAACTATTTTTGAATCGTAAAAAAAACCCTCAACTAAGTTTTCAACATTATAAACCCTCAACTTATAAACCGTTAACATATGTCACCCTCCGTCATGGTTTTTTAGACGGAGGGTAACATATGTTAACGGAACTAAAGTTGAGGGTTTATTTCACAGGATTTTTAGTTGAGGGTTTTTTTTACGATTTATCTTTAGTTGAGGGGTTTAATTACTAAAAACCCTTTAAAATTTGAAAAGATAACCAAGTTTCTAATGATCATCACACTTTTGTGGAAGAGAAACATTCTTGTTGAAGTGTTATGCAATTTTCATCTACTGTCTAGATCAGTGAAATTGTCTGATTCACCAATGTTCTCTCTGATACAGAGCCAGACAAAGGAGATGAAGAGTTTTTATTTTCTTGGTTTAAGATCAAGAGACTAGTATTATTTACGTTTCCATCCGATAACTAAACGAATCCGTCTAGGCCTTGGGGTTTGGAATATGTCGGATTTGATTTAGTTGTTTTGGATTCTTGGTACTATGCTCGTAAATCTCATTCGAGTTTTACTAATTTTTAGCCCGGATTAGTTTTACTAATTTTGAGGCCGGATTCGCATCTGTTCATTCCGGATTCGGTTCGGATCATATTATAACTAATGTCTGAAATCACCCAAAATATATTTTAAAAATTCAACAAAAAAATATTCAAAATATATAAATTATTTAAACATCTAATTAAAACATTATTAAGCTACGTAAAATAACTAAAAAGTATTCAAAACAACAAATAAAATAAACTACAAAAATATTTAAAATATCTAAATTACCTATATATATATATTAGCATATTTAACTAATTTTGGAGATCCTCGTTTGGATTTCGATCCGGTTCGGGTTGTATCCAAATACGAAAGTAATACGCTCGAGAGTTATATGGAGACTAATCCCACAAGAGAGAGACACAATCCCATCCAATGGAACCAAATAAGCAAAACATCTAATTCTAACAACGAACTACAAACAAAAGTACAACCCGCAGAAACTAAAACGCTCCACCTAAAAAGAACTGAAGCACACTAACCAAAGAGCTTAACCAAAGCCCACAGCTGCTGAGATGGTGTATAACTGAAAAAGAAACGAGACGAAAGAAACCAGCAGCACCAGCAAACTAGAGCACAAAGGGTAACAAGACCGCAAAGCTATATGGAGGAGCGCTGCACTCTGACTAGAGCACAAGCCAAGGAGAGACGTCATTCAGGAACGTGGACACATCGATCCAGGAATAAAGATATTATAATGTAGTCGAATTGACTCGCTGCAGTGGTACTCATTATCCTGGGGTGTTATTAGATTATAAATTTGTATGAAATCTAGTGTTATTCAATTAATGGTCTAATTGGTGATCATTATAGAAACATTATGAATGAATAAGAAAAAAATACAGAGAAATAAAATTATAGGAATGAAAATAAAGATTATTCCTTATCAATTTTCATGAGTAACAAATTTGTTTTGTATTCTTTTAGAATAAAATGAATGAAAAAGAAAAAATATTTCTTATAAATGATAAAAAATAGGAATAGTAAAAAATGCACTATTCTATTTTATTTCTTGGTCAGCAGTTAGGCTTTATTTTTCAAAAGTATGTTTTTTTTTTACAACAACTTTTCAAAAGTATGTTAAAGTCTTGTGTTATTTATTTATTCGTTTATAATAGTACTAGATTCTGACCCGTTTTTTGAAATGACGGATATATTTTTTGTTTTACAAGTGTTTTTAATAATAACTAGAATCTTATGTATGATTTTATGTGTTATATTTATACATAGTTTATGTTTGTATTTATTTAATTATCTATTCAAATTATTTTTCGATATAAGCCATAAAAACTATAATTGTAATTCAAAATACATTTACTGCTACAAATACTTTGTAGGTTTTAGAGAATAACCCATAAAAGCTGCAATGATAATTTAAAATGCTTAAAATACTGGAGATATTCAAAAGATATATATTTTTTCACTCAAATATGTTAATTTTTTATGTATTTGGTCATGTATTATAAAATTTATGTCATTTGTTATTTTTATTATTGAATTTGGAGAACTTCAAGATATATTTTAGTTTTAAAATTTGGACAAAATTTAACATTGGAAATTAACTAAGAAGAAGAAGTGATATAGAAGTTACATATTCATAAATCAGACATTTGACAATCCCATAGAGAATTCTCAGAAACAAAAATTCAAAAAGCAAAAAGGACAGATAATTGGAAACGAAATGAGTGAAGATTATTATATGAATGTTTTAGACAACTAAATTAAGCGCCGGTGAAGCTTGGTGGCTTGTAGGCGATGAAACTGATGCACTGGACTTGACGGTTGTTGTCGAATCCGATGATTCTAATGAAAGCGTTAGGGTATTCCGTCTTGCACTCTTGCACTTCCTTCAACACTTGAGCAGAGTCAGTGCATCCGAACAAAGGAAGTTTCCACATTGTCCAGTAACGTCCGTCATAGTATCCGGGTGTGTTTCCGTGTTCACGGTATACAAATCCATGCTATATATACACATGAAAATATAATTCAAAATTAGAATTTATCTTTTGTAATAAAGGATATTGAAAGCTTTTATTTGTATTACTTCCAATTCGAATTCAACACAAGGAATCCACTTGTTGCGAAGAAGATAGTCAACTTCCTTAGCCAATTCGACGTCAGTAAGATCAGGAAGGTAAGAGAGAGTCTCAAACTTCTTCTTTCCGACTGGTGGCCACACCTATAAATGGCATTTCCAATTAATAAATATTAGTTACATTATATATATACTGATTACACACATCTTACCAACTCAAGCTACGTTACATAGCTATTGTTTAATTGGATTCATGTTGGAATGTACCAGTTTCATATCACAAAGAAAAACGGCCTACAATGAATTCGAGTGATATTTACCTTCATGCAGTTAACTCTTCCTCCATTGCTTGCAATGGAAGTAATGTCAGTGTTGGTCTTGCGAGTGACTGGGAATGCAGCGGATGACTTCAAGCCTGTGAATGGAGCAACCATGGCCGCTTGAGCCGGTGAGCTAACCACGGTGGCAGAGGAGAGCATAGAGGAAGCCATTACGTACTAGTTCTTCTCTTCTTCTTCTTCTTCTTTTTCTCCTTTCTTTTACTTGCTTGTCTATTGCTTTGGTCATCTTTATATAGTGAGAACGGCAAGAGACAAAAAGCCCTAGTAATAAATGGGTCCAAGATTCATGATAACGTCGTTGCCTGCCACAGGATTAAGGAAAGGTGTTGACACCCTTATCAATACAGACCACTATGATAAGGCCACGTGGCAGAAAATTCCATTATCTTATCGTTTCTTGTGAGGGAATGAGTGAATGTGTATGGTTACTGGTGTCCACTTGAGTCGATGCTTTTGTCTCCTTCCAATTGGAAAAAAAAGAATCAGAAGCCTGACCTACTTTTAATGGTTTGAACCTTATGTTCAATTGTGTAAGATTCAGTTTGGCATGTACATCGATTCGGTTAGTTAGTTCTCAATCAATATTTAATTATTAATACGAAAATGATTTGAATCAAACATGTAATTTTCCACAATACATTACTTAGAAAAGTTATCACTAATAATACAAGGACATCATTAGTTATAGTTCAAGAGTTTTTGTTGGAGGTGGACTTCACACTCTCATCAATGCCCGATCCGATTCTATAAAGAGCCCAACAAATTCAAAAACCCAAAGATAAAGGTAGCCCGGTTCATTATATGATAAAAGACAATAATGCGATCTACGTGACGAGCTCACGCCCATGCTTTGGGAAAAGTATGTTGACTCTGTCATCAAGTAGGAACAATACAGTCTGATTCGTATTTAATACATTGAGACGAAGCAAGCTGCATTCGCATCGCATGGAATATGTGACTTTAACTGACATGGTTGAATATGTGACCTCATCAGAAAGGATGGTAAGGTGTTTATTGTCTCATTCGGACCATCCTGCGACCATAAAAGAAGAGTTTTGTCGACCAAAAAGATCAATTTTCTCTGAAGAATTTGCGTAAGAGCATTGCGATTGTTACAAAAGATTATAAAAGCTTCCGCAAAAGATGTCATCGATTTCCCTAGTTCTAGCCACCAAAAACCTTAAATCTAGTTGAGTCGCAGCTCGATAACAACAAACGAAACGATATGAAAAATTTTTTTGTTGATTTTTGGACTGAACCTTATGAACTGCATGTGTGAGTTCGTCTAGTAATTGAGTGCATGACATAGGAACTGAGCATATCGATTATAATGTCTAAATTCCTAAGTGCAGAAAGTTCTTAGAGTCTAAGGAATCATCATTACGTTCCTCGCCTTGGCTCCCCTTATATATACCTTCAAGGTTGGTCGTCTTTCCTTTACTGCCCCTGATTTGAGTTTATCTTTTCGCGGAAATACTTAATTTTTCTCTATCTTCATGATTATCCTACAAGACTTTACATTTATCTTCTTTCCCGAATATTCGATACACCGTCATAGTAACTTGGACTCATTCTCGTCCAAAATAGCAAGTGGGCTTTTGCTCCGTTTTAGGTCTTTTCGGGCCTTTTTGACTTAAGTGTTTTTTTACAAATTCTTTGAGAAATCATCCTTGGTACGACGTCGGTTTTACGAGATAATGCAAACCAATCGTATAGCCGAGATAACTGTGGTTTTAAGTTAACCGTTACCATTTAAAACGATTGATTCAAAAGCGATTAAACCTATACAAGAGTTACCCTGGCAAAAAAGAAGCAAAAACACATGGTAACAATCAGACTTTGCAATACAATTAACTCCATGAACGAGCTGATGGAGAGATTACAGGAGCAGTTTAATGGGTCATATGAGCCACATAGCCATAAGGGAGCTGAACTTTCAGCGCTTCCTTGCTACATTGATGGAATTAATGATATGCCTATTAATTCCCTTGAAAGCCACCAGAGGAGGGAGCAGGATCTGATTATGAAGCATAGTGTTTCTCTGCTGCCATATGGTGTATGCAAGGGCCTGAATCACCATCATACGCAGGACTGATGGAGTCGTGGCCGTAGAAGAAGAAGCCCACAACATGAGGTCTTGCCAGTTGGATAGAGCTGGGATCGGGTCTCTGATTCTCCGTTTTATTTCAGACCATAAGACCCCGGCATAGGAGCAAGAGAGCATCAGATGGTCCCTAGTTTCCTGTTGGGTAGAACATATACAACAGGTCGTATGAATCTGCATACCCCAAGAGGCAAGTCGACTTCTTGTAGGCAATCTGTTAAGATTTGTAACCCATATATGAAAAGCATGCTTAGGGGTGGCACCAGTAAACCAGATATGCTTTGCTATGGCCTGGATAGGGGCTCGAGGTCTTAGGACTCCTAAGTCTTTGAAGAAGAGAAAACTGGGCTTGATTGTCCATTTGTTGACCAGCTAAAAGTGTCAGGTCCTCTATCCAGAGAAGGCATAGGAAAGCTTGTAAGGAAGGCGTGTAGAGCGACTTCCATGTCTGATCTTGGATGTGGCAACCTCCAGCCTTGCACGTCATATGCATCAGCCACCGACGAGTCAATATGAATCCTCAGGTTGTGGGTGCCATTCCTACCAAAGACGTTGATTAGAGGGCCAAGGGGGGTCCATCTATCATACCAGAAACTCGTGTTGAGGCCGCTGTGAACTTCAGCAGTAAGAAATCTTGATATTAGATCTTTGAGCCGAAGTATGCAACGCCAATTCCAGGACATGAGAGGTGATTCCGTTTGGGTCCAGAAGCTGTAGGAGGTAGGGCAATTGTGATGACGATGCCAAGCCACCCATAGAGAGCTGCTACCTGAAAATAAAAGCCACGCAAGTCGCAGTAATAAGGTGATATTCCATAGTTTAAAGTTTCTGAGGCCAATGCCTCCCTCATCTTTGGGTAGGGACACAGTCTTCCAGGAAATCTTGACGTTAGCACACCTATCTGTTGTGCCTGACCAGAGGAAACACAAGCATAACGATTCGATCTTTTTGATACATCCCCTTGGCAGGAGAAAAGTCGAAGTCCAAAAGTTAATTGTTCCCATAATGGCAGTTTTGATCAGTAGGGAGCGACCAGCAAAAGAGAGCGACTCAGTGGTGGGGCGCCATCTACAATGCTGTTAATCATAATAAGTTCAAACTCGTTCGGTGTTGTGAGTCTGCTATATCAGCTTGGGATAAGTTGAAGAAAACCAATGAAATTATATTCCAGACCGGACATGCTTGTCAAACGTCTTGAAACTTATTGAAGTTTGAGATGAAATCTTTGAGAAGAACTGAGTAGGACAGCAAGGAACTTGCCATTTTTTATGAGTTTACCATTCGGTGGTAGATGTTTTACGTACCAACCGACGCTATAATGAGATTCAATGTGTTTAATTGAGACAGTAACTAACATATTATACACAATTACCGCTATTGATGCATATCACTAATGTTAACTCTGAACGTTGTAATTTTTTTTATCAAACGTATTAGGCTTTAATTAGATGCAAAACTGTTAAAGCGATAAGGACACGGAAAATAGCAAAAACTTTAAACGGATTCATAGTATTAGTCAAAACAAAGATGTTTAAAATAGTCAAAAAACGGAATGCCTATCTAAGTGATGGTATTGTATATAAAGACATCATGCCTCATATATAATTATCTACAAAAAAACTTTAAAATAATTATAGAAGACGGTCATTTCGAACAGCCAACACAATGAATCGTCTCTCTTGTTTTCTGCTCGTCATTGGACTGTGCGTTGGGTTGAGTAATGCATATGAGAAAAACTCTGTACACTTCAAGAACTCTCTTGGTCGTAACAATATCTTGAAGATCAATTGTTTAT
Source organism: Brassica napus (assembly GCF_020379485.1). Taxonomy (NCBI): domain Eukaryota; kingdom Viridiplantae; phylum Streptophyta; class Magnoliopsida; order Brassicales; family Brassicaceae; genus Brassica; species Brassica napus. The sequence goes on from NC_063440.1 coordinate 15,652,674, forward strand.
CAAACAACGACAATCTAGGCTTCCACTTTTTGCGGCCTGGAGAAACCTACGAATTCAGTTTTCATGATAGTGTTTTTAAAACAGAATTTTTCTGTGACCTATGGCAAGGGCCTAATTTCAAGTTCCATGCAGGGTTCACGGGATATGAAGGTGGTGGTCTCATCGTTTTTTTTTTTTTTTTTTTTTTTTTTTGATAAAATGTGAATTTATACCAAAAAATGGAACATTAGTAGAGTTTACAAGAGCTAGGATTAGCAGGAAGTTACAAATGGCTCAAAAAAAAGGAAAAAACCATATTGGAACTAAGGTGGGACTTTGCAGTGAGAATTACTCATATTGGAACCATAGGGAGAGAAGTCCTTGGCAGCGCCCATGGGAAAGTCGAGCAAGGAGAGTGTCCCGAATCTGTCTGTCTAGAGACTTGAACAAAACAGAAGGGGGTTGAGTAGTACCATTGTGAATGCGGCCGTTCCTTTCCCTCCAAAGGATGGAGATGAGAGCTTGGACGGCAAGGCGATTCAGGGTGCGGGAGAGACCGTGAGGTGGAGAGAGCAACCATTGCATCAGGTCTTGCCAACTGTTAAGCGTGAACCCCGTCTGACCAAGCCGCGGGAGCAGCTGAGACCAGACCTGAGTAGAGACAGAACATTGAAGGAACAGGTGATCTCTAGTCTCAGCCGATTGACCGCAAAGAGAGCAAGATGGGTCGATAGCTGGGTTCCATAGAGCCATCCTGGTCTTGAGTGGGAGACGATCCAGGTTGCAAATCCAGAATTGAAACGCATGCTTAGGGACTGCGAATTTAAACCAGACCACTTTCTTCCAGTTAACCTTAGGCGCAGAAGGTCTTAGAAAGTTCCAAGTCTTTTTAGTCGAGAAGACAGATGAGCGATTTCCCTCTGTTCCCCAAGTAAATGTATCAGAGCCTGAAACCGCAACAGGAGGTTGGAGAAGCAACAAAGTCCCTCTGAGATGAGAGATGGGCTCGTTGCGACACCGAGCAGAAGGTAACAGCCAACCAGATTGTCCACAACCTTCAGCGACCGTCGCTTTAATATTAATTCCCATCTTCATAGGACCATCGAAACCAATAAACTCAATAAGCGGCCCATGATGAGACCAGTTATCGAACCAGTAGCTAGCAGATCTACCATCTCCCAACGAGCAGCCCAAGAGCTGCTTTGCTAGGGGACGTAGCGACAGAAGAGCTCTCCAAATCCATGAGTCACTCTGCTTGGCTTCAATTATCCAGAAATTTGTGCGCTTCAACCGATGCTCTTTGTTCCACGCCACCCATAAGGATCCACTGTTAGAGAAGAGTAGCCATACTAGTCTCAGAATTAGGGCCTTGTTCCACACAGAGAAGTTTCTCAACCCTAGACCGCCTTCCTCCTTTGGGAGACAAATAGAGTCCCAAGCAACCTTTGCGTGGGCTTCCTTCAAGCTATTTCCGGACCAGATATATCTCCTACATAAGCGTTCAATCTGCTTCAGGCATCCCTTTGGAAGAATGAAAGCCGAGAGCCAGAAATTAACCAAGCTATAGATAACTGAGTTAACAAGCTGCAGCCAAAAAACTTTTGGGATGCTAGAGAAGATGGAATTTACTTCACACATGGCCAAAAAACGCCCAAGTTAGAGTATAATTGGGAATAATTATTAGCTCACTTTTCTTTTAAGTTTACCAAAAGTAATTTTTTTCTTGTGTATTGTGAAAGAATACCTTTGTTATAAATTATCAAAGGGCACCTTAATAATATTTGCGTATCTTGTTATATAAATGAAAATATTTGTATGATTTAAAAACCCTCTCCAATCTCCACCATCTAAGATATTCTCAATCGATCCAATCTGAGAAGGTTAGAAAATATAACAGATAGTCACTTCTCAAACGGTCAATGTATTATCCTCCTCATTCGTCGTAATTTCAACAAAAATATATGTGGTAGGCGATGGAATTCGTTTTTGACGAAATAGTTTTACATTTTCCGGAAGAAAAAAACGGTTTTACATTTTATAGGAAGTCTTTAGATGAAGACGTTCATCAAAATTGTTAGCCAAGTGTTAATTCTCTATTTCCATTGTGAAGCTCAAGTGTAGTGCCAGTGGGGAAGGGTTTTTATTTGAGAGTTTGTTTGATCCTAATTTTTTTATTAAGTTGCATCTTTGATGATATCTGGACACCATTACCGATTTTGAGGGGCCTGTTCTTATTATTTTTTTTGCTTTCTTATCGGTTGATATCTTTCCCTGATCATCACAGTGACTCTTCGAAGCAATAACTTTAAAATTCAGTGCTTATTGACATTTGTTACTTTTTATTTTCTATATTACCTGCAGTGGTTTGCATACGCTTTGCGCAGGAATTTTATGTAAATCCGTGTAATTTTGATTTTCATTTTCTTGTTTTGTTTTATGTTGTAAATTAAAACTTTGATTTGCTAATTGTGTACACTATTTTTGTTGTTTTTTTCTATGTTCATTCTTCAAATCTCAATGAGTACCTTTTCTAACATCTTTATTAGGGATGGACTTTCGGTATCCATTCGGTTTTGGGTCTATTCAGGTTTCGAGTTTTAGGCGTTATAAATTTTAGCCTCATTCGAATATATATGAATTTTGGTTCGGATTTGGTTCGGAACCTCGCGGGTTCGGATCATCCGTTTAAATGATTTCTTAAAATTTAAAATTCATATATGCTTTAAATTTCTCAAAATATAATAATAAAATAATATACAACATATAAATATGAATAATATATGCCAAATACCTAAATATTTGGATAGGAAATCAATAGATATTTCAAGTATTTGTGGTATTTTGAGCATCGTTTAGCTATATTTTTCTTTTTAACGCTGATTTATTACGATCTTACAATTATGATATAGGAAAGATTACATAGACGATTCGACAACTGACAATACTACATGCCTTATGAAGACATACGCCTAACTGCATCACCTGAACCGTCCTATGAAGATCCACATTTGACCAGATTTACTTGCACCATGTTGAAGATCCCTTGCAAGCCTTTTCTCTGTAGTCTGCATAATTGTTTAATAAACCGCGCTCTCCGGAACTTGAAACCTAGATTTCGTGTAATCTGCAATAAATTGCATAGTCTGGGATTCGAACCCGAGACCTGGGTGTAGAAGCCTTTAAACCTTAACCAATAGGCTACGGTGCTTCCACACGTTTAGCTATATTAGACATTTACTTTTGACTATTTATATCTATTTTCAAGTATTTTGGAAAACTTCAAAATATTTTATATATTTTAGATATTAGGGGATTTACCAAATATGAGTCAAAACTTGATTTTGATTGCAAAAGTATACCCAAACTTGAATCAAATGCAAAAGTAACTCAAAAGCCTTGTGAAATTATAATCAGCCCCTTGTGACCAAACAAAAAAAAACATAATTTATTTTTACGAATATAGCGCCGCTAAGTCTTCTGAATCTTCTGAGATTCTGTTAAGTCTTCTGGACAATGTCCACAGAAGTCATCTGATATAGTTGATCTTAAAAATAATTTATAAATTTTGTAAAAAATATTTTGATAAGCGAAAATCAAAATCATGTAACTATAAACAGTTTTAAGTGATATAAATTTAGATACACCAAAATTTGAATCTGTTAATATATCTAACCAATTTCAGTTTAGATTCAGTATTACGTTTTCGGATCCGATCCAGTTTGGTTTTCCAGTGTTTTAAAACCAAACCGACCCAGTAGTTGCACCAGGTTCGACCATGAACCGGTCAAGCAGCCGGGTGGGATAAAGTTGGTTCGGCCATGAACCGGTTAACTAATCGGATTAGATCTCAAAGTTATTAAACTTTATAAAAATTATTAAAACTATCAAAAATATATAAACTAACCATATGAACAAAAATAAGTTTATATGTATAATGTTTTGTATTTGATATATATTTATATTTTAATCATGTTTAATATTTACTAACCTTGCTTTTAAATTTCAATAGTTAAAAGAAATTAAACCAGGCATGACCCAGTAGAAAATATTGAACTGTGACACAGTAATTATCTGATCCAGTTTTGAAACTGTTGGGTTTTTCGGATTCGGAATTTTAGTCCAGTCCTTAATCTTTCATTACCAAAAAAACTCCAAAATTTTCTTCATCTGCTAGCCGAAACTATCTCCTTGTAAACCTCAGATTGCTTTGTCTGTTATATGATTCTCTGTCAGAGACCTTATATGTGAAAAAACTAGCTTAACTAATACCTTTGAGTAATCTTTTGCTCCTCTTTTGAGAAGATTACTCACAAAAGAAATCTTATAAATATTTATTAAAATTTATGAATCATTGATGTTAGGAGTTTTCAAGGCTCCTAAGACAAATGTTGTAGTATAGAAGATTATCGAACCAGTTCTGAGGGATATCAAAGCACTGAGAATGCAAGTACTCACTTAATCTAAGTGCAACCAATGATTTAGATGGGTTTTAAACTATGACTAAAACTAGAAAGCAATAATAGAATGATACTTTCTTGACTAAAGGGAAAGAGAACTCATGGGTATAGGGATTAGACCTTGGGTGATCAAGTATCGAACTAAGGATGGCAAATGATCAATCAAACTATCAACCTTAAGCCTAGACACAATTCTAAGCAAGCTCTATGTCTAGATGAATGCTCATTTGCTAACATATCTCAAACATCAAATGTCTTTGGTTGAATAATATGAAAGCAATCATTACTAACAAGTCTATTAGCTATCTTAGCATCTTTAACAACAAATGTCTTTGGCAAAGTATACTAAAAGCCTAGGAGAGTTGTCTCGGGCATTTCATCGAACACCTTTCGGGTGAGAAATGCCTAAGGATCAAAAACTGAGTGGCCAACTCAGAAGATGCATTATGATTACTCTACTAGCAAGGAAATATGAATGATCTACACTAAAACATCCTAGCTCTAACCTAATCACCCTTAATCTCCCTAACCCATGAATTCCAAAGGTGATTACTCACTAATCTCCATGATTCCTCTTAAACCCATATTGGATTTCAGATTAATCATGTAGAGAAATAGATAAGAAATCAACAAGAACACAAGAACATAACAAATCAAAACCCAAGAGATGAACTTCTCAAGAGAGTTCTTGTGTCTTTCTCAATAGATCAAAGATAAAAGATAATCTGCCACTGGTGGCTACAAAAGATGTTTAAAACATAGGTTTTTCCAAGTGCAAAACGTGCATAATAAATTGCAAAAAGGTCCTTAAGAAATCATGATTTTCGGCAGCAAAATAACGCGGAGCGACTTGCAGGTGTCGCTCCGGGAAATCGCTCCAGGGCCGATTTTTGGTGTCTCCGGGCGAGAGGTCGCGAGCGACTTTGGTGTGTCGCTCCAACGGGTCGCTCTGGATCGGGAGCGACCTTGGTAGGTCGCTCTGAGAGGTCGCTCCAGGCTTCGCTTCGTGTCGTCTCTCCATAAAGACGCGAGCGACCTCGGGGTGTCGCTTTGGGAGGTCGCTCCGAGAGGGGTGTGAGATGCGAGCGACTGCACGGGGTCGCTCTAGCTAGGTCGCTCTGAGAGGTGCTTTGGAGCGACCTCATGACGTCGCTGCGGAACCTCGCTCCCATGCTCTGCTCGTCCAATGATCACCTGTTTCACGTCCTTTAAGCTCCAAATGCATCCAAATGTTCCCAAGAACTCCATGTGGCACTCCAACACCTAATGAGGACAATGAATGCAAAATGCAACCTAGACATGGCTAAATCCTAATCTATATGATGAAAATGCTAATGGATGAATGGATAAAACAATGCAAATATGCAAGATATCAACTCCCCCAAACTTGTTCTTTTACTTGTCCACAAGTGAACTTTCTAGAACTCATAGGGAGAGAGGTTGAAGGTGGGAGCACATAGCCAAAAGAAACACAACTAGCACACTCTCTTATTACACTCTAGCTTCTCTAGGCCTATCTTAACTCTTTTTGTTCTTACACTCATCATCAAGCATCCACACATTCAAATCAACCAACTCTCACATTCATTAAGCACAAAACATCAGGTGAATTCTTGCAAATGGTCAGTTGGTCCAAGTCATTTGGTTGGGTAAGGGAAGGCTTTTATTCAAGTGATTCAAGAGGTTCAAAACATATGATCTTTAAGGTGGTTTACTCTCAAAACAAGTAGCCTTGACATTGCACATAATATATCTAAGAAAGGGACCAACTCATGCATACAATGCTCAATCTCCATTGTTCTACCTTTTCCCAAACATACAAATCACACAATCATTTCCCAATGTCAAACCCTACTCACATCTCTCACCAAAAGATCCTAAGAACTTTAACTCCTTCTCTTTGAAATCTACAAGGGATTTTTCACAACCTCAAAACATTTCTTAGCTCCTAACAACTTTGCTAGCCCCCTTTTTCTTTTTTTTTTTTTTTTTTTTTTTTTTTTTTCTTTTTTTTTTTTTCGATTTCTCTTTTTTTTTTTATATATTTTTTTTTTTTTTTTTTTTTTAGGTTGGGGGCCAAGACTTTTCAAAACTAGAGCTAGAGGTTCTCTACTTATCCCAGAAAATCGATTCACTTAAGCACAAAGAGTCTATCCTTTTTATTTTTCATTTCTCCCAAATCATGATCACAACACTCACCCTCCCACCTATAGCTAGACAAAAGAGTGTCCAATCTAGCAAAAATGAAGATCAAGCATTGTCGTTCCCGATACTCTCAACATTATGCGCATGTAAGACTTTCCGAAGAAGGCCTCACTCATCAAACAATGAAAGCTTAAAAGGAAGGAAAGGTTTTGGGAGTGGTCTACCACTAGAGTTTGTCAAAAAGATTGGCATAAAAGATGTGACAACTCCAGTGTGTATAGCCATGACTCAGTACACAAGGGACCCTAAGCAAGAAGCATTAAGTTCATTCATTTCTAATAAGGTTGTAGTTGGCTTCAAAGACTGAGTTTCAGCAATCAACAAGTTTCAGGAAGAGTTTTCAAGGCTCGAAACATACAAGTCTTTTTGAGAGGTGCAAAAGCTAGTCAAGTGCAACGTAGTGTTCTTTACAAGGCATTCAAATCATTGCTCCCAATGCAAGTGAATGCAACCTATATGCTCTAGACTCTCCTAAAAATGCAAATGATGCAAACTAAATGATTGATTTTTTTTTATCTATGCAAATAGGTATGCCATGCATGACTCAATGAAACAACATCAAAGCAAACATGATCAAATACTTGGTACCTCCCCCAAACTTGAGTGACACAGTCTCTGTGTCGTCAAGTAGAGAGAGAGATACCGAAAAGAAGACTAATATGCAAAAATGAAATGGTATATACAAGGGAGTGTGGTGGGTTACCTTCTATAGGGAATGAGTAGAGGGAGATGCTCCCTCCTCGTCGTCCTCAGGTGGTAACTCTTCAAGGTGCTCATCAGCAGGGGTGTCCATCTCTTCAATGTAGAAGGCTTGCCCGAACACAGTTGGTTTCCTCATTTTCCTCTTGATGTCAAAGTGGAGGATGTTCTCTTTACCCAAATGGAGATCAATCGTGCCCTCCTTCACATTAACAATAGCTCCTGCTGTAGCTAAGAATGGCCTTCCTAGAATCAATGGATCTTGAGCCTCCTCACCCATCTCAAGCACCACAAAATCTGTAGGTATCTCATACCTTCCAATCTTCACAGGGAGGTCCTCTAAGATGCCCACAGGATACTTCACTGAACGATCAGCTAACACCAGAGAGAGTCTACACTTCTTGTACTGAGTGAATCCAAGCTTCTTTGCAACAGACAAAGGCATCAAGCTGACACTAGCTCCCAAATCGCAGAGACTTTTCTCAAATACCATAGGTCCAAGAGCACAAGGTAGTGTGAAGCTTCCTGGATCCTCTAATTTCTCTGGAACATCAAGCCTCTGGATGATGGCATTGCACTCATGGGTAAGATTCATCATGCTTTCCATCTCCTTCTTCTTTGCAGCTACAACATCTTTCAGGAAATTGTTGTATTGAGGAATCAACATGAAAGCATCGATGATGGGCATTGCAACCTGAGCTTCACTCATTTGCTTCTCAAACAGAGCTTTGTATTTCTCTAGCAGCTGCTTCTTGAATCTACCAGGGAATGGAAGTTTGGGTTCATAGGGAGGAGGAACAAAAGAACTTTCACTTGCTGGAGTAACAACTTCACCATCCTTTACTGTCTTCTTCTCCTCTCCAACCTTTCCTTTACCTTTGGCTTCCACTATCTTCTCCAAGATCTCGTCATTGATCTTCTCATCAACAATCACCACTTCATCATCTATGTTGATGGCAACCCCCTCACCTAATTTCTCAGCATCCTTGGTGAGGGTTCTAGGAGGTAACTGCTTACCACTCCTAAGGGTGATAGCTTTGGCCTCCTTGGGATTTTGGTCAGACTTTCCAGGTAGAGATCCTTGCTGGCGATTTTGGTGAGTGTTCATGGAAGCAAACTGATTCTCTAAATTCCTGACTGTAGAAGCAAGGTGTGAGAATTTGTTGTTGAGCTCATTGTAGCTCCCATCAATCTTGGTATGAAGGTTCTTCAACTCATAACCAATATGCTTCTCACTTCTAGTCTGAGACTCCAAGATTTGTTTCAGTAAGGTATCAGTGCTGCTCTCTTGAGGAGCAGAGAAACCAGACGAGGGGTTTTGCTGAGGCTGATAGCTGCCTTGCTGGCTGTTTCTAGGCGGATAACCACTCTGTTGGTTGTTGGGATAAGATTTCTGTTGGTAGTTGTTGTACTGAAAGTTGGGCTCCTTTTTGTACCAGCTACCATTGTTGTTGATGAAGCACAGCTCTTCCTGACCTTCCAAACCCTCAACCTCATGGACAATAGGTGGTGTCTCTTGGCTTGGGTTACCAACAAACTTCAGCTGCTCTTGGGTTGCTTTTTCAGCAATGAGTAGGTCGATCTTGTCTTCCAAAGCTTTGATCTCTTTCCTCGTCTGCTTATCATCTGTTCTACTACCTCTGTCGTGGTCTCCACTGTAGACTGCATCACTCTTTACCATGTTGTCAACCAGCTCTTCTGCATCCTCCTCAGTTCTCCCCAAGAAGAACCCATTGCTAGCTGTATCCAGTCTGGCTCTGTACTTAGGAAGAGCACCACGGTAGAATGTGCTCAGTAAGCTCTCCTTAGAAAAGCCATGGTGTGGGCATTGAGCTTGGTAGCCCTTGAATCTCTCCCAGGCTTCACTGAAGCCTTCCAAGTTCTTCTGTTGAAAGCTGGAAATCTCGTTTCTCAGCTTAGCAGTTCTTGAAGTAGAGAAGAACTTCTCCAAGAATGCGTTCTTGCAGTCATCCCAAGTAGTGATGGAGTCACTGGGTAGAGACTTCTCCCACTGACGTGCCTTATCCCCCAAAGAGAAAGGGAATAGCTTGAGCTTTAAGGCATCTTCGGACACACCATTGGTTTTTGACAACCCACAGTAGCTGTCGAACCTGTCCAAGTGATCAAATGGATCCTCTAGAGCCAAGCCATGATACTTGTTGTTCTCGATCACGTTGAGGAGTCCTGATTTGATCTCAAAGTTGTTGGCTGCCACAGCGGGTGCTCGGATTCCCAATCTATGACCATGAATGTTGGGGCGGTCGTAAGTGCCAATGGGTCGAGCTGCTCGCTGTTGGTTTTGAGGTATGTCTCCCATATCAGTACTCAATCTCTGCAAGTGAGCCTGTTGCTCTTCTTCTCTTCTATTTCTAGCACACTCTCTCTAAAGCTCTGATGTCTGCAGCTATTGGAACTAGGTTTGATGGACCCCTGCTCCTCAAGTTCATACACCTGTAGATTAAAGGGAGGTGAAGAAAGAGAATCAGTAACAAAAGAAAATAAAAATGACTTAGTCTCAAGCAAGTGACTAAATCTCAATGTTCAAATCTACTCAGAATTTGGCAACGGCGCCAATTTGATGTTAGGAGTTTTCAAGGCTCCTAAGACAAATGTTGTAGTATAGAAGATTGTCGAACCAGTTCTGAGGGATATCAAAGCACTGAGAATGCAAGTACTCACTTAATCTAAGTGCAACCAATGATTTAGATGGGTTTTAAACTATGACTAAAACTAGAAAGCAATAACAGAATGATACTTTCTTGACTAAAGGGAAAGAGAACTCATGGGTATAGGGATTAGACCTTGGGTGATCAAGTATCGAACTAAGGATGGCAAATGATCAATCAAACTATCAACCTTAAGCCTAGACACAATTCTAAGCAAGCTCTATGTCTAGATGAATGCTCATTTGCTAACATATCTCAAACATCAAATGTCTTTGGTTGAATAATATGAAAGCAATCATTACTAACAAGTCTATTAGCTATCTTAGCATCTTTAACAACAAATGTCTTTGGCAAAGTATACTAAAAGCCTAGGAGAGTTGTCTCGGGCATTTCATCGAACACCTTTCGGGTGAGAAATGCCTAAGGATCAAAAACTGAGTGGCCAACTCAGAAGATGCATTATGATTACTCTACTAGCAAGGAAATATGAATGATCTACACTAAAACATCCTAGCTCTAACCTAATCACCCTTAATCTCCCTAACCCATGAATTCCAAAGGTGATTACTCACTAATCTCCATGATTCCTCTTAAACCCATATTGGATTTCAGATTAATCATGTAGAGAAATAGATAAGAAATCAACAAGAACACAAGAACATAACAAATCAAAACCCAAGAGATGAACTTCTCAAGAGAGTTCTTGTGTCTTTCTCAATAGATCAAAGATAAAAGATAATCTGCCACTGGTGGCTACAAAAGATGTTTAAAACATAGGTTTTTCCAAGTGCAAAACGTGCATAATAAATTGCAAAAAGGTCCTTAAGAAATCATGATTTTCGGCAGCAAAATAACGCGGAGCGACTTGCAGGTGTCGCTCCGGGAAATCGCTCCAGGGCCGATTTTTGGTGTCTCCGGGCGAGAGGTCGCGAGCGACTTTGGTGTGTCGCTCCAACGGGTCGCTCTGGATCGGGAGCGACCTTGGTAGGTCGCTCTGAGAGGTCGCTCCAGGCTTCGCTTCGTGTCGTCTCTCCATAAAGACGCGAGCGACCTCGGGGTGTCGCTTTGGGAGGTCGCTCCGAGAGGGGTGTGAGATGCGAGCGACTGCACGGGGTCGCTCTAGCTAGGTCGCTCTGAGAGGTGCTTTGGAGCGACCTCATGACGTCGCTGCGGAACCTCGCTCCCATGCTCTGCTCGTCCAATGATCACCTGTTTCACGTCCTTTAAGCTCCAAATGCATCCAAATGTTCCCAAGAACTCCATGTGGCACTCCAACACCTAATGAGGACAATGAATGCAAAATGCAACCTAGACATGGCTAAATCCTAATCTATATGATGAAAATGCTAATGGATGAATGGATAAAACAATGCAAATATGCAAGATATCAATCATCATAGCTTGAGAACATGAAACATAATGAATTTATCATTGGTGAACGGTTTGAAAGTCATGCTTGGTTATAACATGCTTAGTATACTGCAATTTTGCAAATATAAATATATTTTAATCATTTTATTTTTAACTTGCAAAAAACAAAAATTAAAACAAAAAGAAGTAAAAGTTAGAGAAAAAGAATAGGATATCACTAAACCAAGTTTTTGTTCCAAAGTAGCACTCAAGGCTCAAAGTCACAAAAATAAGTTTCATTAAAGAGGTAAATATACACTTATACCCCTTGGGTTAATTAATCCAAACCTTAGGGTTTAGAGTTAAGGGGTGGGGTATTGGAATTAAGGTTTAAAATTTTATAAAAAATAAATACTAAAATAAAAAATTTTAAAAACAGTTTCAAAAATTATTTTTAAATTATAAAAAGAAAATTTGAAAAAAATAAAAAAAAATTGAAAAAAAAATTTCAAAAAAAAATTATAAAAATTTCGAATCTGAAAACATATAATCTGAAACTATAAAAAAAATTTCTTTTTTTTTTTCATTTTATTTATTTTATTTATTTTTATTTATTTTTGTTTGTTTATTTAGTTTTAAACTAAGGGTATTAAGGATATTTAACCATTTAATGAATATCATTTTTATAACTTTTTTCTTCTAATGTCATTTTTGAGACATAAACTTCAAAATGTGCTATTATTAACAATTGACCTAAAAGTTAACCTTTGAGTAAATATCGCATATGCCAATATTTAAAAAAGAAAGTTCCAAACCCAAGCAGTAGTAATTCAGTTGATTCTAGGGGAGGCTACAATCAGCTATACAAATCTCCATTTAATCATATGCTCCCTTCTTAATCCAACGGACTAAAATCCACAATCGTGTCTTCTTCTACGCATCACTATCGTTTATACACGAAAGGAGAATAGGCCTGCGTGTAGCCGATTATTTGATAACTAGTGTTGATACATAAGCAGACTCAAGACCCTCTCTCTCTATACTCTTTGGTTCTCTCTCTCTAAAAGAAGAAGGATGAAGATTTTCGTGAAGACTCTCAAAGGGACAAACTTCGAGATCGAAGTGAATCCGGCGGAGACGGTAACCCTAATTCCTGAATTAGAGAATATCAGCGTTCTAATTACTTTCATTAAGTCTGATTCTACCTTGGGTTTGAGATAGTGAATCTAGGCGTCACTCTGATTATGCCCATCGATTGGAATCTGAATTAGGGTTTTTCGTTCCGAGTCTGAAAGCTTAGTGCTTTGGGTTGAACTTGGTGATCTTAGATTATTATGTTAAAAGTTAATCATACTTAGCAGATGGGTATTAAAGCTTTTGTTTTTTGTTGCAGATCTCTGATACTAAAAAACGTATAGAAACTCTTCATGGTGCGCAATACCCAGCTGCTCAGCAGATGCTGATCCACCAAGGAAAAGTTCTCAAGGATGAGACTACTTTGGAAGAGAACAACGTTGTTGACAACAGTTTCATTGTTATCATGTTGTCCAAGGTGTCATCTTCTTTCTTTTTGGGTCCACCCTTTGGATTAGCTTAGCAGGGATTCTCACTAGTTTCTGGTTCCTAACTCGTTGTATGATTGGTGAAATAAAGGCCAAGGTTTCTTCAAGTGGGGCATCAACTGCATCTGCTCCAGCACCTAGTGCTACTCAGGTGCTGTGTTTAAAAAGGCGCATGGCGCTCCATGGCGATGAAGTATGTGCCTTGCGCCTTGCGCCAAGGCGCATCGAGGCGCTCGCCTTGAAGACCACTTGAAACTGTGATTAAAAAAAAAACTAAATTACTATGATGATGAACATGCAAATAAAGCATTCAATTACGTAAAAAACATGCAAACACAAACTATACCATAAAGAGCAATAAAATACATGTTAAAAATGAATTTCAATATATATTAGATTTGTTTCAGTTACAAACAAAGATTATACATCAACTTGATCACAGGAGTCCTCAAGCTACAATATACTAGTAAGCGTCAATTACGTAAGCGTCAATCACTTACTGTATAAAAGAAAAGAAGCACCAAAATTACAGAGATAAACAATCGCAGTGCATTCTAGACTGTAACCAAGAAACCCAAGTAGTCATAATAATAAGAAGAAGAACCTATGAGACTAGAGAAGAGTAGATAATACTCTAACCTTAAGCAAAACACTGTGAGATCTATGTTTTGTGAGAATTTTTGACGTTTAGTTTTAACTTTGAAGAGGGAGCTAGGGTTTTGGTGAGTATTTTTGACGTTTTGTTATAAGATTGGTGAATTAGTTAAAGCAGGGTTTGGTTTCGTACCTGGTTTAGTGTCGGTTAACATAGGGTCTCCAAGGCGCGCCTTTGCATCGCTTTTGAAGGCACCGCCTTATGGCCAAAGCGCACTAGGCGAGCGCCTTAGGGACCATACCCTCGCCTGGGATGTGCATGGCGATGGAGCTATCGCCTGAGTGCGCCTTGCGCCTTGGCGCATAAGGCGAGCGCCTTTTTAAACACAGCTCAGGTGAATAAAGTTTTATTTATTTTGCTATGGTTTACTCTGGTGTTTGAGTCTTTCTCTCTGCAAGTGATCACACTACTGAACTGCTTTGTTTTTTTAGGCTCAACCTGCACAGACGGTAGCTACACCTCAGGTTGCTACTCCAACTGCCTCAGTGTGAGTTCCAAGCCTTCTCTCTCATTAATTTACCTCAGTTTGGAAGAGGAATTGTCAGGTTCTTGTGTTGATGAGTCCCTCTATATACCGCTTTGCTAATTTGTTGTACTTTTTCGTGCGTTTTACAGTCCAGAGCCTACAAGTGGAGCTGCAACCGTTGCAGCACCTTCTGCAGCAGCTGCTTCGTAAGTACTGTCAGAAGTGCAATATATTCATTATTTATCAGAACTACCATAGATTTTCGAATCTGTCTTTCCTTGTTTGATCATCATATGACTTCTGTTTTTTTTTCTGCTGAAAACAGGACTCAGACAGATGTTTATGGACAAGCAGCGTCGAACCTTGTTGCTGGAAACAATCTAGAGTCCACTGTTCAGCAAATTCTTGACATGGGTGGAGGTAGTTGGGACCGTGACACTGTTATCCGTGCCCTGAGAGCCGCCTTTAACAACCCTGAAAGAGCTGTCGAATATCTCTACTCAGTATGTCTCATTCCACTTCTTGATTCTGGTCACATCTTCGTTAGTTATACTTAACTTTGGTTTGCCACAAGTCTAGTATGCTTTGATCAGTCTGTTGAACATTTGTTTGATACATTTCAGGGAATCCCTGCTCAAGCTGAAATCCCACCAGCCCCTCAAGCCCCAGCTACTGGTGGACAGGCAGCAAACCCTCTAGCACAGACCCAACAAGAAGCTACTCCAGTGCCTGCAACTGGTGGTCCTAACGCTAATCCGTTAAACCTGTTTCCCCAGGTAGTTTTTCTTTTTTTTTGAATCTCAAAGTAGTATATAATTGACTCGTATCATTTTATTTCCTTGCGTTTGGGCTCGTTTGTTGACATCCACTCTTGTCTGTCTTCACTCAGGGCATGCCCGCTGCAGATGCTGGTGCTGGAGCTGGTAATCTTGATTTCCTACGTAACAGTCAACAGGTATCTTCATATTCTTTTCCATTTGAGTAAAGAAATCTTCAACCTGTTCCCCTTACGGTAATTGCAATTTTTTTGCCAATTCTTCAGTTCCAAGCCTTGAGAGCTATGGTACAAGCAAACCCGCAAATTCTACAGGTACGTATATCCCCACCTCTGTTTAATTCTGTTTTGACATCACATAAATGTTTTCCGCTTATAATGTTTTGTTCTGCAGCCTATGCTTCAAGAGCTCGGTAAACAAAACCCACAGCTTGTGCGACTCATCCAAGAGCACCAGGCTGACTTCCTACGCTTGATAAATGAACCTGTCGAGGGAGAAGAGTGAGTTTTATATCATCATTCATTCATTCTCCTATACATTTTTCATTTATTCGGTTGTCCAACAATTCATCCAATCCAAACTGAATTTTCGTTTAACTCACCAATACAACCTCCAGGAATGTCATGGAACAGTTGGAAGCAGCAATGCCACAAGCTGTGACCGTCACACCTGAAGAGCGTGAAGCCATTGAACGGGTTTGTTCCCTCGTTTTCTTTTCATTTGTACTTGAACTCGAACTGTAGACATGTAGTACTTATGTCTTGTATTGAAATTTGGGTGCACAGCTTGAAGCGATGGGGTTTGATCGTGCGATGGTCTTAGAGGTGTTCTTTGCGTGTAACAAGAACGAAGAACTTGCAGCTAACTACCTTCTAGATCACATGCATGAGTTTGAGGAACAATAATGGAAAGAAGAAATCCATTCCTCCTTCCTAAACTCAGAGACCCATCTTTATGTTTCTTCTTGTTCTTCATTTGCTTTTATGAGATAATCTATCTTCTCCGATGCGTTTGACAAGTTTCATGTTTTTATGTTCATGGGAGTTGATGTGTTTATGTTACATTTTTAAAACTTATCATATTATATCATAGCTTTATCTGGTTTGAAGACGTTCCTTCTTTTTTATAACGTTGAGCTAAAAACCTGTCTAATGGTTTCAGTTGTAAACTTGCACCATTTATTTGACCACTAGAGCAATATTTTGGTCGTGTTTGATTCACCATTAAGAAGCCCTCAAATTTTAAAGTTCTTTGCAATCCAAGAAACCTTCGAATTTTGAGGGACTGAATGACGAAACTTTAGTTTTCAAAACTTCAAAACACTTTTCAGTTTAGTCTTCATAATTTTGTAACTTACATATAACGTATACTAATATTAATTTCTTATCACTTTAAATCATTATAACTACATTTCATCTCAATTTCAAATATATTATATATATTACTAATACGAAAAATATATAAATATCTTAAAATAAAAATAAAAATAATATTTTTTAAAATATTTTTTTTTATTTCACATAACAATTATATTACATTGAACAATATATTACAAATTAATGATTAAAGTACAAGAATATATATATTTTACAATAAAGATCACCATGTTACTAAAAAAAAGTATTGTATGATATAATGACAATATATATTATTAAATAAAAGTACAAATATAAATTGACCTTAAAAGTTACAGCTTATTTACATCACAATGCATTTATGATTTTTTTCAAACGGTGAATTTAAAATATAAAAATATAATGTCTAAAATGTAAACTAAAAATTTCTTTTAAACAGTGAATTTTCTGCATGCTTGCAGCCAATCCTGACCTATTTTCAAATCCTCTGAGGATTTGAAGCACACACTAAACATATTCTACTTTCTCTTCGATGAAAATCAATAGATCATCAGCAAAAGAAAGGTGCGTCAATTTTATTTTTTTGCAGTTTGTGTGGTATTTGAACCTTGTTTGAGTTGCTACGACATTGAGCATATGAGAAAGACAATTCATTGCAATAACAAAGAGGTAGAGAAAAAGTAGACCCTCTTGCCTGAACCCTCTTGTACCTTTAAAATACCCATTGACTTTAACATTCGCAGCTTTTATTATTGTTTAACTTTAATTGTTAAGTTTCGGAAAGAAAGAGTATGTTCTTACCGGCTTATGGCTCTGAAAAACTTGTATTTTTTTAGCTTTTGGTTTGAGAAGAACTTTTGGTTTTTCCTGGCTTATATACTTTCAAATTCTGGAAGCACAATAGCCTAATTGTTAAGGTTTAAAGGTTTCTACATTCAGGTTTGGGATTCGAATCTCAGACTATGTAATTTCTTGCAGATTACAAGAAATCCGGGTTTCAAGTTCCGGAGAGAGCGATTTATTAATGCAGACTACAGAAGAAATGTTTACAAAGAATCTTCAGCATGGTGCAAATAAATCTGGTCAGGAATAAATCTTCATAGAACGGCTCAGATGATGCAGTTAGGTATAGATGTTCATAAAACATGTAGTATTGTCGGTTGTCGGTTGTCGAATCGTCTAATCTTTTTCATAAATGAAATGTCATAATAAATCACCGTTATAAAAAATATGGTACTTTCAAATAAAAAATTGATTAAATCTGGTTTTTCGAACGTACTCAATGTTAACCAAATAGCCCATTAGTTGGCCCAAGTGTCAGCACATCATCATTCTATTCTATAAACTAATCTTAACAGCAAGCAGCATGCCAGGACGCGTGTCTGGTCGAGGCCTCAGTCACCTTCAGCATCCGACACTTGTCAGCCAACTATTGGATAACTAAACTCAACGCCTCGAAAACAGTGTTATTCCATTTCGCATTATATCAGATTCAGTTGTTCTCTCCATATTCCAAATTTCAAACCACCACTCAGATCTTTAACGAAGAACAAAGGGTAACCCTCTGATCTATTCCATATTGTTGTATAGATCTTGTGTTTGATTGAATCATTCTTGAAATCGATTCGCTGTTTTCATTGAGGATCATAGATTGATTCAGTGAATGATTGTGTAGATGTTGATTTGGTTTCATTAAACTATCTTCGTTGCTCTATAGATTGTTGAAATCGAAGATGTCATCATCATCACGTGAAGAGAATGTGTACATGGCGAAGCTAGCGGAGCAAGCCGAGCGTTACGAAGAGATGGTGGAGTTCATGGAGAAAGTTGCCAAATCCGTTGACAACGAAGAGCTCACAGTTGAAGAGAGGAACCTTCTCTCCGTCGCTTACAAGAACGTGATTGGAGCGAGGAGGGCTTCGTGGAGGATCATCTCTTCCATTGAGCAGAAGGAAGAGAGCAAAGGGAACGAGGATCACGTTGCTATCATCAAGGACTACAGGGGCAAGATCGAAGCTGAGCTTAGCAAGATCTGCGATGGAATCTTGAATGTTCTTGAAGCTCATCTCATTCCATCTGCTTCGCCTGCTGAGTCTAAAGTGTTTTACTTGAAGATGAAGGGAGATTATCATAGGTATCTTGCTGAGTTTAAGGCTGGCAACGAGAGGAAAGATGCTGCTGAAAGCACTTTGGTTGCGTACAAGTCTGCTCAGGTTTAGTGATTCACCACCCTTCACTATATTCATTATCTTTCTGTGGTTATGATTGATGTTGTTGTTGTTGTTTGACAGGACATTGCCACTGCTGAGTTGGCTCCCACTCACCCGATCAGGCTTGGTCTTGCACTCAACTTCTCTGTGTTCTACTATGAGATCCTTAACTCGCCTGACCGTGCCTGCAGCCTCGCCAAACAGGTTTTCTTTATACCTATGTTACTTAATGTGAAACTGTTATGGGAATTTTTTTTAACTTTTCGGAACTTGATCACATTATGGTTGTGTAGGCTTTTGATGAAGCAATCGCTGAGTTGGACACGTTGGGTGAGGAATCGTACAAGGACAGTACACTGATCATGCAGCTTCTCAGGGACAATCTCACTCTCTGGACTTCGGACATGACAGTAAGCCTTTGACACAATTTAGATTCATAGCCTTGTTTGCTTTGTCATTGATAGCTTTGTGGTTGATAGGACGAAGCAGGAGATGAGATAAAGGAGACGTCGAAGCCAGAAGGTGCTGCAGAGTAAAGCTGAAGACTGAGGAAGTGGTTTTATCAAGGTATAAACTTCCTAGAAGGTTATGTGATAATTCTGAGTGAGGGATGGTAGCTCAGAACTCGTACCAGATACACTTTTATTGTTTGTTTTGTTTGTTTGAAAACCACTTTGCGAATTTGCGATTGATTCCTCCTTTAGGTTCCTCGAAATTTTCTATTTTTCAGTGAAATAAAAACCTGCAGTCTGCTCTTTTTCTAATTTTCGGTTATGGATTTTGACAAGTTTAAACACGTATTTTTCGTGAGAGTTATGATGATATTCCCGATTAAAAGATGCCTAGTAGTTGTCAAATTGATGAACTTCTCAAACATTCCTTTAACCATACGCATTACCGATCCGCCAATGATTTTGGTCGATCGAATTACAAGTTGTAATAATTTAACGAATAGCATAGTTATTGAACTGATGATATATGGGCGTTTAATTTGGATTTGTTTTAGAGTATTTAGTATGGGCATAGAGATAGCAATATATGGGTATAAAGATATAAAAATTTGGTTGGCTTTTTTTTTCAATATATAAAATTGTTTTTTTCAAATAATAAATTTGAGAATCGAATTCGTTTGTTCGGTTTGTTTATTTTTTTAAGTAATTTTAAGTAATTTGGGTGCAAATATCAGATAATTCAAATAAAAATATTTGAATGATTTTAGGTGATTCGATCTTTAGAATAATTCAATGAGCAAACGTCTGTATGTAGTGGAAAGTTAAATTCTTCAGATTTTTCTTCCGATTTTGAGTAAAAACGCTCAAAACTACAAAAGCTTAAGATCTCATCATAGTTGATTAACTTGATTAAGAAAAGACTTCAGATATAAGAGTAGAACATGATTATTGGAAATTTTTATGATGGAATTATTATCGGAATATAAGAACTTTCTCTTAAGAACCGATTATTAGTTGTTCTTAAATTAGTCATTTCTTAGTACAGTTTTCTCAGTTTGCTATACCCCCAAACCAAACGACTCTCCTCGTTTATCAGTACTAGAATTTAACTTTCCACTAGACACACACAAATGATGAAACCCTAGATGCGAGAGTAGACCACATCATCATACGTAGGGAAGGTCAATGGTCCATCCCCAAGGACTAGCACACAAGTCACAAGAACCGCGACAAAGATTGTGAAAATCAGAAACGATTTACACGGGCCCGCGCTGTTCTGTTTCTCTGCCCCAACCGTCATAATCCCTTCACTTCCACTTCCAAGTTGAAACACCGGACAAGTGAAGAATCCGTACACAACCCCAGCTACAAGTGCTCCCAGATTTGTCCTGTCATGACTCACAAATGTTATTAGAAGCATACATACACACACAAAGTATCCCATGATCAGATGAAAGTTTACCAGTCATCTATTGGACCGAAATGGCTTAGTATGAGACCAAGCCCTGTCATTATAATGGCCTTCTGAAACAAGTCTTCGTACTCTTCTCTTTTGATCATCTCCTTGTTCTGAGATTGGTCAACAAGCCAAGCTCCTATTAAAGCAAATGCTGGTCCCTACACCAACAAGAGTTTACATGATTTGATATTTTGAATGTTTAGGAACGGTGCAATGCAATTTGGTGGGGGAAGAAACAAGTATTTAAACTTACAGTTCCTCCAACTGTAGGATCTGGTGTATGAAGAAAGCTCATGAAATTACCAGAGACCCCTCCGAGAATACAAATGAGACAGAACGTGAGTAGCCCATAGTCACGGCAGACTTTTGGTCCAAAGGTAAGCAGAGCCCATGAGCTAAGGGCTACATGAGGGATTCCAGAGTGCTGCAAAATGTAAAAATGTTTCAGTGACAAACTTACATGAAACCAAGACATCAAGAGGGGCTGAGTTTGACAAGATTGTGTGCTTCAAATAGCTGTTTCTGAGACAGTAAAAGAATGGGAAGAACAGACCCAATCTGTTGGTCTTGTACCAGAAACATGGGTGTGACCAGCCTCCACCATTCCCCAGCCACGATTAGATCGTTTATCTTTGCTCCATATAACAGCGGGAGCGATAAGAGTCCCATATCATTGTTCCTCACTGGAGCCGCCGCTTCAAACAGACACACTCCAACGTTTATGGATGCCAATATGCTCCTGGAGAGACACACACACAACAAGAAAGAAAAGGGTTTTTCTAAGCATCTACAAGACACATCTAAGACGAACAAGAGGTGATTGTAGGGTTCTTACACAACATAGAAGTTCAATGGATCTTCTCCATCATTATTACTTTCAATATCAGAGTTTCTCGATTTGCTTGCTACTGAACCTCCTTCTGGTTTTATTATCGCATCTGAGAGTCAAAGAAACAGCCAAGTAAGCGACTATTAGCAAGAGGAAATCAAAGAATCATAATATTAATCTTATACATTTTTGTTGTTTTTTAAGATAAACGCTCAAAGATTCTAACTCCTTCTCTCCACTGAGTTCAGCTCCCCGATTGATTTCATCCCCCATTGAGATAGAAGGCTTCTCATCGTTGCTTTGAAGTTTCTCAAAGTAAGAATCTAACAGTTGAAGTCTCTTTTTGATAGTCTTGGTCTCTGATGACGCCCTAACCAAGCAAAGCTTTCTTCTTGAACACGGGATCGATCTCGTACAATCCCTCCCCAGAGCGGTTGTTCTATGTTTCAGACCACTAGTGCTACTGCTACTAACCTCTGCCTTCGTCAACACTCCTAAAGCCGGACATGGGAAGGTTCTGCCAGGCGGACAACTTCGTCTTGCACCATTCGAATCAAACAACACTTCTCCTCTGCTATGTCGACCTGAAGTTCCATGCTGAAAAACATAATCTTTACAGGGGAGTTCACGGTGAAGAGGAAACGACGCCATTATAAAGCTCGAATCTGTGCATTAAAAAAAAAACAAGAAAGGCTTTGATTTATGTAATATATTCGAGCAAAACCAGCTCTTACAAATGATAAACCTCTTCTCACTCCGACAGAATTTTAAGATTACTAAGAGAAACTAACATCGAACACAAATGGTCGGAACCATAATCAGAAGAAGAGAAAGCGATGACTTTACCTTGGAAAAAGAAACCTGATCCTATCTTTGGCTTGGTCAGACCTTAAGATGAAGATTTTGGTTGCAGGTAGGATTAGGATTGGATTTGGATTTGGATTTTGGATGGATGATAAGTGATTAGTGACTGTCTTCGGGTAATGAAAATTACGTTAAAGACCGACAAATAATAACAAATATTTTTATTGTTTGAACAGTAATGACTCACATGTCATGCGTCACAAGTACGACTCCCCGGACCTGATCATTCCTTTTCTTTCTGATAATTTTTCTATCCCAAATATATTTCATTTTTTTTCTTTTTTACTATAATCGGAAAATTTTCGAACAGAAATCTATATAGTTTTTTTTTTTTTCACACTAAAAGATACTTGTATTAAACAACCAACATTACACATGGAGGAGTACATCATTGATCGGATAAACCAAAGCCGGACTAAATCCGGAAATTATGCCAGCAGAACAACAAGTTCTCCGGAAGCGAAGCCCAAACAAGGGAAGCATATTAACACAAACTTAAAATACAAACATGATGATAATGAAGGTGAAACCAAAAAAAGATTAAGAGCCAATAACATAGGCGAAGAGGAAGAAATGCTCTTAAGTAACATAACGCAAATGCTCCAAGCGGTTCTTTGAAGAAAAGACAACGAACCAGGCACCTCCCATAGTGAATAAGCGCATGCAAATAGAAACTGAGAACCTAAGCTTCAAGACCGGAGAACCAGAACGCATCGTTCTATACCGTTCAAACCGGATACGGCGCAGTCGAGACTACAACGAGAACGACTAGGAAACGCCAACAGAGAAGCAGTGAAGGATGAGGACTCGATCATACCTCTGGAGTGAAGACAGGGAGCGAAACCGCAACACTTTCGCCAAAGTCAAACTTGATAAACAAGCCAGAGCAAGGATCGAGACGAAGCGAAGCCAAAGACACCAACAGTAGAGATAAAGCGCATGCAACTTTGAAAACACATCATCAAGCCGTTGATCTTGAGAATCCGGGGCTCCAATCTTGAAAACAAGCTAAGTCTAAACAGAACTGAAACAGATCTGAAGCTTTAGCTTGACACCTCCAAAATTGAACATGCAAGTAAACCGAAGGAACATTACATAGAAATTAAAACTAAACCCGACCCCAGCCCTGTGGAAGCGGCCGGAGTCGGTGAACGACGAAGAACAGATGAAGAAGTTTTTTTCTTTTTTTTTAGATAGAAGATGGAGAGTCTAGAGAGAGATGATCCTTTTTGTTTTTGAGTGGTAAATTTGATGAACAGAAATCTATATAGTACTTTCTCCCTTTTAAAACAAGTGATATTTTTATATATCAATATAACTTTTAACTTTATCTGAAAGATAATTATCTCAATAGTTCTTCTTAAGTTTTTATCACAAAAATAATCTTCAAAAAATAAATGACCAAAATAGTTTTTTTTTTATTTTAAAATTTTTAATATTTATTTTTATTTTTAAAAATTTGAACTCATCCCAAAACCCAACCTTTAATTCTAAACCTTAAGTCTTAGATTAGTTAACTCTAAGAATATAAATGCATATTTACCCTTCAGTAAAACTTCTTTTAGTCATTTTTCTCTTTAGAAGTCTATTTTTGTAAAAATAAACTAAAAATGACTATATAAGGAAATTTTTCTTATCTAAAAGTGTGTAAAATAATAATATTTTGTAATTTATTTTATAACTATTTAAATAATTTTTAATGTATATTATAAATATTAATCATAATTATTTTTTAAAAAATAAGTTTTTTCTTATGATTGTGCACTAAAGAAAATATTAGTTTTTCTGGAGCACTAAAGCTAAAACGCAGCTATTGATTTCATTTTTAACCATTCATATTCTTGCTATTTTGAACTAGTTAAACCTAAATACGAAAAAATTAAAGAAATTATCTGAAAAGAACCTAGTTTGTGTCGAGTAAGGCAAAATGGTAGTGTTACAAAAACTGGGTCGGGTCTCTTCATTAAGCCTATAAAACGCCACGTGGACGCCGCGGGAATGGTAGTGTTTGAGGCCAACCTTTATCCATGCCGCGGGAATCTAGTTTGATATCTCTTTTTTATCTTCGTAAACCATCAATAAAACGCCACGTGGACGCCGCTCAAACCGAACGAGTGGTTGTTGTCTCGGTTCGAAGTTCGAACATCGTCGGTCCAAATCGTCGTTACCTTAATCCGTGATACCGAACCATTTGGTTTAATCGAATTATATTTTAACCGGAGTGTAACCGAAACTAATCAAACAAGAGAGAAAGCCACGTAAGGTTGTCTCTAATGACAATCAACCAAAACGGATAACCAAAGAAGCAGAGTTAGAGAGAGAGACGACGATGAGAGCTCTGACATGGACAGGATTATCTCCGCCGCCGCTGCCGGCTATGGTGGCGCGAATGACGACGACTTCGAAGATGGTTGCCTTACGACGGATGAACCTCCGAAAAGATCGTGTCTGTGTTAGCGCCACGGCGGTTTCAAGCGGAGGAGGAGTAGTGGAAGCGGTGGAGTTGGCTGAGATAGGAGAGAAGAGTAAGAAGTGGAAGTGGAAGGGAGAATACTCAATCAATTACTTTGTCAAGAGTTCGCCGGAGGAAGTAACTCCGGCGAGTCAGACTGTTCTCTTAGTTCACGGCTTTGGCGCCTCTATTCCTCACTGGCGAAGGTATCAGTTTCCACTTTGATTCATTTAGGGTCTTACCTGTGAACTTTGATGTGTTGAGAGTAAATGTATTATGTACAATGTAGTTGAGCTGAGACAGAGTTCTGTTGTGTAGGAGAAGTGTAGATTAGTTTTGTATCAATTAAGTGAAGCTGAGACAGAGTAGGAGAAGTTTAATTAGTTTTAAGAATCAAGAAACTATTGTATGTGGAAGATTTTTTGTGTATATGCATTTGGTTCTTACAAGAATAAACTAATTTTTATTTGCAGGAATATAAATGCTCTGTCCAAACACCATACAGTGTATGCCATAGATCTTCTTGGGTTTGGTGCTTCAGAGAAGCCGCCTGGTTTTAGCTACACTATGGAGTCATGGGCTGAAGTAACCACCTGGCAATTATCTGATCTGTTTTAAGCAAGTGTCAGTGTCTTGTTTTTTTTTTTAATTTATTAATTTGTTTTCTTGCAGTTGATACTCAACTTCTTGGAGGAAGTGGTTCAGAAACCGACAGTTTTGATTGGAAACTCTGTTGGAAGCCTTGCTTGCGTTATAGCTGCTTCAGGTCTTGTTCTAATATCTGATGTGATCTATTGTCTGCTATCGTTTTGATGTAAGACTCCATTGTTTGTTGTGACTTCTTGAAAATTAGAAGAATCGCAGCGAGATCTGGTTAGAGGTCTGGTTCTGTTGAATTGCGCTGGTGGTATGAACAACAAAGCGGTGTTTGACGACTGGAGAATCAAGCTGCTGATGCCATTGCTCTTGCTTATCGACTTCTTACTCAAGCAAAGAGGAATTGCTTCTGCACTCTTCAACCGCGTTAAAGACAGGCATGACTCGTTACCAACTTATATTGTCCACACTCTTCTTAATCGAGAGCTCTAACGCATTGATGGATGAATTAAACACAGGGAGAATCTCAAGAACATTTTGACAAATGTATATGGCAACAAAGACAATGTAGATGATACCCTTGTAGAGGTTTTTTCCTATTACCCACACTCTCATCTCAATGACATTAGGAACCAACCAAATGTGTTACATTTTATGCTGAAAATGTTGTGTCAGATTATCGCTGGACCAGCAAACAGCGAAGGTGCGCTAGATGCATTTGTTTCCATACTAACGGGTCCACCTGGACCAAACCCGATTACGCTGATTCCTGAAATAACCAAACCGGTTCTTGTCTTATGGGGAGACCAAGATGGATTAACTCCTCTCGACGGTCCTGTAGGTAAATACTTCACGTCCCTTCCGGGTCAGTTACCTAACTTCAACCTATATGTTCTAGAAGGTGTTGGACATTGCCCACAAGATGATCGTCCGGATCTTGTCCATGAGCGTCTCCTTCCATGGCTGGCTCAGCTTTCTTCCACATAATCTCAGTTACGTGTATGGTGTTTAGAAATGTATAACATGTTTGATTGTTGCGTCTATGCACTAGAGAGCCAAATTCTACCATTTTTGTATATAAAAATGGTAATAACATCATATATCGAATGTATATTTTATAAATATGGGTTCATTTATTGAATGTGTGCTTTTTTCTCATAAGTGGGGATTTCGCTTGTGTTTTACGCAAATATTTTGTGGTTGAAAACTACTGAAGAAATCAGAAGTTCCGGTTTAGGAAGCCGATGAACCAAGCAATCAAAGTTCGGTTTTGCATTCAGGTTTTAGTTGCTGGTTTTGTGAACAAGTCGTCCAGTGTAGTTTTACTCATCTGCTTTATTCCTTTTTTTTTGTCATCTATGGAATTATATTAACTTGAAAAAATAAGGTTACAAGGTCAAATACGGACCACTCAATAACCAAAACTAAAGTTCTAAACAAGGACAGAGAGCGAGACATTAAACAGAGGAAGCACTTTTCTCACTGTCAAAGAGAGAGAACATAGCCAATAAGGAACTCCTTTTGCCACATATGTGTAAATCATGTTCTCTACCGTGACATTTTAAACGATGAAAAAGCCCATCTATTTGTTATCCTCTCTTCCAACTCCACCCTCCACCGATAAATCTTGTCTAGCCTAGTCATAAGTTCTGAGATCCGAAACTTAAAAGAAGGCCATATTATCGAGTTCGTTATCATTCCAAAAAGGATAAGAGTATTCAAATTAAAAAAATACCTTGTTACTCTTATGGATTCCCATTGATACAATAGCCCATATATAGAAGACAAATAAAACGAATTTCTTACAGATTTGATGAGTTGAAAACGACCTTCTACAGTTCTACTATGCATGATCACCTCTCCTCTGTGGTCTAAAAGCACCAAGAGGCCAAGAACCACCTCCTATTCTTTTATTCCGATTCCACATGGCTATAGTATTACACACTAGAACCATCCAATAGGTGGAAGACACCATTTTTTTATAGTTTTTTTTTTCTTTCACGTTTGTCCTCCTCTTTCATAACTCTGTCATGTTCTTGTGCAAGAACCCAGAAATCCGCTTTCTCTCTGCCTTCATCAAGATTGATAGGTCCCAAGATTTACCACTTTTAGGCCATTTTATAGGCCATATGTAGAGTCTTTATTTTGTATTTCGAGTCTGTTTAATGTCATTTACAGGTCTATGTGTGTTTTGGATTACTTTGGTGATTTTAGAACAAAATAAAACTTAAAAGGAAGAAAATCTGTAGCTGTGCAGAAAGTGAAGTCGAGACACGATATGAGCATCGACCAACGCTTCCGTGGCATCGATCGACGCTGTTGCTGATTGACGAGCCGACCAAACTTTCAAGAATTGCACTTTTGCCCAAACAATTTCTTATTTGCAAAGAAGCCCTTAGACGTGTTAAACCTATTTATCTATATTTTACGACTATTGTGTGGGCTAACCTTTGTTAATTTTAGTGAAATTTTGGAGAAAAGATCAGAACTCCTTCAAAGATTGATTGGAACTCCAGTATTTCTTACCTTTAATCTTTATGCAATTATTTCAGATTATGATTTATGATTCCTATATCATGTCTGAGTAATTCAATTGTTAGATCTAGAGATTTTCTAAGGTTTTCGATGAGTTTTTGATTGATAGATCAGCTAGGTCAATCCATTGTCTCCTTCATCAATATTGTTTTTACAACTTGTTCTTAACTAGGAACTTGATCTTAGGATAATTGGAATACAACGAGAGTGTGAGCTAGGTTGCTAGACACAACGAAAATTAGCCTAATTAACTTAGTGAACATATCGAGTTAATCTTAATGCATGACTAGAGAAATTTGTCGCGCAACGAGAGTTGGCCTTCAAGGATCTAGATTTAGACAGTTTGTCGCAGCAAGAGTTGGACAACTGATATTTGAACTCAAATTCTAGGATTGAACTTAATAAACCCTTAGCAACTATTGATTTGAGTTTTGATTGCCTGTTTGAGATCCATGGATCTAGCGTTTTTCCCATCTGTCTACAAACTGATCTTATCGTTCTGTTTGATTTACTGCTTTCTATTTCCGTTTTAATTTTACCAATAATTGTTAGTCTATTGTGTGATCCACGCTTCAAGTGGATTCGATCTCTAAGTATTACAATCAATTTCTTATTTGAGAGAGTTACTCTAGAATAATTTGAGTATATCAACGATCTCATTTACCATTCTCCAAAAGCCATCAAACATAATACCATTCTTGTTTTTTTTCATACAAACCAGATAATCCAAGGGAAGGATCGAGAAACCTAAGAAGATATATTTCTCTTCTTGTTCAACTCCACTAAATGGTAAAAATTAGAGAAATTTGTGTTCTCAGTGAATCCCTGATACGACAAAGTTATGTTAGCCAAAGCCCACACTTGTATCGCAATGGAGCATGTAAAAATAATATGATTCACTGATTCGCCTTGAAATCCTCACGCTTGGCAAACGGGACCCAACTTAATACCTCTTTCAATCAGCAGATCACCTGCCACGATAGCATTACATAAAGTTTTCCACATAAAGACCTTTATCTTTGGAGAGGTCTCAAATATCTATAATGTAGCTTTAAGACTGTTGAGAGAGGGCTCCATATCCACTACACAAATTTATTCTATTCTAGTCAACCGATTCATCAAACAGTAACCTGACTTGACTGAATAGCAACCATTTTGATTGTGAGACCATATCCAATAGTCTTTTTTTTCTTACATGGGACTCATTTATGATTCTATCTATATCTTATTGGTAGAAAAGATCTTCCAAAATCTCTGGATCCCAAGTTTTTGTAATGGGATTGATAAGCTGATTGACCCTGAGTTCCAAATCGACCAAGATATTCTTTATTAAGGGATATCCTACCTCTCCTTCGATCCAAGTTTCCGACCAGATAGCTATCATATCTATTCACTTTCGGACATTCAGAAATGTTACCGAATATAAATCTTACAACAATTCTCAACGACCAATTGTCTCACGTCCAATAGTCTCATATGAAAAAAGTCTGAATGTTTTTTTTAAAGATAAAAAGAAATTACGAAACCGAGTTTTTTGGGTGTTCAGAAATGTAAATAAAACAACAAATCATATCCAAATGAGTCAGCCTTTTTACTTCTGCTTATCATTATCATTTTTATATTATGTGCTTGCAGAACAAGACAAATTATCACTAAGACTCAAGAGCAGTATTTCCCTTCCAATTTTTGAGAAGCCTTTCTTTCTACAAAATTAGAAATCAAAAGAAAAATTAAGATGCAAATCAGAATATGCAAACCCATGAACAAATTAGCATCATTCGAAGTACAGTTCAAATGCAATAAGTTATTTTATATATTCAAAAAAATATATATATTTATTCACACCACAAACATAGTATTCAAAAGAAGAAATGATATGCAAAGCTGAAAATGCAAACCCATGAACAAAACATGTCTTGAGAGTTCAAGAAAATCACAGTACATTTTAATGCGAAACTAGTATTTGACTGTATACAGTTTCATGCTAAGTTAGTATTTGACTGTAAACCATGGCATCGATTCCAAAGTCTGTGGATAAATGCTTTAGTTGCAAGTGTATATATAGGTAAAGTATTGTATAGATGAAGATGTGCTTGAGATTAATAAAGAACACTTAAATCCTAAAAAGCGTTGATAAATTCGTTTACCTAAACAGTTTTTAATGAATTCATTCACCAAAGTAATCTTAAACCTAAGCAGTTCTAATCAATTCTTTAACCTAAAATTAATTTAGAAGCCTACAAACCTTAATAAATTTCTTGACATTATATAATTAGAGAGAGAGAGAGAGAGGGAGGGAGAATGATCTACCTTTTTGCAAGCAATATACTTCTCTACTTGTGGTTTTTGCTCAGGGCTAAACGCAAACCACCTTTCATGAGGACATACGTCACTCCAGCTTCCTAAGTCTGCACAGAAACAATGGTAAGAGAACAAAAATTACTACATAATACTTGTTAAGACAAGCAAACTGTTTATATTTTTCACACCTTGAAGTAAAATGTTTGGTTCTTTGCTGTACGACTTCAATTTCCAGAGAGTAAGACCATTGTCATTCAATTCAACCGGGCTGGTTCTAAGAACATCATCATATTCTTGAACTTCTGCGAAAGCAATTATAAAAATTAAGCCCCTAAACCATTGTTATAAACAATCAATCACATGAATTCAGAATTATACTTTGCATATTTAACGCGTTTTGCATCCCGGCAAAGACTAGTTCAGATTCAGCTTCCATTTGTGATACAATTGCAAGCCGTTGTTTAATTGTCAACTCAACCCCATTATTCTCTGCTTGAGCTTTGGAGAACTCATCTTCTAACTTCTGATATAGTTTTTGCTCCTACAACAAAAAGGTTTTAATATGAATTGTCAAACTTTAATTGTAAAGAACTAAGTAGATTTTAATGTTACGTTAGCTTTTGCTGCATTCAACTTTTCTTTTGCTTCCTTTTTCTTTTCAACAAATTCAGGATTAGCAAAGCAATCCCTCAGCACCCTGAAAGATTGTTTACAACATGTTAACTATCAAGCACATAAAAAAAAAGAAAAACTGATTCAATATATATATATATATATATATATATATATATACATACAGATACATATATTACAATATAACTTACGTTGTGCTAAGCGTTTCATCGCACAAGAAATTCAAAAGTTTCAGCCTTTGCGATGAACCCATCTCCTCATACTCAGCAATGCCTTTTTGAAACATCTCAGGAGGGAAGTCATCAAGCTTAACTTCGGATTGGGAAAAACAGTTTCCAAGAACATTGAACCACCTATCATCTGATGCACTCAGGGCAACTGATCTAAATTATCATAAAAATGATATCAATCAGTTATGTATCAAAGAAAAAATCGTACTTTCCAAGAAAACAATACGTACTTGTCTCCTGTGTCTACCAATATAAGAGTCAATAACTGGATTATCATTTGGGTGAGGGTAGAATGCTCATGGCTCCTTGTGTTTCTCCCTGATACAATCTCACTCACAACAAGTTGAGGTTCCCCTCCTCTCAAGCCAAGAGCCTATTCAAAAGGTCATATGCATTACAGAAGAGGAAATAACAAACACTTCCAATGTTAAAGAAAAACCAAAGTACAAAGAAGACACCTTTCCAAATTTCGAACAGAACTCCAAAAACTGAAGAACTCTTCCAGCATTTTCAGAGGGCAAGTCAATGCCGAAGACAGTGATTGACTCGATGCCCTGAGGTAGCTTAACCTCCTCAAGCTGAGACTTCTCTTTCTTCTTGAGAATGGGTTTTGTTCTTTTTCCGGCTGCAGGAATATTCTCCTCGTTGTAGCCTTCACTTGAATCATTCAACTTCAGCTGGCGTTTGGCATTTTTGGGGGTTTTAATGGCATCGGAGCTGGAACCATTTTCTCTAAGAAACCCAGTCAGCTTCTTACCTTGTTCCTTTCTGAAAAAGAAAAAGAAAATTTAATTTCTCTTAAAATTTACAAAGTGAGCCCTAAAACATGTACACAGTCCTTTTTGACAAAAAAAAAAAATCAAAATGTAATGAATGATTTAGACTTACAGGCAGTTACTACAATCGCAAATTCCCCTGCATCTGTAACAAAGCCAGTCTTTTTTCGATGCAACATCCTCTGGGATCTCTTTGTACCTTTAAATTAGAGCCGTAGTCATATATAAAACAATCACTAGAGATTATACAAATCTCAAGAACATCAAATCAAACCTGTTCCATAGGCAACTACGACAATACTTCACCATACATGTCGTGTTTGGCCTCTTTGTCACGCAATTTCCGACAATATCCGATCTCTTTTTATGACACTAAACACACAAAGATCACTGATTCAAAAAATGACTAAATAGAAAACCAAGAAGTCACCTTATTTCGGATCAATAAAGATAACAGCAATTCAGAATATAAGTGCCTATTGAAGATAGGTTGATCGAAGCACAAACAAACCTAATATCATAAAGTTAAAAAAAATGTTTGAACCTGGTGGCAATACAACGATTGCCTAATCTGGGTTTGAGCTTCGATCATTGTTTCAGAGATGTTGTTCATGATTTCGTCACCCATACTCTCGACACACACACCCAAACCCAAAATAAAAAGGTAAATCCAATAAGAAAAACAAAACGAAGACAGATGTTAAATCTTCGTTTATGTGGCTTTGATTTCAGATAATGTGAATCCGAAATCTGTAGATTTCTTACCTTTTCCGTCACTACCAAAACCTTTATGGAAGGCTAGTAATGGCGGGCTAGGGTGTAATTTAATTTTTAAGTTGACCAATCTAGAAAGCTTATATACGTTGGTAAAATTATTCAATCCTTTATTCAAACTAGTGACTACTAAATCTCACTAGGTGACCTCTCTTTTAAGAAAGATATTAAAATGAATTCTTCATTCCTCAGATGGTATACTCTTTAACAAATGAACCATTTCCAAGTTTCTGATAATGAATTTCAAGCCATTCTTCATTTTTCCTCATATACTGAAGAATTATTAATGAAAAAAGTTTTCCCTAAATTATTTCCTAAATTTTAAATAAAATTGACTTGACAAAAAATCTATTTCTTTTTCCGTTATACTCCTTCCACGTCCTACTTATCACATTATTTCTCTATGTTGTAGTTCATCTCACACTTAATGAGCTATTTCGGCTCTGCTCTGATCATACATCTTCAGTGATCTTATACATTTTATACTAATCATAACGTAGCTTCTTTTTATAAAGTTACAGTATAAAATATATATTATTTCATGGTTGTATCAGGTGAAAATCACACAGATATGTGCTTGGGCTATAAAATCTGTGATAAAAATCACACACAATATTGGATCATTTGAAATCATGAAGCTCTAAACCTATAATTGCTGGTATATTTATTGGTTTTGTATCGTATTTTTTTTAATGAAATATTAAATTTCTTAATCATCAATGGAAAGAATAGTTATGTACATGTGAAGCAAAAATAACTAAAGCCTAATTGAGTATGTGTGCTAAACCAGAGTTGCATCAATCCCCGCAGGCGTATCTTCTCCGAGTATTTTACCGAATAGATACGATTCCTCACTGTTTCCCCAATCAGCTTTGCTAGCTAAGTTACTTGTCTAGGCTTCTTGAGATGTTTCCTGTCATTTCTCTCACTCCAAATCATGTAGATTGTCGTCTGGAAGGTAAGTCTCAAAAGAATATAAACAAGCCGATCAAACCCATGAGTTGTTAGATGCACAAGTGTTCTCTCCCAGTCCGGGTCAGGAGGGTGACCTAACAACGTACCAATCACCTCTATCCATAGGGTATAGGTATATGGGCAAGCAAAAAAGAGATGATCCCTTGATTCATTTGGTTCCCCACAAAACAGACAGCCTTGAACATGTCCCCAAGTACGCATGCAATCACCCGTAGACAACCTGTCCCGTATAGCGAGCCAGGTGATGAAAGCAAACTTTAGAACACCCAGCGGAAACCAAACCACCTTACTCCATGGTACTGCTGGACTGTGAATACGGATTTTCTGCCATGTCTCAGAGGTAGTGAAACCTTTACCAAATTCAGTATCATTCATCCTCCATAGAACGACGTCCTGGCCAAATTGATCTTCTTCTAATCTGTCGTTTTCAATTGCCTGAATAAAGTCCTTCATATGTCTATTACGAAATCTTCTGAACCTCCAGTGACCATCGTTCCTCACATCACAAACCAAGGCTGTTCTCGCTATACCAAGCTTTTGGGTACCAATTTCTCCAACCACTTCTATCAATCTGCCCAAAGGATGCCATAGATCAGTCCAGAACCTCATACTCTGTCCACTGTGAACTTCCATTCTGATAAACTGCTTTGTAGTGGCCCTCAACTGCAGTAGTTTCCGCCAAACCCAGGATCCTAAACCAATATCCTTAATATCCCAGAAAGACTCTTGACGCATGAGGTGGGTCTTCACCCAATCCACCCAAAGAGAGCTATTTCCATCTAACAACGACATACTAGCTTAAGAGAGAATACCTTTTGTACCTTGCTGATACTTCTAACCCCTAGGCATCCCTCCTTGAACGGCCTACAGACCTCCTTCCAAGCAACTTTTGCTTTAGTAGTATCAGTTGGGGAACCACTCCAAAGAAACACAGAACACATGCTATCAATCTCGTCCATACATGATTTAGGTAAGCAGAAAGTTGAGCTCCAGACATTTGTTGTACTGGCAATAACAGATTTGATTAGCATGAGAAATTTGTGTCGTATTTTCGATACCATGAGATTTCTTAACACAGATTAGTTCAAATACTTTATTGAATAACCACTTCTCATAGTTAATATAACACATATTCATTTGAGGATTTGTTTTGATTCGAGTCTGTTAATTCAGGTATCTAGTATTTTGAGTATAAGTGCTTAAGATCAATTCAAGAACTGATGAAAATTGGTTCTGATCAGTTGAAACAATCATGGTTTAATTCAGTTCGGATAACATCGGTAAAATAATGGATAGTTTAGGTGGGTTTAAATAAAATTTTAATATATCGGATTATTTTGCTTACTTCAGATATTTTGGATATAATAATCTTGGATAGTTTTCTTTTTAGTTTTTTTTAAACACATACTTCATTAAATAAGAAAGAGTTTAGTTGGGTGCATTAAGCTCCATCCCAACTACCAAACTGTCTACAACATTCAAAGCATGCTTAGCCAAAGAGTCAGCTAGCAAATTGTTTTCCCGAGGGATCCAGATAAAAGAGACATATTGGAAAGATTCAGATTGATAGAAGTGGTTGGAGAAATTGGATATTTTTAGTTATTTTGGATATTTTCATATACAAATATCTGTACATATGTTATTTATAAATTGTATTCTATTTGTAATTTTTTATTTATTTATAAACTGCAGTCAATTTATAAATTGCATTATATTATCAGATACAAATATTCTATCTATAAATTGTATCTAAGATATTAGCTATTTAAATTAAAATATAGCTGATAGTTTTAAATATAAATATATCTTCTAACTGAATTTAGCTCAGTTCTTTCAGTTCATCTAACTTTCCACACCTTAAAGCCCCGCAGTGATAAAGTTTCTCAAATGTGTTTCTCATAATACAATACAATTTAAAACTAAAATTAAATTTTAAATCTATTAAAATTTGTTGAAATAAATATGAT
Source organism: Brassica napus (assembly GCF_020379485.1). Taxonomy (NCBI): domain Eukaryota; kingdom Viridiplantae; phylum Streptophyta; class Magnoliopsida; order Brassicales; family Brassicaceae; genus Brassica; species Brassica napus. Next base: position 15,687,898 of record NC_063440.1, read on the forward strand.
AAAAACTTAATTTGTTTAGGTAGCAGCATAGAGCATGTTACTCACTTGATTGTAGCGGATCAAACTCTGATTGATTTTTCCAACGTTAATTAAATATTAGATGTCAGAAAAAAAAAACAAAACCAAACCAAAAGAAAGACAAAAAAAAGTAAACAAAGAAAAAGAGAAGACAAAACAAAATAGTATTCAAAACATTTCATTAAATACTCCTTGACCGTCGGGTGCCGGGGAAGTCTTCTCACGAGTATCCTTTATTTATTTCATTTGTTCCACCGAGCTGTGGACTTTCTCTCACTCTTAAAAACTCAAACTCTCTACTTCTGATTCCTAATTCTGCTAAAAGTTGCAAAGAAATGACATCTCAGTTGCTTTTACCTCCAAACCCATTCACCAGACCAGTCTCGGCTAAAGTTTTCCTTACAGGTACATATAACTTTCGTTTGTGAGTAAAGAAAGAAATGGCCTCTCAGTTGCTTAAGCTCTTTATATGTTTTTGGTTCTTGATTAATTGCTGTTGAAGCTCCAGCTTCATAGTTAAGTGCTTGATGTTCTGAGGTCGAACTTGATTTGATTAGGTGATGATTTAACTCTGAAAAGAAAGTCAAACCAAGCAACAAGAGTTTCAAATGGATTTAGCTTAAGAGCAAAAGCAGCTTTAAGATCTAATCATAGCTCATCTGTTGAGATTCCAAATCAATGGTACAATCTTATTGCCGATCTTTCTGTTAAGCCTCCACCACCCTTGCATCCCAAGACTTTCGAACCAATCAAACCCGAAGATTTATCTCATCTTTTCCCTAATGAGTTAATCAAACAAGAAGCAACGTTAGAGAGGTTTATCGACATCCCTGAAGAAGTTCTTGAAATCTATAAGCTCTGGCGTCCAACTCCTCTAATCAGGTTCTTGTTTTTTTTTTCCTTCAATTCGTTTTATTATGTTTATGATATGCACTTGAAAGTGATAAATGAATACATTAGAATAGTATAAGGATGCAAAGAAATACAGAAGATTGTTCCTCTTCTTTATAATCCCGAGTCTTGCTTTGAGTTTAGAGCAAAGAGATTGGAGAAGCTTCTTCAGACACCTGCAAGGATTTACTTCAAGTATGAAGGTGGTAGCCCAGCTGGTTCACACAAACCTAACACAGCGGTTCCTCAGGCTTATTACAATGCGAAAGAAGGTGTCAAGAACGTTGTGACTGAAACTGGCGCTGGCCAATGGGGCAGTTCTTTAGCCTTTGCCTCTAGTCTATTCGGACTTGACTGCGAAGTAAGTACAAAGATTTTGCAGCTATATCTTGTCTTGTTAAGTTCAATCAGTTTTGTAAAGTGTTTGTTTCTTTTATGCTATATAGGTGTGGCAAGTGGCCAATTCATACCATCAAAAGCCATACCGCCGGTTAATGATGGAAACGTGGGGAGCAAAGGTTCATCCATCTCCATCTGATCTCACTGAGGCGGGTCGAAAAATCCTTGAATCCGACCCATCAAGCCCGGGGAGTTTAGGCATTGCGATCTCAGAAGCTGTTGAGGTTGCAGCTAGGAACGAGGATACAAAGTACTGTTTAGGAAGTGTACTGAACCATGTGTTGTTGCACCAGACGGTTATTGGAGAAGAATGCATAAAGCAGATGAAAGATTTTGGCGAAACGCCTGATGTGATCATAGGATGTACTGGTGGAGGTTCAAATTTTGCTGGTTTGAGTTTTCCTTTTATCCGGGAGAAACTCAAAGGCAATATCAGCCCTGTTATAAGAGCTGTTGAGCCCTCTGCTTGTCCTTCCTTGACCAAAGGAGTTTATGCTTATGATTTTGGAGATACAGCTGGACTGACTCCTCTGATGAAGATGCATACTTTAGGACATGACTTCATTCCTGATCCTATCCATGCCGGTAATAAATTAAAATTTTAAACCCATGATCTTGAATACACTAACCCTAAGGCTTCTCCAGCTCTTTGCTGCTTCATTTCTTTGTTTCTTGATTATTGATTCTTGTTTTCTTATCCGCTTTTCCTTTCTCCATGCAAGTACTAAGCGTTTAAGCCTCATGCTCCTTGATTCTTGTTTTTCTTGATTCTTGATTTCCACTGTTTTGTTGTTTTGTCTACTGTTTTGATAGGTGGATTACGGTACCATGGGATGGCACCCTTGATCTCACATGTTTATGAACAAGGTTTCATGGAAGCAATCTCAATTCCTCAAATCGAATGTTTCCAAGGTGACACAATATGATTCTCAACTATATTTGTTTAGTTTTACTCCTTTCTATATTTGCACTTGACTGTAATTCCCACTTCCTGATCTAATTTTCTTTGCAGGTGCCATTCAGTTTGCAAGAGCGGAAGGGATAATACCAGCGCCGGAACCAACTCACGCCATTGCAGCAACCATAAGAGAAGCTCTCCGATGCAAAGAAACAGGAGAAGCAAAAGTGATAGTAATGGCGATGTGTGGTCATGGCCACTTTGACCTTTCCTCTTATGACAAGTATCTAAAAGGCGAATTGGTGGATTTATCATTCAGTGAAGACAAGATACGAGAGTCTTTGTCCAAGGTTCCTCATGTTGTTTAGCTCCAAATCCCCATATTTTGAACCAGGCATGTTATAGCATCTTTATCAAAAAAGAAAAGAAAAAGAAATAAGTTAGGGCATTCCCATGGCTTTTGAATAAAGAGTGAGAGAGTGGTAGCGACTTCAAAAATGGACACAATGTCTCACAGATCATTTAAAGACAGTTTCAATGATACCGTATTTAGTTTTCTGTTCCAAAATATTACCAATTGTTTTTGGAAATGCATAGTACGAATTGAATTTTAGTTTTTTTTGTGAACATTTTCATTCATTGATCAAGAAAATTAATACAATGGCCTTTAGTTGAGCAAGGTTATTACATATCCTTTAATTAACCTAGCTTTCTTAGCTAATTGATCAACCTGATGTACATGCATTCTAGGAACATAGTTAAAAGATGGCCTTCGAACAAGTCGCTACATTCATTAGCCTTTATCAACTCCAAACTCTTTTTTTTCTGTAGGTTAAAAGAAAAAAAGCATTGAGCTTGGATAAGTGAACTATATCTTGGACCATTACCGTTGGTTGATTGAAGTGGAAGCCATGCTGTCCAATTATAGATGATGGTTCCAAACTCTTAAATAGTTGCATAAAATCTACTAGAGTCATGTGAAGGAGCATAAGGTGGTACCCTCTGCTTCACTAGAAGCCCGGAGTTTGCAAGCCGCTCAATCTTTGAAGATGCAGAAAACCATCCCACCTGCGAGAGCCCACATACACTATGATTCAACTATCTCTGGTATGGAATGTATTTTTGATGCTTCGTGGCAGGTCTCAACGCACTACGGAGGAATGGGTTGGGTCTTTAGGGATCCCTCAGATGGATGGTCGCTGACCAACTCTGCAAACCGCTCTCATGTGGCTTCTGCTCTTTTTTTGGATGCTCTTGCAGTCAAAGCTGCACTTTGTGATGCAGTAGCAAGGAACTTCAAAACGCTGAAAATCCGCTCAGACTCGAAGATCCTCAATAAAATGCATCAACTCCCGAAGCAGATGAGTGGAAATTCAGAGTGTCCTTAGTGATATCTCTGCTCTCTGCACAAGCTTTGATTCTATCTCCTTTAAGTTTATCTCTCGCTCTTTTAATCTGGAAGCTGACTCTCTGGCAAAAAGAAGTCTTCAGGATCTTGGAAACTATGGCCTTCGTGGCTAAAGTTTGTTATGTTTTCTTAAGTAATGCATGGTTTGTTAAAAAAAAATGATATGCAAGTCCGTTCAAATGTTGAACTGCAAAGAGGATGGCCATTGCTTCAGCTTCAGGATCTGAATTTGTTGGTGCTACTGCTGAACTTCCTTGGATTAAAATGGCGCCGTCTTGAAATATTTGTAGCTTACTTAAGCATATTCTATAACAGAATTTATGTTAGGTTTAGAAAGTAAAACATTTATAGAGCACTCTCGTGGGAACCGAAATTTACACCGTCATTTTCAATGAACGGAGGAAATCAAAGAATCCTTTATTTTTCTTGAGGTCCCAGAAACCTGCTAAACCAATGTCAAGTCATCAAATTACGTAAAACAGACATAGTAAAATAAATTGAAATAAAGAGCAAAGTATGAATGATCTTATTCCAAATTCGCGTATGAGCGTTACAATAGGTAAAAAAGCCTCGGTCGTAAGAGCTGTTAGCGTATTTTATAGTTCTAATCACCTAAGACTTTAAGACCTAGTTGAGTCGCAGCTCAATAACGAAATGAAAACTGCATAAATTGTTCTAAGTGCTAAGTTTACTGTGAATTTTTCTGTCTCCCGTGCTCCTCGCCTTGGCTCTTCTTATATATGCCTCCAAGGTCGTCTGTCCTTCCTTTTTTGCCCCTGATTCGAAGGGCGATGAGAGCCACTCTATGAGGGCGATTATAGATTGTGCAAGCTATGTGGGTGATGAGAGCCACTCTATGATGGCGATTAGAGCTTGTGAAAGCTATGTAGGCGATTAGAGATGGCTATGTGGGCGATTAGAGCTTGTGTGAGCTATTTGGGCGAATAGAGATGGCTATGTGGGCGATTAGAGCTTGTGTGAGCTATGTGGGAGATGAGAGATGGCTATGTGGGCGATTAGAGAGTGTGAGAAGCTATGTGGGCAATTAGAGAGTATGAAGAAGCTATGTGGACGATGAGAAGAGGTGAGGAAGGCTATGTGGACGATTAGAGCTCATGGAAGCATGTATGAGGGCGATTGGAGACTGTTGTTTCCCCTCTCTCTCGCTCTTAATATCTCCGTTGGTTGCATACGTGAACTTTCAGAACTTTTTTGTTTGTTTTACGTAATTTTTTCCATGTGGATCTCCTGGATGTTGTCTTGTGGAAGACTATTTTATAGATTTTCCTATAAGGTTATTTCAGAGAAGATTTTAAAATAAATTATTTGAGTTTTAACCAATTATTTATTTCATTAAATAATTTGTATGAAGATTGATAAAAAAAATTAATAAGAAGTTAAGAAATACTATTTAATATAATAATATTGTTTAGAAACATGCTTTGTAGTATAATAATATTTTACATAATCTAAACAACTTGTAGCAAAAATAAGAAAATGGAGATGAAACAGAGACGGTTTGAGCTTGTCCATAGGGGTCTTGGTGCAAGATAGAACAACATTTCGAGGCTACTGGTCACCAGGGGCGTATCTACGGCCATGGTAGGTGCATGGGGCACGTGCCCCATACTATGTTAGAAATTTTTTAACTGGTTCATGTTTTATTAATTTATTTGTTGAGTCTCCATGTACTGTAAAAATCAATTGTTAGTGTTTTCATGTTTTTACTTATTTATTTGTTGAGTTGCGTGTGTGTATATAAACTAAATATATTAAACAGCGTGTGTATATTACATATATGTATACTAATAATTCTTATGGTAATGTTTTGATATTCTCTGCACCTTCTTTTTTTCATTTTAACTTTTATTTTTATTTTTATTTTTATTTTTATTTTTTATTTTTATTTTTATTTTTATTTTTATTTTTATTTTTATTTTTATTTTTATTTTTATTTTTATTTTTATTTTTATTTTTATTTTTATTTTTATTTTTATTTTTATTTTTATTTTTATTTTTATTTTTATTTTTATTTTTATTTTATTTTTTTTTATTTTTATTTTTATTTTATTTTTATTTTTATTTTTATTTTTATTTTTATTTTTATTTTTATTTTTATTTTTATTTTTATTTTTATTTTTACTTTTATTTTTATTTTTATTTTTATTTTACTTTTATTTTTATTTTTATTTTTATTTTTATTTTTATTTTTATTTTTATTTTTATTTTTATTTTTATTTTTATTTTTATTTTTATTTTTATTTTTATTTTTATTTTTATTTTTATTTTTATTTTTCTATGGTTATTTCCTTTTCAAAATATATTATTTCCCTTTTTACATTTTCTTGTAACGTAGTTATTGTGTGTGTGTTTAGTTTTTCTTTATGACCGATATTGGTAATATATTACAGTATTGTGTAAACTTTTTGGTTTGTTTTACGTAACTTTTTCTGTGTGGATCTCCTGAAAATTGTCATGCGGAAGACTACTTTATAGATTTTCCTAAACTAAACACACGCACAATAACTACGTTTGAAGAAATAAAAATTAAATAATTTTAGAAAAACTAAACACACACAATATTACCTGTAGTCAAAATATATTATTTCCCTTCTGTTAGTTTTTTTTTGTAATTGTATTATAAATAATTTTATTCAGTTACTCTTTACTTTTTTTTGTAGAACAAAACAACCAAATTTAAAATTAGAGTTAACAAACTATGAGCTAAAAATCAAAACAATAATTAAAAATATTTGAATTCTTGAATGACAACCACATTTGAACAATATTACCAGTAGACTAACAAATATTTTTTCAAAATAAAAATCAAATAATACCTAATAGTTATGGTTTCTAAATCCGTACTTTTTGTGCTTGAGCTCGAAACGGGCATTGTTCAATAACCAAATTCTAAAATATATTACAACTATTAGTTTGTATATTTTGTTATGTTAGAAATTTTAGTTGTGTCACACACTAACCAATATCATTTTTATTTATCTGATATCGAGATGGCTAGTGGTAAAGGAAATGCTAATAGCCTTTCATTGGTCGGGTTTGATACGCGTTGGAAATAATTCTTTACAACATTTGGGTTCCCATTAAAAAAAGAGAAACCACTTCTTCATTTTTTAGAAATATACTTTTGTTTTCTATAAATAATATAATGTATATTTATTTTTTCCACGTATCATGTATTTTTATTATGACATTACACATAATAATTAAAATATATTTTTGTAGTTTATTTTTAGTTTATGTGTGTGCTTTTCATAAACTAAAATATATATGCGAAAATAATATTTGAGATGTTTTGATAGATTTTTGGCCATAACTGATAACTATATTTAAATTTCCAACCCATTTTAATTTCTCAACCCGATATATAAATATTCGTCATGCATTTTTAGTAAAATATTTATATTATACTTATTAAAATGAGTAATTTGTTAGAATGAGTAATTGCATTTCTTGTATTTATATTATTATCAAATTAATTTTATTTTAACTTATTGACTTTAACATTTTATTATATGTAGGAATTTTATTTTATATGATTTTTTTTCTTTTTTTTTTTAGAACATTGTTATCTTGTCTAAATATTTTTCTTTACATACAAAACTTGAAGAATATTCTTTTGAAACTTTCCCTATTACAATTTTTTCATAAGAAAAATCTCAGGTGTTTTTAATTTTTTGAATACTAATACTTAAATGTACATGCTCTTACCAAATCGAATATTTCAAATCCTTACTATAGAAAAACAATTTAAGGTAAAATTCAATTGAACATATGTAATATCATACATAATTTAAAAATAATTTTCTAATAGCATTTTAGTTTTATATATTTAAAACAATATCGTGAATTAAATAGATTATTCAAATTGGTTATTTGAAAATTTTAATTAGGTACAAATTTAGAATTATCAAGTAAAATGGATATTTTTAAATATGCTCTCATTATTAAGCTTTTATTCCCACATACGGTATATACGGTATATCTTTTAAATATTGTTAATTGATTTCACTAGCAATAAAATTTTGAAAAATGTAATAACCATTATTTAATAAAGGATAATACCCACAAATTTATGGAAAGATATTTTCTACTTTACATACTAAGGTTTATAGTATTAATGTGCATTAAGTGTAATATTTATCATGAATTTGTTGTGGAATAGATTTAAGAAAAAAAAAATAATTTAGATTTAAGTTTATTAATTACTTCAATGGCATTGTATTGTAATTAAGTTGTAAGTGTTAGGGTTATTTTTTTTTTGTACTTCTATTTTAATAAAGTAGATTAATTTATAGAGTAGTAGTTGATAAGCTGATATGATTTCGTGTTTATTATTTCGTTACTTTCCAAGCTATACCTACATTTAGGCTTTTAATTTGGGAAAGTAACATTTTCTAGTTTTCTCAGTTCATTGACTTAAAAAAGAGAGGTGCAAAGACTCTCATCTAGAGCATAAACTGCTCAAAGAAACATAGCCACATTTTTTTTGAGCATTTAGCCATATTTATTTGGGCAAATAGTGATCCATTTATTCTATCCCTGTTAGGTCAGATGTCTAATTCACTTCCAGCAATACAAGGGATGTAAGGTTCTTTTTATTAAACTGTTGATTTAATTCGGTAAGATATTCGTAAACTCATGGTAGTCAAAATCGTAGCTGTTTTAAATGGCACCAAAATATCCTATTAATGTAGATTTGATTAATGTAGATTTTGATCTTATTCAATTCCTAGTAGTTTTAGTTCATCGATACCTATGCAATGATTTTGTAGCTGATAACATAGTAAATTTATCATGTTAATTTAGAGTCAATATATATTATTAATCTTTATTTATCATATTATTTACGAAAAATGATAAAAATAAAATTACAAATAGATATCTTATTAAAAGTATCTAAATCATATATAAAATGGACATAACAGTAGACGTAATATGGACTTATGGATCAGTGAAAAAACATGGACTTATAGTTTATCAGATTAGGTCATATATCTTTAACTTGAACGGCTGATATTAACTGCAGTGAGAGTTGGATTGAGCGTAATGACTACGATGAAGAGTCGTCGGACACATGGTCCCTTATATGACTCAGACAACCAAACACTTAAATCAATAAAAAGAAAAATTAAAAACATACAACAGGTAATAATACATTTAAATTTTGGCTCTTATGGAAAGTTTTCATGCACCACAAAAAAACATTAATTTAGAGATTTTAAAGGCGATATGGTTGTTTTCTGGTGGTAAAGCCGGAAGGTTTTCAAGAATTATTCAATAGAGAACAGTGATGGATGTTTCAAGATCATCTTACCATATAGGTAAATCAACAAGGATATGAAAAATCATCTACAAGGAGTTGTAAGCACAAGTGACCAACACCAAGGTTGGAAATTTGTTGAATATGGGCAATGGTCTCGCTAGATCGATCGATCAAGGTTGATAGATCGATCGATCAAGGTTGATGGATCGATCAATCAAAGATGATTTCACCGAGAGATTCAAAGTATCCAGTTTGTGGATTTGATTAACTAGTGTTGCACAAGGCCAATATTACGTCATTGTTTTTAAGCCCAAGGTTTAAAAGAGATACTAAGCTTAATAACCTGATTATTGGCAGTTCAACACATAAATTGGAGATTAAAGAGATAGGCAAGAAATATGAAGAGATAAAAGGAGAATCTGCATAAGAAGAAAAAAGAAGATTTGGTCAAGATTCTAAAGTTGTTTTTCTTTTCTTGGGTTTGGGTGTTTCATCTCCTACATACTCATAGTGACAATAAATTTATGTCTTTACCTTATTGTTATGTTTACTTTAGTTGAATAGAAAAACACTACGACTGTTATGTACCGAAGTTGTATACACTTAATACTAGTAATTCGTTGAGAATGCCATCATCTCTTTAGATATACCGATATAAGGATTGAGTAAACAAACTTCTTATTTTTATAACTAACTTAACAACAATAAATTAAAGATTTAAAGATTTTTTTTTCAAACCTGAAGCATTTAAAGAATATGCTATACAACAAATGCATAAAATCCAATTGAATAATAGTCGAACTTCCTCCGAAGCGTGTTCTGAGCACAAACAAACACACAAGGAGACATGAAACATCAAGCATTCATGAATCTCCCTATTCAGCAATGAAACTTCTGACATCAACATTTACGTCTCTACTTTCTCTACACAACCCAATAAAACCTATACAAAAATATCAACAACAATATCTTATATATTAAAACAAAAGTCACAACTTTGATTCATGTGTGATTTTTTAAAAAATGGACCCTAACTTATCATTCATTTATTACTAATAATATGGATTAATAATATATCATTCTTAATAAAACATCAACTCCTAAAAACCCGGATTGGTTAATAAATTCACCTTGATTTATGTGTGATATTTTTTTTTGGATCATCATTTAAATTTTTTATTAAATGTATTTCCTTAATGCTAATATATAATCTTTTAACTACTTAAATCAAAATATAATTTGATATCTTTTAATTTAAAATATAAATATATATATATATTAAAAAATGTGTTGAAAAACATTATAACAATATCTTAATTATCAAAAACTGTATATAAATATTTTCACTAATTTTGTAATTAGTAATGAAATTAATGTTATTATACATTAATATATATATATACACACTCAGTTATCTTTTATAAAATGAAAAAAATTATATCAAATTTTACTATTTTATAGTTATATCTATCATTTTAAAATATAACATTGATACTAATAAATAATCTTTTAACTACTTAAATCAAAATATACTTTGATATCTTTTAATTTTCAAAAAAAAAAAAAATATATATATATATATGTATTTATTTATTTATTTTAACAAATGTGTTGAAAACATTATAACAATATCTTAATTATCAAAAACTGTATATAAATATTTTCACTAATTTTGTAATTAGTAATGAAATTAATGTTATTATACATTAATATATATATATATACACACTCAATTATCTTTTATAAAATGAAATTTTTATATCAAATTTTACTATTTTATAGTTATATCTATCATTTTAAAATATAACATTGTATTTAACTAAATTTGATAAAATTATTTTAAACTGATAAATTAATATATTTTATTTTCACAAACATTAAAAATTTATGCTAGAAATATAATATGTTGGTAGAACGGGTTAACATTAGTAAATTAGATAATTCATATATATAATTAACTTATCTTAAACTTATATATATATATATATTGTTATTATTAAATGACTAAACATAAAAAAATATTGATAAAGAAAATCTAGCGTTTGAATTACAGATCGGGATCATAATAAATGAATAAAAAATAATTTTAAAATATATATAATAAAAAATACCAAATATATATGATAGTTTGAAATAATCAATTAACTTACAGCATGAAAACTATCAAATTGTTATATTTAAAATAATTATATTTAAATATATAAGTAACTTAAAATATATATTCTAATTATGTAAAATATATATAAACATGAAAATTAATACCCGCACGGTTGTGCGGGTCCAAATCTAGTTATATAATATTATATAAGTAACTATTGAACCACTTGCTAATGAGAACATTACACTCAAAGAATCAACGAGATGTCGATCATCTTCTCAATTTTTATTCTCTTATTCGTCATCATTACATGCTTCCTCACAACTCTATCAACATCGGCCGCTTCGCAATCTCTTCATCCAGATGAATGTATGAGAAAAACCGCCAGTCAATTTATGTATGTTTTATATATAACCAATGTTTTTCATATACTAATGCAGTGAACGCACTAAAGGAGATAGCTACTACACTTGGTATCAAAAGATTGAACTTGAGTGCTGGAGATCCTTGCAAAATACGAACTCTAATGATCATACAAGAAAAACAGGACGTTTTATTGAATTCCGCTAAAAATAACAGCATTGTCTGTGATTGTAGCTTCAACAACAACATGACTTGTCATATTAAAGTCATGTGAGTGTTTTCCCGTCTCTTCTTCTCTTTAGAGCTCAATATTTTTTTCTCAGTTTAAATATTTTTTTATAATTTGACAAATACAGAGAACTCAAGACCCTTAGTCTTCCAGGGAAACTTCCACCCCAGTTGGCCAAGCTCCCATACCTCCAAAAGATGTAAAGATGGTTTACTGGATCATGGACTCTTTTATTTTTAATCTTTAGATTTTTAATTGTTTTATATCAAACAATGAAACCCAATTTAGTTCAAAATCGAACTCCCCTGCTCTCTGAAGCTTTGAGTTTGGGGGGGGGGGGGGGGGGGGGGGGGGGGGGGGGGGGGGGGGGGGGGGGTTGACTATTGAACCAAGAATTTACCTGAAACATAATATGAACTAGATTTTGACCCGCACGCCCGTGCGGGTGTATTTATTTTTTAAAAAATATGATGTTATTTGATTTTTATGTCACTATTTAAGGTTGGGCAAAAAACTCGAATTCGAAGAATTGAACCCATCCCAATCCGAATAAGTAGTACTAAATTCGAACCGGAATTGATTAAATATCTGAATTATTTAAAATTTTGAAGAACTGAAATCTAATCCGATCCGAACCGAAGCATTTTGGGTATCCAAAATAGATTTATATACTTATATATATATTAATAATTTTTAAGAACATCCAGAATATATATGATACTTTTAAGTTCGCTTAAATGCTTGAAAATATATACAAATAATCAAACGTAAATATTTTAAATAGTTAAAATATACTCAAAACTCCAAAAATACTTAAATAATTATTAATTCTCTATCCAAATATTTAAACCAAACCTATTTAAATTGACTATCCAAATCCGAACCAAATCCTCAAAGATCTGAACTGAACACAAAATCCCAAAAAGACCCGAAAACGAACCCGAACGCCCACCCCTAATCACTATTATATATATATATATCCTATATCTGTCATCATAGGTTACAAAATATGTGTTATCATATAATTAATCGTATTTTCTACGAACCATCAAATAAGTTTTCTTATAATTAATAATATTTTATACGTACAATCATATAAATAATCACATATATTATATTTTAAAATTTAATGTGAAATATAAAAACTATAATTTAAGTTGGTGTTTGAAATTGGGCCTTGTATTGTATTTTTCTTATATATATTGAACACATTTTTATAATAGTTATTGGAAAATATGTTAGTAAAATCAAATTTTGAATATATATATATATATATATATATATATGAATGAATTTTTGATATTAATTAATTTTAAATTATTATTTTGATTTGAATATATATATCAAGTAACATAGACCCATTACTTTTTAATATAATGTAATGGACTTTCAATTTTTTTTAGTAGCATTAAGCCCATTATTTTTTTTCCTAACTTACTGCTATCCATGTTTCCAAACAGTACTATTTTTTTAACTACTATCCATATTGCCAAACAATCTCAATGTGTACTTCAACTTTAATAATATAGATATTGTATAATTTTATAGTGTTAATAAACAAAGTTATTCAAAATAAACTTTTCAAAAAGTATATGTATTATTGGATCTAGCATAAGTAAATTCTTTAAATTTTAGAGTTATTCGTTTATATTGATTTCTTAGTTCCATTAAATGTTTGTGTTAATGTTATGTAGATTTCCATGGAACAGTCATTTTATAGAAATGTCAATGAACATGTGAAAAACCAAATCCGAGCTCTTATGCTGTTATTTGGATAGAATATTTTCAGAAGCTTTACAACAAAAATGTAAATATTTAACTTATGTGTTCATTTTAATTCTTCCAAACTCAATCATTGAAAGATACTTAGATCTTGAGCTTCAGAGGTGAAAATGTTTTAAGCCTTTAACAAAATATGTTAGGGGAGAGACTAAGCGATTATATGCTCTTCTTTGCAGCGATCTGTGCCTAAACTACCTCTCGGGTACAATTCCAATGGAGTGGGCTTCATTGCGATACCTCACTTCAATGTTAGCTCTCTCAGTGCCAAAGAAAACATACATTTTATTTTGTAGCTCATACACTTGTTTTTTTATAATAGCTGTCTTTTTCCTTCTGCAGCTCGGTCTGCGCTAATCGTTTGACTGGGAATTTACCACGTGGGTTGGAAAACTTCAAGAATCTGATATACTTGTACGTTTTAATGTGTTCCTTTTAGTTTTAGCTCCACCTAATGCTATAAAATTTTCAGATCTGTTGAAGCAAACCAGTTCTCCGGCACCATTCCTGATGAGCTCGGTAATATGACCAGCCTAACCACATTGTAAGACCCTTTAATTTGCGTCTAAGATTTTTTATAACCAAAATAATATTTGATTTCACGGAAAGAAATCGGGTTGGTTTTGCAGGCATCTTGCGTCCAATTATTTTACGGGAAGCCTTCCTAGCAGTCTCGGTAGACTAGTAAACCTTGAAGACGTGTACGTTAATGTTACTATACTTTGAATCAGATTTTTTTATATTGGAATTTTTCAAAATCCTTCACCTTTTTAACTGGAAATGCTATTCTTTATTTGGACGTGTAGTACAAGGTGACATTTTGCCAGAAAGTTCGAAGAAGTTGTCGTTCTGTGAACAAATACATATTAGAGATATATATTGGACTGGAACGTATTGAATTTTTAAATTAAATATGTACATGCTTTGTTACGTTTTGTTATAAGTATTTTTAAGAGAAAAAACTCAAAATAAATTTAACACAACGTACATATAATAATGATGATGATGCTTAAACAAAAATGTATTTCGTTTTGTTATAAGTATTTTCCATTTTACCTTTTGTTACCTCATTATATATTTTAATGTCATATATTTATTATTTTATTTTAAACTTGTGATAAAATAATATTTATTTTTTGTAAATAGAAATAATTCACTCCAGACTAATGTAGGACTAATATTATTCATTACTTCATTTGAGATGAAATTTGGAATGTTATTAGAGATTAATTTATTCAAAACATGAGATGTTCTTAATCGCAGACTATTTTTGAAGATAGTCAAGAAAATCTATTAAAAAAATTAGAGAAGATAAAACTATATAAAGCTCTAAACTAATTTGTCTGTTCTCATTGTTGCATGCAGTAGGGTATGTGATAATAATTTTACCGGAGTCATCCCAGAATTTATAGGCAACTGGTCTCGGCTCAGAAAGCTGTAAGCTTGTCTTGTCCTTCATCACTAATTGTATCTGTCATCTTCTTACCAACTAATGTGTGTCGGTTATGGTCATTGGTCAGCAGACATCTATATGCTAGTGGACTGAAAGGACCTATTCCTGATGAAGTGGCCCGCCTAGAAAATCTTACTGAACTGTAACTAACTACCATTAATAGATTAGCAAAAGGACCTTTGAAATGAGACTGATGGTTTTTAGTTGTTATATTTTTGCACAGGAGTATTAGTGATACGACTGGGATAAACTCCTTTCCATATATATCGAGCAGCGCCATTAAAAACCTGTGTGTATCTTCCGATGAATATTTTTGTTTTCCGAGGCTATATTTTACTCCATCCGTTTCATAAAACTTCATATTCTAGAAAAAAAATTTGTTTCAAAAAAATACATTTTTTTACTTTTACAATGTATTATTTAATAAAAAATTATAAATTTCAAAAAAATTAATGGTGTTTATTAGATTTCTATTGGCTAAAAGTTATGGAAAACTTGTTATTCACAAAAAACAATGCATTTACAATCAAGTTTTAATATGTTTTCTTAATATGTGTGAAAAGTATAAAATATTTTTTTTTTTGAAATAGAGGGAGTATTTATATTTCTTTTTTCAAACTAATATTTTGCTTTTTTGTTTTAGGATCTTGAGGAATGTGAGTTTGTCTGGTTCTATCCCTTCTTACATCTGGAATAAGACAGACTTAAACACTTTGTAAGTTGTATTTGGTATTTTAGGAATCATAAACTTTATTCCAACTCAAAATTAATTAACAATTATAAATAGATAACCCATAAACCATTTATACTAGAATTTTATAAATGTTTCAACTTCTAATGTGAAACATTCTATCACCCAAATTAATATGTAAAAGATTTTGTAACTTAATTTGCAACTGATCATAACTATCATAATTAATTTGGTGGTTCAGTTTGATTGTCACAAATCTAAATATCTAATTAGGGAGTCTTCTCTTAAGCTAAGGTGTCTATATCATCTAAAATTTAAAAGTATTATACTGCATTTAAAATAATATTTAATATAAGATAGTTTGGTATGCACATGTATTTCATGATACTTCTAGTCATCTCTATTAGTATTTTGTTTTGTCTCTCAACTACTCTTTTCTGTTGTGAAGAATAGGATGCAGTTAAGTGTTGTTTTATCGCATGATTAACGCAGAACACTTGAGACTCCTGAGATGTAAACTCATCACCCTTGTCTGTTTCAAACGTTTTGATGGTACACTACAAGAAAACATGACCTTAACGACTACAATATTAGTAGCTAGTTGGTCGTAATATGGGCATTACGACAAATTAACTTCAAAAATCGATTGGTCGTTAGAAGTTGATCGTAAATAATTATTAGAGGCACATTGGTCGTGATATTACGACTAGACATATTAGTCCGAAACTGGTCGTAACCTTACGACCAATTTACCTCTAATGTAGATGTTTATTAGTCGTAAGGTAACGACCACTTTACATCGACTTTAGATGTTCATTGGTCGTAAATTTGACCAACCTTATTTATTTATTTTCGAATCTTGTATTTATTTACAAATTTAATATATTAATTAAAATCAAATATTTAAATTTAGTTTCATTTAGTTTTTTAAAATTTGATAAAATTAAAAGAAAATATCTAACATCCGTAAACATAATAATATCCATAATATAAAACATTCAAAATACAAATTAACTAAAACCGAAAAAATTAATTAGCATTAAGGTTTATTTCGTCGAAAAAGTCGGATGATGTGCCGGAGGTAGAAGCTGATAGATCCGGCTGTCCGAGAAAGGTACTCCCATAAGAGTTTCTAGGCGCAAGGTTCCTAAGTCTCTTTCTACCGCCAGCCATAGCAATATCGTCAATCTGGAAAAAAAAACCCAAAAAATAGATGGTTATAAACAATTCAAATTTTTTATATAAAAAATAATCTAAACCTATTCTAACTCAATCATAATCTAACTACATCCTAATCTACTTTCATCCTAAACTAATTCTAAACCTAATCTAATCACCTAACTAACCACCTAAAACTAAAAAAAAAACTTACCTAGAGAGAGAAGGGAAGTCGTTGTTAGAGAAGGGAATGAGCAACCAAATGGCTTCACGAGGTCCTAAGTATACATAGAGTTTTGGTGTTAGTCGTAAATGGGTTGTATTATTACGACCAATGAGAGACTAGTGGTCGTAAAGGAGACGTAAACCAAATAATATTACGACCAATTAGGGACTAAATAATTTTTTTATTTACGACCAATTAAGGAATAATAGTCGTAAAGAAGAATTAAAATTACGACCAATGTGGGACGAAGTCCTTTACGACCAATTAGGAACCAATTTGGGAAGAATTAAGATTAGTCGCAACTGAGTCGTATTTTACGACTAATTAGCTTCGTTTTCTGTTTATACCCTAAAACCGAAACCCCAAACCCCAAACATCATAAGTTTTATACACTTCTAAACCCCAAAGTATACAGATTTTTTTTAAAACTAAGTTCATATATAATTGAGCAAACATGATAATAAGTTATATATTATTTGTAATGCAATACAAAGAGTTTAATATAATATAATAAAACACAAACACTGTAACATAATCATACTCGATCACTCGTCATCAGAAACATCATCCACTTCATCATTTTCTTCAAATTCATCTTTGTTGGCTTCGTCTGTTGCATCGTCTGAAAGTTTTTCATATCCCTGGTTGTGTGGATCAACAAGTAAGATATCATTTGTAGCTTGCTCAAGTATACTTCATTTACGGCATCTTCTTGTAAAGGCGGTTGTTCATCACTCAAGACTCGGCCCAAGGTGTAACTTTTATAGCGGCTAACCAAGATATTCCAGATTGTCTGATCCTCGGGTATGGAATAAAAAAACTTGGTGTGCTTGAGATGCTAATATGTAGGGTTCAAATTTGTTGTACCTCCGTGTAGCATTTATATCAACAACTCCAAACTTGCTATACCGAACACCTCTATTGACGGTGGGGTCAAACCAGTCACATTTGAAGAGAACACATTTCAGCTTCACCAGGCCGGGGAACTCCACTTCGATGATCTCTTGTAAGATTCCATAGAAATCAGTTTCACTTTTCACACATACTCCATAGTTCATTGTTGCTCGCCGACTTCCATATTCGTAAGTGTGAAAAGTATAGCTTCGTGTGAAATACATAGATGTTGTGGTGACCTTAGCGACGAACCTTGTATCAATTCGTGAAACCACTGAAGATAGAATGGATCATCATAATCAACTTGGATCATCAACATATATATATATATATATATATATATATATAAATATATCATTAATTATAGAATAAATAACATATTTACGTTTGATAATAACTTAACCACGAATGTGCAACTACGTTTCTCGTAAATTGGTCGTTAATCAGATGGTAGCTTGTCGATGTAATTTAGTCGTACATTTACGACCACATTACGACTACCTGAAAGTGTGGTTGTAAATGCAAAGTTAGTTTACGACCAATTTACGACTAAACCTTTTAGTAGCAAAATTACGTCTAAGTTACGACGGACTTTAAGATAGTCGTTAGTTAGACGTAACGTCGAAGTTAATTTACAACTACACATTTGTAGTTGTAAATGGTAGTCGTTACTCTCACGTTTTCTTGTACTGGTAACTCATGTTTCTTGCTCAACAAGGATCTTGAACTTCTTAAATTTATCGAAGACTTCACTCTTTTCTTTCAATAGGATGAACCACATATAGTGTGAATGATCGTCAATCAATACAAATATGTATCTGTTATGCGACGCTGTTGGGGGTGAAATTGGTCCAAAAATATCTCCATGTATGAGCTCAAGTATACGTGTGGCACAATATGAAGTTGCTTGAAGAAAAACTTGCCTTGTTTGCTTTCCTAGCAAGCATGTAGCATAAGTTTCCTTTTCAACATACATTTTGGTATGCCAGTGACTATTTCTTTATTCGTCATCGTCTTCATAGTCTCTATATCGACATGCCTTAGCCTTGCATGCCACTTCGCTGAATCACAAAATTTCATGAGCTGTAGGCACCTAGTATTCTCAACTTCCATGATTACTTTGTATAGACAATTTTTGTACCTATTTGCTTTCACCAACAGATTGCCATCTCGATCATACAGAGTCAGATAATCTTCTCTCATTCTAATGTTGTATCCGGACTCTGTAGCTTGTCCGAGACTTATAATATTGCTTCTTAGATCGGGCATGAAATATACGTCAGTCAATATCTTTCTTTAGCAATTCTTGCTTATGAAGAGAATCGAGCCTTTTCCTTTTATATCTATACAAGAATCATCGCCAAACCTTACTTTTTCCCGTGACCTTCTCATCAATCATAGAAAAATAGGAACGATTTCCAATTATGTGATTACTGGTTCCATTGTCTAAATACCACACATTGTCTCCATCTGTATGTATCAAATTTGCTTGGGTTTACGTTCTTTTCATTGAGATACACCACCTCATGAATCATCAATTCTTCAACTTCTTGTGTGTCTTCATCTTCATGCGCGTGTGTCTATTATAGTTTAAGTAATCTATTAGGATAAACAGATGCATAATGGCCAGTTTTGTCACATTGATAGCACACTACTTTTCTTTTATCCTTTCATTGTCTATAGCTTCTGTTCTGTTGGTTTCCTAGCGTCCATGTCATCTTCGTCTGCTATGAAAGCGTCCACCTTGACCTCATCCTCTACCTGAGACATAGCTTTCTTGGTAAGGGGATGCATCCGTATTAGCATACAATAAGTTCGCTTTGATCGTCTTGTTAGTCTTCATCGTATATTCTCTTCTCATATACTTTCAATCTTCCTACAATATCTTCCAAACCTGTTATCTTAAGACCGAGGTCTTGTTTAAGAGCCCGCGAGGATATGTATGCAGCTCTTAAGAAACTTCTTTATGAGTTTTGATTCTTTGATATTTTCTCCCAAGGCAACTGATTGGATAATTTTGAAAGATTACCAACAAATTCATCGATGGTGTCCGTTTTTTTCATCTTTACTCTATTAAAATCAGCCATTAGGGTTGTAGCCTTGCTTATTTTACCCTGTCATCACTTACATGTCTTTCTTTTATTGCTTCCACACTGTCTTTGAAGTTTCAGTATTCCCGACATGTAGTATTAATGACTCCGGTATAGATTGAAACATGAGGGCTCTAGCCATATCATTCTTATCGCCATCACCTGTGGATCTATAGTCTCCCATACTTTCATGCACCTTGAGTGCTACTTTCATTCTCATCTCCCATACCGTGATAAGTTGTAGTGAGCATCAGCTATTGTTCGTTGCTACAACTATAGAAGAATGACCATTCTCCTTTGCCTTGTTCGTTGCTACTACTATATCGTTCATGTTTGGGCTTCACACAATAACACCACTTCTCTCGATTTAGGGTTTGTTGTACTTGTTGAACGTTCTGCATCACCGAGGATGCTTAATTCAATAGTGCTCTGATACCAATTATTAATTTAAACTTTTTAGATTAAGAACAAAACATGCACACCTTCACTGCTTTAGAAAACTAACTTAAAAACTAAAACTTCTCAATCTCTCAAATCTCTTATGCATAACATCTTGGCATCTCCTTATATAGTTGAGAGAAACTTCTAAACTCATAGGAAACATATATTTAGATAACTCTTAAATAGTTTACCTAATCATAGTCCTTTTAAAAACTATAACTTAGTAGGATTAGGATAACTGGTTACTCAAGGTATTTTCAAGCTTAGGTCAACAATACTATTTCTCAACACTGAAAGAGCATTGCTCTGTGGAAATAAAACAGAGACCAAAAGACAAAAAAAAAGCATCCTTAGAGCAACACCATCGGTTGAGATGTGATTTAGAGTATCTCATAAATTAAATAGTAATATTTTGATAAAGATAAATTACACAATGAAAATAATTATATTTAGCCTCTCAATATATAACAAGTGATGAAAGGGTATCTAATGGGGATCTGAAAAGTTCTCAAAATAGAACCGGTTCTCAGAAATTCACGCTCTCTTTCCTCTTTTTTAATTTTTTAATAGTTAGATATCATGTTAAATTTTAGTTTTGGGCATTCTCTTATACCCTTTACACATGTGGGAATAGTAGCAAAACCACAAAGATAATTCATTTTCAGACAAAAATAAGGCTCTAAATGACCATAACCACCCCACTGCCAACTCTCAAAACACTATTCCCACATGCTTTAAAGTGAGGTTTTTAGCCATAATCAAGTCCTTCATCTATCTCGGTGATCCACCCTCCGCATAGAATTTGAGGCACAACCCATTCAAGACACTATTTGCAATCAAAGAAAACACA